>NC_141695.1:1234257650-1235457650 GCF_964263255.1 Lissotriton vulgaris | reverse complement strand
TATTTACAGCTTTTCAAATTATGTTTTCTTTTTATGTGTACAATTTATAATCTCATTCACAATTTTATTTTGCAGCCAAGCATACCCTAAATACTGGTAAGGAACATTTTGATTCATTTTTTAAAAATGATGATTGCAGGAGGCAAGGACAACCCAGAAAGCTAGGGCCCAGATGTATCACAGGATTGCATTGCCCTTGCATCACGCAGGGTGAGGCAAGGGAATCACAATCCTTAAATTGGATTTACCAAGCCTTGAAAGGGCAACCTGCATGGCCCTGCATTGCTTGGTAAAGCTGGAGAAACATAAAGCAGCGTAACTGCCTTGAATTGCTCTGCACTGGGAAGGCATTGCATGTGTGGAGAGGGGGTGTTTCCACGCATCCACCCATGTATTTTGGCATATTCCCAGATTTACCATGACAGGTAAACCTCTGAATGCATCAAAATACTATGCCTTCGCTATAGACGTGCAGCAAGGAGAAATATCAAGTTGTATTGCTGCTTTGCACCAAATGATGATAAATTTGGCCTAGGTGCCAGCATGATTTTGCTGCATTTGAACTTCATATTAGAATAAGTGGCACAAAGTGTTGGAGAACATTTGAGTGTCTCTGGGACAGCAGTTCCCAAAGAGATAGATATAATGCAGCATCATTTGAATCAAAATGGGAGATACAGCACTCAAAACAGGGAGATCAGGATTTCCTTAACAATATAGTGCTTCTTCTTTTTGCCAGACTAACACACAGATTGTCTTCTCTTCAATGCCAGGAGTGCTGGGACCAATAGTTCCTTAACGGACTGACTGAAAAAGAACTGATGCTACCCATGATACTCTAGTCTTGTTTTAATATGGTCTATCTTTTTCTGATTAAGATCGGGGGATCATGGCTGTGACATGTGAAGGTGTTTTGGGTGGATGTTGTGATGAGTCAGTTGCATTGTCTTCTGTCTGTAAGTTAGATAATTTGAGATCTGATGAGAAGTTTCAGATATCCGTGAGTATTTTCAGGCTGTTGTGTTTATTGCAACATTCAACTGTCCAGAGAGAGTGTTTAGAAGAGAAAAAGAAACAAATGGGAGGAGCACAATAGCTGCACCTGATGTGTAGAAATGGGTCAAGGCAGAAATAGTAATACAAAGAAGCAGAACTATAGTGAGTGGTAGCATCTCTGAATTTGTTGATCTACCACTGCTAGTGGAACTAGACATCAAGGAGTTTATTTACAAGCACCCTTGCGTCACCCATACAACACTTTTTTCAATGTTAAAAGTGACACACCGTCGGCCCAAGGGGCTTGTAAATAAGCCCCTAATATTTATTCTCAAGTTGGTCAACTCTTCTGTGAACAAAAATACAGTTAATTGCATAAATATGTAGACAGTTGAACAAAAATGTAGATATTGATTGGTTGTGATGTTCAAAAAGTGACTGAAGAAATCTGGAGGACTGAGTACGGCATACCTGCAGAGTAGTACATAAGTTCCACTTCTACTTGTTTATATACATTTCCTATAGTAAAAAGATCAAGGCATTAGCTTTCCACTAGTGTTCTCTGTACTATTCTTATGTAAAGCGTTAGAATGACATTTGGGGTAATATTTATGAGAGGCTTGCGTCACTTTTGCACCACTCAAAGTGGTACATTTGATACGCAAGCCTCTAAGTCAGATTTATGAAACCACACAAAGCCACTTTGTGTGGCTTTAAATAGTTCCAAAAATGTTGATTAAAGCAACGCAGCACAATTCGCTACATTGCCTTACTCTGCTCAAGGGAGGAGTTCTATTGACGTTGGGGTTGGTGTTCCTACCCAACCCGTGGGTATTTACGCTTTCCCAGATTTACAAGGACTTATAAACCTGGAAATGAGCCAACATATTATGCATCCCTAGGTGAGGCATATTGAGGAGAAATATCTTAATTTCTCATCGTTTTTCCTCTTTCTTTGTGTTCTGCACTCTGCAGCATACATAGAAAGAGGGAAAACAGCGGTGGCTCCTTTGCTATGGTGGAGGAGCGTTGCCGTCCCCCAATAAGCATCAAAACTTTAAAAGTAAAACGATAATAAAAGGGTTTATTATCATTTTATTTTTATATAATAACTGAGGCTTGGAGTTGTAGCTGTAATGGAGAGGGAGTGGTGAGCAGGGCACTGTTGTCAGTGTGCATGACTATTTGGCCGGCCGTCTCAGGCTGGCCAAATCGTCATGCACAGGGAAGCTCTCTCCAATCCATGGCTAAAGAGAGAATGCCCAGTCTCCCAGTAACACTGGGAGTGCAAATCCTTGGAACTCAGGGCAATCCTGACGTTGCTTTCACAATTTTGAAACTAACGTCAGGATTGGCCAGAGGGATTCTGGGAGCCTGTGCTGGTGACTACAGAGCAGAAGAGAGGAGATGAAGCAGGTAAGTAATTATTTCTTTATTTTTGTGTCTCTTTTGTTTGTCCTCCATCAACCACTCCCTCTCCCCCCCCCCCCTCCACTCTGCCAGGACACGAGTTGCTGCTGAGGGAAAAGCCTCTCAGGATTGTTTGTGTGCAGGAAGGTGCCCCTTTGCGTAGAAAAACAAGCCTGCATGCAACAGGGTGCAAGGGTGCTTGCATTTGTGCTAGGCTGCCAACATCGTGGCAGCGCAAGGGGAAAGGACAGGAATGTGCCGTATTGGATAACTACGGTGCATTCGTGCTCTTTCCCTGTGAGGCAGTGCAGCGCTACAAGGTGACTTGCTGCCTTCCCCGTGCCACTAAACTCATGAATATGCCCCTCAGTGTATAAGCAGTGCAATACAATGTACATAAATAGTAAATGTAATGACAATGAGTACAGTGTTACACCTCAAGCTTTTCTGTCCAAACCGCCACTGCCTAAGAAAAATCATTTGGCCAGGAACCTTCAAATGACAAAATGGATTAACTGTTCTCATTCCTAAAATTAATTATGTATTTCAAGCAAGCAAGATAATCACCCTAGTGGCATTTTTCGGTATTTCCTGAAGGAAATGTAGAAAACCCTTATATTGAGTTTCACTCTTTATTTTATTTAGAACAAAAATATGTGCAAAATAAAGATTGAGAATAAGTCAAACAGTGACATATACGTGGGTGTGGGGTGGGCAGGAATGGGGTCATAAAAGAAAAGTCTGAAATTGTCTACGGTATATGAAATGTGAATAATTGTGAGTAATAGAACAAAAAAGTCCAAAGGTTGGGAAACTTCTTTGAGATTTGTTTTATTTAGATTAATAATTTCACCTTTAGGCCAGCAGTTGTCACTCCTACAATTCCTGAGAAAAATCATAATAAGGCACATTGAATGCTACGCCAAAAAATTCAAGCAGCACACCCCTTAAGAAGTTTGCCAATCATCAAAGACCTTTTTTCCTCACATTTTCTATCTTTTAATATTTCCTACATTGCAATGATGTTCGGTTTTCCCTTTTAAAAGCACATTTTGTCGGTTATGCATGAGAGGCACTCACCTCACTACTTATGCCACTCCTTGTCGCTCTCCCTTTCTCTCTCTGTCACTCTGTCTTTATGATCTGACTGTTGTCTCTGTTTTTGCCTGTTGCCACTGTTTGCTGCATTGCTTTCATTGCTTTTGCCTCCTATCATTGATTCTGTGAAAAGTGGCTGTTAAAAAGTTAGAATTTGTTTGTATATCTCCAGTAGGCCAATTAGCTTTAGTCCACTGGTGGATCCCCCCCACCCCCCAAGTGCTTCTCCTTAATGAGGTTATAAAAACTTCTGCCTGAGCAGAGATAGTGACTTAGGCATTTTCACCCAGGAAGACCTGGGTGTGAGGTCTGTGGCACATATCAGCGCATATAATACTGTTGGGGAAGGGTCAGAAACCTAATTACCTTGAAAGGGAACAGAGTGAAGCCTGCCCATTCATAGGTAAAATATAAATGAATACCTGAGGAAGAGAAGCCGTTGGTCCCCTGCACTCTCTATAGCTAGTACAGCACCATCCTTGTGGCAGTTGGAGCAGGACCCAGAATCAGTTTGGAGTGGTTGTGAAGGAGGAGACTGCTTATTTACAAGGCAGGAAATTTTGGCACATCTTGGGGTTTGCTTAATAGTGCATTGAGGGATAGTTTGCAGGAAGGCAAACCAGATGTGCAGTAAATATTAGAAGGTTTGCCTCAGGGATCTTTTTCGTCATTAGTTAGGTATGCTCCAGCAGTCTCCCCCCACCTACTGGATAGTGAATCCTACAAAAGTGGCACATCCCACACCGCTCATTAGAACACAAATCCTTCAAAAGCACACCTCAGTCACAGCTCATCAGAACACTCTCTTGACCCGTGGAAGAACAGAAGAAGACTGAACTTGTTATTTAATACCTGTGTGGAGACCTGAAGGTCTGGACCTACTCCCACTTGTATTTGGGTGATAAGAAGTGGACTCCAAGGGACATTTGGCTGACCTCCTGTGCGGCTACTGGAACACAACAAGCAGCAAGAGGTTTTTTTCTCTAAAGCAGCTAGTAGATCAGTAGAAACTGGAACTGCCCTAGACCCTGCTGGTGGCCTCTGCTGGAGTGATAAAGAGGTCCTGGGAGCTTTAGAAATTACAGAGAGGAGCTGCTATAGAAACTCTGAAAAGTAGGAACTAAGAACATTTTTGAACCTGCAAAACTTCTGGAGCATTAGCGGACCTTGCTGCAAAAGTGTCTGATTTTGAGGGAATTTCAGTATTCACAGCTTCAGGTTTTTCCCACTGAAAGTAAAAAATCTTGAAAGGGTAAAAGTGCAAAAAGTATTCTCCCAATATGACGATGCAATCGCCTTTGAAAATTGAATTTCTTCCACTCAGTGCTTTCCCAGCCGAAACTAATGCCTTCAGTGGGGCCTTATCCAGTGGATATGTGGCTTCAGGAGGACTTCTGAAGATAGTTGTTAACCTTGACCCTGGATGATTATGACTCCAATTAAAAAACACTAAGGGTTTGATTTACAGTTCGGCGGACGGGTTACTCGGTCACAAACGTGACAGATATTCAGGTCACTGTATTACAATTTCCATTGGATACAATGCACTTGTAATACAGCGGACGGGATATCTATCACGCTGGTGATGAAGTAACTCATACACAAACTCTAAATCAGCCCCTAAGCCACAAGGTAAAATCTTTGACTGGATGATTTTCTTGGTATGTCTGACCCACGCTTGATTTTAGTCAGCCTGAAAACGCTCCTGGGTTCCCATCAACCATTTTTGTCATTTTGTTGTAATTTTAGCCATTAGATTTATCTCTATTTTCATAAATTGGTTATGGGGGGTTTTATTTCATTGTGTTTTGGCGTTTTAACAGTTTTACTGCTGAATACTTTACACATTTTCCTAAGCTAAACCTGCCTGCCTTGACCTACAGCTACTAGGGGGTTGAGCTCAGGTTAAATCTTTTAAGCTGAATTTTATTCTGACAAGCGGGTGACCATATTCTTTGTGGTGCACTCACATCTACCCTAATTAATAATCCAGTTTCCTACAGACCAACTCAGATACAAGCACAGGTACTCTCACACCCATTTACAGACCCACATAGGTACTCACAGACCCATGCAGTCACTCAGACACCCACTCATAGACCTATGCAGGCACTTAAAGACCCACTCACAAACCTATTTAAGCACTCACAACCCCATTCACAGACCTAATCAGGTACTCAGACACCCATTCACAGACCCACACAGCCACTCACACACCCACTCACAGGCCTACACAGACACTTCCACACCCACTGACAGACCCATGCAGGCACTCATAGACCCACTGACAGAACCACACAACCACTCACACACCTATACAGAGACCCACACAGGCCTTCTCACACCCACTGTCAGAACCACACAGGCACTCACAGAACCACTGACAGAGCCTTGTAAGCACACTCACACAGACACACTGAGACATCCATGCTGGCATTCACAGACCAACACAGACAGTCATAGACCCGCTCACATGCACATGCAGATACTTACACATCCACTCACAGACCCACATACCACTTACATGCCCACTCAGAGTCCCACACAGGCACTTTCACCACCACTGAAATAACCTCACAGGTTCTCAGAGACCCACTCACAGACCCACCCAACCACTACCTTGGAACCTAGTATCCTCTTGCCTTGACCATTATTTGCACTTTTTGGAGCTGAATGAGCCCGTGTATACAACTTGCGTTAGTCATCAATACACTTTGTTGAGCTGATGTCAACACTCTGTGTCTTTATTTTGTTGGACAATCCACACCAAGGTCTCTTTATTTGTGTCCCACATAATTTGATTTTGTCGGCCAATGAAGGTGTACCCCATATTGGGTTAAACACCGAAATGCGCGCTGGCGATAAATAACCTTGTGTGTCCGGATCTAACTGCAAGGCTTAACCAAGAGAATACACGAGAGCCTTTATACTGACATCAAACTGCCTATATAGGAATGTCCATTGTTTTGTAACTCTAGGATTTGATTATTGTAATAATGCTTTTCACTAGGAGTTATGTCTGAGTGTGTATGTATATATGTATTTCTGGAATTTGTAATGAGTGTTGGTTATGAATGCGTGTTTGTGGGACTTGTATCTATATTTATATGTCTGGTGTGTATTATATATATATATTCTTATCTTTGTTGGTGATAATCCTGATAAATCACATAAACACTAATAATGAAAATAAATATATATAACAAAATTTGAAAAACTATGTCTTTGGATATTTAATTGTGGAAATATATATTTATATGTTAGCCCAGCCTTGCTGACTATTTAGTGACTCGGCTTGTTCTTCGCTGTTCAACCTGCCTATCATTCGTCCTCAGGGGCCCCCTTCGTAGTGGCTAGTCAAAAACAGCATCACATCAAGCAAAAAGTAAGAGAACCCATCGAAGCAGATCTTACTTTCCTACACCCAATTAGAGTCCAAGACAGGCACTTTCCAACACACTCCGAAATCCACACAGGCACTCTCACACCCTATCACAGACCTACACAGGCAATGAAACACCCACTCACAGACCCATGCAGGTATTCACACACTCACTCAAAGATCCACAAAAAAACTCACAAGTTCATTAACAGACCCAATTCCTAACTCATACACACACTCACAGACCTACAAAGGCAATCCGAAACACACTCACAGACTTACACAATCACTCACATGCCACCTTAAAGACCTATGCAAGCACTCACAAAACCACTCAGAGTCCCCAACAAGCACTTTCACACTGACTCATAGATCCACAAATGCACTCTCACACACATGCAGAGACCTACACAGGCATTCACACATCCACTCACACACCCATGCATGTACTCACACAACCACTCATAGACCCACCCAGGCAGTAACAGACCCACTCACAGACTCATGCATCCACTTACATACCTACTCCGAGACCCACTCAGGCACTGATTCATCTATTCATAGACCCAATGAGGCACTCACACCCCCACTCATAGAGCCACACAGCCACTCACATACCCACTCACAGACCCACATATGCACTCTCACACCAACTCACAGACCCACATCAGCACTCACACACCCACTTAAAGACCCACACAACCACTAAAAGACCCATACAGGCACTCTCACATCTACTGACAGAAGTATTCAGGAACTGTACCCATATTCACAGACCTAGGCAGACACTCATAGACCCATTCACAGACCCATGCAGGCACTCACAGACCCACATAGGCACTCACACACCCACTCACAGACCCATGCAGCCACTCACAGACCAACTCACAGACCCATATAGACACTCACATACCCACTTACAGACTCACACAGATACTCACAAGTCCACTCACATACCCATGTTTGAACTCACACGCCCACTCACAGACCTATGCAGGTACTCATTGACCACTCAGACTATTACACTCACTCATCCACCTAATCACCTTTGCATACAAACCCACAGACAGAGTCCATTAGGCACTCACACACCCACTCAGATACTGATGCATGCACTGACTGACCCAATCTAAGTCCCATACAGGCACTCACAGACCCATGCAGGTACTCACACACCCAAACACAGACCCACATATCCACTTCCACACCCCCTCAGAGTTCTACACAGGCACTCTTAAACCCACTGACACAGACACTTACAGACCCATTGCCAGGTTCATTGAGGCACTCTCACATGCACTCAGATATTGATGCATGCACTTACTGAACCAATTTAAGGCCCACACAGGCACTCACAGACCCATTTAGATGCTCACACACCCGCTCACAGATACACACATCTATTTGCACACCCACTCATAGGCCCAAATAGGCACTCATACACCTACTCAGAGACCTATGCAATCAATCGTACACATACTCACAGACCCACATAGGCACTCATGCATCCACTTATAGGTCAACAGTGGCACTCACAGATCTATTTATAGACCCACACAGCTAGTCTCACATTCATTCATAGAACCACAAAGGTACTGTTATACCAACTTGGCTGCGATGTAGGAGAAGGCTCTACCACCCATTCTATTTCTGCGGATTTGGGGACCTCGGCCAGAGCGAGGTCGGCAGAGCGGAGGTTCCTCTTCGGGAAGTGGACAGATACTCTGTCATTGAGGTACTTGGGTCCGATGTTATTGAGGGATGTGTAGGCATGGGTGATGAGTTTGAAGGTGACCCTCTTCTCGACCAGGAGCCAGTGGAGGTCTCGTAGGTGCTGGGTCATGTGTTTGTGACAGAGTGTCCTGAGGATGGGTCTGGCTGCAGCGTTCTGGATGGTTTGGAGTTTGCGTAGAAGGGTTCTTTTAATTCCGGCACATAGGGCATTGCCATAGTCCAGTCTGCTGGTGATGACCGATTGGGTAACTGTCCTTCTGCAGTCGGGGGGATCCATTTGAAGGTCTTGCAGAGGATGCAGCGGCAGTTGAAACTGATGGAAGCGACAGCGTTGATCTGGCGGTTCATGGAGAGGGAGGAGTTGAGGATGATGCCAAGGTTTTGTGAGTGGTCTGTCGGGGTGGGTGAATTCCTGAGGGCAGAGGGAAACCAGGTGTTGTCCCTTGCAGAGGTGCAAGATCTGAGGATGAGGACCTTGGTCTTCTCCGAGTTGAGCTTCAGTCAGCTGTCTTTCATCCAGGCTGCTATGTTCTACATTCCCTATTGGAAGCAGAGTGAGGTGTCTTCTGGACTCTTCGTGAGTGAGAGGAAGAGCTGGGTGTCGTTGGCGTAGGATACAATGCTAAGCCGATACTGACTGACGATGTTGGCGAGGGGGCCAGGTAGATGTTGAAGAGCGTGGGGCTGAGCAATGATCCTTGGGGTCCTCCGCAGTTGATATCGATGGGTTCGGAGAGGAAGCAAGGGAGTTTGATCCTCTGGGTTCTGCTGGAGAGAAAGGATTGGATCCAGTCGAGGGCGACTCCTTGTATCCCTGTGTCGTGAAGTCTGGTTGCGAGTGTGCAATGTGAGACGGTGGCAAAGGCTGCGGAGAGGTCTAGGATACACCCACTCACAGACCTACTTAGGCACTCACATACCCACTCACATACCAACACAGGTACTCACACACCCACTCATAGACCCACAAAGGCACTCACAAGCTCACTTACACACCCACTTATCCACTCACAGACCTATGCAGGCACTCATGGATCCATAACAAACCCATGCAGGTACTCACAGATCTAAGCAGGCTCTCACAGAACCACTCAGAATCCCAGTAAGAAACCTTCACACCCACTCACAGATCCACAGAGGCACCCTCACATCCACTAACAGACCTACAGGCACTCACACACCTACGCATACACCCATGCAGGTTCTCACACACTGACTCATAGAGCCACACAGGCACTTAAGACCCACTCACAGACCCACTTAGACAATCCCAATCCCAATCACAGACCCACTCACATACCTGCCCACAGACCCACTTAGACAATCACACTCCAATCAAAGACCCACTCACACACCCTCCCAGAGACCCACTCAAACACTCACATAACCACTCACAGACTCACTCAGATGCTCACAGGACCAGTCATAGACTAACTCAGACACTCACACATCTATTCACAAACATTGTCATAAAATCACTCACAAGCTGTACTGATACTCACATGTATACTCACAGTCCCCACACAGACACTCACACACCCACTGGCAGACCCAAACACATACTCAAATACATACTCACAGACCCATTCTAGCACGGACACACAGTGACAACCCCACAGTGGAACTCACACCCACTGACAGACCCCTGCATGCACTTACACACCAACTCACAAACCCCCATGCTAACTTACAGACACACCCACACAAGAACTCATACATAGCTGTGAGCGGGAAATCCGTTACGCTCGCGGATTTTGCGGATTTTTGGGAAATCCGCAATCCGCGAATTTTGCGGATTTCCCGCAAAATCCGCAAAAAAAATCCGCGAACGTAACGGGTTCAAAAGTTGAACCCCCACTCATGCATCTAATTTTACAATGGCGCCAGCAAGCTGCCAGCGCCGTTGTAAAATAGTTACAAAGTTAGCTTGCACAGGAACCACTAGATAAAACGAAGCAGGTGCTGCTTTATTTTATCTAAGTGCTTCCTGTGCAAGCTAACTTTGTAACTATTTTACAACGGCGCTGGCAGCTTGCTGGTGCCATTGTAAAATAGTTGCATGGCTGGGCACAGGTCTGCAGCTCACTCAAGGGACCCCTGCGCCCTTCGGGGCGATTGCATAGTAACACACACATGGTCGCTCGAACTAGTTGATGTTCAAATTCAGTGACTCATTCATTAGCCCAAAAAAAATCGTGAGCGTCGTCGAGGCTGGACAGGTGTGCCTTCTTCCCAAATCTACCGTGGAAAATCAGCTGTGATGCTGGATAGGCTTTGCATCCTTGACTTTCACGAGCGCAATACCCATGCTGTTCCTGTGACCAGGAGCTTCTTTCTCTTCATCTGCTGAACTGATCTTTCTCTGACTTTTTATTCACACAAGAGGCACATACCCTACTGGGCACATTGTGTTCGCACGGGTTTCTGCAAGTTCGCACGCGTTTTGTACAATTTCGCAATTTGCGAAATTGTACAAAACCCTCGCGGACTTGCAGAAACCCGTGCGAACATAAAAAAAAAATCCGCAAATTCGCTGGAATTCGCGGATTTTGCGGATTGCGAGTTCGCAAATCCGCAAAATTCGCGAACGCGAGATTCGCAAAATTCGCCCATACTTACTCATACACCCTCCCAGAAAACCATAGAGACCCTCACATACCCACTCACTCAGACACTCACATAACAATTCAAAGATTCACTCAGGAATTCACACACCCACTCAGTCACTCCCACTCCCAGACCCAATCAGACAATCACAGACCAAGTCACAGAACCAGTCAGACTCACACGACTAGTCATAGACACACTCACACACTCACATACCCATTTATAGACCCACACAGACACTAACACATTCGGTCACTGACCCATTCAGACACTCACATACCCACTCTCACCCTCATATACCCTCACATACTCACCCACTCACAGACCCATGGAGATGCTCACACTCCCACTAACAGATCCACAAGGACACTCGCTCACCCACTAAGAGACCCACTAAAACCCTCACAAACCTAGTAATAGACCCACTCACACACCTACTTATAAACTCACACAGACACTCACTTACTCCCTCATTGACTCAGTCAGATGTTCACATACCCAATCAAAGACCCACTCATGTGCACTCACACATCCACTCACAGACCCACTCACACACCTAATCATAAACCCACTCTCAGACTCACTCACCAACTCACAGATGCACTGGGACACTCACACATCCACTCATAGACCCACTTAGACTCTCACATACCCAGTCACAGATCCGCTCATACCCCCACTCAAAGACCCACTCAGACACTTATGCACCCACTCACAGACCCACTCAGACACTCACAGACCCACTCAGACACCATTCATACACTCACTAAGACACTCACATACCCACACACAGACCTACTCAGGCACTCAATTACCCTCTCACAGACCCACTTTGACACTCACACACCCACTCAATACACACTTTTATCATTAGACTCCCAGTCACAGACCCACTCACCCACCCAATTATAAATTCACTGAGGTATTCACACTCAAAGTCACAGACTCTCTCAGACACTCACAGACCCACTCAGATACTCACACGCCCTCTCCCAGACCCACTCAGACACTCATCCATACACAGACCCACACAGACACTCACACACCCACTCACAGACCCACTTAGGTAGTCACACTCCCACTCACAGACCAACTCACACACCCACTCACAAAGACTTGGACATTCACCCACCCTTTCACACACCCACTCAGACACACACACACTCTGACACTCACACACCCATATAGCAATGTACAAATCTACTCACACAGCTACTCACATACCTACTCCTAGATGGATACAGCAACTTACATACCCACTCACTGATCCACTTATTCACTCCCACATATACTCACATATCCTCACAACTGTTCACACACAAACGCATACACCCATTCAGACACACACACATCCACCTACAGACCCATGCAGACAGTCACATACCCACTCACAGACCCTTATAGACAGTCATGCATTTAGTGGTGGAGAAAAGGTGCAGTGCCTCCAACCAGCTCTCCAACGGCCTATCCAGAATGTGATTGAAAAGTTCTCTGGAGTAGGAGAAGAGATCCTTCGAGGCAGCATCCAACTTGACCCCTCGAATGCGTATGTTGTGGCGCCGGGACCTGTTTTCCAGGTCCTCGACGTGTGCTTGGAGGTCTACTTGTTGGTCATGGATCCAGAGGATCTCTTGTTGCATAGCCGCAATCTCCATGTCCTTCCCGTCGCTTTTATTTTCCAGGTCCGCCACCCTTTCGCCAATGCCGTCCATCTCCCCCCGGACCTCTCGGATCTCAGATGGGAATTCTTGCTTGAGGGTATGGATATCATCCCGCAGGGCGACAAACATAGATTCGAGGAAGGCTTTAGTGATGGGTTCCGATCCCTCTCCCTTTCCTGGCTTCGGGCCCGGTGTTCCCGTCGCTGTAGTGGAGGCCATGGAGTCGGTTTGCGATTTGAGGAACAAGTTTTTAATGGTCTTGTCTTTCCTGGTTCTGGATGAGGACATAGCACTCTCCGTGCCGATTCAGACACGATGTAGATGGCCCCCCTTCGCAGCCGTCGTCAGCCACTCCTCAGCTGCTATCGTTAGCTGAATATGTCTCCGATCAGTCAGAGAGGCGGCAGGCCGGCTGGGTTATGAGTATCTGAGTTTGACCAACCCTCCTGGGGCCCCGGGTCCCTCAGTTGAAATTAGTGGTGAACCGCCGCCCCAACGCCAGTGTCCTCAACACCCTTCGGAGGGCTTCAAAGCAACCACACAGACCAGTAGGGCAGTCCATGTCCAGTGGGCAACCCCCCGCTCCCCAGGTGGCGTGATAGAAGGCGCTCCACTCACCAGAAAAATTTGTTGGGCCCACACCAGCATCTTCAGTCATCCGGACCCGCAGTCACCTCACAAAATAGAGGCCCGTTGTCCCTCCGCCGCGTCCCCACTCGGCTCCACCTCTCGCAGCGCGGTAAGGGCCGGTAAGCTCGTTTGCACAGATGGGAGGGGCTCCACCGCTAGACCCCCATGTCCAAATCCTCTGGGGGGCCAAAGTTATGACCTAGACTGCTCCTGCCCCCATGCGTGTCCGACCTCTGGTCCTCACAAGCGCGCTGATGCACCCGGGCCCCAAGGCCTCTTGCTCTCCTGCCTGCTGCTCCGTGCGCGTGTCTCTCTCCTCTCTGCTGGCGGCACAGACAGCTCCTCCAGCGGTGTCCTGCAGGCCCTTTTCCTGGCAATCTCCGGCTACCCAGGCTCCTCACCACACCCCCGGATGACTGCCAAGTGAACTGAGGGGTAAGGAGGCAGTTCCGTCCAGGCCAGATCACCCCGGGGCCCACAGTCACTGCCTCTGCCCCGGTGGAAATGACCCCCCCTTGCTCTTCAGATCAGTGCAGGTAATGCAAGTCTGGAGGCGGGCCTGAAGCAGTCTCCTCGCTCGACGGGCACCAGCACGCCCGTCTCGGCACCGCACTCTCCCCGGTGCTCGCTGCGGCGGCCTCTCTGCTCCACCGTATCTCCTGGCTCAGCGAGCGTTCCCACACCCTCCTCCGCCGAGGTACCGCCAACCCCCAAACCGTCCGACGGAAGGGCACCCTAACCTCCGCCCTGCACCGCTCACCAGTGGCATCTTCGTCCTCTCAGCCCGTCACCACTAGCCTGCTTCAAAAGGCAGCTCACTCTGCAGCTTCGGGGCACCCAGTTTGCTTCACATGACTTTCAGAGTTTAGCCTAAGACTGCTTTGTCCACGCTACCACTAGGATAGCTGGTCTATAAGGTTGACTTACAACCAATCATCATAAGGGTTGCTTGGCATGGTACAAGGTGATCACTAGAACTAGTGAGCATCACATACCAGGCCAACTTCTCACATTGGTGAGCAGTGGATTGGGATCTGAGCTTGCTGTTTGTTTTACCATTGCAATCTTTCAGAGTATCATTTCAAAGATCATACAGGTACCTGCTAGGTACATATAAAACAAGACTAGTATACTTAAGTTCTACTGAACTTAGTTGTTGTAGAGGATACGGAGTAGCACACCCTGACTACAACTACTAGATAGGTTTAGTAGGTAAACACCAGTGTAGGTAGATTGCAACATATCCACCCACACTAGAGCAATGTCTGGAGCAGAGGGTTCCACTGGGAATGTCTCTGTTGAGAGTGACCCTCCAAAGGCACCATCCAAACCTGCTATATTCTTCTTTAAGGAACTAAGGTATCTTTGTGCCTTAAGAGGTCCTAGGACAGGGCCAACCCCTACTACAGACCACCTTAGAGAGCTCTTAGACCAGTCTGAGGCTCTAAAGACCTCCAAAGCAGACCCCACATGGAATGTTGAAGGAAGCTCTCCCACTGAAGATGACAATACTGATACCCCTGTCCCTGTAGTCCAGTTAGATGAGGATGACCAAGTCACTGGAGGTACTCAGCCTGATGAGGAGGAGGAAGAAGAGGAGACAGGAGGGGGGAGCAGTGACTCTGATGATGGTAAACTTAGTCAGGTGCCAGCCAGCCGGCTTACCCAGGCTAACTTAAGTGTATTTGGGACTGAAGCAAGGATGACCTTGCCCAGCCACCAAGTGTACTTAACCAGGAGCATAGGAGGAGGAGAAATCACTCAGGTGAATCCAACACTTCCCAAGCTTCTAGAGGCTCTCATGGTCGCTCCAGAAGAGGGATGACTAGCCCTCAGAGAAGGGAACATGAGGCCAAAATGAGAGAGGCTGAACTTAGGATCCAGAAGCAAGAGTTAGAGGTTGCTCTGGCCCAAGAGAAGCTTGCTAGAACAAGACAGCCTAGAGAGAGTGGATTAGGATCCACTGGTGGCAGCACTATCCCTAAGGATAAAGACAGGTCTTTTGATACAAGAAACCTGAGTAAAATTGTGCCCCCCTACAAAGCTGGGGATGATATCCACAAATGGATGACTGCCCTTGAGAGAGCCTGCAGAGTACAGCAGATCCCTGAGGAGCAGTGGGCAGCAATCTTGTGGCTCTCCTTTGAAGGTAGAGGCCGAGACAGACTTCTCACAGTTAGTGATGGGGATTCTAGAAACTACCTGGTCCTGAAGAGTGCTCTGATTGATGGGTTGGGCTTAACCACTGAACAGTACAGTTTAATGTTCAGAGAGACCCAGAAGACACAGACTCAGGACTGGTCTGAATTTGTTGAATGTGCCACTAAGGCTCTGGAGGGTTGGTTGCTGGGAAGTAAGGTTACTGACTATACAGGATTGTATAATTTAATTATTAGAGAGCAAATCTTAAGTAACTGTCAAAATCAGCTTCTACATCAGCACCTGGTTGACTCTGATCTGACCTCTCCACAAGAATTGGGTAAGAGGGCAGACAAATGGGTCAGAACCAGGATCAGGCCTAAGAACCAGGGTGGTGACCAAAAGAAAGAGACTACCAAGCCTTAAGAGAAAGGTTGGGATAAATCCAAAGAGAAGACTTCCCCAGGGCCCCAAAACTCCAATGGAAAGGGTGGGTCCCCCAACACTTCCTCTACAGAGAAAAAGCATTACTGCCATGCCTGTAAACAAGTTGGACATTGGAAATCAGACAGCTGTTGTCCCCAGAATGGTAATAAGGAAAATATACCTCCAAGTAAGGCTCCAACACCTCCTGTCACTGTCAGCAGTGGTCCCCCAGGTGGTGGGAGCACCCCCAAGAATTTGGGTGGGTTTACTTTTGGAGCTTGGTGGAGTCTGGCCTAACCAGGTCCCCTACCTCAGATACTCTTGTCTATGAGACTGGCATGGGGTTTGCCAATTTCACTGCTTGCCCAAACAATTTGAGCAAGTATAGACAGGAGCCCCTCATCAATGGCTTGAAAGTTGAGGCCTTCAGAGACACAGGGGCTAGCATCACCATGGTGGCTGAATGTCTAGTCCCCATTACCTGATGCCACATATCAGGTAACAAACATTGATGGAATAGAAACCAAACATCCCATGGCAGTAGTCAATCTTAGCTGGGGAGGTGTCACTGGCCCGAAGAGAGTGGCAGTGTCGGCAAACTTGCCTGTAGATTGCCTACTTGGTAATGATTTGGAAATCTCAGCCTGGGCTGAGGTTGAACAACAAACCCATTCTAAAATGGTAAATCTCCATGGAAAGGTTAGTGGGGCTGTGATGGCTACAGCCCCAATCCAAGATGTCCTTCCTGAAAAGGTTGGGAGGGCTGAGCAAATCTCAGCCCCATCTTTAGCTAACTTCCCTCCTGAAAAGATTAGCAGAGCTGTTATGATAACAGCTCATACCTAAACTGAGTCTCCTCCTGAAAAGGTTGGTGTGGCCGTGATGGCCACAGCCCAAACTCAAACTGATACATGGGTAGTGAAGCCTGAAATGATGGATCACTCGACCCAAACTGAGACCATGGAGGGGGAAGAGAAATCTCCCCCTCACCAGACATTAGGAAAGGATCAGCCTCCTCAGGGAACTGATCTTACCCCTGATGAAGGAACTGCCCCAGAGGTTGTTAGGCCTGGCCTGACAGAGCCTCTGATGACAGTGGACCCTTCTCAGGTGGGACCCAGTCTGGAGCAGGTAACCTGCCCCTCTCTACCTTGCCTTACTCAGCCCAGGGCTGCGGAGGACAAGAAGGACAGTGAGCCCCAAAGGGCCCCCTGTCAAATAAAGCACCCCCATCAACAGATTAGGGGCACTAAAACTAGTGGCCCTAGTGAGGTGAAAACTTTAAAAACTCCTGAGGGAGCCCCCTTAAAAGTAGTTAGGGACCTCCCACAGATGAATTTTGTTGGGCACAGCCAAACCGGGGACCCTAAGGGCCCAAACCTGAACTCTCCCTCCAGTAAGCCAACAAGAGGGACCCAGCCTCCAGCTTTAGGTAGCCAGAGGTTGACCCTGAGAGCAGAGTGCAACTCAGTCAAAGAAAGAAAGGCACACATGGTGGAGAGTGATTGGAGGAAGTTGAATCCTACAGAGGAATCTCACTTCAGTACTCCAACCCAACACCAGCCTTTAACTTTGCAAAGACACGCCACAGGTAGAGAGTCCCTATGGTGGAGACCCTCAGATACCCTTAGAGTGAGGGATTGCTTAGTGGACCATGAGACAGTGGGCAACCAAGCCAGAACTGGTACTTCCTTATATGGCCACTTAGGAAATATAGGCTTACCTGGACAAGGGAAGCCTTATCTCCTTTCATTGGGGGGGGGGGGGGGTTGTGTAGGAAGGTGCATATCTGACTATGGTTACCCCAAAACTTTTTGCCTGGTGTTTAGCTGGTTTTTGACATAGTTGGCCTGTGATCCTGCTATTCAGGGCCCCAGGCTAGATGCTCTCTCCTTAAAATGGACTCCATGTACCTTAGGTGCATACACAATTGGAACTGGTTCACCTTATAGGCCCCTGTAACAGTGTACCATATGTACCCAGGGCATAGGTGTAGCCAAGGCCTACCAGGGGCTGCAGCATGTATTGTGCCACCCCTGGCCTGGCCTCCACATTTTGACACAACTGGCTGATCATTCAGCTGGGGTAAGTTGGTGTAATCACCTCTTACTTAGATATAATATCCCTATATCTAACCTTAACTGGACACATGTTAACCTATAAGCCATTCCTATGGAAGGCCCCTGCAATCCTGGGGGCAGAGTGCGTGGTTTCATGTGAGATGGTGCTCTAGAATGAGCTGAGCCTGTCTGCAGCTGTCGGGAACAACTCCCTTATCTGTTCCGGGATATTGCCATACCATATACTCTTAGGTGCATTATAATCCTCGCGGTTACATGCTAACTTTGGTTTGGCTTTATCAAAACATGTCGAGTAAGGTGTCATACGATATCCCCTCGACAGTTCTGGCGACGGGGATAGCATTCCACCCTTCTAGAGGGACACGACATGTACATAGCCTTAACCCTGGTTAAAGTTAACCAGAGCCTCAGCATCACAAAATGGATGCTGCCACCACAGACACAATTCTGACCTCCTGCTGCTGGGAGTCCTTCCAGCGAGGGAGGCTTGTACAAAGGGTTTCCTGCCTTGGGAGGTGCGAGCACCACCCCAGACAGGATTTTGTGTATTGGGTAGGACAGGGCTGAACAGAATCAGACATGCCCGGGGCACACAAGGTGTCCCCGTGCATAAGCCAGTCCAAACCGGTCCTGGGACTTTCCAGACCCAGGCCTGGCGAGGAGCTGGACTAAGGAAAGGGGGTGTAACCACCCCCCTTCCTGGTCCCACCCAGAGGAGGGACCTAGCAGGTGATCCACCCCTCAGATTGGAAATAAGAGTGGGAGCAGTGCCATAGCACCTCAGATCATCCTTAATCAACTTGAAACTAAGAAGATGACTGGACTTCAACATTCTGCTGCACAGAAGACTGAAGAGCATCTCCCTTGTGACTTAGGAGTGGCCACCCTGTGAACACAGGCACCATCCAGCATCTCGACGTCTGCTTTGCTGCCGCCTCCCGCTGGAGCCCGAGCCCAGAGCTTGACGAGACCCAGACTCCCAGACTTCTCACCGCCCGATCCACAATCCTTGCAAAGAAGGGACTTGTGGAGGCATCGAGAGACGTGGGACCGGACATCTCGGAAGACCCCCGAAAAGCTGACTGCGCAGCACCCAAGGCACCCTTGACGCTGTGCTTTGGGGATTGAGAAGCCCCACAACCTAGCAGCCCCTACATTGAAAATCAGCCCCCCAGCATCTCCACGACCTGCTGGTGGCCCTTTTGCATTGTGCCACTTGATGCACCATCCCGGCCGCTTGCCACGTGGTCAGCGGCCATCTTGGCAACGAAACCTAAAATCTACACTGTGGGTCTGGTTGCTTCAGACTTGCCCTCGCTCCTGTAAAAAGGAGCACCAGCTCTGACCTTGCTGGTCCGAGTGATAAGCCTTTTTTGATTCCTGCGTGGCTTGCATTAGCCAAGGGCTGTTTGCTTCGATCAAGTGGCCGACACCGCCATCAGCTAGAACCTTTGTAGTACAGCTTGTGACCAATGCCTGGACGTCCTCAACCTCTTCGTGTCCACGTGACTGCAGGGAGAAGCTACACCTCATCGCCTGTTTGCACCCGACATCGCCTGGTTCCAATCTGGTTCCACGGTAGTCACTGGCTAGTGACTTTGAACATTGTCCCCTCTGCTTTCAGGTCTTCACCACTTCAGATCCACCCTTGGATCCATCGGAACTCTTCACATCGAGCCGCCTGCAGCATCTTCAGCTCCAAGCACCATCGACCTGCGTGACGAAACCCGACACTACTTCGCACCTGTGCACCCGCTTCCTGTGGGTGAGGTAACTCATCAACACTGGTGTTCCTACACTGGTACACACCTCTAGTGTCTGTGTCTAAAGTTTCACTCCTCTAGGTCACTCGGAAGGTTCCTAAAACACTAACTTTGTAACTTTTACGCACCTCAGACAATGCATTGGTGAATGTGTGCACTTTAAACACTGCACCCGAGTCCCGCGGGCCTTTCCCGACTTAGTCACTGCTAGTCCCAATCAGCTCCAGCGATTCCCAAGGCCCTAGGCCTGTTTCCTTTTCGATTGGTATCTCTTATACCACTTTCTTAATATATGGTTTGAGTGGCCACCCGCCCTCATCCATATTGTGCAACTTTTGTGTATTTTAACTGTGTTTTGTTTTAACGCTTGTGCTTCTGTGCTCATAAAGAGTATAGGGAAAATTTGTAGTTAATAAATATATATATATATTCAATATATATCTGTGTGGTGTCCTTTCATTTGGTATTCAAGGGGGTTGGATATGGTAAAACAGCTTGCTTCACATGCCTTTCAGAGTTTAGCCTAAGACTGCTTTGTCCACGCTACCACTAGGATAGCTGGTCTATAAGGTTGACTTACAACCAATCATCATACGGGTTGCTTGGCATGGTACAAGGTGATCACTAGAACTAGTGAGCATCACATACCAGGCCAACTTCTCACATTTATGAGCACAGAAGCATAAGCGTTAAAACAAAACACATTTAAAATACGCAAAAGTTATATGGATGAGGGCGGGTGGCCACTCAAACCATATATTATTCCCAATCTGAGGGGTGGATCACCTGCTAGGTCCCTCCTCTGGGTGGGACCAGGAAGGGGGCGGTTACACCCCCTTTCCTTTGTCCAGCTCCTCGCCAGGCCTTGGTCTGGAAAGTCCCAGGACCGGTTTGGACTGGCTTATGCATGGGGACACCTTGTGTGCCCCGGGCATGTCTGATTCTGTTCATCCCTGTCCTACCCAATACACAAAATCCTGTCTGGGGTGGTGCTCGCACCTCCCAAGGCAGGAAACCCTTTGTCCAAGCCTCCCTCACTGGAAGGACTCCCAGCAGCAGGAGGTCAGACTTGTGTCTGTGGTGGCGGCATCCATTTTGAGATGCTGAGGCTCTGGTTAACTTTAACCGGGGTTAAGGCTATGTACATGTCGTGTCCCTCTAGAAGGGTGGAATGCTATCCCCGTCGCCAGAACTGTCGAGGGGATAGTATTTTCAAATCGTATGACACCTTACTGGACATGTTTTGATAAAGCTAAACCAAAGTTAGCATATAACCGCTAGGAATATAATGCACTTAAGAGTATATGGTATGGCAATATCCTGGAACAGCTAAGGGAGTGGTTCCCGACAGCGGCAGACAGGCTCAGCTCATGCTAGTGCTCCATCTCACATGAAAACACGGACTCTGCCCCCAGGATTGCAGGGGCCTTCCATAGGAATGGCTTATAGGTTAACATGTGTCCAGTTAAGGTTAGATATAGGGATACTATAGAGGTGATTACACCAACTTACCCCAGCTGAGTGATCAGCCAGTTGTGTCAAAATATGGAGGCCAGGCCAGGGGTGGCACAATACATGCTGCAGCCCCTGGTAGGCCTTGGCTACACCTATGCCCTGGGTACCTATGGTACACTGTTACAGGGGCCTGTAAGGTGAACCAGTTCCAATTGTGTAGGCACATAAGGTACATGGAGTCCATTTTAAGGAGAGAGCAATTAGCCTGGGGCCCTGAATAGCAGGATCCCAGGCCAACTATGTCAAAAACCAGCTAAACACCAGGCAAAAGGTTTGGGGGTAACCATAGTCAGATATCCACCTTCCTACAGTCATCCCCACATTTTAACTTGTCTGCCTCATCAGGGGAGAAAGGAGTTTCCTGAATCAGGGCAATGTCTATATGTCCGCAGTGCAACTGGGTCAGTATTGTTTGTCACTTAATAAAGCAATTAAACCTTTAAATAGAGGGCCACAATGTGTTGATTAGATTTTAGTTGGTCCTGATGGGTAGGTGAGGGCTCATCCTCCGATAAGAAAACACTTCTTCTGAGCATAAAAATATCTTAGGGACATAAGGTGTAAAGCCTTGTGATTGTGTAAGAAAAGTACACTGTATTATATTATTGTTAGAGTAAGGGAGTGGGTGAGCTGGACCTTCAATATTTCTAGCCATTCTATTAACTTTTATTCCCCTGATTGAGGCTACAATTTTCTGCCCCCAGTCTGATTGTTGAGTCACTTGCCATTTAAGGCGTTCCATCCTCATACTTACCTCGTCAAGTCATTTGTATACAGTGCAAAGTCATAAGTCAGTGTATGGATTTTATTTATGTAGCCAGGCTAGAGAGACTAGAGTCAAAACCTGCCATCTTGGAGCCCAGAGAAGAAATTACTTTGAGGAAATTGGCTACTGATGTCTCCGATATAACTCTTTGATTTGATGCACCCAGGAACTTGGCACCAGTGAGGGCCTTTGAAAAAGATAACTGCCAGAAGGTCTTTGAGGATGTAATTTTATGGAAGAAGCTTGTTCTGTTGCTTCCAGTCGGTGTGCCTCTAAAATGCGACCCAAGAAGTGTTGTGGGTTGGACTAAATAGGGTCCACCATTGGTGTGTAAGCTACTGGTCAGTCGTCATCTAAAAGGAATCTAACTCCTGTGTTATATTGTCGGTAGGAAAGTTAGCGGGACAAAGGGTTTCATTCGATTTTGGAGGAAGGGGGCAACATTTGACCACTGGTCCAAGATCGACTATTTATGGTATTCCCCAGGTGGTCAAACGAAAGACAGTAAGTCTTCGATGATTATTGTAGGCCTTTAAAGGTAGTGCAATCAAGGGTTTCTTACACTAGGTTTCCCTAGATTATTCTCAAGCCCCCCCTCCTCCCCCCGATCATCTGCATTCAGTGAAGGTCTTAGACCTATAGCCATCTTGTTGATCTCAGGGGAGTATGGCGGTAGCAAGTAGGTGAAGTTGTCTAGTAGAAAGTGCAGCATCACGGTGTGGGATCCCCTACACTGGAATATGGTGTGCGGTGGGCTTGTGTTAGATATGTGATAGTCAAGCTATCTGTGATAGCTGTAACATATGTGACAGTTTAAGCTCATCTTATACTGTTGGTGTCTTTGTGAGTTATGATGGGATGGAATGTGAGAGTCTGGGAGCCAGTTGGAAGGGACAGAGCTTGATGGCAGCTGGAGTGGCTAGATGGGACTTTTTCATGTAGAGAATAAATACATCGAAAATATGCATCACCCCCTATATTTTCTCTCCACGCACTTGTCATCGAGGTCCCTTACCAGCTGTGGTTGAATGTTGCTTGGCATTCGTGGGGTTGAAGTGTATCTCCTCCATACACCCGATGATAGTACTGCCATCACTGGTAGCGTCAATTGGCTGCCATGCGTGTCGTCGTCTATGTGGGCCTCACAAACCATGCTTAGTTTTAAGCCACTAAGTGTCGGGCTCTCGACGGAAGGCCACTTTAGCTTGCACGACACATTGCTCCTATCTGCTGGCAATTAAGGTACAAATACAGCTACGAACCATCCACACACAGCTGCTGTTGTGCTAATACTGAAATTAGCCAGATAGTGCCACCGAGTGGCAAACTGTCATAAGCCCCAGTGCTGGCAATTAGGTTCCGGTGCTGAGCACCGGATACCACAGGCTCAAATTAAGCACTGCTCACAAACAACCTGCAGGACACAGCGCCAGCAGGATGGTAGCTGCAGAGTTGCCTGACATTCTCCCTGCAACCGTTCACTGTGTGGCTTGTGGTCTTTCGGACATGAGCTATTGTAAGTGGATTCTCTGAGGTCCAGGGAGGAATTATTTATTTGCGACTTAGCCCTGTCGCTAGCCGATGTGCACTATCTGCCATGTGGACCGAAGATGTGAGTAATGAAAAGCCCTGTCGATACATGGGGAAAGAGAATGATGGTCCTGTTTGTGTCTCGGGTTGTGGGAGACTGCCTTAAATAACTCTGCAGTGATGTTGGGCAGAGGCAGCCTACTGAGAGATGATGCACACCCAAGTAGCTTCCCCAATCAGCAGGAGCTGATCAAAGAGCAGCTATCTTACTTCGCGACTGGCTCCGATGCTTGGCCAACCCCCTCTGAACTTCATGACTAGTAATTTTCACTCATTGTCCGCAAGAGTAGGACACTCATCCAAAAATCCCAGGGGGAGAGGGTGTTCAAGTCTCCATTTGCCAGTTGTAAAGACAAAAACTAGAGACACTTTTAAAGTCTCAGCAGGGGATGAGGGGAAACAGGTAGGCATGGGCCACCGCACATTCAGAAAAAAGAAAGTACACTTTTGCGTAAGAAAGTGAAATTAAGAAAAATTATTTTACTTTCCGGACTCATTCCTTAAAAATTTGAATACGAAGAGTTTTCTCTCATTAAAAAAAAGAATGTATAAAAGAAATATTTAAATCCGTTATTTAAACAAGTATATTTAAAACTAGAATCAGAACAACCAATCTTACTTTCAACTAAAAATAAAGCATTAAGGGCCATATGTATCAACATTCCGTTTTGCGATTCCTAAATAGCGATTTTTAAGGAATCGCTATTTAGAAATCGCAAAATGGTATGTATGTAGAAAATCGCTTCTTTTTAGCGATTCCTTAGAATTCCTTAATTGCGATTAGCAAATTGCTAATCGTAATTAAGGAATAATTTCCCATTCATTTCTATGGGCCAGGAGGCCCATAGGAATGAAGGGGAAATGTGCGATTAGCAATTTGCTAATCACAAATAGAGAATATTTTCAAGGGTGCATAGGTGTCCAAAGGACACCCTGCTGCACCCCTGAAAATGACATGTGTGCGCATATGGCGCACATACATGCCCCAAGGGCATGTATGAGCGTCACATGGCACCTTTTGATTAAAAAAAAATGCTTTTTTAAAAGAATTCGCAACTTACCACCAACTAGAAGTTGGTGGTAATTTGCGATTCCGTAAGGGCATTTTTTTTTCCTTGATACATTGCATTTAAGGAATCGCAAAATTTGCAATTCCTTAAATGCAATTGCAAAATAAGGAATGGCAAATTTTGTGATTCCTTATTTTGCACCAAAATTGTTTCATACATACCATTTACCGAAAATGGGTTCGCAAATGCCGGAATTCTGCGAATTTTGGCATTTGCGAACCCATTTGGGCTTGATATATATGGTAAACAAATGAAGGAGTATCACCCGATGAGTAGGTAGAAGGTTTTCCAAACGTGGAATCAATATTCCTTGTTAAAAAAACCCTCACTCACCACCTAGTGGTGACATGCTTCATCATCGGGGTCCACCCTGGTGGCCTAGCGTCACCAGGGTGTGCTTCGACACCTGGATTGCAGTGGAGCAGGTTGTGAAGTGTAAATGCAAAAAATGAAAAAATACAGTGTTAAAAATTGTCCTGGTTATGGCTTTGTAAATGAATTTTTATGAAAAAGCAACTGGACAATATTAAAATAAAGGGTGAGATACTGGAAGGGGAGTTACGACCTACGAATCTCAATTATGTGTTGGTGGTGTATTGGTCAACATGTTTCATCCATCTGGGGGTAATCCCGGGTATTCATCAGGACCAAAAGGAGATGGGAGGTATGAGTCCCCTAAAAGACTCACCCTGTCCTAAATCCTTAATCAACCAATGGTAGAATGTACCATTGGGAAGACACTCTTAAAAATGTGGAGCGTCAGTAAAAACTTGAGGCATTATCCTATTAGGCTTCAACGTGTAGGGGGTAGGTGCATCACGAAGTACAACGTATAAGTTTCCTTTCGTGGCAATAGGCCTGTCACCTACGTCTACCGTCCGCTGCTCGGACGTAGGTGTAGGTGACAGGCCTATTGCCACAAAAGGAAACTAATACGTTGTACTTCGTGATGCACCTACCCCCTACACGTTGAAGCCTAATAGGATAATGCCTCAAGTTTTTACTGACGCTCCACATTTTTAAGAGTGTCTTCCCAATGGTACATTCTACCATTGGTTGATTAAGGATTTAGGACAGGGTGAGTCTTTTAGGGGACTCATACCTCCCATCTCCTTTTGGTCCTGATGAATACCCGGGATTACCCCCAGATGGATGAAACATGTTGACCAATACACCACCAACACATAATTGAGATACGTAGGTCGTAACTCCCCTTCCAGTATCTCACCCTTTATTTTAATATTGTCCAGTTGCTTTTTCATTAAAATTCATTTACAAAGCCATAACCAGGACAATTTTTAACACTGTATTTTTTCATTTTTTGCACTTACACTTCACAACCTGCTCCACTGCAATCCAGGTGTCGAAGCACACCCTGGTGACGCTAGGCCACCAGGGTGGACCCCGATGATGAAGCATGTCACCACTAGGTGGTGAGTGAGGGTTTTTTTTAACAAGGAATATTGATTCCACGTTTGTAAAACCTTCTACCTACTCATCGGGTGATACTCCTTCATTTGTTTTCAAATATTCGTGACCAGGGGATCAGGAGTATTTCTCGTCCATTGTCTACGGACACAATCCCTTATTCTCGATTTGTTTTTTCGGACTTGATGCATATGGCCCATAGTCTTCGCGAAGGCCTGCTTTTCTCAAATGAGAGCCTGACAGCAGGAAAGCAGCCAGGCACAAGCAAGAGCAGAGCCAGTGGATGCTTTGATTTTTAAACTAGGGCCACGTGAGAAAGAATGCATCCGCTTCACAGGAGTCACCAGATACACTGAATGTATCAATCAATGGCCCAGTGGCATTATCACAGGAGCGTCTGGTTGGCACACTAAATGTGTTAGCAGTGGCCAAGGGACAGCTGGAGGGGGAACATCCGGAACTACGCGGCCAGAGCCACGAATTCCGGAAGCCCGCTAGTGTAACCACACTTGCCCGAACAACGTATTTGTCTTAAACACGCATAGGCGTGGTTAAGGCAAATATGCTCCAGTGTTCGGACTGGGCGGGGACTTGAAAGAGGAGCATCTGAACAGGAAGCGGACAAAGACAGGATTAGTGGGTCTGGGGGGTCGCTTTTGGGGGAGGAGGGGGTTAGGTAGCTTTAAGAACTGGGTTTTCTTGGGTGGGGGTTTGGGGTAGTTTTCAGGGGTGGAGGGGTTGTGGTAGTTTTCAGGGGTGTTTGGGGTAGTTTACAGGGGTGGTGGTTTGGGTAGTTTTCAGAGGTCATGGTTCAGGGTAGTTTTCAGGGGTGGTGTGGGTTCGGGGTAGTTTTCAAGGGTGGGGGTTCGGGTAGTTTTCAGGTGTGAGGGGGTTCGTGGTAGTTTTCAGGGGTAGTTTTTAGGACTTGGGTATTTTTTAGGGATTAGGGGAGGGTGGGGTCATTTTTAGGCTTCAGGGGCGGTCGGGGTCATTTTTAGGGTTTAGGGGAGGGCGGATAGTATGTAGGACTGGAGGCAGGGATATTTTAGGGCATTTTGGGGAGGAGGTTGGTTTTCAGGAGGGGGGTTAGTTTTAGGATTCAGGGTAGTAGCAGGGATCAGGGGATCAAGTCTTAACCATAGAAATTTGTTTACCATACATGCTTTGACAACGCATAAATCATTCTAAAGGCCTGCATGGTAAAGGCATATTCCAGGTTCAGGCTTGCTTTGTACAGATTGCGTGGAACCAGCATGCATGATAAATGCATGTATGGTTCCATCACACAACCCTGGAGGGGTAACAGCTGGAACTATGCGGCCAGAGCCACGAGTTCCGGAAGCCTGCAAGCGTAACCACGCTTGCCTGAACAACACATTTGGCTTAAACACGCATATACGTGGTTAAGGCAAATGCGCTCCAGTGTTCGGACTGGGCGGGGACTTGAAAGAGGAACATCGGAACAGGAAGCAGACAAGGACAGGTAAGTGGGTCTGGGGGTCGTTTTTGGGGAGGAGGGGGTTAGGGTAGCTTTAAGGGCTGGATTTTCTGGGGTGGGGGTATGGGGTTGTTTTCAGGGGTGGGGAGGTTCATGGTAGTTTTCAGGGGCATTCAGGGTAGTTAACAGGGGTAGGGGGTTTGGGTAGTTTTCAGAGGTGGGGGTTCGGGGTAGTTTTTGGGGGTGGTGTGGTTTCAGGGTAGTTTTCAGGGGTGGGGGTTCGGGTAGTTTTCAGGTGTGAGGGGGTTTGCGGTAGTTTTCAGGGATCGTATTTAGGCCTCAGGGGTGGTCTGGGTAATTTTTAGGGCTTAGGGGAGGGCAGATAGTATAAAGGACTAGAGATAGGGATATTTTGGGGCATTTTAGGGGACGGGGTGGTTTTCCGGAGGGAGGGGATAGTTTTAGGACTCAGGGTGGGTGCAGGGTTCAGGATTCAAGTCTTAACCACGGAAATGTGTTTACCATACATGCTTTGACAATGCATAAATCATTGTAAAGGCATGCGTGGCAAAGGCATATTCATGGTTAAGGCTTGTGTTGTTCAGATTGCGTGGAACCGGCATTTGTGGTAAATACATGTGTGGTTCCATCACACAACCAGCCAGAGAGACAACAATTCAGCTGAATTTAATGGCAGCCGGGCAGCTGCATGACAGGAGCTAGAGCACACACAAATTTTGGGAGAAGCCTCCTGGGACAGCATTATGGGTGCCACCGGTCACTCTGAATGTACTAGAAGCTGGTGGCAGCACTACAGGAGCAACCTCTAATGCTGATTATGTAAGCAGTAGCCCAGTACCTGTAGGAGTTGGGAACTAATTTGTGCTCCATCACCAAAATCAGACACCTGTTAAATAATGTGGACTTGTTGGACAGCTCATCCAAGCAGTGGCAAATGCAAAAATAAACTAACTGGTGATTGGAACTCTGCGCCAGTTTATTGCCAGCTGGAAATCTGGCTTGCAGTGTTTGAGAGCACAAGCACAGTCAGGGCCCTGCCTGCATCCTACTATGTCATATAGGAAGCATGCAATGCTCTTGAATGCCAGTCCACTCTGTTCCACCATGTCTTCCTCATCCTCGTTCTCCTGCGCCACCCAAGGAGCGCAACCCATCTCATTTACCACCTGCTCCGAAAAATTGATTTATTGATTTTGTTTTTTGTTTTGATTGACCTTTCGAAGGAGATGTGGCTTTGTGTAGCTCAAAATGGACATCTGGTCCATCCATCCAGTTGAGGTGATATAGGGAGTGGCATCTGAGGCTGAGATTTGAGGTGTATTTGAAGTACAGGATGGTGCATTTGGGAAGGGTCGGAAATCTGACAAATTGTTTCTGATTGTAATCAGAAGGCAGAGGAGAGCATTTCCTTGTGGCCTTGGGGGTTGCATTGTCTGGGATTTTGAAGTTTCAGAAGATCATCATGTCAGAGTAGCAGATGGAGGAGGGTGATGAGGTTTAACTCCTTAGACCTTCATTTGCTAGTTGCCTTCTTAATTATACGGGGGCCAGTAACTGCAGTTGCCGGGCCCATCCAAATTTTGAGTTCTCCTGGAATACTGCAGTTCTCTGAACTTTCTGCCAGAGATTTTGGCTGGAAGTCTGCCCCAAAATGAGGAATTACCGGAGAATCATACCCCAAATGACAAATTCAAGAGGTAATACCTAATTTCTTAGTGGACCCTTAGGGTCCAATTCATATTGGGCTGTGTTTTTGAGCTAGTGGGAATTGGAAAGGAAATAGCTTGAATTGGCAATATATTGTATGGTTGTGACATGTGTGTGCAGGTTCATGTTGAACCATGATGTGTTCTATTGACGACTGAAGTTAGGGAAGGAGGATGGTAAAAATGTGGGTCAAGATGTTGGAAAAATAGGTATCTGTGAATATCATGCCATTGAGGCTGTGAGAGATGATGAGCCCGTATATATGTCTTTTTCAGAAATGAATGTAGAATAAGCATATATCAGAGGGCTAAGGACTGGTTTTATTTTGTACTGGAATGCCATGATACTTATTGGCAGTGTCTTGAAGGTACTCATTATTTCTTTAGAACAACTATCAAACCCCACCGTTCAAATGAAGTACAGTTAAAGATATTTCAACTGGCTTAAAGTAACTGAAGTCGACCCTCATCATTCTTTTGGGACCGTACAAGACACTTCAGAACTCTCCTCAAGCTTTGAGCAACGGTGAAGGGGTACCGCTGCAATATAAATAGGCTATCCTGTTTTAGGTTTAAACCTATATTAACTGATAGAACCGGACTGAAAGGAAATTATCACTCACCAGTGTAAACATATGAACAGTGAAAAAACTCCTTCACAACCACAATAATTGCCATTAAAAAAGAGAAGTAGTTGAGTGAAAGATTCTTTTTTATTTCTTCCTGAAGGGGCCTATACAATGTAACTTTGTTATACAAGGCGGCAGCAGCAAGAAAGACTGGACTGACATTCTTCTTCTTGAGTTTTGTTGTTTAGGGTTGTCACTGAAATATATCCACTTGCTTTTTTCAGTTTTATTGTCTTTGGTCTAAGGATGCAGTTTTAGAAGCATGTTTTAGGTCTTATTGAATTATTTAACAACTGTAGAGAATCAGGAAATATCAAAATCATGTTTGATATTTTGGCTACGTTTGATTCTTTCACTGAAAGGGAAAATGGCTAGTTTCCTAAGAATCTTTCCTAATATTTATCCTTGCATTTACCCTCAAACAGAGAATAGGTGAAGCCCTTTGAATCATCAGCCCCCTTTTCTAGAGAGCCAATATTGATGGTGGGTGAATTGCCAAACACCCCAAGCTTTATACATTCAATGCAAGGTGCAGTGACAGGTTTATCTGAAAAGAGTTCTGTCACCAAGCATCTGGGATGGGGATGAAAACATGACTCAAAACAAAAAGAGAGTGAGGGAAAGAGACACTCCTGATCCCCCTAAAGAATATACTCAATAACAACGAAAGAGTGACTCATTGAAGCGCTATAAAAGAAACAAACAAATGTTTGTAGAAGGACCCTCACTCACCAACCTGGTTGATGACATGCTTCATCATAGGGTCCCCACCGGATCGGCCGAATGCCGTTCCGGTGTGCTACAACGCCTGCAATTGCAGGGGAGCAGGTTTTTGTTTTGTGTTAGTGAGGGTGATGGTAGTGTGAATTAAAAAGTAACTATATACTACCTCAGGAATTATTTATTCTGGGTGTTTTGGTTACTGGCTAAAAACAAGTGGCGGATTTATACCAGCTGAGTGATGAGGCTGGGAGATCCGATTAGGAATAAAAAGTGAAAAAATTGGTCGACATGTTTCTGCTTGTGTATTAATGCATGTTCTGCTAAGTTTTCATCAGGACCTTATGACTAGTGAGACCATGGCGGTATATGCTCACTAAGGCGTACCCTAACCTCTGGTCTTGTGCAATTAATAAAACTCACGGTTTTACCACGTGAGGCGGTCTTTAAGTAGTTCTCAGTCCAGTAGTAACTTGTAACAAGTGATAAAGTTACTTCATGGAACAAAGACAGGGGACCCCCCAGGAGTTCTCCAAAATCACAGGGTCCCACCAAGTGCCTAACCGTGCACGTCTGGATCTGAATATTGAAAACATGACACCAGATGTTTGGAAAACAGGGAATGCAGAGTCACTTGGAATGCAGCTGCAAAAAGTTCTTACCAAGTACAATAAAGATTGTAGAGATATTGTGTCTATTTGCATTAATTCAGCTACGTATATGAAAAAGCTAGGTGATGACTGGTCAAAATCGATACATGAGGTGAAGTGCTTCCCTATAAAAGATCCTTGCCACTTGCTAGATGTTATGCTGAAAGCATCTTTACAATCTTCAGAGTTAATGAAGAATGCTATTGACTTTGTGGTCCATTCTGGTGCGCTGTTCCATTATGCACAGGAAAAACTAAAATGCAAATATTTCTCATTTTGTTTTTTGTGTGGCATCAATAAAAGAGTCATACAAACTGTGTCATTCAGCCCGTGGTTCCCAGTCCTTGAGGCTGTGAATGCTATATTATACATGTGGCAACTGTTTACAGAATTTGTGCTTCGTGATGATGCCAAAGGCAAAAAATGTGAGGATCTTTGATTGCATATTGATAGTGATATGAAAAAAGTACACTCTAAAGCATTCTTAGATTTTTACAAGAAAACATGACTGCTATAGAGGACATAATAAATCAACTAGAGTCTGAAAACACCCTTGTCTACCAGGTGTTCAGCGTAATTGGTGTAGATGTGAAACATCTCCTTGACAGTAGAATGGGCTAGGAGAAGTGTGGCTCAATGGTTAGAGCGGCAGACCCTGATGCAGAGGTCTAGCCAGACACCAGGGTTCAATTCCCCGCCTCGGTGGGTTTTGGGCTCAAAAATTCCAAGGACCTGATAATTCTCGCCTCGGTGCCTATTCTAATCATAGAGTCCCACTCTGCAACTCTGGGCAATAACTTGCTTAATCTCCACAACGGCCCCCACAACGCTAAGGATGCCTGGCCTTCACCCTGGGGGGGGCCCAGGAGTGGACGCCTTACAGGAAAAGCCAGGACGGGTTCCACAGCGATATTCGTACAAGCGCCTTGAGACCCTTGCGGGTGAGTAGTGCGCTATACAAGTATCAATTTACAATTATTTTTTTGGGCGACCCTTTTACTGACTTTGGCACTGCAACACATTCCATGTTAGAATTCTTGCCGCATGGTAAGCAAAGAAATGTTGAGGAACAATTCAGGACATTTTTCAGTGTATTACATATGGCTTGCAATGATGCATTGAAATGTCCCTTAACCAACTCTCTACTGGGGTGAATATATGACATTGTTCTGCATTCTGTCCATTGATTGTTCTTTTTACATTTGTCACCCCGAGTGGGATGGTCATGGCCATAAATGGGTCCCATGCTTTCCAAGCCACTGAAGGCAAGTTCGCCTGGCTGATGAGGGGTGAAACCCCAAAACTGGTCCTAGGATGCTTGTTTCCAGTCCAGGGAGGACGTAGCCTGGCAATTTGAGCTGTACTGTTCCCATAAGAAGCAGGGTCAAGGCTGATTTGCATATGTCTGAGTTCAAACATGAATGGCATGGGGAGCAAAAAAAAGATGGATTTAGACCCCTATCTCTGTACTGGGGTGAATGTATGAAAGTGTCCTGCATTCTGTCCATCAATTGTTCTTTTTGCATTTGTCACCTGAGTGACAGGGGTATGCCCAGATGTGGGTCCCCTGCTCTCCATGCCACTGGAGTCAAGCTAGCCTGGCTGATGAGGGGTGAAACCCCAAAACTGCTCCTAGGATGCTTGTTTCCAGTCCAGAAAGACCTAGCCTGGCAGTTCGGGCTGGACTGCTCCCATAGGGAGCAGGGTCGAGACGGATTTGCATATGGCTTGGTTCAAACTGGAATGGCATTGGGAGCAAAAAACAATGGATTTAGGCCCATATCTCTGTATTGGGGTGAATGTATGACATTGTTCTGCATTCTGTCCATCAATTGTTCTTTTTGCAACCCTTCACCAACCATGGCATTCGAAGTCAATGAAGCCTCACTGAGTTACTCCGCACAAGTTCTAGATTCCTTCCGTAAAGGGGAATTTTATCGGGACTTTGAAAAGTATTCCTTCTTTTTTACCACTTCAATAACTGAGGGCATATGCGCCCAGGTCAACGCATATATTGAGGAACATGTCCCAGAGAATCGCAGCCTTCAGGTGCACCAGTATTGGCATGGAAAGCAATGTCAGTGGCCAGAGTTAGCAAATTGTGTACTTGCTATTTTGGCATTGCCTGTCTCAAGTGCCAATGTTGAGAGGCCCTATTCACAGATAAACGTTTTACCTGCAAAGGAAAGAGTGAGTAAGCATGACTAAATACTCATTAAAGAAGTATTGTATTTTGTTTGATTCCCAAGGAAGATAAAGATCATTCATTATGTAAGAATTACAGACCAATATCCTTGGTCAACACTGATTATAAGATCCTAGCTAAGATACTAGCGTTACGCATGGATCCCCTCTTACCAGAGCTCATTGGTCCTGAGCAGTCGGGTTTTGTCAAAGGGCGTCTCTCCTCTGATAATTCCCGTGTCTTCCTTAATATACTTAGCAAAGCTTCCTCCTTGACTCTTCCTTTCGCAGCTATCTCTTTAGATGCGGAAAAAGCCTTTGACAGGAATGGATGGGACTTTATGTTTCAGGCTTTACGTTGGATTGGCATTCCTTCCAAATTTATTTCTATTTTGTCTTTACTTTATTCCAATCCTCAGGCCTCTATCTTTGTCAATGGGATGTCCTAAGACTATTTCTCTCTTCATAGGGGTGTTCGGCAGGGTTGCCCCCTCTCCCCCTTACTTTTTGTGTTAGCCCTAGAACCTTTCCTTACTAAAATTCGTCTAGACAACGGTATCTCTGGTTTTCAATTTGGTTCTCATCAGGTTAAGCTCTTGGTTTATGCTGATAATATTCTTTTTTATTGCTCCGATCCTATTACCTCAATTCCCGCTTTTCTTCAGCAAGTCTCTTCCTTTTCTTTAGTTTCTGGTTATCGCTTAAACGCCAATAAATGTGAAATCTTGCCTCTGAATCCTCTCTGCCAGAAAGACCTCTTCTCTCAAACAGATTTCTCATGGCAACCTTCTAAAATTAAATATCTGGGAGTTTGGTTTGCCCCTCTTTTATCCGACACTCTTAAACTAAACTTTGATTATATCTCCAAGAAAATGGACACGGCTAATACCCGTTGGCCATCAAAAACAATGGGGTAACCCCAAAAGTCGGAAGACCTGGGTGATACTCGTTATTCAAAAACAATGGTCTCAGACTAATATTTTACTGAAACAGAATAAATCAGTTGACTGTTCAAAGTTTCTCCTATTAAATTGGCACATACAACCAATTTGCCACAATTCAATCAATGTACTTATTTTACAAAATACAAACAAAGCAGCAACAGCAATAATTCCAAAAAAGAAGAAAAGCAACAGAATAATTCAAAAAGATATAGGGCAATTTTAATTCAAATTCATTGCGCTAATGGCTATCTCATTATAAAGGAATTTGAAAGTTGCCCAAAAGGAATGTGCAATTAGATAGAAATATAGGGTGCTTGATAGAAAAGATTGAGAAAGAGAACATAGAATATTACAATATTTACAAATTTATATATACAACATATGAATTTGTACAAATCAATTCCACAGAATCCTGGTGTGTTTTACAATAGTCTAAACATAATTCATCTTAAATGGAGACAATACTTCCAAAATTTTTATTGCACTTAAGTAGTATATAACACCATCCAGGATAAACTAAAGCGTCGACGTTTCGACTCATCTTGTGGCCATAAAGGTGATTTTAGACCGTGGCCATGCGAGTCTTCATCAGGACTGCGAATTTGGGCAACCAAATGAGTAGCACAAGCCCTGAAATATAATGAATATATATATTATGCTGTTGCTTTTTGAGGGTGCGAACATACATGTCTCGCAGATCCCCATAGTAAGGAATTGGACTTACCCAATGCTGATTGAAAGAGCCTTTTTGTGCGTGGCTCTTACTGTCCTGGCAGATTAATTACCTAGAGACATAACGGAGCGGTCATTAGACCTATCCCTTAACAATTTGCCAATCACTGCGACCACCAAGGATAATATATATCTCAATTACCTTTAGGGTAGGGTGGAGCTGAGGTACCAAATCCTCCAATGCTAATGCGTGACTTCGAATTTTCAAAAAGTCCCTGTTCTGTTAAAACATGGGCAAAAGCAAGAGAACAGGACGTTTTAATTATAAAACACCATACATGGTTTGTCAAACTTAAATACACCATGTCTAGAATAGATCTTACCCGAGATATGAGGGATGTGGTAGCCTACATACTCGATCAGGTTGTGAAGTTTTCAATCCTGACAGGTTCAAGAGTTCAGGGTTTCCTATAAGTTAATTGGTAATCCATCAATACCCATAGCAGAGTTAATATGCAAACGCAGATTTCATTTACAAAAATGAACAAGGAAAACGAAGTAAGACTCACTGAATCAATCGGTGTGGTTTTCATCAACTTCGTGTCAACCGTATATAACTGCCTGTAATATAGAAAGGGGGAAGATAAAGATCACTGGTCCCCGTATTTTAGGTAGAGGGTGCTAAATGGGGGGTGTGTATCAGCCGTTCCGCCTACCTCGTATCAATACCAACGCCCGAGTCATCGCCATTTGCTCTGCCTGGCGTCCGATCCACCAAAGCCAGTGGTAGAGAGGAGGGACTACCGGCAGCTAAAACAACCAGATGCCATCACTAGAAATAAAAGACGGCTGGCATCGTGGAGTTGTTCAGGGATAACCCGGTTTCGGCCATTTTAAGTTGGGGATATGTTCAGCCTACTGGTCTGAACCTCTGATGCAGGTTTTAGCAACCCTTAGAGATATCGCTAGTAGTCAATATTTAAACACCCGGTGATGCAGAGAAATCGATTACATGGCATATAAAACATTATCAGGCTATAACATGTAAAAAAATATAGTTATATTGAAGGAACGTGGTTACCAACACAAGAAAGGGAAAATTCATTGTTATAACATCCAGCCAATGCAGAGACTTCGGGCATCAATGTAATGGTTATATTTGTGAGTACATGACAATAAACATATTTATGAATGCATGGCCAATTGTTCACAGTATGACATATATCCCCTGACATACTACGACATCCATAAAACAACAACAGTTTGGAAGCCTCATTGTTAGTGGACGCAGGGCATCATTCGAAACAATTTACATATGTGACAGTGTAAACGAGAATGTATATGTCTTGTAAAATCACAAAACTACACCTGTATAGTAACATCACCATTACATTGTTAGGCTCTCAGGAGGGACACCTGTCTGTTTATTTCCTCCTGCTCGTTCAATCCTTGATTGACCGTGTTCAGAGAGTAAATCCACTTACACTCTCTTAGGTTCAGTACATTTCCAAAATCTCCCCCCCGGATGTTTAAGGCCACTTTCTCTATTACCCACCATCGAAGACTGTCACAGTCATGCCTGAGGGTGGTAAAATGTTCAACTAAAGAAGCGTCTGGTGTTTTACATCTAATACGGCTACAATGCTGTAGAATTCTACATTTGACTCTCTGTGTCGTTTGACCCACATACATAAGCCCGCACGGGCAAAGGATGGCATATATGACCCCTGCGGTGTTGCAGATACTATGCTGTGACAGAGTATAAGTTTGGTTGTTGTGATGAAATTTAGTACACTCATTCGTTAAGGGACAAGCGCCATCCTGCGGGCTTTAGTTGAACATTTTACCACCCTCAGGCATGACTGTGACAGTCTTCGATGGTGGGTAATAGAGAAAGTGGCCTTAAACATCCGGGGGGAGATTTTGGAAATGTACTGAACCTAAGAGAGTGTAAGTGGATTTACTCTCTGAACACAGTCAATCAAGGATTGAACGAGCAGGAGGAAATAAACAGACAGGTGTCCCTCCTGAGAGCCTAACAATGTAATGGTGATGTTACTATACAGGTGTAGTTTTGTGATTTTACAAGACATATACATTCTCGTTTACACTGTCACACATGTAAATTGTTTCGAATGATGCCCTGCGTCCACTAACAATGAGGCTTCCAAACTGTTGTTGTTTTATGGATGTTGTAGGATGTCAGGGGATATATTTCATACTGAGAACAATTGGCCATGCATTCATAAATATGTTTATTGTCATGTACTCACAAATATAACCATTACATTGATGCCCGAAGTCTCTGCATTGGCTGGATGTTATAACAATGAATTTTCCCTTTCTTGTGTTGGTAACCATGTGCCTTCAATATAACTATATTTTTTTACATGTTATAGCCTGATAATGTTTTATATGCCATGTAATCGATTTCTCTGCATCACCGGGTGTTTAAATATTGACTACTAGCGATATCTCTAAGGGTTGCTAAAACCTGCATCAGAGGTTCAGACCAGTAGGCTGAACATATCCCCAACTTAAAATGGCCGAAACAGGGTTATCCCATAACAACTCCACGATGCCAGCCGTCTTTTATTTCTAGTGATGGCATCTGGTTGTTTTAGCTGCCGGTAGTCCCTCCTCTCTACCACTGGCTTTGGTGGATCGGACGCCAGGCAGAGCAAACAGCGACGACTCGGGCGTTGGTATTGATATACGAGGTAGGCAGAATGGCTGATACACACCCCCCATTTAGCACCCTCTACCTAAAATGCGGAGACCAGTGATCTTTATCTTCCCCCTTTCTATATTACAGGCAGTTATATACGGTTGACATGAAGTTGGTGAAAACCACACCGATTGATTTGGTGAGTCTTACTTCGTTTTCCTTGTTCATTTTTGTAAATGAAATCTGCGTTTGCATATTAACTCTGCTATGGGTATTGATGGATTACCAATTAACTCATAGGAAACCCTGAACTCTTGAACCTGTCAGGATTGAAAACTTCACAACCTGATCGAGTATGTAGGGTACCACATCCCTCATATCTCGGGTAAGATCTATTCTCGACATGGTGTATTTAGGTTTCAAAAACCATGTGTGGTGTTTTATAATTAAAACGTCCCGTTCTCTTGCTTTTGCCCATGTTTTAACAGAACAGGGACTTTTTGAAAATTGAAAGTCACGCATTAGCATTGGAGGATTTTGTACCTCAGCTCCACCCTACCCTAAAGGTAATTGAGATATATATTATCCTTGGTGGTCGCAGTGATTGGCAAATTGTTAAGGGATAGGTCTAATGACCCCTCCGTTATGTCTCTAGGTAATAAATCTGCCAGGACAGTAAGAGCCACGCACAAAAAGGCTCTTTAAATCAGCATTGGGTAAGTCCAATTCCTTACTATGGGGATCTGCGAGACATGTATGTTCGCACCCTCAAAAAGCAACAGCATAATATATATATATTCATTATATTTCAAGGCTTGTGCTACTCCTTTGGTTGCCCAAATTCGCAGTTCTGATGAAGACTTGCATGGCCACGGTCTAAAATCACCTTTATGGCCACAAGACGAGTCGAAACGTCGACGCTTTAGTTTATCCTGGATGGTGTTATATACTACTTAAGTGCAATATGAATTTTGGAAGTATTTTCTCCATTTAAGATGAATTATGTTTAGACTATTGTAAAACACACCAGGATTCTGTGGAATTGATTTGTACAAATTCATATGTTGTATATATAAATTTGTAAATATTGTAATATTCTACGTTCTCTTTCTCAATCTTTTCTATCAAGCACCCTATATTTCTATCTAATTGCACATTCCTTTTGGGCAACTTTCATATGCCTTTATAATGAGATAGCCATTAGCGCAATGAATTTTAATTAAAATTGCCCTATATCTTTTTGAATTATTGCTGTTGCTTTTCTTCTTTTTTGGAATTATTGCTGTTGCTGCTTTGTTTGTATTTTGTCAAATAAGTACATTTTTTGAATTGTGGCAAATTGGTTGTATGTGCCCATTTAATAGGAGAAACTTTGAACAGTCAACTGATTTATTCTGTTTCAGTAAAATATTAGTCTGAGACCATTGTTTTTGTTACCCGTTGGCATCCGCTCTTTTTATCCTGGTGGGGCCGGCTCAATTCTATAAAGATGATGTTATCCCCCCTTCTTCTTTATACTATCTCCATGCTCCCTTTGCACATCCCAATTTCTTTCTTCAAAAATATTGACTCTTTATTACTGAAATTTCTGTGGAATGGCAAGCGTCCTCGGATAGCTCTTGCTTCCTTACGAAAAGATAAGGCTCACTCCGGAGTACGTTTTCCTAATTTCAAGGAATAATACCGAGCCTTCTCCTTGAAACAAACAATCCGCTGGTTTTCTTCTGACCTTCCTCATTATCCTCCTGTCTGGTTGAGTATAGAATCCTCCTTCATTTCTCCATTTACTTTTCGTGAATTCATGTACTTTACATCTTCCTTAACTCGGCTTCGCAGGCCTGTCATTTCTCATTCTCCGAACCTACTTCTACCATTTTTATGTTCATCTTATCCCTCCCGCCTCTCCATACACGAACAACCGATTTGGTACAATTCACTTCTTAAAATCCGTAACCGTTCCATCTTCTGGAAAACTTGGCATTCTCAAGGACTATGTTGGATTTCTCAATTGCTTTCTCAGGGTACTCCTCTCTCCTTTCAGGAACTTTAATCCCTTTTTTCATTGCCCACTTCTACCCGAGCACAGCACGCTGCCCTTCTTCCATTCTTGATCTCTTATCTTGGTTCCCTTTCACCCTCCGGCGATGTTCCTTTAGAATATAGACCCACTTCGCTCTTGTTGGAAGCTTCTCCTTCTGCGTCTGCTCTGTATAACTCTTTCCGCTTTTTTAATGATAGACTGAAATCTCGTATTGAGATTGCCTGGGGGGAATCCGATTTTTCTCCGACTTGGCCTGTACCTCTTTGGGACAGGATATGGACTAAACTTCATAAAACCTCTAGAGCTGCTCATACCACCCAAACTCTATATTTCATTTATAACAGAACTTTATTCTCTCCATTGGCTTTCTCCTGTTTTTCATCAGATACTCCCTCTACTTGTTGGTCTTGTCCTCATTCACCTGCAGATCTCAAACATATGCTTTTTGACTGTCCTCCTACTGCCTAGTTCTGGCAATTAGTTTGGAAGCAAATACAAAAAAAAATTCACTTCTAGGTTCCCTTTTCCCCTACACTAGTTTTTCTAGGTTCCCTCTAACCGGAACTTCCTCTCTCTCCCAGTCATTATCTTTTACTTGACCTCTTTATAGCTGTAGCTTTCCATACCATCACTTCCAACTGGAAACAAGCTGCAAATATTTCCTACCAATCTTGGTGGAATGCGGTCTGTTTTCATCATCGTCTGGATACCAACTATGTTTCCCCTATATCCCTGGCTATTAAACGGGACCTGATTTGGCTTCCCTTGGTAACATACCTTTCTTCCACTGCTCCTGCATATCCTTCTCCTGATCTCACCACAGTTGAAGTACGTAAACCCCATGATTTTCTTATTACCTGATTGCTGTACCTATTAATTTTCAATATATTGTTTTTACCTTTCATTTACATCCACATACCATTGTTCATAATTCCTCATGCTTGTTATGCTTACTTTACATGAAAATTGTTGTTGTATTGCTTATTTCATATGTCTACTTACTGTAACTCTTACTCCCCATTTCCCCCCTCCTCTCCTCCCTCTTTATTTTCTTCAATAAATCAAACTTTAAAAAAAAAAAGTATTGTATGATGTACTACAATAAGTCTGATTTGTATAAATGCATTTGGACTTTATATACCCTGTACCCACACTGTCTATACACATGCACTATCAGTGTAGAAAGCAAGCAGTATTAAAAGCAAAGCATTCAATAAACATTGGAAATACACTGTTTGTGTTGTTTTTAATGACATGAAAATGTGTAACCACTGATAACCACGGGGCATATTATCAAGGGGGTTTATCTCCGCTTTTTTGGCTTTAAAAGCCAAGAAAGCGGAGATAAAATTATCTCCCTATTACCAAGCTGTCGCTAACACCAGTTAGTGACAGCTAATAGGAGATAGCGACCATCTTGGGCCCCGCTTTGCATGTCAGTGATATTTATCACTAATGACATGCAAAGTGGGCGTGCTAAGATGTTAGCGACTGGAAACAGTCCCTAACATCGCTATCTCCTATTACCAACTTTTGGAGATATTCGCGCTAAGCGCGAATATCTCTAAAAGCTAACACCTGTCCTGAGCAGTTCTTAGCCATGTTATCCAATGGGAGGTGGATAACATGGCTAAGAGCATTTGCTCTATAATGCATGAATATCGCTGACTTTTCAGCGATATTCATGCATTGCGGCCGTTTTTTATCGCATTTGCGATAAACCTTGCTAATAGCAAGGTTTATCTGCGATAAAAATCGCCGATGTGCGGCGATAATTTTTGTCTCCAAACAAGTTAGAGACAAAAATTATCGCTAGTTGTTGGTAATATGCCCCCACTTTTTTAAGGTATTGAAAACACTGAAAAAAAACCACCAGAATTCACCAAAAGTAGAAACTGAAAACATGAAAGCTTAAATATAAACCTATGTGACACAGATCATATATCTACAACGTGAGGGATGCTGTCAATGTGTTTTGAATGTTTATTAAGGACATGTTGGATTTTTGGCCTTTTTAGAATGAGCTGCCTAGTATGTCCTTTCTTTTTCAGGATACACCGAAGGAATGACTGCTCCTTGATGGACTCACTTCACTTCTACCTTCTGATGCTAGGGATCGTCTCACAATTCCTTGCAGTCACAAAGCATCATATTCTCTATGAAATCTCTTATAATTCTGTTGTTTCTTGTTATGCTTCTCCAATAAAGTAGCAAAGAATCACGCATTGCACAACTTGCCTCTCAATTAGCTTCCTCATACCATTCATAAGTTAGAAACAGGTCCTAAGGTTTAGTTGTTCATTTCCATGATTTAGTCATGTGTTCCAGCGTGTTCTCCTAGCATCATTTGGGGTACTGGAAGTAAGATAAAACATATATTGTAAGAAACAAAGTATGGGAAAAAACAATTGCACAGCAAAAAGGAGGTCTAACCTAGAGCAATTGATAACACAATTTATAAAGTAGCCTACACGTTTGCAAAATGTGATCTTGAAATGAATGAAGTATCCATAAATTACATTTTTTAATGTTTATTCTGGTTTACCCTGGAGCATTAATGGTACAGGATGCTGTTCAGGCCCTAGGCCAGCAAACTTGCCTGCTGCTGGCTCTGTACCAGTCAACTGTATTTTCTATTCTTTAATGCTGGGGAACTAACATTTGCTTCTTCATCATCTATTACGTCACTAATACTGGAGGGTCTGTCTGTTTTGTAGTGTGCCTAGTGCTGAAGGCTTCCAACTAGTAATATTTCGATTTAGTTTATGGAAGAGTAGCGTTTCAAAATCCCGCCTGAATGTCCACAGGTGTTCATCAAGTCTAATTTCAACTAGGAGTTTATTGCAAAGTGTGCATGCCTGTATAGAAAAGGAATGACCACCCTCTCCTGCATTTCTTACTGTAGGTTGGATAAGTATTTAACATTAGAACTGAGCAGTCCTTTCAGGTTGTACATTTTTTTCTAAGACTATGGTATTTTCATAAGGGATTCTTGTTAGAGTCAGCTGTTTGACATGTTTTCGTGTCAGCCCTCGGCCCGGATGCATAAAATTAATGAAGCATCTTACAGGGGGCCATGTTAACATCATCAATGCACCAGAGAGCACAGTTGCTGGAGACAGGTGAATTTAAGGGTTCACATGCATTGTGAGGAATACTCCCAATATACGAGCACCATGCAGGGCAGGAGATGCACTGTTGGAAAGAGGGTAGCCTACTCTTTCCATTGGTAGCTCTCCCTTCTGTATTCCTGCTCAGGGATCATGGCCATGATTCTTGAGTAGGAATCAGACACTTTACACCATGGATTTGGTTTTTTGGGCGGGTCCCCCTTCCCACAGGTATTGGGGCTGATGGCTCCTTGTTGACAAATAAGTCATATGCATTTCCCCTTCACTGGGTGGTGATCAGCCCCTAAGGAAGGAAGAGAAAGAGAAAAGGCACCAGACACAGAGACGGTTTAAGGATTTTGGGGGCCTGGGCCAAACGTATTTTGGGGAGCCCTCTTCGGAACATCCTTGATTTTATGATCCAGTGTCAGCTCTTCCATGCCCTCTTTGGCCAGGTCACTGACCGTGCACAAGCACATTGAACCAAATTCTAAATGTATTTACATCTAATATTCTGGGATATTGAACTGTTTTCAATATTGTAACACAGCAGCAGCTCATTAACATTGCTGCAAATAATCTCTGTGACACCCACCCGTTTCTAATATGCGAGGTACTGTATTGATCTAAAAGAAACTTTTTTTATGAATTTTGCAATAAACATAAACAAAACATTTGTCTGCAAAATTTCTGTGATAGACTCTCACACATCACCCACATTAAAAATAAGTTAAAGGAAAACGCTATTTACAAAAATCTGTTTAAGAATTATTCAAGGTCAAAGGGGCAAGAGTCTTTACAGAACATAGATGGCTCTATCAGGGGCCCCCCTGAAAGGCTGGGGCCCTGGGCCAGAGCCCACTTTTCCCATGCCTTATATGTCTCTGACCAGACTTCTTCTTTTATTCCACCCCTGAGCAACTTCATTCACATGAGGAGCACTATTTGATAGGAGGCAGTCTCCCCTTTCCAATAGTCCCACTCTCTGTATGATTCTTGGCAGGGGATTGATCCCCGAGGAGGAATGCTCCACTACACCACTAAAGATTGTTTGGGGGGATTGCCCCCTCTTAGCATAGAGGCCAACCGGCTTGGGGGAAAATAATATATAATTTGATGGTCTGAGTCCAGGAGCCTTGTGCAGATTTCCCCTGCCCTGCCAGCAACTCTAATAAAAAGAGAGACAGTATTGAAAATCCCATTTGTCAATTGTGTCTCACTGGTAAGCATTCCTACTCAGAAATCTTTGTGGGGCCACAATGCTAAGCAGAAATCTGTGAATAGACCACTAGACGTGTTTTGGAGAGGTCATCCCTCCCTCGAGGGTACATTTTGTTTGTATTCCCTTCTCTCTTGAGCGTGATCGGGACTAGGCCCTCCTGAAATGGCTCCCAAGATATGAGAACATGGTAGCAGACATTTTGGATTTGGCTTCGCCAAGCAAATGTAACATGTCGGACAACCCTTCCATCAGGAGCAAAAGCATATTGGAGTTTGTGCCATAATTGCTACTTGCTGTCCAATCACAATCATCATCTTAACAGTTTTGCTTTGTTGCTTGTTTGAGTATTATTTTTGTAATTGCACTTCATTTTGCATTATTGATGTGGACTTTTGCAAAGTTGAATTTTTTTTTCATTATTAATCCAGGTATGTTCTTTTTGTTTGTCCACAAAGGCTTCCCACTCCACCTGGGCAGGAGTTTAAATGAAATTAATTTACTTGTTTTAGAACCTCTAATACCTTTGTAAGGCATTGTTATCAGTTGAGGGGGGGGGGGTCTAACCTTCAAAAGTCACTAAATAAGCCTGAACTTAACACTCTGCTAGCCAGGCACAAAAACATTTAGTCTTGAAGTGGAGGGAATGTGTAAAGTATTTATGCAGAATTCCAGCAGTAATAAAGTGAAAACTCAAGATAAGAAAATCTTAACAGCAGTATTAAAGTGAAAACTCAAGATTAGAAAATCTCAAACTAATGACAAAATACATGTGTTAATTATAATACATAAAATGACACCATGCAGTGATCTCATGTTCTCCTCCACTGTTCTTAGTAGATGTTGATACCAGATTGAAACTTCCTTTTTTCATCAGTTGACCATCTTGTAGTTCTGATTCTCCTATACTTGTCTCGTGCTTAATCCAATCTTGCATCTTAATCCCTGCAGACAACTTGTAATATTTAAATCTCAACATTGCTTCCTTCGTTAGCTTCTTCCAGTTATCTCAAGGGAACTCTTTGCCTCCTCTTGATACCTTTCCTCATTTAAATATCTCACTAACTCTCAAAGGTATGGTAAGATGATCCATCAAAAACTCTGGGGTCTCTGGGGAATCCCATATTGGAGAAAAATTACTATAGTACCGGATGCCTAGTGCCATTCCTATTTCGTCCCATAGCTTAGCTGCGTAAGCACTTTAACCACACTTTCTTAAAATACTTAGGAGCCCTGAATTCATAAAGTATACTCTCCTGCATTGACTTGTACATGACCTCGACATGAGTCTCATCTGGGTGAAGAGTAGCATCCTACATTATCAAACAAGAAGGTACATTTAGGCAATTTAGGCAAGATTGACATGTTTACCAGATTTACCCGACCATAAGTAGTCAAGGCTAGACCATTTTTTCATCACCTTGTAAACTTCCTTGCATATCCTCTCCAGATTGACTTGAGCAATTTTATCAGAGATCCTGGGCAATTTTTATCCCCATGTCATAGCTTCTGATTTTCTTACATTTACCTTATACCCTAAACAACTTCCAAACATACCTCATTCTTGTTCATTATGTGGGAGGGCAATATTGATCTCTAAGGTATATGTTATGTTATGTTCTGTTAATGTAACTTATTGAGCGCACAAATATCCGCAGGTGTCTCGGTGCTAAAACTAAAGTAAGCCCAAAAGATCATGAAACTAGTTCTTGAATAACCGGGTGTTAAGACTTTTCCTGAAAGAGGTTAGTAAACTTGCAGACCTAATATGCATCCATAATGTGGCCATGCCATAACCAATGCTTCGGGCCCCCCAGCAAGAGGTGTGAATGCTAGGAACCATCAGAAGCCTAGTACCAGTAGAGCGTAACTGTCTACCTGAATGATACCAAGAAAAAATATTTTTTAGGAACACTTGTCCCATATTATTCAAGGCCTTATAGGCTAAGCTTAGCATCTTAAACTTGATGCCACTTGCTACAGGAAGCCAGTTGAGTCTCCTGATTTCCTAAGAAACTGACTCGTGCTTAGGCAGATTTAATAGGAGTCTTGCAGCTGCATTTTGTACCATTGGCAGTTTTTTATTTTTATGTTGTTTCTGCATATTCTGATACAGTTCATTGCAATAATCTAATTTTGATAGCACAAGTGCATTTACAACAGTCCTCTTAGAATCAATAGAGATGTAAGGAATAACCTTCTTAAGTTTCTTAATCAAATAAAAGGTGGCGGAAACAGTAGCATTAGTTTGTTGTGAGTATGCTAGTTTGTTATCAATCAGTACCCTGAGATTTTGTGATTTTTCTACTGGTTTTTACAGTTCTCCCATCTCGACAGGCCACCAAAAGCCATTCTATCTATGTTGGAGATTACCAACAATCACAATTTTGGTTTTCTACCAATTAAGTTTAAGACAATGCTTGCCCATCCAACTATTAATTTCCAACATTCAATTTTGAAACTGAAGTGCAGGAAAGGCTTGATCTTTATAAGCAGATACCACAAGCTGTGTTTCGTTGGCATAAGATGTTAAACTGATGCCGAATTGCTGGGTCAGAGAAGCCAGTTCCGACACAGAGATATTAAAAAAGGATTGGCTAAGCGATGAACCCTGTGGAACCCCACAAGGCAAAACATAAGGGGTCAATTTAAAATGATCCAGATTCATTGTTTGTCTTCTTTCTGTCAAAAAAGATGATAGCAAGGACGTGCCAAACCTTTTGCCCCTGATTTTTCCAAGTGCATTTGCAGCAAATTATGATCAACAGTACCAAAAGCTTCCCACAGATCAAGGAGGATCAAGGAAGTGGCACCACCTTCATCCATCACTGTCCTAATCTCCTCAGTGGCCTTGATCAAGGCAGTCTCCGTATTGTGTTCCTGACAAAAGTCGAATTGGGGGAAAACAAGTAAATCATTTTCTAGGACAAATCGATCTAGCTGTTTATTCATGATTGTTTCCACTATCTTAGCTGGAAAAGTCAGCCTGGCGAGAGAACGGTAATTGCTTGGCTTAGATGCGTCCAAATTCGTTTTTCTTTTTATCAATGGAAGGATCGATACATCCTTCCAAAAGGCAGGGAAAATTCCAGAAGTGAACATGGTAATAAACATTTCTGTGAGTTAGGACTAACCTCCTTAGCTACTTCTCTTAAAACTGCGGCGGGACAAGGGTCCAAAGGGGACCCAGATTTAATTTCCTTAATACATTTTTCCACTAACTCACTAGATACCTGGGAGATGCCCAGAAGCTCATTTTTGCCATGATCAATATCAGAGGTTTCCCCAGTTAGCTTGTGTGAGAGGGCGGCCTCAAGGGAGTCAGAGATATTGACTTTATTCCTAAAGGTATTAGCAATATTGTCACAGAAGCGTTGTTTGCTTTCTGTGGCCTTTTAACCAGGAAGGGAGGTGAGCTTCTTAACTACCCCATATAATTGATTAGTTGAGTCCTTAGCTCTCTCAATCTTCCTGATAAAAAAGGTCCCTTTTTTGGTGATCAACATGGTTTTATATTTAACCAGTGCAGACTTATAGTTGCTTTTTTCCCAATTTATCATATTCTGCTCTTCAACGTCTCTCTAATTTGCAGCACTTTTGTGTTCCTGTCACAGTGCATCTGTAAACCAAGGAGCAGAGGGTAGTTTGTGGTTACCAGAATTTTTACAAATGGGCACTGTAGAATTAAACGCTTCATTGAGCCAGTCTGTATATTCGCTGGCTACCAAATCTGCATCTGCATTTAACGTAGGCCGAGACATACCCACCTGGGTCTGCAGCATGGCCTTGGCAATCTTGTTCCAGGCTTTGTAAAGAGTTTGATGTGCTCTAGCAGCAGCTACCACTGGTGTTTTTGGGATGGTATGTTTAAATACAATTATAGAATGATCTGTCGAAGTGAGAGGATAGATATCATTTACTGTCAGGCTTGATTCAGAAGTAAATATGCCATCTAGTGTGTGTCTTGCTTCATGTGTTGGCTTGTGCACCATCTGGGATAGTCCTAGAGTCCCAAAAGTATCTAAAAGAGTGACTGTATCTTTATCAGCCGTATCTTCTAGATAGACAGTAAAATCTCCCAGGTTTGTAAACTCAATTGTAGTGAAAATAGATTCAAGAAGGGACTCTAAGTTACTAACAAAACTGCCCTTGAGCCAGGGGACGATGTAAAAGAAAACATCTAAAGGTCTTTTTACGGATTTAATTCTAGGGCAAAGTGAAGCGCTTCACAGTGGGGGTGGGAAGCTGGGGAAAAGGTGGCTTCAAATTGCTCACGATATATTACAGCCAGCCCACCTCCCCTCTTGATGGGTCTGCCCACCCTAAAGGATAAAAATCCAGGGGATGCTGCTGTCACAAAGTCTGGGTCGACGCTCCATCAGCCGAAGTTTCAGTGAGGGTCATTATATCTGCTTAGAAGGCTATTTTTTGGAGAACAATTCCCATGTGGATGGCTTGGTGCTTTCGTTCAATCTTAAACTTTGAGTCAGGAGTTCTGAATACATTTCAAATGAGAGAGTGCAAAGATGGCATCCCTGTCTATCCCTCTCATTATTTTTACTGGTGAACTTAAGCTAGTGTTTTTGTCCTCAGAGTGCATCTCTCCTATCTCAAAATATTCTAACATGGTCATGGAATGCTCCAGTTTACTCGGTCAAAGGTTTTAGGTGTGTGTAGGTTCAGGATAGCTAAGGGGACAGATTGCCCAGTTGCTAAATTGATTGTACCTGTAAATATGTATGTTAGCTCCCTCAGATACCTCCCAGACAAGATGCTCTTGTGAACTTCATGAGTTACATCACCCTCTACCTTTTTAAGTGGTTAGCTAAAATACTTGAGAAAACCTTGTTTTCACTACAATTTAATAATGATATAGGATAATATGACTGTCTCTCAGTGTTTTTTGTAAAGTTTTAATATCAAAGAGGTGGTTGCCTCATTCAAGGATGATGGCAAAGTTGAACCTTCCGGCAAGATGGAATTAAATGGCTTTAGCCAGATAGGAGTTACTTTATCAGGTAGTAAGAAGTACACTTCATTAGAGATTTCATCTGGACTGGCCACTTTTACTCTTTTAAGTTTCTTAATTTCTGTTAGCATTTCTGTCACTGTTATTTCTTGGTTTATAAATTGATGTTGTTCGAGGGGTAAGGTCCAGGAGTGGTTTGATGATAGGTGCTTAGGGAAGCACTTTTATACCCAGGGGCAGCATGTGTGTTGGGGTCCCTCTCTTTGACTACCCCCAGACTGGGTATATCTTCTTCTCCACCTCGGTTTGGCTCCATCATGTCAAATATAACATAGGGCAGCCGACCCAGGTGCCAGCTGCATTTCCCAGTGACATGGCAGACAACTTCAGAAGTTATGAAGGGGATGTACACAGCCCTCAGGCTACCCTTTAAAGCTCAGGAAGGGCTTAGTACAACCCCCAAGTACATCCTGCTCAGGAGAGTTACAGCCTGCCCCACAATCAAGGCCCTTTTGTTCTTTGTCCAGAAGGAATATATTTAATATATATCACACCACAATAAATCCATGACAGTCTTGTGACCCTGGTCACTGACATAAATACACATTTGGTTTGTGCAGGAAAAAGCCTAGTTTCTAAAAGTGGCATATTAGAGTAGTAACTTAAAATCCAACTTTCCCAATAAAATGAATTTTAAATTGCAATTCAAATGAGTGGAAGAAGTATTTTTCTATATGCTCCACATTTAAAGTTATCACTTATCACGTACAATAATGTAACCTAGTGCCATTCTATGGGAAAGGTAACTGAACATCGGTTAAAACTACTTAAGGATTTTTTTTTAACTGTCAGGACATGTAATGCTTAAGTGCATGCACTACTTTCTAATTAAGGTGCAGCCTGACCTATGAGCCTTTGGGGCTTTGGCCTGGCAAAAAGTTTATTTAAGCAAGTAGAAATTGTAGTTTAATACTGCACTACAGACAGCAGTGGCAGGCTTGAGGCATGTTTTGAAAGGCTGCTTTAGTGGGTGACAGAATAAATGATGATGCCCACTGGTACATTTTGATTTACAGGCCCTATGTTCATGGAGTACCCTCACTAGGGATTTATAACTCAATTAAATAGGGAAATTGCATGCATATACATTTTACCATGTTTGGAAGGAAAAGCACAAGCAGTTAACCACTGGTTATCAGTCTTAATACCAATAAAAAATAGTTACAAAAAAACAGTGGAGTAAGGCAGAAATCTGTTGGAAGGCCATGCCAAGAATGTCAGGTCCAACTCCTATAAACTCAACCCTTTCTTTTGCTATATTCCATTTCCATTTTCTGCTTATATCACACACACTAATCAGCATTTCCAGTACTTATGATCACAGTATTTGAGGAAAAACGTTTTAGAAAGGAAACAGATAAATGCCTCAATGGATGACTGCTGCCCCAAAAATGGAGGCGGACTCTAAAACTGGTTCAGATACTGAGACTACATTTGAGGGAAAAGATAATGGCCCAGAATCTGGTATTGAGTTTCCAGTTGGTGGGGTTCCAACAGATGTTATGTTATGTTATTTTGGCTCTTTTATAGCGCACGGCTACTCCATGGAGTGTCCCGGCGCTTTGACAAAGACCCGAAGGAGAGAAAAATCCAGGGCAGATGCAGAGCAGCAGAAGAAAATTACTGGGTAAAAAGCCATGTCTTCAGTTCCTTCCTGAAAACCAGTAGATTGCTGATTTTCCTAAGGGAGACGGGCAAGGAGTTCTAGCATCGTGGAGCCAAGTATCGAAAAGAGCGTCCTCCAATTCTAGCCTGTCTGATGGGAGGAACAGAAGCCATGGCCAAAGAGGCCGATCTCAGAGTTCTGGAGGGCCGATAAAAGGCAAGACGCCTTCTGATGTATCTAGCCCCTGCAAGATGAAGTGCCTTAAAGGCGAGAGTCAGCGCCTTAAAAGTAATCCGTCCCGTGACAGGGAGCCAGTGAAGCCTATTAAGCAGCTCCGATGCACTCGCTCTTCGAAGAAGGCCAAAAATGGCCCTTGCAGCGGAGTTCTGCACTAGCTGAAGGCGCGCAAGAAGAAATTTTGGCAATCCCAGATAGAGCACATTTACATAATCTAGGCGGGAGCCTATCAAAGCCTGTACTGTGGTCTTTCTGTGCTCCAGGGACAAGATTGGAAGGAATTTACTTAGCATTTTTAAAATGCCAAAGCATTTCCCTGTGAGCTCGCGAATCTGAGGCCCAAAGGAAAGGCCATCATCAATCTGGAAGCCAAGATTCTTCGCCTTGGAAGAGGCATCTGCCGGAGGGTACATGTCAGGAGGCCACCAGGCTTTCCATCTCAGATCAGGAGAGCAGCCAAAGAAAAGCAATTCCGATTTATCGAAATTACATTTCAGACTGTGCTGTTTAAACCAGTCAAAGACCGCTCCCAGACAGTCCCTGATCCGCATACCATCAAAGTCAGAGCCCTTAGTGCAGGTGAAAAGGAGCTGGGTGTCATCAGCGTAGGATACGATCTAGGCACCGAACAACTCCGCCACTGCCGCCAGAGGGGCCATGTAGATATTAAAAATGGTGAGGCTCAAGATAGAGCCTTGAGGCACCCCCACCTCCAATGGTGGCATGTCGGCGGAGAAAGGTGGCGCCCAGACCGTTTGCCGGCGGCCGGCCAAGAATGACTCGAACCACTTCAACACCACTCCACGCAATCCGATCTCCCAGAGTCTTAAAAAGAGACCGTCGGTGTCGAAGGCCGCCAACAAATCCAGCATAACTAATATGGCCTTTCCACCTAAATCCAGAACTTCCCGGATGGCATCAGTAACTTCAAGGAGAACGGTCTCGGTACTCATGTTGGTGCGAAAACCCGACTGAGTATCGTGAAGGATGTCGTTACTCTCAATGTAGTCAGAGAGGGAGATGTGAACATGCTTCTCAACCACCTTTGCCACTCTACTCTTCCAGTGTTTTTGAAGAATATGGCCATGCAACACAGCAAGGCAGTGCCTCTTCAGATGCACTAAATGTGCCACTGAGAGACAGTTAAAGTGTAATATAATCCATGTTCAAACAGGTCCTGGCAGAGTACAATAAGAGTGCTCACTTGGTGTCCCCTAATTGATTCCAGCATCCTATTAAACCTTTCACTGGAGATGCTGAATGTAAAGAAAATACTGCAAACTTTTTCCAGATGACATGTTTCTTAGGGATATTCTGCTGCAAACAAATTTGTGTGCCAAACAGTTTTTGAAGGAGCATTGAGTCTCTCCAGCACGTCATTCTAGGGAACACCTGTGGACTCTCACTTCATTTTGGGATTTGAATTTTTTTTTAAGACCTTACTTAGCTTATGGGGATATTGCACAAACTATCCATACAGTCTTACGGGTTTTGTCCTTCAGTTAGAGTAACACACAGCTTCTCTCCTTCATGAGAGCAGAGATCATCTATTGATTCTGCAGAGCATCCTGTCTTTCAATGACAGCTGTAAGACATTGCCAAATAACCATCCAGACCATAATCAGATGATGTTATCGTGCGCTGGCATTCAAACAAATATCGTTCAAGTGATGGGAAGTTATGAAGGAATGCTACTGACACGTTTTCGCATTTGGATTTTCCATAGACTTATAAGCTTCCCAGTTTTAAATGATTGGTCCAGGAATTTGGATCCCTGCCCATGTGATGACATATCAAGCAAATCTACGCTGCATATTCTTTTATTTTGTAAATTTTACTCTAACCCTAGAAAAAAGGTTTTTACTGCCCATTTTAAAAACTTTGGGTTTAAGAAAATGTCGCGCAGCTCTATTGATGTAACAAACTTTGGATAATAAATTGATTAAAAATCATGTTGCTCTTTTTTTAAAAAGTGTCATTAAGTCTAGGAAATCTATCTGTAACTGGAACTCTGACTTTTAATTATGCAGATTTTATGTATTTATTTAAGGCTATGTGCAATTGACTCATATGTTTTTATCATAAACTGTGCATTATATTTGTGCTTCTATGATTTATTTTTAACTCGAGTAAAGCTACTTTTGAACTTGAACTTGAACCATCCAGACCATAACAGATTTTTCAAAGCTTAGCTCAACAATGAACATTTCTCCACCAGATTTTCTAAGATTTATTCTCCATGGAGTATATAGTGGTGGAAGAGTGTTTGATTCTTTAAAAAGTGCAGCTGCTGTTGAGGCAGCATATAAGAAGTAAGAGAGCTCAGAATGCTGTCAAGCTTTAAATAGCAGTTGTGTTTGGCAAGCAGCAGGGACAGCAGGACTCAGGAGACCAGCGGCCAGCGGGGGATTTCAACATACAGAATTGTTCACATGCACAATTTTGACCGTTGGCTGTTTAGCCAGGAATTGACAAAATGTTTCGGGAGACGCTTCGTTCACCAGTTGTGTTTGGCAAGCAGCTGGGACTGCAGGACTCAGGAGATCAGTGGCCAGCGGGGCACGAGTGCACACACAGCCCATCCCCCTGAAAACCCGGGGGTTTAAAACAGCGCCTCGCGTCTCCCGCTCCGTGGAGATGCTTCGTTCACCAGTTGTGTTTGGCAATTAGCAGGGATTGCAGGACTCAGGGGCCCAGCTGCCAGCGGGGCACGAGAGCACACACAGCCCCTCCCCTTGAACACCGGGGGTTTAAAACAGCGCCTCGGGTCTCCCGCTCCACGGGAGACGCTTCATCACCAGTTGTGTTTGGCAAGTAGCAGGGACTGCAAGACTCAGGAAACCAGCAGCCAGCGGGGCATGAGAGCACACACAGCCCCTTGCCCTGAACACCAGAGGTTTAAAACTGACCATCATTTCCGTCTCGCGGACGCGCACTGAGCGAAGCCCGGGCCAGGGGTGGGCCTGTTTGAGGCCGTTCGAGGACGGACAAGGACGGGACGGGACCCCCTCTTTTGCCTCCATCCTACAGCCACGCCCAAGGTCAGTGCAAAGACACTGTAAGGCGCCCCATAGACTGGGATTCTCCTTGTGATTTTTGTGCAACAGATACTGCATTGTTTTAAGCGATGGCGACCATAAATGTGGGAGAGGGAAGAAAGTCAATCCCAGGCGGGTCGTTTGTAGGGACGCTAGACCAATTTCTTATTAGGGCATCATCAATGCTGACCCATCAAATTGATATTGTGGCTGTCCCTGGACCCTAATTGCAATAAAAGGTCATCTTTTGGGCACTTGGCACGGGTACCATCGCCAATCCAGCCAGACTCTCTTCAATCACCAGTAGGGGAGGCTGCCACCGAGGGTTTACATCAGGTTCAAGTGAAAATCAGACCCCGGGTTCTCTAGCAGGGTTGGATATTGTTCCATCCCCTACTCCATCTGACGTTATATCAGTTACACCTGCCCGGGGGCTGACAGACAGGACTGACCCGCTTGGACCGCCAATGGGTAAATTACAAACGTGATCTGTTACCAGCTCCATGAGGGGTCCACAACCACTGGCAGCTGTGACCAAAATAAAGCAAGGGGATGTTCCGTTAAACAAGAGGAAAGCAAAAAATACAGAAATGTAACAACGCTGTAGATGACCAAGTGCCTAACACCACAGAGAGTTCGGCTATGGATCCTGACACTAACCAGCGCCTGGAACTAATGCCTATGATTTCGCCAAGTACGAATGTTACATTGTCGTATGAGTATGGAGTGGAGTTTTGGGTGAAAATGGAACATATTTTCGTAGAGACTTGCAGCCCCCTACATGATAGACTCAATGGAATAGGCTGTCACGTTTGGAATGTTTGCAACCAGCAACTAGAGGGGAACGTGGGGCTGGTCAAATTACGGATGCTAATTTTCACACCACACCAACGCACACAGGGAGTGTCAATGCCACTTATAACTCCCCTGTTTTGTTGGTAAATAATTTAGACGGCCAGACCTCAGAAGGTATCCCGTCATCGGGATAGCTGTCACAGCGTAGAGAGAATTGCGCAAATAATCCTAGGGGGAGTAGAACGTCTTGGTGCGAGAGGGGTGGAGAGGCTTCCAATTTTTGAGTTTTACCGACAAGAAGTGGAGGCTCGGATCAATCTGGTTCTGAATTGAAATGTTTGGATTCCCCCTGAGTCTGCCCCGTATGTTATAGTTCTGACGGGGGTTCCAGCCCTGGACGGGGGAAAAGGGAGGAGTACAGGGACCTTAAAAATAAATGCACGTATCGGCTTAATCTCAACAGGCCACTACCTCCCCATGCATCAAGTGAAAATTATTTTGCGCGACGTGTTGAATGGGTGGGGCCAAGAGTGAAAGATATCAGGGGAGATTGCGTAGTCGTCAATTTCAGAGACAGGAAGGTGGTGGACTTCATCTCCAATTGGGGCCCTTGCCACTCAGGAACGCAAATTCAAACATTCCCCCTGACTTATTTCTATCCAGCTCCTACAGGGGAAAGAGGGCATTTATTTATTTATTTGGCAAATTTATAGAGCGCTCTAATACCCGGAGGTGTCCTGGCGCTGAAGGATAGACTGGTGTGAGGGAGCGAGCTTACTGGGTGAAGAGCCATGTTTTTAGACCTCTTCTAAAGGCCATCAGATTCTGGGTTTGTCTGAGCGCAAGAGGAAGTTTGTTCCACGCCTCGGCCGCCCCAAGAGAGAAGCTCCTGCCTCCCCAGCGGACTTTTTTAATTCTGGGGACCGCAACCAGGGCCAGTTGTCCTGATCTCAGTGTTCTTTTTGGTTTATGCCAGCAGAATAGAGACTTCAAGTGCCTAGGACCTGAGTCGTGGAGGGCCTTGAAGACCATGCATACTGCCTTGAACGTGATTCTTTTACGAATGGGTAGCCAATGTAACTTAACCAGTTCCTGAGATACCGAGGCAAATTTGGGAGTGTCAGTGATTAGGCGAGCGGCTGCGTTTTGCAGAAGTTGGAGTTTATTAAGTACGCTCTGCTGGGCGTTTAACATCAGGCTGTTGCAATAATCTAGGCGTGAGAGCACTAGACCAGTGACTATAGTTTTCCTGTGTTTCTTTTCCAGATAAGGTAGAATTTTTCTGATGGTCTTGAGTATAAAATGAAGGGAGGAGGAGAGGGCGCTCACCTGGGATTTGAAGTTCAGGGTGGTGTCCACCAGTATACCAAGATTTTTCACTTTGTCCACTGGTTCTGGGAGAGGTCCCATTTCGTCTGGCCACCATCTTGGGGACCAGAAGTTGTCCCTGTTACCAAAGAGCAGAACCTCGGTCTTCGAGGAGTTCAGCTTAAGGCAGCTTTGTGCCATCCAGCGGCCAACTTCAAGCATGCAGTTTTTGAATCTATCGGCCGTATTTTCTGTTTCGCCTGGAAGGAGGGACACCACAATCTGTGTGTCGTCGGCGTAAGCCGTGAGTTGAAAGCCGAATGAACGGATTACCGGGGCGAGGGTGGACACGTACACATTAAAAAGAGTTGGGCTTAACGAAGACCCCTGAGGGACTCCACAGGGAAGTACAAAGGAGCGAGATTCGTAACTGCCCAACGCCACTGTCTGGGATCTATCAGCTAGGAAGGCTTGTAAGATCTTTAGAGCCTTTCCCTGAATTCCACAGGCCCTCAACCGGTCCACCAATAGCTTATGGTGGACCGTATCGAAGGCCGCAGAGAGATCCAATAGGCATCAGCTAAGGAATGGCCACGCTACCCATGGATTTAGGACCCAGGACATTCAGTTTCCCTGGTTGGGCTATAACAACAATTTCCCCAGCTGGGACCTGTTTTCACTGAGTAACAGATTCAGTGTCCTAGATCAGATAGATTGACGGCAGATTACTGACCCACCCCAGCCCCCCAAGGATGACGAGGAGGCCCAGTGTATGGACCATAGCCGCCCTGAGTCTTCTAGGCGGCCTATTAAAGTATCTAGTCCACACGAGGGTGGGCTAGCTAGGAAGGACCCGGAGTGTGTTGCCAAGGGAACTAAGAACTGTAACCAGGGGGTGTGTACAGAGACTAGAATTCCCTATTTAGCCGGCCAAGTGGTCGCGAGAGGCGCAGTGTCCCAGGTGGCAGTGGAAAGGGCATCAGTGTCTGAGGGTGGTGTGATCACCCAAAACCACAATGTCAACAGTGTCGATGTTCTGTCTTCCTTAGGACCTATTGTAGATCCAGTGGTAATTGAAACCAGGGAGGGCGAGGCTAAGGATACAATTAAAATTCTTTCCTGAAATGTGGCCGGAACTAAAAACAAACTGTTATGCCCAGAATGGGGAGCATTTGTGGTAGAAAGTGATGTTTGCCTCTTCCAGGAAACCTGGGCTCTGGTTGATACACAAAGGCAAAAACAACAGGTGATAGACAGAATGCAGAACATTGTCATACATTCACCCCAGTACAGAGATCTGGGCCTAAATCCATCGTTTTTTTGCACTCCACACCACCCTAGTTCGGGACATGGCCATATGCAAATCAGTCTGACCCTGTGCCTCATGGGAACAGTCCAGCCCGAACTGCCAAGCCATGCCTTCCCTGGACCAGAAACAAGCTTCCGAGGACCGGTTGGCATGGCTCGCACTGTGCAAGATGCCGTTTTCAATGATTGCACAGTGCCGGATGCTTGTCCGCACTGTGTAATTATTGAAAATACATCTTGCACAGTGCGAACATGCTACTACGCAGCTCGCGTAGTGCTACGTGAAGTTCGCGAAGTGCACTTCGCGTAACTTCACGTATCGCTACTTCGAGAACTACGCCCACCCCTAGTCTTTCCCGGACCGGAATCAAGCATCCAAGGACCGGTTTCTGGCTATCAGCCGTCATCAGCCTGGATAGCTTGACTCCAGTGGTGAGAGCATGGGACTCACGTCTGAGCATACCCATCCCACTCGGGCGACAAAGGCAAAAACAAAAGGTGATGGACAGAATGCAGAACATTGTCATACAGTCACCCCAGTACAGAGATCTGGGCCTAAATCCATCGTTTTTTGAACTCCACACCACCCCAGGTCAGACATGGCCATATGCAAATCAGCCTTGACCCTGTGCCTCATGGGAACAGTCCAGCCCGAACTGCCAAGCCATGTCTTTCCCGGACCGGAATCAAGCATCCACGGACCGGTTTCTGGCATTACAGCCGTCTTCAGCCCGGCTTGCTTGAATCGAGTGGCACCTGTTGTTTCTGCCTTTTTCGCCCCAACGCAGCCATTACATCGTATGTCACTGCAACTCATGTCACTACAACGCAGACATTGCATCGCATGTCATTACAACACATAACATTACAACGCATAGTACCCCTACACTATCCAAAACCAACCCTACATTTGCACTCACTGGAGTTAGAAAAGTAATTTGTACCTCTACATTATCCAACACTTACCCTACTGTTGCACTCACTGGAGTTATATTAGTAATTTTTACCCCTACACTATCCAACATTTACCTTAAATGCAATGTAAAGGTATGCTTTGTAATGTATGCATTGTAATGCAATAAAGCAATATAATGGAATGTGTTATAAATGTAGTTTCTAAAAATGCGTTGTAAAGGCATGTGTTGTAAATGTATGCGTTGTAACATAATACATTCACATTTTTTGCAGTCACATTGCTGGTCTAAACCCAAATCCCAACCTAGGGATCATGGCAAGCACAGTGAGCATGGCAAAGGTGCAAACAAGACAAATCCTCCAGTACATGAGCAAACTGCTAAGGGCAGGAAGTATTAAAGGTTCACTTGGCTTTCCACATATTAGCCAGGACTCAGAGTGAGTTAGAGACACAAAGAGATAGTCAAAACTCAGTGTATGCTTGTTTTTCAAATGGATCGCAAGGTAGATAGGCAAAGTATGAGTGGCACATGCATTACTACACCCACTACTACTCACATAGGTCACACTTGTGTCCTGTTTGCTATTTTCTTCCCCAACACAATGTGGAAGATGTTCTATCCCATATAAAGCTTAGCCTATACTTGTTTTGATAAGGATCTCATGTTGGTAGAAGAGTGGTGGACAAGGTAGGAGTTACACATCCATCACTGTACCCACCACTACTGACACAGGTAATACTACAAAACCACATGCTTCTCTCCACCAACACAATCAGACCAGTCTGTAAACTCTGCATGCTCGTGGCACTTGTGTGTGACACAAATCACAGAAAATGCAAAAAGGAAATTCCCTGGTGCTCGAAGTGAGGATCTAATGATGAAGGACTCCTTACTATGTGGGTGGGAGACAACCTACAGCCACATGTTATATCCTATAGTCAAGAACCTAAAACAACACACAATAATGAAGTGGAAACATGAAATAATTCCATCACTAGTGGAATTTTGGTATCTGAGATGTTGGTCTCATGTTGCCTGCCAATGAAGATTGTTACTCCATTCATCCTTCTCTTACTTTTTCTGACTGCAAATACACCAGTAGGTATGTATGTGCTTTCTTCACTGCACACAAGAAGTTTGATGTTAAACCTAAATGCAGTTAATGGTTACATCAAATTGACTGTGACTAGAGTATTTGGCACAGGGTCGTCTAGCTACCAGGGAAATTTACTAATCGCAGACATATCTGAAAAGAAGACATGCTAGGGCTTTGGATAAGTGTGCTTGCGTAGAACCATGCAGGTTGTCATACCTTGATTGCACTGTAATCGTCAAAGTATAGGAGCAAAAAAAAATTCCACACATTTATGTGAAGGAAAAACCTATGAAAATCAACACCCTGCATTGCCATACTGCTTTCAATTCAAATCACACTCTGCATGTGTAGATCAGTCTATTGCCTTGGTTAAGCAGTGACCATGGGAAGACCACATTGATTTTTTTGTTTGAATCTGTTTATTGACATTTTGTTTTTTTAATCAGTTAATATCCATTGACAACAATTTCTTGTATATGCAACACATTGCCAATGCACATAACTACACAATGTCCAAAACATAATGCTTGGTATCTGAGGGGTACAAAGAGGAACTCGTGTAAATTAATTGCATCCCTGTGGGCACAGACGTTGCATTGATATCCCACCTCATGCAGGATTTTACACCAAACACTTATGAATATCCTTCGTGTTAGTGTACATTACTGTTGGATATTAACCAAATGAGGACAAAGTAACACGACGGAAAGAAGGTGAGAACTTATATGCAAAACGCTGCTGGACCGCCCCCAACCATGCCCTCCCTCATAAGGGCACCATGCCCTGTCTGGTCTCCATGTGTACCAGCTAACCCTATGTGCGACCCAGATGTGAGGCTGTCGCGTCTGACCTGCCACACTGTGCAATTAGGAAGGTCCATCCACTCCGCATCTCCACCTCCTTGGTGTCAACACTTTGTGTCGAGGAGCCCCCACAAGCTCAATAGAGGTCCGCAGCTCCGTTAGAATAGCCTCCCACTCCACAGCCAGAGGGAACCTCCTGATCTCTATCAGAACCTCCCTGGACAATGCAACACTCTCTGCACTGGCCCAGTCAAGTAAGGCGCGACGCCATGCCTCATAGTGCCCACACCGTCACCCGCTCCTCCCAACACTTAAAACATTTCACCCCATAAATGATACACCAGACACTCTGTTTATGGGGAAAGAACTGCTGCAGGTTTATTATCATACAAACATGGTATGACATTAGTGGGTCATCTAATGGGCGATCCAGGGCAGGCAGCCCCTCGCTGCCCCGCCCACCTGTAGAGCCAGTCAGCACAGTGGGACGACGCCGGGACAGTGCCGCACCTTGTAGATCCTTATCTTGGACTCCCACCCCTTTCAGGGCGGAGCGGCATGGCACACCCCCGGTTGGTTCAGGCCCCCCAACCGCCCGAAGGACTAACGGGACGCCGTCGTGGTTTCCGGAACCACCTGCGGCTCACGGTCTTAGGCTCGGGCACCCTTACTGTGCCGGGCAGAGGTACCCTTACTGTACCCGTCTGCCGCAGAGGTACCCTTACTGTACCGGTCTGCCTCCAGATCGCCCTGTAACTCCGCCTGCAACACAGAAAAAACATTAAAACGTTCTGATAATTTCACGCCGCCTAATCTGCTGCTGGGTGAGTGGCAGGGAGGGTGCAGCACAGCGGGGGAAGAGGGCGGACGGCGCAGCCCGCGAACGGAGTCCGAGCACAGGACCGGGGCAGGAAGCAGAGGACGACACAAAGACCGGCCAGGCCCTATATACCTGGCCCGGCACGCCCACCCCGGAAGGACCTCCCCCGGGAAGCATGCATGCGGGGGCCAGAAGGGGCGTGGGGCTCCCTGGAATCCCTCCACCCCAGCGCACCAGGCCATCAGGGGGAGGGGGCTGGACTAGTGGCCACTAAGGAGGCTGCCCTGCCGATGTCCCCCTGCGTGGGACGCGGGCAGCAGCAAACTGGGGGGCGCTGGGTGCCTTCCAGTGTTTAGTAATTAGGCTCTTTACAACAACTAGACCCAGATCTATGAAGCGGGAAGTGGCTATGTGTTCCTCCCCCTCCCAAATAGATGAAGAATGTAAGCTTCCCAGCTAAAAGGTATATCTCGTCCTGTACAGTAGGAAAAAGTATTACCTACTTGGCCCCAGTATGTGGACAGTTCTGAGCACTGCCAGAGCATAGGTAATATGTCTGCATGTATGAAGCGGCATCTGGGGCAGGCAGTTTATGTCAGGCAGAAGTATTTATTGATGTTGACCGGAGTGAGAAATGCCCTGTGTAGTACGTAGAACTGTTTTGGTGGAAACGCTGATTACGAGGCACCCAAAATTGCCACTCTAGGATAGCCCTCTACTCAGGTTCGGTAAAGGCGTGTCCCAGGTCCTCTTCCCAGTGCTTCCACAAAGGGCTGAGGGAGGCTGCAGCATGGTGGCACAGCGACGTTGAAAACCACCTGACTTGTTGACCTGCATCTCCCATGATGTATAAATATAGTACTGTGTTGTGTACCGGGGGCTCTGTGTTTAACGCACCACACCAAGCAGATAGGGAGGCTATAAGCGAGCTGTGGATGAGGAAGCTCAGGGGATGGAGACTCTCCCCCTAGACAAGTTCTGCATGTGAGACCAGAGTTCTGTCATGGAACAGATACCCAGTGTCTTGAATACCAGCCGTGTCACAGCCCACAACTCTGCAGCCGTAGTGACACGCGGACCCCCACGGATGCCCTGCAGAGGTATGGAGGGGTGTAGGGTTGTACAGCACGGGTAATGATAATGAACAGACAAGTGCGGAAGCACTTATAGGCTACGAAAGCAGCAGCAACTGCATGCATTTAGAGCACGCACACAGGTAGAACAGGTACAAGAGGGTGGGCGCGATGAAGGAGGTGAAGTAGTGGCGGTGTCCTCAAGATAGAGGCCAGCCACTTGGCAATCCACTGCACTTGCACAGCTAAAAATTAGTGCTCAAAATTGGGGCCAGCACCGCCGCCTTGTCCAGTAGGAAGGGAGAGTTTCCAAATGGAGACCCTATGCCTGGACTCACCCCAATTGAAGTCCCTAAGTATACATTTCAGATTACCGAAAAACACAGGGGGCAAGTTTGTAAAATAGTATAGTAACCGAGGCAAGATCACTATCTTAGCCAGTGTGATTCTGTCTGATACAGATGGCGATAAAGACTTCCAGAAGGAGATCTGAGATAGGATGGCTGTCACTGCCCTAGTAATGTTACCATCAAGCAGGTCGGTTTTGTCACTGTATATATGTACCCCTAAGTAACGGAAGGTGCCAACACACCATGTAACCAATTCACAGTTTAGGGAGTAGCCCGGGTCCAGAGTGTTCATGGAAAAAGGAAACAGCAGCGATTTCGAGGCATTAATGTGCAGGCCCGACACAGCAGCAAATTCCAACAGTATTCTGCCCACCAAAGGGGGAATAGTATTCAAGTCTCTGACATACAGCAGGATGTCATCTGCATACAGGGATATTGTTTGGATGGCATCCCCCAGGGGAATCTTCATGTCCACCGAGCCCAGACAGCCGCCACTAGGGGCACCACTGCCAAAAAGAAAAGCAGGGGAGACAGAGGGCATCCCTGTCTAGTTCTGCGCCTCACGTCTATTGCCTCTGAAATGTAGGGGCCCATTTTAACCCGGACAGTAGGATGTCTGTATAAAAGCCGGACTAGCCCCAAAAAGAAAGGACCAATGCCAAATTTAGCTAAAGTAACAAACACGTGTTCCCATTCGAGAGAATCAAATTCTTACTCAAGCCAATCAGAGGGGGCATACCCAACAAATCTAAAGTGCCGACGGAGGTTGAGGGAAGTACTGCAAGCCAGATCAAATCCATTCGGGTCAGTATGGACCAGCGTGAGGATGCATGGAGCCAGTCTATTAGCCAAAATCTTTGCCAAAATGTTATAATCCATATTTAAAATCACCAGCGGCCTGTAGGCACTCAGAGATGTGGGCTCCTTCCCAGGTTTCAGAAGAGAGACCAGGTTTGTGCCGTAGAGAGAAGGCGGGAGCGTTGAGTCCTCAATCGATGTGGTAAAAAGTGTATGTAAGCGGGGTCAGAGTTTGTCTTGAAGAACTGTGCGGGAAGCCCATCCGGCCCTGGAGTCTTCCCAAATGTCAGGGATGACAGTGCATCCCACACTTCGTCGAGCGTGAGGGGAGAGTCCAACTCAAGGTGCTGGTCAACAGTCAGCGTGGGCAGGTCGGTCATTTCTAGGAAAGCCCCGATTTGTTGGGGAGTCCCCGGTTGGCGATATGCATAAAAGGAGGCATAGTGATGTGCCATGGCTGAGTGAATGTCCAATTGCTTGCTTTGAAGGAGCCCCAAGTCATCTCATATGGCATGAATAGGGCCGCTGCTGTGCTCTTGGCAGACTAGGTAAGCAAGCAACTGGCCCGTCTTGCCTGCAGTAGCATGCACGTGGAGTGGGTTAGAAAGTTGTGACATCTTGTTTGCTCCAAGAGCCCAAGATGCTCGATCTGCATTGGAGCAAGCTTTTCCTTACCCTAGGTGCAGGTTACTGGAAGGGACTCCTGCCGGAGGAAATTCCTCTCAAGGGTATTCAAGGAGAGGTTCAGCTGCCGGTGCATATACCACATCAGGTCCAGGCAGTGCCCCCGGATCACCATCTTAAAGGCCTTCCATGTCCTGGACGGGGAGTGTGTGGTGTCGGCATTACACTCAAAATGATCCTGCAGAGATGCACCCAGTGAAGCACGGAACGCCGGGTCCTCTAACGCGGCAGGTTTCAGCCTCCAACTGGGGCTTGGGGGTCTCCTCTCCCAGCTGAGCATCTAATATTGGGGGTTGTGATCCGAGTGTGTACGCCATAGGTATTTTGTTTTTCGAATTTCGAATCAAGTGATGCAGAGTAGGAAGATCAGCAAGTCGTAGACAGGGGAACAGAACGAATAAATTCATGTGTCCGGGTTACGGACTCCAAGTGTCAGATAGGGACCAGCGTTGCAGCCACCTGCCCATTGCCTGCGCATTGGTCAATGCTGCTGTGCGCCTGAGGGGCAGAAAGGAGCGATCTAATGAAGTGTCTAGTACAGTATTCAAATCACCCCCAGCAGCCAAGGGACATAACTCCAGGGGGGCAGGACCCTAGACAAATCCCTCAGGAAAGTGCCTTGATCCACATTGGGAGAGTAGATAGAACCTAGCACTATAGCCTGTCCATTCAATCTGTCATGAAGCAGCACGTAATGCCCATCTGCACCTGTCACCACTTCCTCCTCTTCCCAAAGGACCCCAGCTCTCATCCAGACAAATGCACTCGGGCCATGGATGAAAGGTTTGTACCATACATTCATCCCCGCCATCTGCAGCACAGTCTGTCTACTTCAAGAGTTGTCAGATGGGTCTCCTGCAATAGGGCGATATCAGAGGTTCTTCGGAGCAGAAATGTATAGATGGAATACCTGCATGAAGTATGAACCCCCCCACATTCCATGTGGGAATGTTAACTTGTGTCATCTGAGTTGCACATAATGATAACAATGTAGGCAAATGCGTTTCGCAGCGGGTAGGGGTGTGGGGGTGTGGGGGGCAGTAGCATCCCATAAATAGCCATTGAACGTGAACTGGGGAGAAACCAAAAGTTACAACGATGTCTTGGAACCACATAAGAGCGAACCCCTTCTGGGATTGACCCAACAGGTTCGCCGAAAAATGCGGCAACTAGCGAATAGCTACGTAATGAGGCTGACGGGAGTGGGGTATTCCATGGTGATCTGCCTCACCCATCCCTCATTCTGATGTGATAGAGCAACACGGAGAAAAGTATCCATCTAGTGAGCATGCTTGGTAGAGACATAGATATAGTCAACTAAGCGTGGATAATTCCTGTCCCAAGCAATAGGCCGAGCCACTAACATCAGGTACCGTTTTTATGGGGAGAAATGTGGGATCAATGAGTGGTATGCATTTTGACAGGATGCAGAAATCTTAATGTGCCCAGCAATTCCCAGACTATAGCAACGGTAATATGACTCTGATAGCACAAGCTGGAAAGTGCTGTCTTTTGTCTAGGCACAATTTTAACTCATCATAATGTAGCATAGAGTGTTAATGTGCCTGCTGTAAACCACAAAGGAGCCAATTACAATGTTGTTCAGTTGCAGTACCGTTTCCGACTGAATCGGGTTCTGCAAGTCCATCCGACCGATTACGATGCTTCCGAACATTGTTCAGTTGGACTTGCATTGACTCCAATGGAAGCCGGTGTTCTGAACGAGAACATAGGCTCCCATTGCAAAAAGGGGTGGTTGGGGAAAACCTTGCAAACTGTGGCGGGCACCCCATGGTGCCTGCCACACTGTGCATGATTGTAAAGAAGGGTCCCATGGGTACCCCCACGGGCCCCACCCAGAGGCCTACAGGTGAAGGGGGGCTTGCTACGGGCCTCCAAAGTCAGATTCTGATAGCCGTTTTGTGTTGGACAAATTGATTCGGAATGGCTGTCAGAATCGCACATCGTAATTGCTCGGTCGAAAACAGTGTCTATAGAGAGGTATGATTCGGCTCCTAATGACTAAGTCTGTCCGAATGCAGATGGGAACCAATTCATACAGCCTGAACAGTTTCCTTGCATCGTAATCGGTTGTTCGAAGATGTCTCCGAATCGGTCGGGAAAATAGGTTCCGAATCGGATTCGCCAAATCTGAATCCCATTCAGAACTTTCCGAACGCCATCGCAATTGATCCCAAAGTGTACTATGCCGATCACAGATGTGTATTTTATGCAGCTGTATCAGTAGGTTACTATTTTAGCCACTTGTCATTTGTTACTCAGCAGTTCATAAGCTAAAATCATTATAGCATACAACACTGAACTATGAATTGCTATCAAGAAGCTGCATGCAAACTGCAAGGCAAAGGTTTAGAGTTTTATTGATATATATTTTTTCAATCTTGTTTTATTCAAAGTTTGCTAAAACTGGTTCCTTTGGGTAGTAAGAAAGATACATGTTAGTACAAACAAACCAACCACTGCATTGCATTTTAAAGCCTGACTTTGTGTTTCTCCAGACCAAGCACTCTTAACATATAACACCTACCACTTTAATGATGTGTCTCCTAAACCTTGTAACCCATATTATTCATGTAAAATTTCCTGCACATTGATTTACAAACTATATGCACGTATATATGTCTTACATACAGGGGTTTAATAAAGTAAAACAACTGCCTCCAAATTATATGGGTTGATCAGGAGTTTGGCAGAGATGGTACACTGTCGCAATGGTGATGGACTTTCTCCGTTTAACCGAAGGTCTGTCCACCTGAATTACAGACGGGCGGACCTTAAGTATGTCAGAGAGAGAGGTTTGGTTATTTGACTATCCACCCATTTTAGAGTCAGCAGCATGATGGGTGTCAACCTACCACCCTGGATGGAGAATAAAGAAGAGCAAAATGAAACACAGAGCAGCTGAATGAATTGTCTAGATACTCGCTGCTGGTGATAAAATGGGTTCAATCTGTGTTTTTCCTTGTAGGGGGAGGGGTGGGTGGTATTGGATGTGGTCTGCTATGCATGTGCCAGCAGGGTGAGGTTTTTCTTGACCTGAATGCATTAACCATACCACTGATGTAATGCTGGAGGATGTGTGTGAGGTATAACACACATAAATAACTGCTTTTCGAATGCTTACTTAATGTCCCAGAGAGCAGTTTACTAAGCTCCTTCGCTTAAATAAGGGAATAAAGACAATAGTCGGTGGCACCAGTTTACTGGCCATCAGGAGAGGGGTTGGTCTGTAAGAGGAGTCACGCTGCTCTCTGAGTAAGCCCTGGGACCAGCACATTTGCTTTCACTTGTGTTGACATTTTTTGAAAATGAAAGAATAATGGAGCGGCTTTAAAATGGAAGAGCTATGGATCTGCCACCTCACAGTGCTCCTGCTTCTCTCACTCCCCATTTCTTGTTGCACTGGTCTATTGGTAGTCAGATGATTGGGCCCACTAGACAGGAATAAGTGGAACATGCTCGAGACAGATGCCTGGCTCTGGCAGAGAGCGTCCTGGAACCTCAAGAAAACGAGTCAAGTTTTAACAGAGACGATGTGGCCACAGCTGATGACCAGGCAAAAAGGGAGACCCGGGTCAAATCTCTTCAATAACTCAGCATCTTGCCTGTGAATCCAATCAAATCACCGGTGCTAAAAAAAAAACACTTGCAAAGTAGACTGTATGTTTTGTGAAATGCGTTAATGCCCTTGGGTAATTCATTCTTCATTGGTGGCCTGAACAGGTGTGACTAGTTTTTGTGCCCTCTCATTATCATGGCAATAAATCAATGCTTAGTTGGGGCCTGCATTGGAGGGGTTAGGGGTCAACCCTTCGCTCTAATGCTTCTCTACGACAGAAAACTGGAAGTGTACGTCAAGTGCTGTGACATTCCAAAACCGTCCCCCAATGCCCTATGAACAATTATGCGAGAACCGAGGCATTCCTCTAGGGCATTACCTGGCACATCAAGCGCTGCTGACTGAATTACAGCGGTATTGCCACATCACAAACCATGGAACCAGACACACATCCGCTGATACATGGTTCCGTGTGATGGGCGATGGTCGCCACCTTATCACTTGGTTCACACGTGCGATGTCCTCCACCATGCAGGCCGTGATGCAGTCCACAAGGCTACACTGGGAACAGGACATTGGCCAGAGCTGAACTTTCCCATAATGCAAAATTCCAATACACTCAACACAACAATTTACACAGGGCATATCTCACTCCTGCATTATCGCAAAGAATATAAGAGACAGAGTCTGAGTGGCCTAGATATGGTTCTAGAGCTGCAGACATGGCATGCGTGTTTTGGAATTGTCCAGAGGAGCAGCTATTATTGGGGGTTGTCTTAGACGCCTTGGGGGTGGTTACTGAAAGGGAGAATCTTATGCACAATGGAGGAAGGGGTTGCTAGGGACAACGAGGTGCCACCAACCTATATATAGAATTGGACCTAATTATAACTAAGCGAGCCATCTCCCCGATATGCCACATTGGTTTGCAGCAATGCTGAAGTGGAGTAGGGCCGAATCTGTGGCTTTGTGTAAGGAGGAGGTCAGAGGCCAGCGCACAGTTCCGATCGAGCTGGAGTGGGACGTCCTTGTGCGTGAGCTACAGGTCCCCTCTCAGCAGCCTGAGGAGGGAGACCCGAGAGGGAAGCATTATTGTGTGTCCTATGCCCCCTCAACCATGCTCGGAGGTCTCTTTCTTCCCCCCTCCTCTCGCTCTTTCCCCCTTTGGGCATCGTCTGGCATGGTGCTGGAATATTATGTCTGCAAGCGTAGTCTCGCTATAATGGCTTTCCAAACTGTGCCACACACTTCTTCCACTCAGGAGGCATGGATCGTGATGAATGAAAATGTTAGTGCCTAGCTTGTTAGGTTTGTTACTTGTGTTGCTTGTTGATTATGTAAAACAAATTGAACCAGTGTCCCCTGTCAACATTTTCATTGCTCTCTATGATACACTGGCCCAATGGGAAACTGTTCACTGGTTGACTGTATAATCGAACCGTAATGAATGCATTGTGTATGCCTACTTTTAAAATCAATAAAATTGGTTAAAAAGCATGACATTCTGGACAGGTTATTCAACATACAATGACAGTCTTCAAAGCAACACATCTATTGTTGGACAACTTGCAGGTAGAAATGTACTCACGTCTTTCCAGCTTGGTTATTATTAGAACATTAATAGATATTAGTGTGTAACTCTTATCTATAGTTATCCAAAGAAGGTCTTACAATGTAAGATATCAAGAAGCGTTTGAACAAGTGTAGAGTAGGTACATTGACGCTGTTTTGTTATATCGTCATAAAATGGCATCAATAAGGTATTTTACCTGGGGTACATTTATGGCTTACTTCTACTTAATTCTAATGCTTTCTTGACCCATGTGCAGCAAGATCCCATATTAGATTGCATTTTTCAAAAGTTGATAGTTAATGTATGCTTCCACACTCCAAATCAATTAAACATTTTTATACATTCTTGCGCTCCCCCAGCTTTAAGTTTGAGCTCATACTTTATACTCTACGTGAGAAATTGGACTGTTTGCTTATTGGGTGGTGAGCCCTGGTCAAGCAACAGTCACAATCTCTTGTAGGGTGAACCACAAAAAAGTCACCAAATTAACCTCTGCTTAACCCTGTCTAGCTCGGCAAGAAAAGCAATGTGGCTTAACTTAGAGGCAATGTGTAAAGTATTTTTTGAGGCACACAAACAGTATTAAAGTGAACACACAGCAAAAGAAAAATCTCAAACCTATTTGGAAAATTAAAGTACATTTTAATAAAGTATTTGACACCAAAACAAAGAAAATCCAATCACTAGAACCCGAATTAAGAATGTATACATATTTTGGGGGAAACAGCACCAAAAACACAAATCGCGAATTATGAATATCTGATCGTGCTGGACCAGGTCAAAGTCAAAAGCTCAGGCTCACAGAGATTGAAGCCAGGTCGGCTGCAGTCATCAGATTAGTTCCACTGAAAGTTTACCTTCTCAAATCAGTGCCAAGAGTCCTGTTTGCAGTGGAGGGGGCAACGAGAAGCAGGGAGAGCTTTGTGGGAGGCCACTGGAGTAGCTCAAAGAACAGGCCAGGCGTCACAGGTGGGTGTTGCTGGAGCTTTTCATTGGTAGCCCCCCACAAGCAGTAGATGCCATAGCGCAAAGAGGTGGCCGTAGGAGCTTTGCACTAAATGGCAGTGTGGGCAATGAAGATGTTATAATGAGGACTGGAGTGAAGGTAAGTTGAGTAACTCCCTTGTTACGGTCTACACTCCTCTTAGTCAGGCTACTTCAACATTCTAATGCAACCTCTAGACCAACAGAAGGAATGTACCATTAGGAAAGGAGAGGGGGGAAGGGAAAGTCTAATATAAATATCTCAAAGTGTCCAACTGTAATGAAATGGACAAAAGGAAAATAGAAAATAACACATCATACCCCCTAAGTTATTGTATTGCATAGTCCCTATGCCATTTAGGTAAAGTTATAGATCTTTTGATACAGCTTCTTTGGTGAGTCGGAAAGTCCTCAGAGTCGTCAGCATTCTGGGAGCTATTGGAGGGTATGGCTTGCGGGCCTTTTGCCAGTGTTATAACGAGGACTGGAGTGAAGGTAAGTTGAGTAACTACTTTATTACGGTCTCCACTCTACCACCAACAAGCTCTCAGAGCACAGGGCACAGCGTACTCTGCACTCCTCTCAGTTAGGCTACATCAACATTCAAAAGCAGCCTCTAGCTCAACAGAAGAAAGGTACCATTAGGAAAGGAGAGGTAGGGGGCAAGGACAAGTCTAATATAAATATCTCAAAGTGTCCAACAGTAATAACATTGAAAAAAGGAAAATAGAATATAACAGAGGCCTTTGAGCGAATAGGTCTATTTAAGGTTGCAATGAGCCCATAAGCTTCAGTACAGGTCTTCGAGGCTACACCAAGAGTCCAGGGCATGGGGGCACCAAAAGGTGAACAAGAATTCACTTTAGCCAGGTTTTGCTCCAGTTGCAGGTTAAAGATATTGGGGAGCCTTTTATGTCACTGACACTCAAATTTGGAGGGCAGTAGACCATCCCTTGGAGCCACTATGGAAGTCCTTTTTTCAAGATGCAGTTGCAGGCCCAGTTCTTCTTGCCCAGACAAGAGGGAAGCAAAGCAGAAAAGGCAGCAATTCACCAATGCAACAGCAGATCAGCATTCAAGCAGAGTGGCAGTTTTTCAGCAGTACAGCAGTCTTCCTTCCTGGAAGAATATCAAAAGGTTACAAAGTATACTAAAGAGTTGGTGTCTGAATCCCTACTTTTATACCCCGGTGCCCTCCTTCTGGAAGGTGGAAGAAGCTTCTAGACAGTGGCTTTGAAGTGCAGAGAATACCCTAACTCCCGTCCCCATATTTCATTCTGGCTGCAGTGACAATGTGGAGGTGATAGGTCCTTTGTGTGAGGGCAGAGAACTCCCTATTCAGTTGTTGGTGGGGCTGTGTTCAACTCCACCCCCTCTTCCTTACAGAAGATGGTCCATTAAGACATACCTAATCTCTGTATTCTGTGACAGTCTGTGAGAAATGTACGAAGTCTAACAGTCATTTACATCCATTCTTGTGATCCAAGACAGGTTGCAGTCACAAAAGGGCCAAGGGCAGGAAAAAGGCAGGTTTCTATAAGTGGCATTTTCAGTCAGTCATTAAGTCTTTATTGCGATTCTTCATCATAAAAGACAATCTATAACAAATAATTTAGAGTCCATACAGGATAAAATTCATCGTATACAAGATAAAAAGAGAAACTCATTCCTAAAATCCAATAGTACATAAATACATAATATTTACATTATAAAAATACCCTAAAATAGAATTAAATATAAAGATAGGCAATAGACTTAGACATATCTAATATATATAAAAAGGAGCAATAAATCACTAATATGACAATCTCTAATTTGAGCTCACCCTCCTATAATAATTCCCAACTATAGATCCTACTTCAGATAGCCATGACTTCAATTATTCCTGACATCTACACCCCACCCTTTTTGATCCGAAGGACCCACGCCCTACTCAAAAATTTTGCTACACCAATTACAACTGGATTTGAGGTATCATTTTTCAAAATTCTGCTTACAAGCATTGCTGATCTTGTTCCCATACGCAAACAAACAGGTTTTAACCATACGCGCCTTGGTTGATAGTACGCAGGGCAGGCAAATAAGAAATTATCAATGGTTTCAACATGATCTGGACAAAATACACATTTATCGCTACCAGCAGAGTTCCATCTACTAGATAACCATCGTAGAGGTAGTGTACGTACTCTAAGCTGGTGATACAGTTTGCGATCAAGAGTCTTCGTAATAGTGTCCCAATAGTCTTCCAGGGAGGGTTCATCCTTAATATCAAGAAAGACTGTTGTCAAGGAACTACTGACATGGGAGGAGAATCTCTTGACTTTAATCATTTCCCAGTACACAGCACTGTAAACGTTTTTTGATGGAAACTCCGCTGTGTCCGGATTGTCCCAAAGTTCCCCCATCCCCATATCTGTCAACAGTGACTTGATTTCAGCCAACCAGGAGATCTTATGAGAACCACCAAACCCTTTGACTTCCATCATGGCTTTAGCGTACATGGAAAGCTCTGGAGTGAACCAGAGTCATTGCAAAAATGCCAGAGGTCTGTAGAGTGCCACATCCTCAACTGCCTGGCAACCAAGGTCTAACAATAAAGGAATACGCGGTGAGGATTGGGGCAAGCCTACAGACGACCTCAAAAATTTATTTTGGGTGACAATAAGTGGGGACAGGTTGTTAAAACCCCATATTTCTGCACCAAACAAAATTGCCTGCAAAATTTTAGAAACGTAGATTTTAACAATGGGGGCAATTGGCTTAGTTAGGGACAACCTATTCTCTTTAATCAGTGCACCAGCTAGTTGGGTGTGTTTTAAAGCAAGCATGTCAATTTGGGGTGTCCAGCTCATTTTGTCACTGTAAGTGACCCCCAGGAAGGTAAAGACAGATGTCTGCTCCAATTGGTCACCACCCAAATAAACCTGTGCTCTAACAGGCTTCAACCCATGTAGCACCATGAACTTGGTTTTCCCCACGTTGACCTCCAGCTCATGTTCACTGCAGAACACCTCAAAACGAGATAGTGCCAGTTGTAATCCCTGTCTCGTCTTGGATTGGAGCAAGGTGTCGTCCGCGAACATGAGCAGTGGGCCTTTCATGCCAGCTAATGTTGGCGCGTCAGTCGGGTAATTTACAAAATACTGGACCACCCCGTTGATAAATAAAGAAACAGGGTGGGAACAAGCACGCACCCCTGTCTGACTCCTTTACACACCTCAAACCTGTCAGTAACCGCCCCTAGTTTACCCCAACGGACCTGGGCATAAGTGTGTTCATGGAGTTTATCCAAAATTGCAACCAGTTCACTAGGCATCCCCTGCTCCAGAAGAACTGCCAAAGTTTAGCCCTTGGCACAAGATCAAAAGCGGATCTAAGATCCACAAAGGCTGCAAAGAGCATGCCGCCACCTAAAAACACCTCCTTCCAGTATAGTAACACAAATCTAAAGGCCTGGTCCAGGGTCCCTATATGTGACCGAAAACCCGCCTGAAGGGGAGTTAAGGTGTCAGCTTCGGTCATTCAACACTGTATTCTCCCAAGTACTAATCGTGCTATTATTTTCTGAACTGCATCAATTAGACTAATCAGTCGATAATTGGCCGGAGCAGAGCAGTTACCTTTCTTGAAGTTCGGTAGAATCTCTGCTCCGAACCAAGAATCGGGAACTGATGCACCACTAGCTAAGGCATTTGCTAATACAGGTATATATGGGACCCATAAATCTTGCTCATGCTTGAATAAATCTGCCGGAATACAATCAGCCCAGGGGCTTTGCCACTCGGAATCAGTTTCAACACAGACTCCACCTCTTTGTGTGCAAATACCAGCGGTACATCATACCTGGGGGACTGAAAAACCTTGGCATTACCATTGAGAATCTTAAATTGATTTTCAAAAAAGGATACCCACTGCTGTGGCTCAACATGGTTACTTGGAGTCAATAGTTGTGGGCAATTCCCCCATTTTAATAAGTTCCAAAAATGGGTCATATTGTGACCATCACAAGCCTGTAGCAACTCCTTCCAGCGGTCTTCATCCCATGATTTCTTGGCCTCTATCTGCACAGCTTTATAGGTAACCCTACATCTCTTGATATTATCGTGTGATCTAGTTTTAATATCTATCAACAAGGCTTGTTGGGCCTGCCTACAGCTAATATTGTACCATGTGCTTGGCATCATCAATTTATCTTTATTACGTGGGAGTTTAAAAAAAAAAATACTTTTTAAGACCCAAGAAGAGATCACTGTGGATGCTCAATAACTTAGCAATGAGTACCTCTTGTGACTCGCAGCCGTTGAGTTTACACAAGGAACTTGAGACCATGTCCCTAATGTCAGCACGGATCCTTTCATTAGTGGCTATCTTAGGCCACCGAACCCTTCTTTGATCATTAGAAATAGTTACCTTCTCCTGAATGAATGCATCTTCACACATAGGGGAACTACTAAAACAACTATCGTTGACTGACAACATCAGGGGGTTGTGGTCACTCTCTGGCCTAGGCACGACCACCAAATCTAAAATAATCGGCCACATCTCCACATTAACTATGATGTAGTCAATGCGGCTACCAGATCTACCGTTATCAAACGTTTGCACACCCTGCCTATCTGGCTGGGTCCTACCATTGGCCTCCCTCAAACCCTTATCCAGACACAAACCCTTCAATTGGAGTGCAGCCTCTGACTATTTTCTTATGGGTTGTAGGTCCACTGTGGAATACCCCACAGTGCATCCTCAGCTTCTGTGAGCTTACCATCATCCAGGTCTAGGGGCTCGAAACACGTATTAAAATCACCCGCAATAATCCGATGGCTATGGTTGACCTCCTGTTTCAGATGGCTTTCCAGGATTGAAACAACTTGGGAGCTCCTACCACCCGGAAGACCCCTCGCATAGACATTATATATAAGCACATTGAGGCCCTTGGATGATCTGACCCGGATAGCCAAAATGTCAGGGCTATTGATGGGAACCTCGTCCACCTTTAACCCCTCACATTGCCGTACCCAAAAATATGCCCACCAACTGGTCTACCCCTCGGTCCCTTAACTGCAGGTTTAAAACAATTTAAATATCCCACATGAAAGATCCCTTCCACAGCCCAAGTTTCTTCAAAGGCCCATACATCTGTGTTCTCTATAAAGCGAACCCAGTCCAATGAATGTAGTTTAGATTCCAACCCAGTAATATTCCACGAGGATAAAGTTGTGAAGAGTCTCGTTGGGCAAGGTTTTCCCACCAGGCTATCCTTATGGACAACATAATTCACCTGCTGGTCCGAGCTCTGACAGGTTTTGTGTGCACCACCAATAAAAATAGCCTGAGTGGATTAACACCCTCCAGCCAACTCAAAAATACCGGGTGGATACACACCTGTCGTCTTCTTAACCCGGTGTTCTTCACCCCGCGGAGGGATATCACCACCACTCAGTGAGTCGTTGTCCTCTAGAGTGGAAAATATCTCAAAACGATTGCTAGTCTGAATGGGATAATCAACCCTGCTGAGGGCCCTATGGAGAACTCAGGTTTCCTTGAATCTCGGGGTCCTACCAAGTTTATAGAAAAAACCTAAGGGCAACATTTTAATATCATCAGCAGCGGGGGGATAGTGGGCAGCCAACTCAAGAATGTGTTGTACGAAAGAAAGTGACCTAAAACTCAGTACCACGCAATCACCCTCCAAGGACTTTTGTGAGTGACCAATCCAAATAATACGCCTCACCATTTTAAATTCATCAAGCAATGCCTTACTAATGCCAGACTTTTTCCTCAGAAAGTAAAGTGCTTTATTTTTAAGGGTTGACCAGTGTTCACATGTACCTACAGGGAGTGGGGGTACATTTGCTAAGATAATAGTATAAGGTGTAGCTTCGGGGGGAAGGTGGAGGCTAGGAAGCATATCGGAACTCCCTTCCGGCCCTTCCTCCGCCCTTCTCCCATTACCTACAACCTCATTCCGCTGCATTGATTGAGCCATAGTGTCATTTTTTGGGTTCGACCGAACAGGCATTACAACACTCGGCACCTTAGGGACCCGGGCAGTACATACTTGTCTGTTAGGAGTATCATCACTTTGCACAAAGGCTTCCCCTCTATAATATTACATGGAGCTTCCCCGTTATCCTGCAGTGTGGGGTTAGTTGGAGTCCTATGCTTGCTACAGGAGAGACATTTTTAAATTTTGTCAAGCCTCTCATCTACTGAGTCCAGCCTTTTAAGAATGGGTGCGATGAAGGCAGCTAACTGATCCTTTAATATTGAACACAAAGTTTCATTGTTAAGCTGAACGTTAACATTAGCTGGATATTTATATATAGGAGCAGTAGCATTTGTATTCCAAAAAACATAAACCCCATTAGTTCCAATTATGGCCACAGATGCAGTTTGTTTAGTTAGGCCACAACCTTTGCTTTTTTTTGTAGGTGGTTCAACCACTACCCCCCCCCCCCTAGTGCTTTCCTCCCCCTTGTCTTGACCATAGCCGGACTCTGGGCGGTACATTGCAACAATGAGGCATCTGGAATGGGGGGCATGGACAACTCATATATAGAACCAGGCGAGGTAGTCTCACCAGAGCGATTCGCTTCAGTACTCATTTGGTGAACAGGTAACTGGGCACATGGCAGCGATCCTCCCCTTGATAGAACTGGCTCCAATGAGAGCCTGCGCTCAGTTGTCTGAATTTCATGGATCAGAACCGATTCAGCTCGGTTTAAAAAAGCATCAAGTGTGCCCACCACCCTGTCCCCTACCTTCCGCTTACTCATAGCTGTAAGATTAGAAATAAGAGGAACACCCATGAATCGGCTTTGACCGTTAACCATACACAACAAGCAGACACTAGAAGTCCCAATAATATAACCAGTCTTACGAGTCTCTGCAGGAGAAGTTAGAGATGTGGCCTGGCCTGGCCTCCTCTGGGCTCTGATGGGCTCAGATTGGCCTGCCCTTGGCCCGGACTTCGCCCGGCACGTCCTGCGCACGTCCCGCGCTGCGGGTGTAGAGGCTGCTCTTCATGCGCTTGAGGTTGAGCGGTGCCTCCTCGTCATCAGCGGTCGCGTAGCAGCTGTGATAGACCACGGTGCACCCTGGGAGATGGAGTTCGCAGGGTGATTCCAAATGCTCCAAGCGGTGAGCGGCAGCAAAAAAGGCACCTCCTGAAGGAGCGAAGGCAGACAATGGAGCCCACAGCCTGGTTCAGCGTGTGCACAGTTAGGGAGTAAAAGAGTCAAATTCGGGAATTTTGGCATTTTCAAAATTGTGATCAAAAACACAACTTGACCCTTAAATAGGGTATTTCATTACGACTCATAAGACACCAAACATGATGTACCTACTCCCAATTGGAGATTACAGCTTAATAAATGTATTAAGGAATCCCCAATGTTTTCCTATGAGAGGGGTAGACCTCACAGTAGTACTTTGGGGTTTTCTTTACAAGGACATATAAAAAATAAAGGTACATGTTCAAACTTTTAATTACACAGCACCATGCCCTATGGGCTTCCTAGGGGTGACGTAAGTAATAAAAGAGGAGTTTAAGGCTTGGCAAGGGTATTTTAATGCCAAGTCGACATAACAGTATAAAACTGCATTCAGGCAGCTTTGGCAGACTAGGGACATGTTATAAGATGCTAGTAAAGCAGGTAACACAATAAGTGCTGCAGGACAATTGGGAGCATTTTTTTTAATGATATCTCTATAAAATGGACTTAAAAGTAAATTAATGATGTCAAACAGATGTAAACCAATTCTACCATGTTTAAAAGAGCAAGCACAAGCAGTGCATCACTGTTTAGCAGTGGTAAAGTGACGGATTCCTAAGGCCAACAAAAATGAATTCATCCAAAACTGTAGAGCAAAAAGCAGAGATTGCCAAGTTTTACACTCAGGTGTAAAACCTCACCCCAACCACTTTTATAATCCAGCAGCCATCAGTGGTCAGCAGTCAAATGACCTGTTCTCACTGTCTTTTACTGCCAGGTAAAACATAGCATCAATGGGCACTGAAAACTGGTGAGTGGCTCCAAACCAATGAAGACAACTCTTCTTGTAAAGATCATTCGTTTTTGTATTTTCGAAAACATAATCTCTCTTTGGTGAAGCTGATGCTGCTTATTGTGTACTGCTGCCAGCACAGTACACTGGAAAAATGTATTACTGAAATTGTGCTGGAAAATAAACCCCCACAAATTCCACTGGAAGCGTCCGTGAAGTGCCCAGCTCACTCACTATGCTTGCATGCCAAACAAACATGTCATAAGAACTGGCACTGGATTCCAATAGTCAGTTGCACTGTGATTTCAATAGTCAGTTGCACTGTCATGTTCTGGACCATTATTAGAAAAGCACCTGTGCCGTCTATGCTAGCCAAGACAGGAAGGCAGATTAGCATTGTGAGAATTCAGATTGTTTAGCTACCACTGGTGTTCAATTAGGTACGTTTTTAGCAAATGGTACCCTTTCCCATTTTGATGTTTCCTATATTCAAGCCATTATTTAGTACGTTTGTATTCTTGATATTCACCCAATGCCACTAAGGAATCTAAATAAGAAGATTTAGGCACATTATGAACCTTTTAAAACAGCATCAGGCTTTCAGGCACTACTTTCAGGCTACTTGTATATGATGGAATTTCATGTATTGACTCCTCCCTGATTGAAAAATGGAAGTTTGTTCAAATCACAAATCCCCCCCCCTCCCTATTTAATGCTGGCTACTGCACGCCGTGCTGCTGGTGTGCTGAGGGCTTGCCAAAGGCAAGTCTGTCTGTGATCGTCTGCGACCCAAACTTAACTAGCGCCAGGGACCCTGGATCTCCGACCACTCACCGCTCTGACTTAGTAGCCCTCCTTACACTTAACCCTAGAAGGAAAACAACTGCCAGCTGTCTACGTCAAACTCCACCCAGGGCAAGTTCTCACTGCCACCAAACCTTCACCACCCTCCACACCCCCACGGCCGCTGCCTCCACAGCGAATGCCAGCACCCCCAAAGCTCTGAGGTGCATCCTCCTCAATGTGCGCTCCCTGCACAGACACGCTGTAGAGATCCGGGACCTCATCGACACCCTAGCACCAGATGTCACCTTCTTCACCGAAACCTGGACCAACTCCACCTCCGCCCCGACATCACAACTGCCATCACCAACAGATACAAGATCCAGAGGAAGGAACGCCCCAACCGCCCGTGAGGAGGACTTATCATCACGCACAAGAGCTACACCCACACACCACCTCCAGCACAAGCGACAGCCCGCCCACCACCGAACACCTCCATTTCCAGAACCAGACCAGCCCCAAAACGCCCCTACGAGGCACACTCACCAACAGACTACCTTGAAGTGCATTCACCACTACCATCGCCAACCTCATCGCGCCCCACATCATTGCTTCCTTGGAGTACATACTCATCGGAGATCTCACCTTCCACCTGGACAACCTCAGCGGCCCCAACTTTGCCACCCTCCTGGACAACCTTGCCAACCTTGGATTGAAATAACTCATCATCACTCCCACCCACAAGGCGGGACACATCCTTTTTCCAGGAAGTTATATCGTCCACTTCAGCCACACCATGCAACCCCCCTGGACAGACCACCACTGCGTACACTTCAACATGAACAAACCCACTGCCCCCAAACCTTCACCCCACCCGCCGTGAAAAAACTGGAGCACAGTTCTCGAGGAGCACCTCAAATCCACACTCAAATGCGATGTCCCCCGCCTCAAACAACACCAACCTAGCAGTCAAAGAACTTCACAAATGGATCACCAACGGCACTGACAAGCTTGCACCCCTCCACAACCCTGACAGACAGCACCCTAGAAAGGCCACCTGGTTCACTGCCGACCTCCAAGAATCCAGACCCAACTGCAGACGTCTCTAGAAGAATTGGAGAAACAGCAAATCTTCGGAAGACCACACCACATATATCCAGGAATTCGTCAAATCCCACAGCAAAACCATGGACATTACCCCCTTCCAGGACCTCTACAACAAAATTGGCTCCTACTTACATCTGAAAATCAAGTCCCTCTACGACAACGTCAACGAACAAACACCCGGAGGCGCTAGGGGGCGCACAGCGGAATGGCTGCCTGAACCGCAGCTCCGCCGGGCGATCACACGCGATGTGATCCGTTGACGCTGTAACCCCACCATCCCGCAGCTCACGACCAGATAAAGGTGTGGGAAGATAAGGGGCATATGCGGACCTACACGAATGCGGTCTCTGCCTCCGCGTTACGGAGAAATGCTGTGAAAACCGCATCACTTGTGGGACTGCCTGACAAGATGGCCGGCGGCAGGTAACGGACATCGCGCAAGCACGGCGGATTCGGCATAGGGCTGCCCAGTTCATCCTGCACACAAAGCCCGGGGGTATGTACCCACTGCTAGACACAGTATGCCACATCAGCGCTGCTCTCACTACTGAGCGGTAACAGCTAAGCCCAACGACACCCCGGCCGAGTGCCTGACAAAATGGCGGCGCCTAGTGCTGAGACGGCGGGCACTTCGGACTAGCGCTGATGACCTCGAACTCGGCTGCGCTGTGCTGCCTGATCGGCGGATCGGCGTGTGAGGAGGCAGGGACTACCATTGTCTGGGGACGGCCCGCTGCAGGCGTTTTGGTGCTGCTCGCACTGACTAACAGAGGAGAGGTTTCATGTGCTACAAAACATAGGCGGGACACCACACGAAGAGGTAACGTTCCGTGTGCCTGGCTTGTGGCGGCGGGACCCCCCTGCAGAAGAGGTCGAGTGCCACCGTCTCACATAAAGAAACTGCCGACATGACATGACTACGACCCACCCATACCACATACACCCAGGTGGGAGACGACTGGCGGTGGCCTTATCAAACTCGGAGCCCCACCACGTGCATCTGCTGGCTAACACTGCCGAGGAAACACGGCGACAACGGTCAGAGTGACGAGGGCATCTGGGCCCACATTGCGAAAAGAGCGTTCCCCGGCTGCCACAATGGGGAAACCAGATAAGCAGCAACCGAAACTCTCCTTTGACAACAGGAGGGCACCGAAACCCGCAGACGATTTGGCGGAGGCCGGCGGATCTTCAGAACCACCGTCAACTAACAACATAGAGAAGATTCTGATAGCAATCCAGTCGAATTTGCAAGATATAAATGGTAAGCTGGACAACTTGACGTGCAGGATGGATGGCATGGCAGCTCGGCAAGAAAAGCATGGCGAACGTTTAGATGAAGCGGAAACAAGAATCTCAGCCGTGGAAGATGAAGCGCGAACGTCCACCACTAAATGCGCGGGAATGGAACGAATTCTGGAGGTGATAAAAGCGAAGGAGGAGGATTTGGAAGCGCGCTCGAGGCGCAATAACGTGCGAATCGCGGGCCTGCCAGAATCGACCAACACAGGACGAATGGAGCAGTACATCGAGGGATTGTGTAAGGATATCTTTGGTGTGGAGGCCCTGTCGCAGATCTTCATCGTGGAAAGAGCCCATAGGTCACTAGGCCCTAAACCACCACCCGGTGCTACGCCCAGGCCGATTGTGGCGCGGATTCTCAACTACCGAGACAGAGACACGATCCTCAGGCTCGCAAGAGAAAAGGGCAAAATCACTCATCAAGGCAACTCTCTGGAGTTTTATCCTGATCACACGGTCGCTGTTCAACAGGCACGTAAGGAATACACCACGGTGAAGGCTAAGCTGCGAGAGTTAAATGTTGGCTATTCGATGTTATATCCTGCCCGACTTCGAGTAGTGTGGAAGGAGCAGACGATCGTGCTGGCGTCACCCAAAGCGGCCCTTGAATTGGTCAAAAAAATACAGCGGGAAGCAAGGTCGGAATCCCAGCATGATCAGAACAGAGACTCGGAATGATGCAACTGGTGATTATCGTCATTAACAAGCGGTGAGTGGCACTTCGCAGATGGCTACAGTGGACCGCTGCATGGCCATCTTTCGCTGTACTGAGCAGAGCAGACTGATACGAGACTCATGGAGGTGAGATGTTGGCGCTCTAATACGACACTGGGCATTGAAAAGGTGGGGAGTAGATGGGATACCAAGGGCGATAAAACACTCCTGTCCTGAAATGCGACAGAACCCATGGCTGGGACTTGCTGCCGCGCTCTCCCCACTAGTTAACAAGTCCCGCGATTGCGTTAACATGTCACTATTTCTGCTGCTGCGGGCGATGGGTCAGAACATTTCACGTACCTGTACTCGCAGACCCTATGATCGGGGGTGGGGTAGAGAAGGAAGCAGCAGACCACTAAACACTGATGTGCATGTCTTGTTGTGAGATGTAAACTGCCAGAGATGTGATCATGCCGGCCCGCTACTGTTTGCCTATCTGCATGGTATCGGGTGATAATTATGTGTGGGACAGTCTGAAGGCTGAACAATCGGGACCTAGTTCCTACAATATGCGTCTGACTGTTTTGGGGTGTGGACACCTTTCCTCTTTGGCAGTGCCACAACTTACTCCCATGTGGGGAGTGGTAATGGGGTGGTGGGGTCTGCTGAATCATGGACACATATTTTGCGTAAATGTTTGAGTTTTTCAGTATCGCCTGCACCCGTCCACCGGGTGAAGGGTTGTGCTCCTGGCGGTCCTCCATGAGGGTAATACCCGACACAAGTTCTTAATATGAGCACTGAGTTGATGGTTATGTGGTTAAGGGGGTTGTGCTCTGAAGGGGGATGGCTTCGGCAGGTTGGGGATGCTGGAGTGGGTGGGATTTGGGGAGGGGGGATATTTGATTGTTTCCTAAGACCGAAGGCATTGCAAATGTATGCATTATTAGTTGCTCCACGGAGAGAGTTTGTCATTGCGATCTATGTTCGGGGTGCTGGGTGTGGAAGTACTCCGAGTATGTCACCTGAGGGTGCAGGGATTTGTGATTTTGCATTGACTACGACTGGCAGGTTCTAGAAGTGAAAGCAGAATTGGTCTGAACGTTCTTACTTGGAACATACGGGGGTTCTCACGCCCTCAGAAAGTTAGACAGATATTTGCTAGCCTTACCAGGTGGAACGTTGATATAGCATGCCTGCAGGAATCACACCTCGCACCGCACACTCACACTACATTAGGATCGAGATGGGCGGGGTCGTCCTATAGGGCGTCGTACTCATCTTACTCTCGGGGGGTGCTTATACTGATTAAGAAGGGGATCAACTTTGTGGAGAAACATGTGACACAAGACCCTGCGGGCAGGTATGTGCTGGTGACAGGTACACTAAGAGGCCAACATATCACACTCCTTAATGTATATGGCCCAAATACGGATGCTCCTGAATTCTATCGGGAAGTTTGGGGACACATGCAGAAACATGCTTAACACACACATGTTATGTGGTGGGGACTGGAACGTGACATTACAAGATGGTCTGGATCGCTCATCACAATCTGTGGAACAACACAAGCAGTCAAGACTAATGGTGGGTCACATGATGGGGGATCTTTCTTTAGAAGATCTCTGGAGACTACAACACACTGACACGCCAGGCGCCACGCACGTCTCCACATCTCACAACAGTTGGTCCAGGCTGGACTACTGGTTGGGTTCCAAGGATGTGGCTCTATGGGTTCGTAAGATACAGGTACTACCGCGCACGTTATCGGACCACAATCCGGTCTTGATACAGGTGGACATTCCACATTACGCACCCCCACCGTTCCAATGGCGATTCAACTCCCAAGCCCTCACAGACCCAATTTATGTTGACACCTTGACAAAGGCGATAAAGGACTACTTCGCTAATAACGCTCAGACTACTGAGGACTCATGCCTCCTCTGGGAGGCCTTTAAGGCCACGATCAGAGGTGTATGCATTGGCACTACCATAGGAGTACTAAAGGACATTAGGGGCCAGATTCGCCGCTGTGAAAGTCAAATGAGGGACCTGGAACTGCAGTATGAAGCGACGCAGGACGTATTACTATTACCCAAATTGCGCGACTTACACACCGAACATGCTGACTTTTTGACATCAGAAATTAAATATTTAGATCGCAAACATGTGGCTAGGGCCTTTGGAGAGGGGGGAAGACCGGGGAGTGTACTGGCGCGGAAAATATGTGAGGGGCGGGGACAATCAGCGATACTCCGAGTCAAATCTAGGGAAGGGATATTACAAACACATTCCACCGATATACTGAAAAGCTTTGTGGACACCTACAGCACACTATATCAATCTCAACAAACAGCGGCAGCGGAAGACACGTATGAGTACTTGCATGATGTAGCAATTGGCTGGCTATCAGACGCCCATAGGGAATATCTGGCTCGGCCAATCACGGTGGAGGAGGTCACTGAGGTGATCGCTTCACTCCCAAATGGAAAGGCACCGGGCCCTGACGGGTACACATCTGAATTCTATAAGAAATTTGTAGATATCATCGCCCCCTACCTAGTGGACATGTATGGGACCTCCTTTGAGAGAGCGCTGCTCCCCCCCACATTGAGAGAAGCAATGGTCATTGCACTCCTAAAACCGTCAAAGGATCCAGAACATTGCGATTCCTACAGACCCCTATCCCTGATCAACGTAGATTCGAAGATACTCGCTAAATTGCTAGCTGTTAGGCTGTCCCCCTTGATGACTCGTCTGGTCCTCCCGGACCAAGCCGGGTTTGTTCCCACCAGATCCACCTCACATAACACCAGATCCCTGTTTGCACTAGCGCACTACCTGGAACCCTCGGTTAAGGCGGTGGCAGTCATGCTGGACGCCGCGAAAGCTTTCGATTCTATTGAATGGCGTTATATGCTGACTGTCCTCAATAGGATGGGCTTCCCTAAAAGGTTTGTCCAGTGGATTTCCCTGCTGTATACTCAACCTTGTGCAAGGGTCAGGATCAATGGCTATGTTTCAGCCCCGTTTGACATTGGGCGAGGCACTAGGCAGGGCTGCCCCTTGTCACCCCTGCTCTTTGCACTGGCCTTGGAGCCACTAGCGTGCATAGTGCGACAAAATTACAAAGAATCGGCGCTGCAATTTGTAGCTCGGCCACTGCACATATCGCTCTATGCAGACGATATGCTGCTATTTGTTCGAGACCCAGAGGTACATCTAGGCCCGCTCCTCAGAGAGTACATCCGATTTGGGGGACACTCGGGATTGGCGATTAATTGGTCCAAATCCTCACTCATACCCCTCACTGACACCACAAGTCCCTTTGAGGTTGATTACCCGCTAGAGTGGCAACAAGATCCGATTCGCTACCTAGGGGTCATGTTCCACAGAGATCCGGAAGAAGTCATGCGAGCGAACTATGGGGTGGTGCTCTCCAAACTGGACGAAAAGGTCCGACGTTGGATCCACTTACCTCTATCACTAGCTGATCGGATAGCGATCGTCAAAATGAACATCTTGCCCAAGCTCCTGTATCTCTTCAACAACATACCCATCACGCCAACTCGAGAGGTCTTCCGCCGTATAAAATCCCTGGTACTAACCCTGATATGGGCGGGTAAACAAGCTCGTATTGATCTGCAGACACTATCACTCCCGATTGCGCAGGGTGGATTCGGGGTGCCTGATTTTCTCCTATATTACCTCTGTGCTCAGGCACAGTATGCAGCATACTGGTACCATGAGATCCCCTATCTCACTCACGTAGCCATTGAGGAAGGAGATGCCCACCCTGTCCCCCTATCGGCGATATTATCGCACGCCAGACCACCGCTGCACAGAAGGGATATCAACACTGTAGACACCACGATTAAAGCATGGAACAAACTAGGACAATTAGCTCGCAAAACCCCGCTATATGCACCGAACATGCCATTGCAGTATCATCAGGCGCTATCAGTCACTCACGAAAAAGTGGGGATGTCCTTGCTGAATAGGGCTGGGATCGACAAGATGAGCGACGTGTTCCATGGGGGCACGTTTCAGGACATCAACCAATTGGACTATATCCAAAACCAGACTCCTATGTTTAGATTCACATACTATAGGTTAACAAGGGCACTGAGGGAACATTACCCATCCTTCCCTGCGGAACCGGAAAGCTTAGCACCTCTGCAAATGCTGATCACTACAAGGGATCTATCTCACTTAGTGTCCAGACTGTACGCTGCTGCACAATTAGAAATAGCGGGCCACACGCTTAAGGCTAAGGAGAGGTGGGATGCACTACTAGACACTCCACTAACAGAAGAAGAATGGCACAATACCTGCACACTAACACAGATACTGACGCCAAACGGGAATCTCAGAATTATTCATTTCAAGTACATTCACCAGGCCTACTACACACCGACGAAATTGCGTAAATTTGGATTGCAAGAGGAGGACAAATGTAAGCGTTGTGGCAGGGAGGGTGCGGACTTTGTGCATCTGGCCTGGACTTGTGAGAAGATAGCGGGTTATTGGGTAGAGATTACTGCCACACTCACGATCATGCTAGAGGATGAGGTGCAGTGCACACCACAGGTCTGTTTACTAGGTATTATTCCTCAATTCAGAGCATTGAAACGAAAATTCTGTGCAATCGCCCTATTGTTGGCGAAAAGACAAGTGTCACAATGTTGGCACAGCCGTAGAGTGCCGACTATAAAAGTATGGTTACATGACATGTCCATCTGCAGGGATAAACTGCAAATGTATGAGGAGAACTTGCCAGCGAAATCGAGACCGAAGGACGTGTGGTGTTTCTTATCAGATTACCTAACCTCCTTGCAAGACGATGAGGAGGAATTAACTTGACCACTGGCTATACTAACGGATGGGCTGTCTGGGATGTGGGTTGGAGGCGGATGGGAGCTACACTAGAGTAATGCCAGTATACTGTTCCACACTGTATAGGTTGTGTATGTGAGCAAAGTAAGGTCTTAAGTTGGGGTATGTTGAACTTTCCGTTTTCTACAAAATGACAAAAGGTAAGACTCATATCGATTGTTTGCTAAGAGTACTACGGGAGGTACGCATGGCAGCTCAGCCTGAAGATATCACACTGCGTTTCATGACTAATTTATTGTTTAATGGATATACAACATCAAGTGGCGAGCCGGCCTCTGGGTTGCAGGCTCATGCTGTGTAATTTGCTTTATGTTAATAAAGGTCTTACGCAAAAAAAAAAAAAAAAAAAAAAAAAAACGAACAAACACCCGACTTCGAAACCACTCCCTCCTCCAGCAACACCAGCCAGTCCATCATCTCCTCCTGGACCCCAGTCACCACTGAAGATACTGCATCAACCATGAAAGGCATTCTCTCAGTAGCCCCCACAGACCCCTGCCCCCGCACATCTTCCACAGACCCGCCATCGGCATAGTACCGGAACTACGATGCACCTTCAATGCCACCTTCGAAACCAGCACATTCCGCGATGATTGGAAACGCGCTGACATCAGACGCCTACTTAAGAAGCCCTCAACAGATCCAATGGACCTCAAGAACTACCAACCCATCTCCCTCCTCCCCTTCATGGTCAAATTCACCAAGAAGACCGTCAAAATCCAACTAACGAAATTCATCGAAGAGAACTCCATCCTCGACACCTCCCAATCTGGATTCTGCAACAACTTAAGCACCGAGACCACTCTACTCACCGCTACAGATGAAATATGCACTCTCCTCGACCTAGGCCACACCGTGGCCCTGATCTTACTCGACCTCTCTGCAGCCTTCGACACCGTCTCCTACAGCACACTCACCACCAGACTCCACGACACCAGCATACAGGGAACAGTCCTCTATGTCTCCACTCCTTCCTCACTGGCAGAACCCAAAGAATAAGACTTCCACCCTTCCTCTCCGAACCCATGGAGATCTACTGCGGAGTACCCCAATCATCATCACTCAGCCCTACGTTCATCAACATCTACATGGCCCCCCTCGCCGCCATCGTCAGACAGCACGGACTCAGCATAGTATCCTATGCCGATGACACCCAGCTCATCCTCTCTCTCTCACTAAGGACCCCATCACCACCAGACTCAGCTTCCAGGAAGGAATGAAGGACGTTGCATCCTGGATGAGCAGCAACTCAACTCGGACAAGACAGAGGTCCTTGACCTCAGACCCTCATCCTCGGCATGGGACAACACCCTTGCCAGCCCCCCCACCCCACGCCCAGACCCTTGGCATCATACTCGACTCCTCCCTCTCCATGACTCAACAGATCAACACTGTCGCCTCCACCTATTTCAACACCCTCCGCATCCTTCGGAAGACCTTCAAATGAATACCCCGGAATCAAAAAAGAACATTACCCATGCGCTCATAACCAAAAGACTGGACTACGGAAACGCCCTGTACGCCCTGATCAACAAGTCTCTGCTCCCCACACTCCAGACCATACAGAATACCGCAGCCAGATTCATCCTTGGCATCCCTCGGCATGAACACATCACCCAACACCTGCAAAACCTCCCCTGGCTCCGCATCGAGAAGAGAGTAACTTTTAGGATACTCACCCATGCCTACAAATGCCTCCACAACACCGAACCCTACTATCTCAACAAAAGAGTCCCCTTTCACACACCCAAGACCGCTGACCTCGCCCTCGCAAAAGCCCTGCGCATCCACAGAGCAAGAGTGGATGGAAGAATCTTCTCCTACACTGTGGCGAAGTACTGCAACAAGCTCCTGATCGACATCAGATGCACCCCCACTCTGCACATCTTCAGGAAGTCCCTCAATATCTGGCTCTTCCACTGACTGTGGCTGCTCCCCCCTCCCCCAGTGCCTTGATACCTTCACGGGTGAGTAGCACGCTTCAAAATTCCCTGATTGATTGATTGATTGAAATCACAAAAATGTGAAATTTTTTGTACAAGGCCACTGAATACATTCTGCCATTTAATATGCAACCATTTCCCCTGTCATAACTGGTTATTTTTCTCATACCTACCAATACCCAGTGCTTACAGAACAATTTCTCTAACTAGCACTTACCACTTCAACAAAATAGAGGAAACACTCTTTACAATTCAGAGATCTAAACTTGAACCAGAGTCATAGTTGATGGTGATGCAAAAATTGAAATGTGAAGATAAGATCCGGTCTGTTAGACTGAAATGACAAGTGGAGGTGGTATTTATGGGTCTAACATATATGTGCACGGAATGGGGAAAGATTCATTGCCAGTCCTATTGCTCGATCAGGGCTAGAAACCTGAGAAGGAGGTCTTCTCTGTAGTACTATACCCCACTACCCTGAACAACTTTTAATAAACCAGCATGCCCAATTGTCCATGAAGCATGGGTACCCAGTCATCAATATTTATTTAACAAGCCATAAAACTTTGACTGCACAAACTTCATGAAATCAAGCCATTCAATATATCCCGCTTAGGAGCAATGCAATTTACCAGTGATACCTTATTAAAAAGTATACAATCTTAAAACATAAAAAAGCCAGAAATTACAATCTTAGTAACATGATTTATCTAAACAATTTAAAATACATTAAATAAAAGGATGTTCATAATGTGGTACATTGTATGGTACTCCATATAATTTCCTGACCCTAAGGGCAAGCCTAATAAAATTAATTAATGCATAACAGATGTGTGGCGCACTTTGAAGTTGTAAAATAGTTAATTCCAGTCTGATATTGCCTAATATTTGCTGCTCGTAAAATAAGGACTTAAAATGATTTTTGCAATGCTTTGATTAGAACATGTTAGTTGTAGTATCCAAAAAAGAAATTGGGTGGTAGCAGCTCTGTTGGTTCCTATCACTTTTTTTAAAGATGGGTACTATAATTGCTTCATTCGTGGAAGCTGGGATGGGGCCAACCACTGCTGCACTCAGAATATTTATGATGAGTGGGCCCAAAGAAGGACATTGTCTTTTAAGATATCAATGGGGAGACCATCTGCATGACCTTCTCACAGGGATTCCATTTAATTGCTAAAATGACTGAATTGGCAGAAATGGTGTTGTGAAACACCCACTGTGTTTCAATATCCATGGCAGCGTTCACATCTAAATCACAAAAGAGCTCTTAAAACAAATCAAATAAAAAATATAAGGAGAAAAACAACATAAAGTGCACAGTGCTTTAATTGGAGACCATATTGAATTGGCATTTCGGAACTGCCATAGACTAGGATCTCTACACTGGGACTGTCACCTCAAATTGCCATGGTGTAAAAGTTCAAGATATCACTCCAAGATGGTATGCAACCGTTACCACGCAACCTTTACCACGCATACTGTTACAACGCACACCATTACAACGCAGGATCCTTTACAACGCATACCTTTACAACGCATGACATTACATCGCAGATACTATTACAACGCATGCCATTACAACGTAAGTATAGGTAAGTATATCATTTTATTTAACCTTTTTTTAAATTACCAAAATATTAAAAATTAAATAAATTAATTAAAGTAATTTTATATATAGTTTGTGTTTTGGGGTACAGGGGTATTTTTAGGGTTCAGGGCTGGGTTTGGGTTTTGGGGTACAGGGGTATTTTTAGGGTTCAGGGCTGGGTTTGGGTTTTGGGGTACAGGGGTATTTTTAGGGTTGAGGGCTGGGTTTGGGTTTTGGGGTACAGGGTTTTTTTAAGGGTTTAGGGCTGGGTTTGGGTTTTGGGGTACAGGGGTATTTTTAGGGTTCATGGTTGGGTTTGGGTTTTGGGGTACAGGGGTATTTTTAGGGTTCAGGGCTGGGTTTGGGTTTTGGGGTACAGGGGTATTTTTAGGGTTCAGGGTTGGGTTTGGGTTTTGGGGTACAGGGGTATTTTTAGGGTTCAGGGCTGGGTTTGGGTTTTGGGGTACAGGGGTATTTTTAGGGTTCCGGGCTGAGTTTGGGTTTTGGGGTACAGGAGTATTTTTAGCTTTCAGGGCTGAGTTTGGGTTTTGGGGTACAGGGGTATTTTTAGGGTTCAGGGCTGGGTTTGGGTTTTGGGGTACAGGGGTATTTTTAGGGTTCAGGGCTGGGTTTGGGTTTTGGGGTACAGGGGTATTTTTAGGGTTCAGGGCTTGGTTTGGGTTTTGGGGTACAGGGGTATTTTAAGGGTTTAGTTTTATAAAAATACTTAAATTAAATAAATTTATTTTAGTAATTTTAATATGTATTAAAAAAAGTATATATATATATATATATATATATATATATATATATATATATATATATATATATATATATATATACGCTCAGTGGGGTGACCAAAATGTAAGCAGCACACTGCACGCATCTGCTTTTCCCCGTAAAAGCGTCTTTAATAGTATGAGCAACCCTCTTTTCAGTCTATTACAGCAGGAAACCGCAGCCTGACGCGTTTCGTTTTACACTTCCTCAGAGGCTGTTGCGGTTCAGAGAAGCGTGGGCGTGTCCAAATCTCCCTCTTTTATGCCGTGAATCAGCTGCTCTGTGTTAGAGTTCCGTTGGGATTTCTGGGAGATGTAGTTCATTTAAATCCATAGATGGATGCTTCTTGAATATTTTTGCATAACCAAAGGCTCTGGATGAGCCCCCTGGAAACAAGTTCGCTCACAATCCTAGGATGCATGCCCCACCTGAACTACATCTCCCAGAAATCCCAACGGAACTCTAACACAGAGCAGCTGATTCACAGCATAAAAGAGGGAGATTTGGACACGCCCACGCTTCTCTGAACCGCAACAGCCTCTGAGGAAGTGTAAAACGAAACGCGTCAGGCTGCGGTTTCCTGCTGTAATAGACTGAAAAGAGGGTTGCTCATACTATTAAAGACGCTTTTACGGGGAAAAGCGGATGCGTGCAGTGTGCTGCTTACTTTTTGGTCACCCCACTGAGCGTATATTCAAGGCGGCGGTCCAGTCGCCGAGCTGGCAGCACCTCGTATCCACGGAGGGCCACGGAGCTCTGATACACGGAGCCTACCCAGGTGGGGCATGCATCCTAGGATTGTGAGCGAACTTGTTTCCAGGGGGCTCAGCCAGAGCCTTTGGTTATGCAAAAATATTCAAGAAGCATCCATCCATGGATTTAAATGAACTACATCTCCCAGAAATCCCAACGGAACTCTAACACAGAGCAGCTGATTCACGGCATAAAAGAGGGAGATTTGGACACGCCCACGCTTCTCTGAACCGCAACAGCCTCTGAGGAAGTGTAAAACGAAACGCGTCAGGCTGCGGTTTCCTGCTGTAATAGACTGAAAAGAGGGTTGCTCATACTATTAAAGACGCTTTTACGGGGAAAAGCGGATGCGTGCAGTGTGCTGCTTACTTTTTGGTCACCCCACTGAGCGTATATTCAAGGCGGCGGTCCAGTCGCCGAGCTGGCACCACCTCGTATCCACGGAGGGCCACGGAGCTCTGATACACGCAGCCTACCCAGGTGGGGCATGCATCCTAGGATTGTGAGCGAACTTGTTTCCAGGGGGCTCATCCAGAGCCTTTGGTTATACAAAAATATTCAAGAAGCATCCATCCATGGATTTAAATGAACTACATCTCCCAGAAATCCCAACGGAACTCTAACACAGAGCAGCTGATTCACGGCATAAAAGAGGGAGATTTGGACACGCCCACGCTTCTCTGAACCGCAACAGCCTCTGAGGAAGTGTAAAACGAAACGCGTCAGGCTGCGGTTTCCTGCTGTAATAGACTGAAAAGAGGGTTGCTCATACTATTAAAGACGCTTTTACGGGGAAAAGCGGATGCGTGCAGTGTGCTGCTTACTTTTTGGTCACCCCACTGAGCGTATATTCAAGGCGGCGGTCCAGTCGCCGAGCTGGCACCACCTCGTATCCACGGAGGGCCACGGAGCTCTGATACACGGAGCCTACCCAGGTGGGGCATGCATCCTAGGATTGTGAGCGAACTTGTTTCCAGGGGGCTCATCCAGAGCCTTTGGTTATGCAAAAATATTCAAGAAGCATCCATCCATGGATTTAAATGAACTACATCTCCCAGAAATCCCAACGGAACTCTAACACAGAGCAGCTGATTCACGGCATAAAAGAGGGAGATTTGGACACGCCCACGCTTCTCTGAACCGCAACAGCCTCTGAGGAAGTGTAAAACGAAACGCGTCAGGCTGCGGTTTCCTGCTGTAATAGACTGAAAAGAGGGTTGCTCATACTATTAAAGACGCTTTTATGGGGAAAAGCGGATGCGTGCAGTGTGCTGCTTACTTTTTGGTCACCCCACTGAGCGTATATTCAAGGCGGAGGTCCAGTCGCCGAGCTGGCACCACCTCGTATCCACGGAGGGCCACGGAGCTCTGATACACGGAGCCTACCCAGATGGGGCATGCATCCTAGGATTGTGAGCGAACTTGTTTCCAGGGGGCTCATCCAGAGCCTTTGGTTATGCAAAAATATTAAAGAAGCATCCATCCATGGATTTAAATGAACTACATCTCCCAGAAATCCCAACGGAACTCTAACACAGAGCAGCTGATTCACGGCATAAAAGAGGGAGATTTGGACACGCCCACGCTTCTCTGAACCGCAACAGCCTCTGAGGAAGTGTAAAACGAAACGCGTCAGGCTGCGGTTTCCTGCTGTAATAGACTGAAAAGAGGGTTGCTCATACTATTAAAGACGCTTTTACGGGGAAAAGCTGATGCGTGCAGTGTGCTGCTTACTTTTTGGTCACCCCACTGAGCGTATATTCAAGGCGGCAGTCCAGTCGCCGAGCTGGCACCACCTCGTATCCACGGAGGGCCACGGAGCTCTGATACACGGAGCCTACCCAGGTGGGGCATGCATCCTAGGATTGTGAGTGAACTTGTTTCCAGGGGGCTCATCCAGAGCCTTTGGTTATGCAAAAATATTCAAGAAGCATCCATCCATGGATTTAAATGAACTACATCTCCCAGAAATCCCAACGGAACTCTAACACAGAGCAGCTGATTCACGGCATAAAAGAGGGAGATTTGGACACGCCCACGCTTCTCTGAACCGCAACAGCCTCTGAGGAAGTGTAAAACGAAACGCGTCAGGCTGCGGTTTCCTGCTGTAATAGACTGAAAAGAGGGTTGCTCATACTATTAAAGACGCTTTTACGGGGAAAAGCGGATGCGTGCAGTGTGCTGCTTACTTTTTGGTCACCCCACTGAGCGTATATTCAAGGCGGCGGTCCAGTCGCCGAGCTGGCACCACCTCGTATCCACGGAGGGCCACGGAGCTCTGATACACGGAGCCTACCCAGGTGGGGCATGCATCCTAGGATTGTGAGCGAACTTGTTTCCAGGGGGCTCATCCAGAGCCTTTGGTTATGCAAAAATATTCAAGAAGCATCCATCCATGGATTTAAATGAACTGCATCTCCCAGAAATCCCAACGGAACTCTAACACAGAGCAGCTGATTCACGGCATAAAAGAGGGAGATTTGGACACGCCCACGCTTCTCTGAACCGCAACAGCCTCTGAGGAAGTGTAAAACGAAACGCGTCAGGCTGCGGTTTCCTGCTGTAATAGACTGAAAAGAGGGTTGCTCATACTATTAAAGACGCTTTTACGGGGAAAAGCGGATGCGTGCAGTGTGCTGCTTACTTTTTGGTCACCCCACTGAGCGTATATTCAAGGCGGCGGTCCAGTCACCGAGCTGGCACCACCTCGTATCCACGGAGGGCCACGGAGCTCTGATACACGCAGCCTACCCAGGTGGGGCATGCATCCTAGGATTGTGAGCGAACTTGTTTCCAGGGGGCTCATCCAGAGCCTTTGGTTATACAAAAATATTCAAGAAGCATCCATCCATGGATTTAAATGAACTACATCTCCCAGAAATCCCAACGGAACTCTAACACAGAGCAGCTGATTCACGGCATAAAAGAGGGAGATTTGGACACGCCCATGCTTCTCTGAACCGCAACAGCCTCTGAGGAAGTGTAAAACGAAACGCGTCAGGCTGCGGTTTCCTGCTGTAATAGACTGAAAAGAGGGTTGCTCATACTATTAAAGACGCTTTTACGGGGAAAAGCGGATGCGTGCAGTGTGCTGCTTACTTTTTGGTCACCCCACTGAGCGTATATTCAAGGCGGCGGTCCAGTCGCCGAGCTGGCACCACCTCGTATCCACGGAGGGCCACTGAGCTCTGATACACGGAGCCTACCCAGGTGGGGCATGCATCCTAGGATTGTGAGCGAACTTGTTTCCAGGGGGCTCATCCAGAGCCTTTGGTTATGCAAAAATATTCAAGAAGCATCCATCCATGGATTTAAATGAACTACATCTCCCAGAAATCCCAACGGAACTCTAACACAGAGCAGCTGATTCACGGCATAAAAGAGGGAGATTTGGACACACCCACGCTTCTCTGAACCGCAACAGCCTCTGAGGAAGTGTAAAACGAAACGCGTCAGGCTGCGGTTTCCTGCTGTAATAGACTGAAAAGAGGGTTGCTCATACTATTAAAGACGCTTTTACGGGGAAAAGCGGATGCGTGCAGTGTGCTGCTTACTTTTTGGTCACCCCACTGAGCGTATATTCAAGGCGGAGGTCCAGTCGCCGAGCTGGCACCACCTCGTATCCACGGAGGGCCACGGAGCTCTGATACACGGAGCCTACCCAGATGGGGCATGCATCCTAGGATTGTGAGCGAACTTGTTTCCAGGGGGCTCATCCAGAGCCTTTGGTTATGCAAAAATATTAAAGAAGCATCCATCCATGGATTTAAATGAACTACATCTCCCAGAAATCCCAACGGAACTCTAACACAGAGCAGCTGATTCACGGCATAAAAGAGGGAGATTTGGACACGCCCGCGCTTCTCTGAACCGCAACAGCCTCTGAGGAAGTGTAAAACGAAACGCGTCAGGCTGCGGTTTCCTGCTGTAATAGACTGAAAAGAGGGTTGCTCATACTATTAAAGACGCTTTTACAGGGGAAAAGCTGATGCGTGCAGTGTGCTGCTTACTTTTTGGTCACCCCACTGAGCGTATATTCAAGGCGGCGGTCCAGTCGCCGAGCTGGCACCACCTCGTATCCACGGAGGGCCACGGAGCTCTGATACACGGAGCCTACCCAGGTGGGGCATGCATCCTAGGATTGTGAGTGAACTTGTTTCCAGGGGGCTCATCCAGAGCCTTTGGTTATGCAAAAATATTCAAGAAGCATCCATCCATGGATTTAAATGAACTACATCTCCCAGAAATCCCAACGGAACTCTAACACAGAGCAGCTGATTCACTGCATAAAAGAGGGAGATTTGGACACGCCCACGCTTCTCTGAACCGCAACAGCCTCTGAGGAAGTGTAAAACGAAACGCGTCAGGCTGCGGTTTCCTGCTGTAATAGACTGAAAAGAGGGTTGCTCATACTATTAAAGACGCTTTTACGGGGAAAAGCGGATGCGTGCAGTGTGCTGCTTACTTTTTGGTCACCCCACTGAGCGTATATTCAAGGCGGCGGTCCAGTCGCCGAGCTGGCACCACCTCGTATCCACGGAGGGCCACGGAGCTCTGATACACGGAGCCTACCCAGGTGGGGCATGCATCCTAGGATTGTGAGCGAACTTGTTTCCAGGGGGCTCATCCAGAGCCTTTGGTTATGCAAAAATATTCAAGAAGCATCCATCCATGGATTTAAATGAACTACATCTCCCAGAAATCCCAACGGAACTCTAACACAGAGCAGCTGATTCACGGCATAAAAGAGGGAGATTTGGACACGCCCACGCTTCTCTGAACCGCAACAGCCTCTGAGGAAGTGTAAAACGAAACGCGTCAGGCTGCGGTTTCCTGCTGTAATAGACTGAAAAGAGGGTTGCTCATACTATTAAAGACGCTTTTACGGGGAAAAGCGGATGCGTGCAGTGTGCTGCTTACTTTTTGGTCACCCCACTGAGCGTATATTCAAGGCGGCGGTCCAGTCGCCGAGCTGGCACCACCTTGTATCCACGGAGGGCCACGGAGCTCTGATACACGGAGCCTACCCAGGTGGGGCATGCATCCTAGGATTGTGAGCGCACTTGTTTCCAGGGGGCTCATCCAGAGCCTTTGGTTATGGAAAAATATTCAAGAAGCATCCATCCATGGATTTAAATGAACTACATCTCCCAGAAATCCCAACGGAACTCTAACACAGAGCAGCTGATTAACGGCATAAAAGAGGGAGATTTGGACACGCCCACGCTTCTCTGAACCGCAACAGCCTCTGAGGAAGTGTAAAACGAAACGCGTCAGGCTGCGGTTTCCTGCTGTAATAGACTGAAAAGAGGGTTGCTCATACTATTAAAGACGATTTTACAGGGAAAAGCGGATGCGTGCAGTGTGCTGCTTACTTTTTGGTCACCCCACTGAGCGTATATTCAAGGCGGCGGTCCAGTCGCCGAGCTGGCACCACCTCGTATCCACGGAGGGCCACGGAGCTCTGATACACGGAGCCTACCCAGGTGGGGCATGCATCCTAGGATTGTGAGCGAACTTGTTTCCAGGGGGCTCATCCAGAGCCTTTGGTTATGCAAAAATATTCAAGAAGCATCCATCCATGGATTTAAATGAACTACATCTCCCAGAAATCCCAACGGAACTCTAACACAGAGCAGCTGATTCACGGCATAAAAGAGGGAGATTTGGACACGCCCACGCTTCTCTGAACCGCAACAACCTCTGAGGAAGTGTAAAACGAAACGCGTCAGGCTGTGGTTTCCTGCTGTAATAGACTGAAAAGAGGGTTGCTCATACTATTAAAGACGCTTTTACGGGGAAAAGCGGATGCGTGCAGTGTGCTGCTTACTTTTTGGTCACCCCACTGAGCGTATATATATATATATATATATAATTTTAAAAATACAATGACATTAATTTAAAATGTATTTAATAAATAAAATTAATTAAATATTTATTAATTACATAAAAATAATATAATAATATAATAAAATAATATACTTACCTATACTTACGTTGTAATGGCATGCGTTGTAATAGTATTTGCGATGTAATGTCATGCGTTGTAAAGGTATTCGTTGTAAAAGATCCTGCGTTGTAAATATTGCGTTGTAATGGTATGCGTGCTAAAAGTATGCGTTTTAACTTCATACATCCCCTAAAAATGGGATCAGATAAGAGGTCCGAATAAGGATCCAGAGTAGTGGAGGCAACTGTATAATTTAAGATTGGCTTCATAAATTGTGCCTTCTTATTTTACTCATTAAAGGACAGGCTATAGTAAAGTCTATTAACAAGTTCTTTTGAACTAACATCTGTGCAAGTAGGATTTAAAAACAGCTCTGGGATTTCATACATCTTATTGACCTTCTTGTTGGCAAACAGTATAAAACTCTTTGAGATATGAGATTTCTTCCTTGAGGTCTACTCTACAAGCATGCACCCTCATTTGTTCCATCACTCAGAGACCGTATCAAAATGGACAGGCTTCAAGTTATCCTCATAAGGTCTTTAATACTATACTTACAGATGCTGAGCTCGGTACAGGTCACATATGGGGTTGCCTGTTTTCTGGTAGCAGCTGCCAGACAAAATAAATTAATATCTGCTGCTACTATGAATCACCTAAATTGATATTTGCTGAAATGGACACTGACCACACCTATCTTTCTTTTTTAAATTTGGTACATTTTTAACAAAAAATCTTTACTGTGTTCTTATGAAGGAGTTGCAATCTTTTTTCATACATGTTTAATTGTATTTTAACTTGGTATCATGTACGATGTTCTGCTTTTATGGTTTTAAATAACCGAATAAAGTTTCTTTGACTGACTGACTGGTATATGAGTAAAATATGATCATTTGGTAATCTAAGTAGACATAAAGACTTTATACAGGACATGTCTTTATGAATAATATAATACTGTACAGGATGTTATGATACTTTACCCTAGATGATGCTTTTATTACAAACACTTATATCAGACAAAACCTATGTCTATCATGCGGCTTATATGGTTAGGTAACATAAGCGTGTCTGTAACAAGGAACATCTTTTACTTTAATTTTATTCATAATTTCATTTGTCATTTCATTTGTAATTTTCATTTGTAATTTCATCTGTAACTTCATTTCATGTCATATTGTTGTTTCTTCATTTTCATTATTGTTCTCGTTTTGGAAACCCCAATTAAAATTGTTTGAAAAAAAACCCAGTTCTTGGATACCAAACTTAAAAAATGCTTGCCCCACAAAAGCCATTCAAGGAATTCAGTTTTTATTATCAAGTTCAAAATAATGCTTTAAAAACAACCATACCAGATTAGCTTAAGGTTTGCACCAACTGTTTATCTAAAAGAATAAAGGAGCTTGGTCAACAGCATCAATCAGCAAGGGTAGGCCTCCGGCTGCATGTCCAATATAATCAGTTGTTCCACTAGGCATTGATAACACTTTTCTGATAAAACCATTGTCAATCCTTTATAAGGTTGCTGGATTACTATTACACCTAAACACTGCCCAGTATTGCCCCTCGGTAAACATTTACTTTCGTAGATTTGAATCAATTCACGCACCGGTTTGTGACCTAACTTTCAAGAGAAGTGCAAAACAGCCCCCATAGCTTTAGATAACTGTTGTGATTTTTTATTTGAAATGGGCCCTCAGTTTAATGTGAATTAGAACGTTGGAAAGTTAGGAGCTCTATTAAAAACAATGGAGTGCTCCGGGCTTCTAATGGCCGGTAGACGCCCGGAGCTCCAAAATTCCAATGCTTTCTCACAGCTCTTGCACTGTGAGGACGTTGTTTTACAAATGAGAACACATTAGGATATTCTGCCCTCTGGGTTGAAATGTTCTAGTAGCCTTAGAGCCCTCCATAGCTAGCTCTAGTGGCTTTGTAAGGCCCACTCTCTTGTTAAAGGGCCTCACCTTTGGTTTAGGCCTTTAAGGCTGGAACGGGCCTTTAAAGGCCAGTAGAGCCTACTACAGCAGGCCTACGGCTATATTAATAATAATAATAATAATAACAATAATAATAATAATAATAATAATAATAATAATAATAATAATAATAATAATAATAATAATAAGGAAGCCTATTAAGGCGCCTGATTGCGCCCACCGGCGTGTCCCCGCTCTATAGTAAGTGAGAGATCCTAGAGCCCCATGCCCAGACTAAGACGCCCAGGCCTATCAATGAAGGAACAAGTATGTTTTAAGCTCTCTTCTAAACCTGGTCTCAGAGGGTTCCAACCAAAGCTCGAGAGGGAGTTTATTCCAGCACCTGGCCGCCAAAAGCTGGAAGGATCTGCCACCCATCCTGGCTCTCTTGACTTTAGGGACAACCAGCAGGCCAGTCCCAGTAGATCTAAGGGACCGTATGGGCCTGTAGACAGTGTTGAGATTCAGCAGGTACCTAGGACCAATGCCTTGGGTGATGCGGTAGCAAGTACAAAGGGCCATAAACACAATTCTCTTCTTGACAGGGAGCCAGTGAAGAGTAAGCAAAATTACTAAATAGTTAAAAGCTTTTATCTAGTTCACCTCAATGCCACCTTGGTTATAAGATCTAGACTTTGTCATGAGGACCACTGGACAGGTCATGACAAAAGATTTTGTAAAATGTACGTTTAAGTCCAAGTCTTTAATCAATGATAAAAATAAACTAAGCATCAACTGTATTAAGCAAAATGGGTTTGGGATGATTCCCAATTAGGGGTAGAACCATATCTCTATGTATTGAAAAGATGCTGCACCCCATTGATGTATAATAAAAAGAAAAAAGGGCCCACAATACAGTCTTGTTTTACCCTATTATTGGAGCTTACATCAGGGGTACACTCCACACTGTGGGACAAAATGCACCCTCACTGAGGTACCACAGTATAAGTGCCTGATCAAGATTAGGGCTTTCTTTTCCACCCCATATTCTCCATAATATGTGACAACTTGGAATGGTTGACCAGGTCCAAGTCACAGGAGAGGCCCATAAAGGCGAGATCTAAGGCTCCTCTCCTGGCCTGACATATTTACCAGTTAACAAATAAAGATTGAAACATTCTGCAAACATTGCCTATTCCGTAGTAAGGACCCAAACTAAACCTCTCATATGATATTATATTCTACCGTCCACTGTTCCAGACGTGATCCTAAGAATTACCCAACATGATGGTTGTAGTATCCAAAAAAGAAATTGAGTGGTACCAGTTCTGTTTGTCCTTATCACCTTTTTTTTAAATATGGGCACTATAATTGCTTCATTCCAGGAAGCTGGGATGGGGCCAACCACTGCTGCACTCAGAATATTTGTGATGAGTGGGCCCACAGAAGGACATTCTCTTTAAAGAAATCAATAGGGAGACCATCTGCATGGCCTTCTCTCAGGATTCCATTTAATTGCTAAAATGACCTAATTAGCAGAAATGGTGTTGTGAAACTCCCACTGTGTTTCAATATCCATGGCAGTGTTCACATCTAAATCAAAAAAGTGCTCTTCAAACAAATCAGATAAAAAATCCTAGAATAATAATGTTTTACCCATACATCCATGGTAATTAAAGCTTTAACCTTCTTAGCTAAGGAATCTGAAAAAATTGACAACTTACCAGTGATAGACTCTACTTAACTGGGGTGGTGGGACAGGGGAGGAGGTTTAGTGGGTTAATGAACAAAATAAATGAAAGAAAATCTTACCTGCAGGCAGGCTGTCCCCTCATGGACCTCTTCAGCTCCCTGGTTGACTCCAGGAGCAGGAAGCAGGAACCAGGAAGCACATAGACTCCCAGACTCCCCTAGCAAATCACAATGCTGCCTTACAGCAGTGTTATGATTGGTCTGAGTGTTAGAAGGACGTGCATGCTCTCCACCCAGTCTCTGCAACACAGCCTGGTGGAGAACCTCCTAAGTGCACATGATTGTTTGGCCAGTCCAAGACCACTGGCCAAACCGCCATGGGAACTTAGAGTAGGCTTAGTACTCCTCCCACTGGCCCCTGCCCTGGCCAGCCAAGCCCCGCCCTGCCTCACACCTAAGCAGGACCAGAAAAATAAAATGATAATAACATTGTGTTCTTATCATTTTATGTGTCCTTTTTAAACTGCTGGCAGAGCAGTGGGGCGGTACTTCTCCACCTTAGTGGAGGAGCCACCACTGCGATTTACTACTTCCAAGAAATTCAAGGTGTCTTTGAATTTCCCTGCCCCCAAAAGATCATCCCAAGCCTGCACTCTTATTTCAGTTTTCCGTGCTAAAATGTTTATTTTGTACTCCTGTCTAGCCTTTTTAACCCCTAATGTAGATCTGGAATAAATGCTTGGAATCAGTGTTCGCCTCAAAATCTAAACTGGTAAACAGGGGAGCAAAATTGCATACTTTTAAAAATATAATTCAAATGCAAAATACTCAGTTCAACTTTGTCTCATTGTATCCTTACCGACTTATGTGCTATTTACCTAATTTACCCAATCTTTTTTAATCTGAATTCTTCCCCGGCGTGGGGGGGGGCTAGTGGGTGAGCTCGGCACTGCGGTGCTCATGACGGAATCACGCCGCCATGAGTCACTGGTGGCGTGTGCTCATGACGGCGTGGTTCTGTCATAACCCCGCCCACTCATTAATTCACCCACACAGGCGTAGAATTAGTGCTGCGTGGGGGGGGCAACAGCATGACGGAACCACGCAGTCATGAACGCACGCCGCCCGTGGCACATGACAGCGTGGTTCCGTCATGAGCACTCAAGGGCCCAAAGAACATTTATTCTTCAAATTTATATTCAGGGAGATGACAAGTGGATTATGGTCACTAACACAGTTATTGATAACTACAAATTCCGAAAGTTGAACATGGAGTTCAGGGGAGACTAAAATAAAGTATATAATACATCCTTTACCATTACCATTAAAAGTTGGAATACGGGGGATTGCCCCATGTTCTATATCACTGGGCAATAATAAATAATATTTCGATATCAGGCTATCAATGCCTCCCCATATGACAAATGATAAAATGAGTCACATCTTCTCGGCTTAAGTCTACGAAACCACATACAGACTTCCCACTCTTATCAGAGGCTGGAATATTAAAATCTCCAGCACAAATGAAGTGAGTTCTGTGTTTGGGACTCAACCAAAACATCTGTAAGAACATATCAAATTGTTCAATTGCTTTACAAGACCTCTTATGAAAAATATTATATTAGAAATGTTGTAGATAAATATAAAAAGTACTCAAAAGGGATAACAATACAACAAAAATATTAAGGTGAGTTCCAAATTTCCTATGCACAAATGGGAAGGAGTTTGATAGAAATAAGCATGGCCCTTAAGATCAAATCAAAGGAGAAGAGATTGACCTCTGGATCTTCTAGAGCAATTAGAGCCGGTATATCGGATATGTTAATAGTCTTATCTCCAGCTGTAGTTAGAATTATGGGTGAGATGAGAGAGCCTGTATCAGATGCTGTGGCGTTGTTGAGATCTGATATAGATTTAGTCTCAGCTAATGGAATTGACTGACAACCTGGTTGTGTTACAGAAGCTGCAGGTAAAACTGGTGGGTGTATATTGCGGCCAACAGTCATAGAACAGTCTTTTGGGTGTTCCCCATCCGTGAGGCTAGTACCCGATAGACGCAATGTCATGCTCTTGCCCCCCCCCTTTTGCCTGGATCCATTTTCGAATAGGGCTCTCATCGCTGATAGGTTTTCCTCGTGTATACGAGATCAATGCTGAAATAGAGAGAGAAGAAGCATTAGCATTCTTCCCTTTCCTTAATTTGTTTTTCGCTTTAGACCTCCCCATTTTGAGCCCCGATTGCTTGGCCGCGTCTTCAGGTGTGCTGGTTAAATCCTCTTCTTCTTCTGCGAGCTCTTCATATTCATCGTTATTACATTCCTCAGCCCCATCAATAATAGCGACATCCCTATTCTTCATACCCGCCACACCATCCAGTATCTTTTCAACCATAACACTCCTTGCCATTTTTAATATCCGCAATGGCAGTCCCACTAGGATTCTCTAAGCTTGAGTTAGAAATGATAAGGATTTCTCCTTGGTCAGATCTTTGTGAGAGCTAAAAGCGCTGAATTGGCATTCTCTCCCGGTATAATTATATTCTCTGGAGTGCCGAGATCACAAACAGTCACTCCACCGGTAGTTTCAGGGTTTTCTAGATTTTCTTCCGTGACCAAGTTATCTTCATGTTCCAGATATTCCATCTCACAGTCTCTAGGCAGCCTATTATTAACAGTATCAATAATGTCAGTAGTATTATGATGTGCTCCACCTGTGCTAGAAGACGGTGCAACATTGTTGCCAGGATTCTTACCAAGGGCAACTGTGCTTAACTGAATTACTCCCAGTGCTGGGCCCGGTGTTTGGCTTAGCGCTCGAGATATTGTCTGCTATTACAAACAATGGGGCTCGAATTATCTGCTTACTCAGCTGTGGGTCCGACTTCTCAGGCTTCTCGCAGACCGCGGATGGTAGAAAGATATTTGCTGCCCCCACCACCGGTGTTGTTTCTGCGCCGATGCCTGTGGCGTCTGTGGCAGCTGAGATCTCTGTTGGATTTACCCTTGCAGCTCGGGTGTATCTGGTAATGTTTTTCGGCGCCATATCGAGCGCTCGGTACACCCAGAACTGCAGAGAGCTGAGGTGCGAGACCAGAGCAGCCGAGCCACGATCCCGCAGACTGCGGGGTAAAAGAAAGTCGGGCGGCCAACAGCCTCCACCCGTGCCGTCCTCGAAAAATATGCAGAATTAGCAGGGTATGGTAGGTGAATAGTATTTATGCCTGCCCGTTTCCCGGGGTTTTTGTTCTTTCAGACTCGTACCATCTCTAGTCGCTTTGCCATCGATTTTCAAAATCGCCAGAAGACTTACATTCTCCAAAACGCTTCATGTATTTTCTTTCAGTAGAAGTAAGGGAGCAGGGAGCCTCTGACAGCACCACCGCGACGTGGCATCTTCAGCCCGCCATCTTGGACCTTAAAGACTCTAATTGATCACCGACAAGAAGCACAACCACACTTCCTACAGCTGAGGGAGGATAAGAGTAAAATGCACAGCTCTTTACTAGAGGTGACTAACAAATTAGGAGGGATCACACAAGAAATTGAAGAACTTAAACAAAGGGTGGTGGGTGTTGAAGAATTATCGGCTCGTACAGAGGTTTTAACCCATCAACATGTTAAACAGATCGACAGTCTTCAGAACAAGCTGGAAGACATGGAGAACCGTCAAAGAAGGCAAACTCTCAGACTTTTTGGTATACCAGAAGGATCAGAAGGATCAAATTATTCCAGCAGGCTTTTCCAGATTTGTCCGACTGGGATTGGGACTCACAGCTTCAAAGAGTACACAGACTACCATTAATCAACAGAAATAGAGAGAGCAAATTTTCCCGTCCTTTTCTGATTAATTTTGGGAATTTTATACTTAGGCAGGCAGTATCTCTTAAGGCTAGGCCTAATTCCCCTGTCATAATAGAGAATGTTACATTTTTCTTTAGATCTGACCTGAGTAAGACCACAATGGAGAAAAGGTGGGAGCTACGCCAGCTTATCGACCCTTTCAAGTCTCAGGGGGGGGGGGCAGGTGTTCCTCCAGGACCCGGCTCGTCTTAAAGTCATCAAGGGTGGTCACACATACTTTTTCACTGATTTTAAGGAAGCTGAGCTACTGCTTTCTAATTTTGGCTAAGAATAAGATTTTTTTCACACACTATGTGGTTCATTTGAAAGGAGGCGATAGTGTCTAAGATATTAGGCTTTTTTCCTAATCTGGTCAGGCGCCTCTAGTCAGGGAGGGCCTGTACTTTATTGTATTATACTTTGGATTTTGTTTTTTTTCTTGTTTTTCTTTTGTTATTTTTCTTTCTGCCTATAGTATTTTTGATCAGAGGGCCAAATGGGACAAGTGGGTTGGGGTAGGATGGCTAGGTTACAGAAGCTGCAGGTAAAACTGGTGGGTGTATATTGCGGCCAACAGTCATAGAACAGTCTTTTGGGTGTTCCCCATCCGTGAGGCTAGTACCCGATAGACGCAATGTTATGCTCTTGCCCCCCCCCCTTTTGCCTGGATCCATTTTCGAATAGGGCTCTCATCGCTGATAGGTTTTCCTCGTGTATACGAGATCAATGCTGAAATAGAGAGAGAAGAAGCATTAGCATTCTTCCCTTTCCTTAATTTGTTTTTCGCTTTAGACCTCCGCATTTTGAGCCCCGATTGCTTGGCCGCGTCTTCAGGTGTGCTGTTTAAATCCTCTTCTTCTTCTGCGAGCTCTTCATATTCATCATTATTACATTCCTCAGCCCCATCAATAATAGCGACATCCCTATTCTTCATACCCGCCACACCATCCAGTATCTTTTCAACCATAACACTCCTTGCCATTTTTAATATCCGCAATGGCAGTCCCACTAGGATTCTCTAAGCTTGAGTTAGAAATGATAAGGATTTCTCCTTGGTCAGATCTTTGTGAGAGCTAAAAGCGCTGAATTGGCATTCTCTCCCGGTATAATTATATTCTCTGGAGTGCCGAGATCACAAACAGTCACTCCACCGGTAGTTTCAGGGTTTTCTAGATTTTCTTCCGTGACCAAGTTATCTTCATGTTCCAGATATTCCATCTCACAGTCTCTAGGCAGCCTATTATTAACAGTATCAATAATGTCAGTAGTATTATGATGTGCTCCACCTGTGCTAGAAGACGGTGCAACATTGTTGCCAGGATTCTTACCAAGGGCAACTGTGCTTAACTGAATTACTCCCAGTGCTGGGCCCGGTGTTTGGCTTAGCGCTCGAGATATTGTCTGCTATTACAAACAATGGGGCTCGAATTATCTGCTTACTCAGCTGTGGGTCCGACTTCTCAGGCTTCTCGCAGACCGCGGATGGTAGAAAGATATTTGCTGCCCCCACCACCGGTGTTGTTTCTGCGCCGATGCCTGTGGCGTCTGTGGCAGCTGAGATCTCTGTTGGATTTACCCTTCCAGCTCGGGTGTATCTGGTAATGTTTTTTGGCGCCATATCAAGCGCTCGGTACACCCAGAACTGCAGAGAGCTGAGGTGCGAGACCAGAGCAGCCGAGCCACGATCCCGCAGACTGCGGGGTAAAAGAAAGTCGGGCGGCCAACAGCCTCCACCCGTGCCGTCCTCGAAAAATATGCAGAATTAGCAGGGTATGGTAGGTGAATAGTATTTATGCCTGCCCGTTTCCCGGGGTTTTTGTTCTTTCAGACTCGTACCATCTCTAGTCGCTTTGCCATCGATTTTCAAAATCGCCAGAAGACTTACATTCTCCAAAACGCTTCATGTATTTTCTTTCAGTAGAAGTAAGGGAGCAGGGAGCCTCTGACAGCACCACCACTCCGTGGCATCTTCAGCCCGCCATCTTGGACCTTAAAGACTCTAATTGATCACCGACAAGAAGCACAACCACACTTCCTACAGCTGAGGGAGGATAAGAGTAAAATGCACAGCTCTTTACTAGAGGTGACTAACAAATTAGGAGGGATCACACAAGAAATTGAAGAACTTAAACAAAGGGTGGTGGGTGTTGAGGAATTATCGGCTCGTACTGAGGTTTTAACCCATCAACATGTTAAACAGATCGACAGTCTTCAGAACAAGCTGGAAGACATGGAGAACCGTCAAAGAAGGCAAACTCTCAGACTTTTTGGTATACCAGAAGGATCAGAAGGATCAAATTATTCCAGCAGGCTTTTCCAGATTTGTCCGACTGGGATTGGGACTCACAGCTTCAAAGAGTACACAGACTACCATTAATCAACAGAAATAGAGAGAGCAAATTTTCCCATCCTTTTCTGATTAATTTTGGGAATTTTATACTTAGGCAGGCAGTATCTCTTAAGGCTAGGCCTAATTCCCCTGTCATAATAGAGAATGTTACATTTTTCTTTAGATCTGACCTGAGTAAGGCCACAATGGAGAAAAGGTGGGAGCTACGCCAGCTTATCGACCCTTTCAAGTCTCAGGGGGGGGGGGGGCAGGTGTTCCTCCAGGAACCGGCTCGTCTTAAAGTCATCAAGGGTGGTCACACATACTTTTTCACTGATTTTAAGGAAGCTGAGCTACTGCTTTCTAATTTTGGCTAAGAATAAGATTTTTTTCACACACTATGTGGTTCATTTGAAAGGAGGCGATAGTGTCTAAGATATTAGGCTTTTTTCCTAATCTGGTCAGGCGCCTCTAGTCAGGGAGGGCCTGTACTTTATTGTATTATACTTTGGATTTTGTTTTTTCTCTTGTTTTTCTTTTGTTATTTTTCTTTCTGCCTATAGTATTTTTGATCAGAGGGCCAAATGGGACAAGTGGGTTGGGGTAGGATGGCTAGGAGTAGGAGTGGGTGGTTTTGGGCAGAGGGTAAAAATGTAAAAAATGACAACATGCGAATGATAGCTGTTGATGACAATCATAGGGTAGTGTTAATACTTATGTTCAGGGGGGCCTCGTAATTCTTTCTGTGACTTCTGAATCCTTTGCTGGAACTGCTGCTGGCTGCCATTTAGCTGTGGGCAAAATAAGCGCCTGGACTTACCGCTCTTACGCCCTGGTGGGACTCGTGGTCCCAGGTTGCATCTCCCTGCCATTGCCACTGCCTGAGTTCCTAATCGACCACAGCTGCTGCTGCTGGAGGAGGCGCTGTCATCATGCTTAAAGCACTGCCTTCCCCCACGCAGCGCGGGGTCCTCGTAATCCTTTCTGTGACTTCTGAATCCTTTGCTGGAACTGCTGCTGGCTGCCATTTAGCTGTGGGCAAAATAAACGCCTGGACTTACCGCTCTTAACTCTGTCGGTACTCGTGGTCTCAGGGTGCATTGCCCTGCCACTGCCGCTGCCTGAATGCCTAATCGACCACAGCTGCTGCTGCTGGGGGAGGTGCTGCCATCGCGCTTAAAGCGCCGCCTTGCCCCACCCAACGCGGGATGTGCACGGGCTGTGCCGGGAGAAGCCCGGGACAAGGCTGGGCCGTCAGGCGGACGACAGAGGCTGGGCTGGGCCAGTCCTCTAACATTTCACATACGAACTGGACTGGGACTCATGCATAGCTAAGTACGTCATTAACACTAACGTATTGTGAACATAGAGAGGTTAAGGGGTTTCCTGGGTTTATATACCATCTCATTGCTGCATTTGTATTATAGCCTATAATATACAGAATATTGGCACTAGCTGGGGTCTAATTTTTTAAGATCTTGGGCAAAATACAACCCCCATTATGAGTAAAACTACACGAAAGGGGGGCACGGGCGGGAGTAGGGGTTGTGGGGACCTTAGATGCTTTCTTACTGCGGGCATAATCGGTGCTCATGAAGGAAATTGAGCTTACAGAGAGGAGGCTCTCAATAGATCCCCTTCATCCGCTTGTAAACACTGTTTCCGCACCGGAGCTAACTGCAGCAATACAAGCTTGCCCATTAACCCTGCACGTCATAATATCGCCCGTACAGCAGGGTTCTATTCAATCCCTACAGGCGGCTATTACTCACTGTTCATCTACATCTACTTCCCCTCCCTATACACGTACTAGGCAGTCAAAGGCCCTTCAAGCTAGCAGGGGAAGAGATCAACCCATGAAAAGGAAAGCACGTAACACACCTAAAGGAAACCATCAGAACTCAAAACAGGCTAGGAACAAAAATACTGCATATGGTCTCAGGGTACAAAAGGAAACAGTTGTTGACCAGGAAAATAATAGGGCTAAGGGTGGAAATATATTCTCTGCACCTATAGTAAGCCATAGTTCCTCTAGCGATAACAATGAATTTTTAAAGCAGCTGGAGGAAAAGCTTCTAGTACTAATTAACCCAGTCATGGCAAAACTGGAAGAAATTGACCTAAGGTTAAGCAAATTAGAAAAACACCTACATTAAGAGCATACTACTCTCTCTGGGATTCCACCCAGTGACGAACAAGCTACTGGGGAGCAGTTTTCAGGCGCCGCCAGACCCCTTTTAACAGGTTCAACATCCCGACTAGCAATTCAAATACCACCCCAACAAGCCCCTGCAACGTGTATTGACCCGAGTGCCAGGTTAGGGACACTGGGCCATTTAGGCAAATTACAGGGAGTGGTGCGTTTCTTCATCTTCTCCCGGAGGCAAGTCCCTATACTGTCATTTTAACTAATGTCCCCACAATTTTGGATTGCGAAGAGGAGCATTGGTCTTTTGTTAAAAACAAAGCACTTCACTTTTTAAATGGGAGAACAGGGCTTGGTGATTATCTGTTTAAAGAATTTAAGATGGTAAGAAGGGTTGCTTGGGTTGGATATTCGCCAAAGGCTATGGCAGGAGATTGTGTAGTCCTAAGCTTTAGGCGCCCGGAGGTTGGGGGGCGTATTCTGCGACAGGCAGGCTCGTTTAGGGTTTGGTCCGAGGGAATTAACGTCTTACCTCTGGGCTACTTCTACCAACCATGTATCCCTTATGGGGGTAATGCAGGCAGACATCAAATTAGTCAGGAAGGTCCTACAAATGGCCTGATATCATTGAATAATAGATATGAGCCCTGAGCGCACTAGACGCAAATGACTGACTGCCATCCAGAACCAATGGGCAACTTACTGAAACTAGTCCAGCACTATCTCCTAGAGAATCCATGGATCTGGGACCAACTATTAGTATAGAAAAATCTATAGTTACGGTAAAGGATCCCCTATTAGGCAGTACCCTCATTAATAATATGGTAGGGGGCTTGGTGGTCCACAACTACCCAAATATAGCCCCTAGCCCGCCCAATGCACATTCTGAAATAGGAAGAACAGTGTTAGAAAGTGGGTCAGATAATAGTGAACATCTGGAATGTCTAACTCCCAGTGTTGGCTCTAGCGTAACATCCCTGGTATCATGGAACATTGCAGGGTTAAGAAGTAAGGCTACATCCCAAGATTGACTGTCTTTTATAGATAGTAACGATCTTGTACTGTTCCAGGAAACATGATTGATTGACATGGAGTACAGACTGGGTTATTTAAAATTTTCTAAGCCAGCAATCCCGAGTCAGCGGGGGAGACCAAAGGGGGGTCTAACAACCTGGGTAAGACATGATAGTAGTTATATAGTTAAAGAATTGGACTCTTAGTGTAATGTTATTTTCCTAATACAAATCCAGAATCCAGAGTTTAAGGACCTTTATATCTTCAATATTTATGCAAGAGGCATCCCCGGGGGTAAAGCATCGGGCACTATTGCCCAGCTCGAATTGCTTGTTGCTTTTTATAATGGAAAGGGGAATATCTTGGTCGGGGGAGATTTTAATTGTTGCTTCAAACCCCTCGTTAGTAATGATGTAGACCTTACCATGGAAGAAGATATTACATGGAATATTCCCCAGTTGTCCTTAGCGCCCATTAAAAAGTGGACGGAAGCTGCACTTCAGCTTAAAACGTTATGCATTGAACAGGGGTTAAGGGCAGCGAATGAAAGAATGGCCTCAGATATTATGGGGGCTCCTACGTTCAACAATGGATTACGTAGGAGTCGCATAGTTTATATCCTTATTAATAAGGATAATTGGTCTTCTGTTAAGGACATGATAGTGGTCAATTGAGTAGAAAGCGATCATGACCCGCTAGTCCTAACTTTTAAGCTGTCTGTATCTAATTTCCCTGAAGCTTGCATAGAGGGTGCAGATATTCTTCTCTCTAATGACACAATGGGGATCAAATGGGCAAATTGCCTTTTGAAAGAGTATAACTTAGCGGTAATGAGGGATTTGACTTTAGAGGCAACAACCGACCTCCAGAAGGGCATCACACTGGGGGATGTGGTAGCTAACGATATTCCAATCCACATAAAACTTTTTAATCAACTTAAGGACTATTTTATTAAGAAAGTATCCAATTCGCTGAAAAGGCCTGTTGATAAGGAGGATCAATGGTATGTTAAATCATGCAGGGTTGTGTATAAAGCCTTGGCGAAGGCAATAAAATTGAAGGATAGGGATGAAATTAAAAATGCCCGCGCTTCATATAAGAAAGCTCAATATGATGCTAAACGTGCTTGGAATGAGGAGTACTGGAGGGAGTTATATTGCGCGAGTAGAGAAAGGGCCATGGGAACATTCTGGGATTTGGTTAAATGGGGAAGGGGGATACGAAGGGGAGAGCCCTGTAATTATTTTCCTCCAGATCTCTGAGTTTCGCATTTTGAAACACAGATTGCCCCCCCAGACTCGGATAGTGTGACGGATACAGATCCAGTAATCATTCCAAAAGGTATTTCTCCGCTACACTTTAATGGAACCGAGGTCGATAGAATATTGAAACTCATCCCAAAGGGAAGAGCCCCTAGCCTGGACCAAGTACCAGCTGATCTATTTACGCATGGTAAGGAGGTATGGGCACCGTATATTACTTGCCAATGGTATTGCCAATGGCTCACCCATACCCGATACCTGGAAAGGAGCTGAGATCATTCCAATATTTAAGAAGGGAGAGCGCTCTGATCCAGGAAATTATAGGCCGATAAATTTAATAGATTGCATTCAGAAGGTGATAGCAAGGCTTGTTCTGCAGAGAATCCAAGGGTGGATTGAGGAGGAAACAATACTGTCACCTCTCCAGGCTGGGTTCCGTAATCATACAAGCACAATTGATCACGTTTTTAGATTTGTTTTAATATACTGGTGAGTGGTATTGTTAGGTGGAGGCATGCTCTTTGCGGCATTTGTCGACCTTAAGTCGGCCTTTGACCTAGTGCAGCGCGCTAGGATGTGGAATGTTTTTGCTGGTCAGGGCATGCCACTGAACATATTGGCCTTCCTTATTAAACACCATGAGGAGAATTTTGCCCAGGTACGCTGGAATCAACAAGGAAAGGTAACAGACAGGTTTTCGATTTCAAGGGGGGTACGTCAAGGATGCGTACTAGCACCGTCTCCCTTCTCTCTTTACATCAACAGGGTGATTCAGTATTTTGAGAACCATCCAACTGATGCCCCCAAGTTAGATGGCAAACGGATCCCTCTGTTGATGTTTGCAGACGACACTCCATTAATTTCTAAAACGCAGCAAGGCCTTCAGAAGGCCATTGAACGTTTTGAGGTATTCTGCAAGGACCATGGCCTTTTCATTAATGTAAGCAAGACCAAGTTCATGGTCCTACATAAGCACAAGTATGTAAGAGGGAGGGTGGTCATGAATGGTGCCCAATTAGAACAGACTTAAGTCTTTTCTTATTTGGGCATAACCCTTGGCTCGAAACTTGACTGGAAACCACATACCAACCAGCTGGTTATTAAGCATGCTCAGTTAGCGGGTGCCCTACACAAGGAGTTTTTTCACTCCCAAACACATCCAATCGCCCCAGTGCTAAAAATGTATGATGCAAAAGTGAGTGCGGCAGTACTCTATGGGGCAGAATTATGGGGGTATAGTAATCTTGCCCCATTGACTAGCGCCCAAAATAAGTTCCTAAGGGGCATAACGGGACTCCCAGCGTCTACTCCACTAGTCCCCCTTTTCTACGATTTGGGATGCTGACGACTGGAGGATTTAGCCCGATATAAACCAGTGGCTTACTGGAGGAGGTTGTGGGTTACACCAGAGCTCTCCCAGTATGCACAGGCATTCCTCGAAGTCAGAGACGCTGACAGGGGCTATACAATCCCGTGGATGAGGGAGGCAAGGGCAATGCATAATGCCATGGGCTTGGGCTCTTTGTGGGATGATCCTATAGCAAATTCTTTCCCGCCCAAGAAAGTGCTCAGAGCGTTATATTGGAGCCTGGTCTCAGCGAGAAGATTCAGGAATTTTACGGGCCCTTCACTTACAGCTAACTTTCTGGAACTAAAACATGAAGTGTTCCTGGAAGGATACTGGGACTTTATTTTGGTCCCTGGAGATAGAAAGAGGTACCACCAATTCAGGAATGGGACGCTTCCTGTAAACTCTTTTACTTCCAAATGGAATGTCAACTATAATTCTAGTCGTCCTTTCTGCCCCACACATCGGGAAAGTATTGCCCACATTTTGTTTATCTGCCCAGAATGTAAACCCCCAAGGCTGATGTGGTTGAAGCCTATCTGTTTTAAGATGGGCATCACCACGGGGCGCGAAGCTTTGAGAATTCTTAAAACCAATAGTTCTGAACCCGTGGCTATAGCCGTCGCAAAATTTCTACATTGGATGTGGATAATACGCACACACAAATTAAGTTTAAGCTTAAAATGAGATTTTGTGTTTTAGAAATATTTCAAGGTTTTGCTGCTATAATTCCTTCTTAGATACTAATTGTATATGGACCTTGGTTTTATAACCATTTTTATTCTGTTGTAATAGTTATTATAGACGTTTTAAAGAATATATAAATTATAATTTTAATGGATGGACTAAGTTAAACACCAGATCCCCTGATGTATTTTTGTGAAATTGGATTGGACTAATGGAATGATACGTTTCCTACTTACCTTTTTAATACTGTGTATCTTTTCTGATATTAATATCGAAATAAAGATTTAAATATGAAATACTTATGTTCAGATCAGAAGAGGGCTATATACTAATGAAATGTATCGATTTAGATGTTTAGCTTGGAATGTTGCAGGCCTTAACAATAAGAAGAAGAGGCGATTAGTCTATGAGGAGCTAAAAATGTATAACCCCCATTTAGTGTTATTAACAGAGACTCATATCTGCTATAAAGATAGGAAGCTACTAGAGCAACTGGGCTTTGAGGCTATAGCTTGTTCAAAATTAAATGTCTCTATTGGAGGGGTTGCCCTTATGAAACAAAAGCAATTAGATTAGAAGTCCTAAAAACTGCTGTGGATAAGGGAGGTAGATGGGCAATCGCTCAAATACACCTGGAAAATTGTAAATATGTATTTTGTGTTGTGTATGGACATAACATTGATGATCCGTTTATTTTTGATTGTTAAAATATTGAATTGTTGGACTGGGAAGGAGAACTTATAATTATAGGAGATTTTAACTGTATAATGAACTATGAGATGGATACTACCAGGCGGGGGCTTCCCTAAAGATACGTAAGACACGAGCCGCTATACTAGAATTAGCCCGCATACATAACATTAAGGATGCTTGGCGAACTATACATCCTACCTTAGCAGGGTATACCTATTATTCTGCACCCCATAAATTATGCTCGCGCATTGATATGGCCTGGGTATCTGATAAGATTTTAGGTTCTAGTACCATAGAGATCTGCCCCAGGGTCACATCTGATCACAATCCTATTTTACTTGTCTTCAACATTTCATCAAGGAAATTGGGACCAAGGCTATTTTCTTTTCCCAGATATCTACTATTAGACTCAATATTTGTCTCACAACTTAAAAAACACATTAAAGAATTTATAGAAATCAATCTTAACTCTACCCTACCTATTTTTGTTTGGTATGCCTGCAAGGCTAGTATAAGGGCGTTTGTTCAACAGTTCATCTTTAGACAAAATTCAGAGTGCAGAAAAGAGATCAAAATTAAGACGTCCAATATATTATTACTTGAAAACCATTTGGTGGAAGCTCTTCGACAAGGTTCGTAAAATATAGCTGAATTAGAACTTAAATTAGTGAGTCTTCGGTCTGCCACAAAAAACTCTTTTAGAGAGAAAAGTAGTGTCAAACTTCATAAATATCAACTGTCTCATTATGAGAGTAGAGACAAATTCGGCAAAATCCTTGCATACAAAGTTGCTGACGACAAGGCCAATACATTAATCAAGTCAATCAGGGGATCTAATAACGTTATATATAATCAACCTATACAGATAATAGATCAGTTTGTTAAATATTATAGTAACTTGTATACCCCTGAAAATTATCCTACCAGGAATAGTATGCAAACGTATATTCATAACAACATGATAAATAACAGAGAAACAGAAGGAACGAGGCAATTGGTTGAGAATATCAGTATCAGAGAGCTTAAATTTGCTATCGCTTCTCTTCCTTCGGGTAAGGATGCAGGGGAGGACATGCTTCTGATAGAACTTTATCAAATTTGCATTGAAGAACTGCTCCATCTTTTTTGTTTAGTAATTAATTTGATCGGGGAAAGTGGAATGGCTCCTAAATCATGGAATACAGCGAAGATAGTGTTTTTTTAAAGAAAAATAAAACTGCTAATGAGTGTGGGTCATATAGACCCATTTCACTCATCAACGCAGATGCAAAAGCATTTGCGAAAATTCTTGCCATGCGACTGGCTCCCCTTATGCCAAAGCTAGTTAACCCACAACAACATGGTTTTGTAATGAGCAGAGACACAACAGCCCATGTAAATATGGCAATAACTGCCTTTGATGTAGCAGTGACTAATTCCATCCCGCTCGGCATGGTGTTACTGGATGCTGAGAAAGCTTTTGACCGGTTGGGGTGGGATTATCTCTGGGCTATAATGACTGCATATGGCTTTAAAGGAAAGTATCGAAGATGGATACAGGCTTTATATGATCATCCTACCGCAAAAATTACCTATGCTGGTATGACATCTTCTAATGTCTCGATATCAATATCTAGGGGCACTCGGCAAGGGTGCCCTCTGTACCCTTGCTGTTTGCACTCTCCATGGAGCCATTCATAAACGCGCTGAAGACCCAATCTCCTATTGCCCCTTTCGAATTTGGCCCTAATTCTCTTAAAATCACAGCTTACACCGACGACATTGCCATATACTCAACAGATGTAGTAGCAGCTTTAACAGGGATAACCAAAGAAGCAAATAGTTTTGGGACGATCTCTGGATACAAATTAAATTTAAATAAAACTCAGGTCATAATGAATTACAAACCACAGGTTCCTGTTCTAGGTATTTGCAAGGCCGCTACATATTTGGGTGTTAAAATCTCATCCAAAATAGGGGAAATAAATGCACTTAACTATGATGTTTTATTAAAGGAAGTGTCAGTTTTGGTTAAAAAATGGCACAAGGTCCCCCTTAGTCTTGTTGGTCGGATTAATCTTATTAAAATGAAGATATTGCCTACATTTCTTTATTTATTTAGATCAATTATTTTGAGCATTAATAATTCTTTCTTTAAAAAATGAGATGGGATTTTTTTAGCAGTTTTATTTGGGGGTATTAAAAAGCCTGAATATCGATCGCCCTACTTAAGCTTCCAGTTAATAAAGGCGGGCTTAATTTCCTTGACTTTAGATTATATATTTTTGCAACTTTCTTTGGTCGCCTTCGTAGCTTGCTCAATCCTAGCAGTCAATTTTATTTTCATCAGTTCATGTTGGGTATAGACTCCAATCAGTTTTTAGCAAGAGTAAATGAAACCAATTATTTTAAAAGGGTTAAGTTTAAGACGGCGAGGAAGACAGTTAGAATCTGGAATTCGCTAATGATCATTTGTAGGGCATCTTTTTTTCACTCCAAGTTACCGCTTTGGGGCAATCCAGGATTACCCAGAATTTTTAGTGACGGAGCTGGGAGTGCAAGGGCTAAATTAGGTGTAAACACTTTAGGGGACATCTTTAGCCATGAGGGTTTTTTGGATTTTTCAACACTTAAACTTCTTTACAAACTGACTGAATCTATGCGGTTCTTGTATATGCAAATTCAGGATTTTCTCACACGTAAATTAAAACTGAGTGAGGTTTCTGATTCTGATATTTGGACCTGTCTTTACTCCGAAAAGACGAAATCACTAATTAGTGGAAGTTACAAATGCCCTAACCACTATAAGGCTAATGATTGCTCGAAACTTGCTACAAAATGGACTATAAGATTAGGTACTAACATTACAGTTAATAAGATCTCTGCTTCACTTTGTAGCATTAACAATGTAGTACAGTCCTCTAGTCTAAGGCTACAATTATATAAAATAATATGTCTTTTATACTATAGTCCGCAAAGAATATCAAAATGGTCTCAAAATAGCCCACTAAGTGATCGCTCCAAATGTCCCAAATGCGATCTAGCGGTGGCGGATATTGATCATATGTTTCTTCTATGCCCCGCTTTGTCTGAGGTCTGGTCTGGAGAGGAAAATATTCTGAACCAAAAACAAGTTATTTTTTCTCCTTTTTCTGTAATGACTGTATTATTAGGAATACAACCACTAAATAACCCGCAAAAAGATTTATTAACTATTTTATTTTCGTGTGCTAGATTAACTATCGCTAGGGCATGGATCTCTCCGAAACCACCGCACATTATGGAATGGTGGTGTTTATTTAATGAAATTCATACTATGGAGTCCGCACTAGCTAAAATAGGAGGAGTGCGATCAATGATGAAATTGGATAGAATCTGGGGAACTTTCTTTCATGTTAAGGCCTATTGAATGATGATTGCAGAAAATGCATTTTTTTTGTGTCTTTTATGTTTAATGTTATTCATAACTGATTGCCTTCTTTTGATCTGGTTAAAACTATATCTTTGTATGGCTGTCTTACTTCCTTATTGTTTTTTTCTCAATTATTGTACATACTTTCAAACTTATTTTCTTCTTTCTTTTTTCTCGTGTTGCTAATAAAAATTTTCAGAAATAAGCATGGCTGGGCGTCCTTTCACCCTGCCTGATGAGCAATCAAGAGTTGAGAGGCAAAAAGAGGAAACGCCCTCACTAAATTTATCATGCATCCATGTTTCTTGAAAGCAAATCATTTTGTTGTTGTTATTTAACAACACCCAATCTGTTTTAAACAATTTTGATTTGGCACCTGCTATGTTCCAGAACTTTTAATTTAAGACCCTATCATTAGTGAGAGTATTATCAATGGGTAAAATGTCTTGACAACCTAACAAAGTGTGTGGTGCCAAGATTTGTGTGGGCAAGATTGGTTCACCTAAGGCAGTTATTGAAAGATCATCAGCAATATTATCATTGCTTGCTGGTCATTCAATATCATAGTGAGCAGCTAGGAACTCAAAATGCTTTTTGTTACCACATTGTAACTGACCTAATACCCTTTCTCCTGCCCATGATGCAAAGATTGATTAGAAGGGTGATTTGTAGCATAAAGAGGAGCCTGGAAAGCCCATGGATAGCGTCCTGATAAGCATGTCTTCATTGAAAAAGTAGATGTCTGATAAATTGAAGAATCTTCAAGTGAATCACCACACAGTCCTCTATAGTTTTTTAATGACGTGAAGCTCACCCATCCCACCCTGCACGCTAAAAGAACTTCATACAAATATTGCATAATAAATATAATAAAACATGAGGTCAATTCATTTCTCAGTCCATTGGTGAATATCGAAACCCTTCATAGCTAGTCTTAGATTTTCCCTTACATGACTTAGAAGGATATTGTCAATTAGCCTAATGAGCAAGATACAAATAAAGATTCTCATCATTAAGACCAAACAGCAGCAACAAAGTCCTAAATAAAACCACTACCCAAACAAATGACACAAGTGTGGGTCCATACTAAACAATAGTAGCTTTTTGATAGATTCAATTTACAAAAATGTACATCACATCAGTTGCTTGTTAAAAACAAAAATATATTCTAAAACAACCAACTATTTGAGTAAAAAATACATTTTCCTATACAAAACCTAATAATTGGGTATATTCTAAATTTGTGCAAAAACACATTAAATAGCAGCGACTACATATGCAAATACCTAAAACATTATTCATCAACATATAATAACAGCTTCTTTAGAAAATTGTTTTTAAAATAGCAGCACCAGTGTGGGAGTACAATATGTATATATATATATATATATATATATATATATATATATATATATATATATATATATATATATATATTACCTACTGGCGTTCGCCAGTAGGTATATATAGTTAGGATTTTTTCCCTATGGGATTTTTGAAAATTCTATGTCTAATAACTTTGGCGTTTGTGGACGGAATCGGCTGAAATCTTCAGGAAAATGGCACATTTTGTTTCTGAGCACCCCCTGAAAATTTGGTGGGGTTTCGTCAAGGGGGGGCCGAGAAAAAAGGGGGGTCCCAAAACGCGTTTTTCCCATTCATTTTTCCATAGGGCGGTTGGACTCACTTTTAGCTCGAACGGCTGAATGGATTTGCACGAAACTTGGCAAAATTGTAGGGACTGTTAGCCCAATGTGCCTTTGCTAGGTCTCAATATATGTGCTCCAGTAGTTTTTGAGAAATTAACGTTTAAATCAAGATATATATCTGTAACAGCGCTCCAGGCTGCGCTCCGGTTCGCTTACTTTTCGCGAAACGGAACTTTGAGCGCAGAAAGCTGATTGGCTCTCCGGTGTCTGTCAACATTCTAAACAGTCCGGAGCGGCCGCCATCTTATCTCTCGGTAGGATCGAGAGAGAAGAAGAGGTGAAAAACGAAGGGGGAATTTATTGAAAGGGGGCAAGGTATACCCCTCTTGACCCCCTAGGAATGTTGTTGGGGTTATTAAAGGGTCCCGTGGGGAAAATAAAAAAAAAAGATTTTTCACGGTAGAAGCGCTTCACGGGCCGCGAACTGGGCCGCAAACTGGTAGCGAAACGGGAATTCGCCATTTTGTGCTTCGTTTTAATTGTTTAGAGACAAAAATTATCGCCGCACATCGGCCACAATGCATGAATATCGCTGAAAAGTCAGCGATATTCATGCATTATCCAGCAAATGCTCTTAGCCATGTTATCCACCTTCCATTGGATAACATGGCTAAAAACTGCTCTGTGCGTGAGCTTTTTTTTTTTTTTTTTTTGCTGCGTGACGTGTGTTAACGTTCGATTCGATGGAAATCAGGAAGTGTTGACCACCATTTTGTCACTGCGAGTAAATATTTTGTTATAAATTAATCCTTATTGATAAACATTGTCTGCGCCATCTTGCGTTTTTGTCCAATGCCACAATTTTGTCGTGCACGGCAGCCATTTTAGATGCCTTGACCAGGGCCACTCTCTGCACGCCGCCGATCCTCAGCATGGCTCCCCACCCTCGCAAGCATCTCCCCCACGCACTGGTCACCCCCGCTCTTTCTCTCATGCATGGGCCATATACTTCCCCCCATCTGCGCTGCTCTTCTCTGAGAATCACACCCTGTGCCCGCCCGACACCTCCCTTTCACCCTATTCACTACCGCACCCTCTGACACTCCTCTTCCTCTGTGTCCGATTGTCCAGGCCGGACCTAGGCTATCACCTAGCCCTGCGGATGTAGTTTATGGCCCCAGCTGTAGAGTATCCAGACATGCCAACCCTCCCGATTCAGGCGTGAGACTACTGATTTCAGTGCTAGTCTCCCGCCTTCCGATTCCTGCAAGCAAAAACCCGGGGGCATATTACCAACAACTAGCGATAATTTTTGTCTCTAACTTGTTTAGAGACAAAAATTATCGCCGCACATCGGCGAATTTTATCGCACATAAACTTTGCTATTAGCAAGGTTTATCGCAAATGCGATAAAAAACGGTCGCAATGCATGAATATCGTTGAAAAGTCAGCGATATTCATGCATTATCCAGCAAATGCTCTTAGCCATGTCATCCACTTCCCATTGGATAACATGGCTATATACTTCCCCCCATCTGCGCTGCTCTTCTCTGAGAATCACACCCTGTGCCCGCCCGACACCTCCCTTTCACCCTATTCACTACCGCACCCTCTGACACTCCTCTTCCTCTGTGTCCGATTGTCCAGGCCGGACCTAGGCTATCACCTAGCCCTGCGGATGTAGTTTATGGCCCCAGCTGTAGAGTATCCAGACATGCCAACCCTCCCGATTCAGGCGTGAGACTACTGATTTCAGTGCTAGTCTCCCGCCTCCCGTTTCCTGCAAGCAAAAACCCGGGGGCATATTACCAACAACTAGCGATAATTTTTGTCTCTAACTTGTTTAGAGACAAAAATTATCGCCGCACATCGGCGAATTTTATCGCACATAAACCTTGCTATTAGCAAGGTTTATCGCAAATGCGATAAAAAACGGCCGCAATGCATGAATATCGTTGAAAAGTCAGCGATATTCATGCATTATCCAGCAAATGCTCTTAGCCATGTTATCCACTTCCCATTGGATAACATGGCTAAAACTGCTTAGGGCAGGTGTTAGGTTTTGGAGATATTCGCGCTTAGCGCGAATATCTCCAAAAGTTGGTAATAGGAGATAGCGATGGTTAGGGACTGTTTCCAGTCGCTAAAATCTTGGCACGCCCACTTTGCATGTCATTAGTGATAAATATCACTGATATGCAAAGCGGGGCCCAAGATGGTCGCTATCTCCTTTTAGCTGTCACTAACTGGTGTTAGCGACAGCTTGGTAATAGGGAGATAATTTTATCTCTTTTTTTTTGGGCTTTTAAAGCCCAAAAAGCGGAAATAAACCCCCTTGATAATATGCCCCATGATTTCTCGGGGGTTTTAGCTGACAGGGCTTGGTATTGTGTTACGTGCTAATTTTTCCAGGAAACGTCAGAGGGTCGATGCAGGGGTTCTAGAAGGGGTGATAAACCATTTAAGCCTCATGAACAAGCGCATGGTCTTTTAAAGATTTGTGAAGTACTCGGGGCGGCGGTGTGTGTGTGCCCTCTTTCAGGAGCGGGCGGGGGGGGGCACTGCCAGCAACTTGCCAGGCCAGGCAGTGTTCAACACGTGCATCACCCTTTCTCTGCCTGCTATTGCGCTCCATGCTTCGGAAAGGTAAGAAAAAGAACGTGCATTTGAGTTTGAAATGTCCGATCTTGTAGCAGTACACTTGCAAAGCCCACACATGACAATAACCCGATTCAAGGCCCCATTCACCCGATTTTTTAGACATATATAGCACTCCAACAAAGTTAGATTTTAAAACTTTATTAACATTTAACTATAATGAACGGAACAAAAACTGTAAAAACATTTAAACATTTTTCACCCAAAAAAGCAACAATGGTCAGAAGCTGTCTTTTGTGCGAATAGTCCCAAGGCAGCACAACGTGCAGAGTTCTGGACGGCACCCAGGTGATGTCGCCTGGGTGCCGCACTGGTTTTGGGATCCTACAATGCTGCTCCGAAAATTGGCGTGGGGCGTCCCGGGTTGGGCGGCGGGAGGCCTTGTCAGTAGCGGTCTGTTGTGCGAATAGTCCCAAGGCAGCAGAACGCGCTGAGATGTTGATGGCACCCAGGTGATGTCCAGTAAACTGCCGCACTGGTTTTGGTATCCTACAATGCTGCTCTGAAAATTTGCGTGCGGCGGCCCGGGGGGGCGTGGGGGAGGCGGCGTGAACGGGCCTCCCCAGGTGGCGGCCATCCAGCTGAGTTGCGCCCGCTCTTGCGGCTACAGCGTCTCGCTCACCATGTTGTTGAGTTGCTCCCACTCTTGCAGTGCAGCGATAGGCGCCTGCCACATGACTCTCAAAATGGCGGACGGCTCTTCGGTTTTGGGCCTGGTCCACTGAAATGGCCCTGGGACACCTTGGAACTCGGACGCTTGCCTGCTAGGGCTTGGGCTCCATTCTCGAAAAGCGTCCCCTCAGCCGTGAAGATTCTACAAAAGTCTTGGGGGCCCCCGACTCCCGCAGGCTTCCGGTGGGGAGCGGCTGCCATGATTGCTCGCGGAATGACCACGACGGAGCCACGAGATGGTGGTGCTCTCATGCTGACGCCAGCTTCAGTCTGAATGATCCAGAAACAAGGTCGGGCTTTCATCGTTTGGGAAAAAAAAATGTTCTAAACCAATGAAAAGTGTTATTTTTAGGTCATATGACCAAGCCTTCCATCTTTAGGAAACCAAAAGTAAAATGATCCAATGAAAAGTTTTATAAACAAGTCACATGACCTGTTCTGCGGCATAGGGCTACAAAAAGCGTAGAAAATCCGTTGGCACGTGAGGCGGCGTCAGTAGCGGACCGATGTGCGAATAGGCCGAAGGCAGCACAACGCGCCGAGATCCGGATGGCACCGAGTTAGTGTCCAGCAAGTTGCTGCACTGGTGTGGCTATCCTACAATGCTGCGCCGAAAGGCGGCGTGTCCAGCTGAGTTGCGGTCACTCTTGCGGTACAGTGACTCGAACGCGTCGAGATCCGGATGGCACCGAGGTGGTGTCCAGCAAATTGCCGCACTGGTGTGGCCATCCTACAATGCTGCGCCGAAAGACGGCGTGTCCAGCTGAGTTGCGGTCACTCTTGCGGTACAGTGACTCGAACGCGCCGAGATCCGGATGGCACCGAGGTGGTGTCCAGCAAATTGCCGCACTGGTGTGGCCATCCTACAATGCTGCGCCGAAAGACGGCGTGTCCAGCTGAGTTGCGGTCACTCTTGCGGTACAGTGAGTCAAACGTGCCGAGATCCGGATGGCACCGAGGTTGTGTCCAGCAAGTTGCCGCACTGGTGTGGCCATCCTACAATGCTGCGCCGAAAGTCGGCGTGGGGTGCCCCGTTGGCTTATGAGGTGATGTCAGTAGTGGACCGATGTGTGAATAGGTCGGAACCAGCACAAGGCGCCAAGATCCGAATGGCAAGTCCTGGATGTTGAGTGCCTCAGTTGAGAGTTCTGAGCAGTGCTTGTAAGACTGTCTGAAGCTTATTTGCACCTGCTGCAGCTTCACTATTGCCCTGGTGTGGCCAAAGGTCGCACATGACATAGGCGGCCGGCTCCCGAGGTCCGGCGGAACTTTTTTCCTTTTCCTTTCTGCTTCTTTTCCTACAATCCGTTTCATCTGAAGACACGACCAGGTCCCTGAATGTGTGCAGGGGGACGCTATTGATTGAATGAAAATGGCGGCTTGACACAAAGCTGACTCAAGCGTTGCTGTTGAAGCTATACAGACAAAAATTGGTTTTCAGTTTGTACATTCTTCAGGATTTTTTTTTCTATCCAAGTCTGATTGAGAGTTTGTAGAAAAATGGCTTCAGATTTTCCACATACTACTCTTCAACATTCTTCCTAAATGAAACAATGTGAAACTCACTAGGAGAACGGCTGTTTCTGTTTCCTTTCAAAATGCTGCCAACAATATTTTCTGAATGGAAGACACCATCTTGTAGCATAAAGGGCCGAAAGGGGTTCTGGTCTGGCCGATGGTTGGTGGAGACATTTTGACTATATCTTGGACCTGCCCGGCCTCGCCCAAAATGGCGCCGGTATAAATGGGACTCGTAACTCCTTGCCCGCAAATGTATATCTAGAAAATGTTATTGTAAGTGGCCCTGTCGTATTTTAATTACAAAATGTACGTCCACCGATTCCGCAACTGTTAGACACCTTTGTTCTTGCAACCTAATGGCCCGCTCGTTACGTTCCTCTACAGTGTAAATGTCTCCTCATCATATACGATTTCAGTTTGCTCCGTGGCCGGCCCACGTGGTTATAGGCCCGTATTTGTATACTGACATTTTCACAATAAAGGTTTTTAAAACAAAACACGGTAGTAGTATTTACATTGGTAAAGTTTTTACTTTTAGTCACTGTTTTCGAATCAGTAAAAGGCAAGTGAAATAAAGCAGTCCAATTACATGACGGATAAAAGGTATAATATGTAGGAACGCAGTAAAGATAAATGGTCAAGGGCAGTTGTGTTTTTCATTTCTGCAACATAAAGTGATCGATAAGAATCTGATAATCAGGCGTATCGGCGACTAAGACAGCAGGCCGAATCTCTTTTACTCAACGGCTCCGTCATGGAAGGAAGAAACGCCCTTTTTCTCGAAAAAGGAATATATTTTACTTGCAGGACAGTTGTAAATTTTCCGGGAAAGTACATTAGCCTGGAATATTATAACATATGTTTAAAAAAAATAATGTTCGAAAACAATAAAAAGCGTAATTTTTAGGTCATATGACCAAGCTTTTCATCATTAAAATAACAAAAGTAAAATGAACCAATGAAAAGTTTTATTAACAAGTCACATGACCTGTTATGCTTACGTTACGCGCTGCGCGCCGCGCCTCGGATCACTTCCGGGTGCGCTAACGCGGCGTGTCATATAACGCATTACGCGACAACGTAGGTCAAGAATATAGTCAAAATGTCTCCACCAACCAGCGTTCGGAACACAACCCCTTTCAGCAGTCCAAAAAGTTCTGTTAAATGATAACAGAGGGGACAGGCAACAAGAACCATCAGTCAAAGAGGGGAGGGCAAGTTCTTCTCTTCCGGGTCATGTTGGGGCGCTACCGGAACTGATCGAATTGGTAGTCTACAGTGTTTCTGGATGTTTCAGACTAAAGCTGGCGTCAGCATGAGAGCACTACCATCTCGTAGCTCCGTCGTGGCCATTCCACGAGCAATCATGGCAGCCGCTCCCCACCAGAAGCCTGCGGGAGACGGAGGCCCCCAAGACTTTTGTAGAATCTTCACGGCTGAGGGGATGCTTTCGAGAATGGGACCCAAGCCCTATCAGGGAAGCGTCCGAGTTCAAAGGTGTCCCAGGGCCATTTTAGTGGACCAGGCCCAAAACCGAAGAGCTGGCCGCCATTTTGAGAGTCCTGTGGCAGCCGCCTATTGCTGCACCGCAAGAGCGGGAGCAACTCAACTACATGATGAGCGAGACGCTGTAGTCGTAAGAGCGGGCGGTAAACAGCTGAATGGCGGAAGAGGCACAGTGTAGCAAAAGCGGGCGGAATGGCAACTGAAACGGTAAAGGGGCGCCCCACTACAGCGTGTCTTCAGGTCAAACGGATTGTGGGACAAGGTCCAGAATTGAAGAGTCATCAAAAGGCAAAAAGTTCCGCCGGACCCCGGGAGCCGGCCGCCTATGTCGGGGGCGATCTCAGGCTACACCAGTGCTATAAGACTTGGGGAGGGTGTCGGAGCCAAGCGTCTTCTCCGAGTCCATGGCCATCACACCGCCCCTCAGGGGCCTCCGTCAAGCTGTTTAGGAAGGTAACATATCACATTGTTTTCTAATGCAGTCAGGTCCACAAACGACACTCACTTACTTTGAGAATAGTGAAGCTGCAGTAGGTGGAAATAAGCTTCAGACAGTGTTAGAAGCACTGCTCAGAACTCTTAACTATGGCACCCAACATCCAGAACTTATGCCATTTGAGAATGGCAGTGACATTGAAGCAACTCAGGGACCAAAACCATTAACGTACTTTCACGTATGAAAATCTTACTTGGGGAGGGGGCAGGAGCGAAGCGCCCCCTCCCAGTCCGCGCTGAAAATCTGAAGCCATCGTTCTACAAAGTGAACCAACCTTGGATTGAAAAATCTAGAAAAATGTACAAACTGAAAACCAGTTTTGGTCTGCATAGCATCAGTAGCAACGCTTGCTATCAGAGTGCATGAGTTTCATGCTCGATCGATTGAGCTAGCCGGATCGGGCAATAAAAAGTATAAAATAGTTATGTAAATAGTTATTTAATAAAATGTTTTACCCTGTTTCTTTGCTGGTGTGTTGTCTATATTTTTAATATTTGCATAGGGTTTGTCGTTATTTTGGGCGGGGTGGGTGACGGAGTCGAGCTGTCTTGCAGCCCTCATGGTGTGGAGCTCAGTTCATCTCACTATTTTTGTATTTCTCATGAAGGGTTGTTCCTAATATTTCTATTTTAGCGAGGTCAAAAAGAGATCCAATTAGTCGCCTACTGATTTTGCTCGATTACTTTTATTTTTTTACACGATTTTTCACTATCTGCAAAGACTAAACAGAGTATTGCGACTTTGTGCTTGTTTGTAAATAGAGAATGATCCAAAGAGAACCAATTCTAAAACAGTAAATGCGTGGATAACAATCAATCAAATGGAGAGACAAGCAGGCACGACGGATTACAACGGGGGCAAAGGCCTGCGTTAACTACCGTTCACTATCTGCAAAGAGAGAGTACTACTAAGAGAAAAGAGTGGAGGGGGGGGTGCAGCGTTCAAAGCACATCAGCGTGCATAAATACGAAAATGTTTTTATCCATCACGTACTTGACATTTTAAAGCTTTTCATGTTTGCTATTAAAAAACCAATGAAATTCACAGAAAAAACCATAGGTTATAGTGGATATATAGTTAGGAATTTGCATTTACAAAACCTTGAAAATTCAATGAAAAAACCATTGGTTTTAGGCCATATATAGTTAGGGATTTGCATTTACAAAACCTTATTTTACTCGCATAAAACCATTGAAATTCCATATATAGTTAGATGCGCTAACTATATATCGCGCACCCGCAATCCACTGCTGATGATGTCACATATTACATCATTCATGACATGGTCAGTGACATCACTGATGACATCACTGATGACAACTCAAATGACATCACTGATGACATCTCAAATGACATCACTGATGACATCACTGATGACAACTCAAATGACATCACTGACAACATCACAGATGACATCATTCATGTGTTAATACGATGAACCTCTACAGACTCTGATATATCCTTAGATACACTCAGTGAAAACAGACACTCACAGACTGTCACTCATCCATGGAGTTACTCATACACCTAGACAGTCATGCAAATAATCAAACACACCTCCAATTCCTCAACTATACAGTTATACACACCTTACTTATTGAAACATATTCTAATACATATTTACTCTCTTATACAATCCTTGATACATGTTCACAATGATCCATACAGCCACTCACACATTCACTGGCTGTTATGCACAGTTATTTATATATGTTAACTCTCACATGTACTGTGTTTTACATATGTACTTACTTTGACATGTAGCACTGAGATATCCATTCACTCACCAATACACTCATGCACACAGTCAACCGCCCATATAGCTGTTTCCACATGCACTCTTGAACTGATACACCTAGTGAATCAACTGCTTACACATCTATGCACAGAATCACACACCTCCCAGCCACCCACACACATACTCAGTCTCCCATACAAATACTTGAGCAACCAATGAATAACCCATATAGTTATTTATATAGCTACTGATCAACACATGCAGCAGTTTACAGAACAACAGATATAATGATACACAAATTAATACAGTTTAATCACTAACCCATGCACTCAGTGAGACACATTTAATCACTCACTCATACAGTCAGTCATGCACCTACTAAATCCTTCATCCAGACACTTATACATCCACTCATTCTTCAATATGTAAGACATATTTTAACTTTACAGAAACATACAGTCACTGGATGTTGTGATCAGTGATGTCATTTGAGTTGTCATCAGTGATGTCATCAGTGATGTCACTGACCATGTCATGAATGATGTAATATGTGACATCATCAGCAGTGGATTGCGGGTGCGCGATATATAGTTAGCGCATCTAACTATATATGGAATTTCAATGGTTTTATGCGAGTAAAATAAGGTTTTGTAAATGCAAATCCATAACTATATATGGCCTAAAACCAATGGTTTTTTCATTGAATTTTCAAGGTTTTGTAAATGCAAATTCCTAACTATATATCCACTATAACCTATGGTTTTTTCTGTGAATATATATATATATATATTACCTACTGGCGGTCGCCAGTAGGTATATATAGTTAGGATTTTTTCTCTATGGAACTTTTGAAAATTCTATGTCTAATAACTTTGGCGTTTGTGGACGGAATTGGCTGAAATTTTCAGGAAAATGGCACATTTTGTTTCTGAGCAGCCCCGGAAAATTGGGGGGGTCGTCAAGGGGGGGCCGAGAAAAAAGGGGGGTCCCAAAACGCGTTTTTCCCATTCAGTTTTCCATAGGGCGGTTGGCCTCACTTTTAGCTCGAACGGCTGAATGGATTTGCACGAAACTTGGCAAAATTGTAGGGACTGTTAGCCCGATGTGCCTTTGCTAGGTCTCAATATATGTGCTTCAGTGGATTTTGAGAAATTACCGTTCAAAATAAGATATATATCTGTAACAGCGCTCCGGGCAGTGCTCCGGTTCGCGTACTTTTCGCGTAACGGAACTTTGCGATGCGAAGCTGATTGGCTCTCCGGTGTCTGTCAACATTCTAAACAGTCCGGAGCGGCCGCCATCTTGTCTCTCGGTAGGATTGAGAGACAAGAGGAGGCCAAAACAAAGGGGGAAATGAAGGAAAGGGGGTGAGGTAGACCCCTTCTGACCCCCTAGGATTGATGAGGGGGATATTATAGAGCCACGCGGGGCCCAAAAAAAAAAAAAAATTCCGATTTTTTCGCCGTAGAGACGCGTCTTGGTACACGAACCGGGCAGCTAACCGGGAAGCTAACCGGCAGTGTAACGGGAGTCTGAGGAGTAGCTGATTGGCTGTCAACATTGTAAACAGTCAGGAGCGTCCGCCATCTTGTCTCTCGGTAGGATCGAGAGACAAGAGGAGGCCAAAACAAAGGGGGAAATGAAGGAAAGGGGGCGAGGTAGACCCCTTCTGACCCCCTAGGATTGATGAGGGGGATATTATAGAGCCACGCGGGGCCCAAAAAAAAAAAAAAATTCTGATTTTTTCGCCGTAGAGACGCGTCTAGGTACGCGAACCGGGCAGCTAACCGGGCAGCTAACCGGGAAGCTAACCGGCAGTGTAACGGGAGTCTGAGGAGTAGCTGATTGGCTGTCAACATTGTAAACAGTCAGGAGCGGCCGCCATCTTGTCTCTCGGTAGGATCGAGAGACAAGAGGAGGCCAAAACAAAGGGGGAAATGAAGGAAAGGGGGCGAGGTAGACCCCTTCTGACCCCCTAGGATTGATGAGGGGAATATTATAGAGCCACGCGGGGCCAAAAAAAAAAAAAAAAAAATCCGATTTTTTCGCCGTAGAGACGCGTCTTGGTACGCGAACCGTGCAGCGAACCGGCAGCTAACCGGGAAGCTAACTGGCAGTGTAACGGGAGTCTGAGGAGAAGCTGATTGGCTGTTAACATTGGAAACAGTCTGGAGCGGCCGCCATCTTGTCTCTCTGTGGGATCGAGAGACAAGAGGTGGGAAAAAAAAAAGGTGTAAATGAATGAAAGAGGTAAGGCAGACCCCTCCTGAACCCCTAGGATTGATGAGGGGGCTATTAAAGTTCCCTGCGGGGCAAAAGAAAAAAAAATGCAATTTTTCGCGGTAAAGGTGCTTCCCGGTATGTTAACCGGGCAGCTAACCGGCAGCGTAACGGGAGTCCGACATATTGTGTTTTTTGAACGTTTGTGATATGTGCACGTGTGGATTTTGTCTAATTAAGGTTAAAAAAATAAATATATATCTTTAAGCGTGCTCTGGCGCGCTTACGTTTTGGGTTTGGTTTGCGCTGCAGAGAAGATACGTCACGGTTATGCGATGCATCATGAGGCGTCTCACGGGCTACGTGATACGTCACGTAATAAAGAATATATTTTACAGCTATAGATATTAGCTTTTAAAAAACCAATGAAATTCACAGAAAAAACCATAGGTTATAGACCATATATAGTTAGGAATTTGCATTTACAAAACCTTGAAAATTCACTGAAAAAACCATAGGTTATAGACCATATATAGTTAGGGATTAGCATTTACAAAACCTTATTTTATTTGCACAAAACCATTGAAATTCCATATATAGTTAGTTGCACTAACTATATATCGTGGACCCGCAATCCACTGCTAATGATGTCACATATTACATCATTCATGACATGGTCAGTGACATCACTGATGACATCACTGATGACATCTCAAATGACATCACTGATGACATCTCAAATGACATCACTGATGACATCACTGACATCTCATTTGACATTACTGATTACATCACTGATGAAATCATTTATGTGATAATACATCTTCAGACTCTAATATAACCTTAGATACACTCAGTGTAAACAGGCACTCACAGACTGTCACACATCCATGGAGTTACTCACACACCTAGTCAGTCATGCAAAGAATTAATCACATCTCCATTTCCTCAACTATACAGTTATACACACCTTACTTATTCAAACATATACTAACACATATTTACTCTCTTATACAATCCGTGATACAAGTTCACAATGATTCATACAGCCACTCTCACATTCACTGGCTCTTATGTTCAGTTATTTATATATGTCAACTCTCACATGGACTGTGTTTTACATATGTACTTACTTTTACATGTAGCACTGAGATATCCATTCACTCACCAATACACTCATGCACACAGTCAACTGTCCATACAGCTGTTTCTACGTGCACTTTTGAACCCATACACCTAGGGAATCAACTGCTCACACATCTATGCACAGAGTTATACACCTCCTAGCCACCCACACACATACTCAGTCTCCCATACAAATACTTGGGCAACCATTCAATAACCCATATAGTTACTGATATAGCTACTGATTTAAACATGCAGCACTTTACAGAACAACATATATAATGATTGCCAAATTAAGACACTTTAATCACTAACCCATGCACTCAGTGAGACACATTTAATCATTCTCTCATACAGTCAGTCATGCACCTACTAAATCCTTCATCCAGACACTTATACATCTACTCATTCTTCAATATGTAAGACATATTTTAACTTTACAGAAACATACAGTCACTGGGTGTTGTCATCAGTGATGTCATCAGTGATGTCATCAGTGATGTCACTGACCATGTCATGAATAATGTAATATGTGACATCATTAGCAGTGGATTGCGGGTCCGCGATATATAGTTAGTGCAACTAACTATATATGAAATTTCAATGGTTTTGTGCAAATAAAATAAGGTTTTGTAAATGCTAATCCCTAACTATATATGGTCTATAACCTATGGTTTTTTCAGTGAATTTTCAAGGTTTTGTAAATGCAAATTCCTAACTATATATGGTCTATAACCTATGGTTTTTTCTGTGAATATATATATATATATATATATATATACATACATACATACATACATACATACATACATATATATATACATATATACATATATATATATATGTATATATATATATATATATAAATATATATATTACCTACTGGCGGTCGCCAGTAGGTATATATAGTTAGGATTTTTTCCCTATGGGATTTCTGAAAATTCTATGTCTAATAACTTTGGCGTTTGTGGACAGAATCGGCTGAAATTTTCAGGAAAATGGCACATTTTGTTTCTGAGCAGCTCCTGGAAATTTGGGGGGGGTTCGTCAAGGGGGGGCCGAGAAAAAAGGGGGGTCCCAAAACGCGTTTTTCCCATGTTAATTTCCATAGGGCGGTTGGACTCACTTTTAGCCCGAACGGCTGAATGGATTTTCACGAAACTTGGCAAAATTGTAGGGACTGTTAGCCCGATGTGCCTTTGCTAGGTCTCAATATATGTGCTTCAGTGGATTTTGAGAAATTAACGTTTAAATCAAGATATATATCTGTAACAGCGCTCCGGGCAGCGATCCGGTTAGCGAACCTTTCGCGTATCGGAACTTTGCGATGCGAAGCTGATTGGCCCTCCGGTGTCTGTCAACATTCTAAACAGTCCGGAGCGGCCGCCATCTTGTCTCTCGGTAGGATCGAGAGACAAGAGGAGGCCAAAACAAAGGGGGAAATTACCATAAGGGGGCATAGTAGATCCTCGTTGACCCCCTAGGTTTTATGTGGAGGTTTTAAAAGGGCCTAGGAGGGTCCAAAAAAAAAAAAAAAAATTTTTTTTTTGCGTGGTAAGCGCCAAGTTCGCGAACCGGAAAGCGTTCTGGGCAGCGAACTTTATGGATAAAAGAATGAAAGACTTTTCTAATACTGTATGTTAATTATTTGTTGGTTTTGTTGATTATTTTTTAATTTTTTTATTTTTTAAGCAATTATTTATTATTGTGATTGTGTTTCAAAATTTAATAACATTTCTAACATTTAACTAGTTTATGAATTACATATAAAAATGATTAAAGACTCAAACAATTTTTTAATATTACATACAATTTTATTTTTCGGATTGTTTTTCAAAATTTAATACAACGTCTAGCATTTCACTGTCTGATATGTGTTCTTGTTCAGTGAACATAAGTTCCAACATTTGACCGTCATCATAATGAAGTAAATGATCCACAGATTCTACACATTGAACTAATTCATGGTCCCGTGATTCATCCATGAAATCTGAGTCATCATTGTCCTCAATAACTTTTTCTGTGTTGTTCTCCAGAACAATTTCGAAGGAAACATTTTGCTCACCTTCCATTTTATTGCTGTAATTTGCATAAAAAATAAATATATCAGTAGAGATAGGGCACTGTTGGGTTTAAGTTCAGACAGGCACTTGTGAGTTTATAACAGAGAAGTAATCTATGGGCACTGTATGGTTTCAGGCGTGAAGTAGTACTATTAAAAAGTGCCTGTGAAGAAGCCTAAGTAAATTCATAATTATACCACAGAAACCTAAATCAGTGCATAATTATAATAAAGAAGCCTTTCTCAATGTCTAACTCTTACAGAGGGATAGTATATAACTATCTGAATAATTTTACCATATTTACTTATAGTGCACAATATACTTCAGTTTTAAAAATAACAACTTACCTTTAGAAACAAGTTGATGTTATTAGTGATATTCTAAATGATATATACAACAACAAGTAGTAGTCAAAATGGCTGTGTTTCCTTCTCTCCCTTTATATATATACAGGTATATAACCAATCAAATGTCAGGTAATAAAAGTAGAAAATGAAAGTAAAATTTTCATTGGTTGTGAATTCCAACACTTCAGATGTGTTTTGTGAAGTAATTTACCTCACGGTACTTAGAGAGGTCTACAGGCTTCATGGCTAAATGGAATTTCAATCAAATTTGTGAAAATGAAAGGGATTGTTATGTAGTATGAGCTAATCTATATTTGGTGAGAGTGTCTCTAGTCGTTTTTCTGTAAATTACTTTCCCGCCTTTTTTTAGGACCGCTTTCCGGGAAGCGGCCCGGTTCGCGAACCTTAAGCGTCACAGGAGTCCACCATTTTGTGTTTTGGTCGCATTAAGATACAAGATGGAGGGCAAATAATGTTTAGAATGGGTAGAAGGGGTCATGGTAGACTTATCTTGACCCCCTAGGTTTTCTGAGCGTGGCTGAGGAGGCTTATATGTGCGGAAAAAAAACTTTTTTAAAAAAATTCCGCGAGGTTAGCTTTCGGTTCGCGAACCGGGTAGCGCTCCGGGGAGCGAATTTTGTGGAAAATTAGTGAAAAAAGTTAGAAAAAAATAATAATTGTGAGTGATCAGATGTAGGGTAGCTCTGAGAAGAGCTTTTGGGTTTATGGTACATTTAGGTACTTATAAGTAGGTACCAATGCACAGTCTTAAATTCAGAATGAAAATTCTGTTGCCCTCATCTGAGAAGTGAACTCCATCTCCTCTGTAGATATCTTGCATGTAGTAACGCAAGTTATTGTTGTACAGAGAGCCCATTCCATGGTCTCTCATGTAAGCTGAAACAGATTTGTTTACATGCTTCCTCGCTTTCTCAATTTGTGGACAAAATTGGTTGGACCACCTCCATTTCTGTCTTTGGCATATATTGGAATATACCAAGGCAGTTTGAGGAAAAAGTGCCATTAATTGCTCAAAGGTGTCCTTTAAAAGCATTTCCAGACCTACCCCTGTCAAAGTGCCCAAATCATTACCTCCACAGTGCACTATTAACAGGTTAGGTTTTGGCAAATGCATAAAGGTTTTCACCAATGGTATCAATTGGTGACATTTTAATCCTCTTTGGCCCAACCACTTAATTTCCACATCTTGTAAATTGAGGTTAGGTAAATTTCTGCTCTCAGCATACCTTTGAGCCCAGTGGATGTAACTATGTCCAACAATCCAGACCTTAACATGGTGGGAGAAGGTTGTTCTGCAGTCAGATGAAGTGTGGTAATGAAAGGGCAGTTGAAACAGTAGGAGTTTCTAAAGAAAAAAAACTGTGGATTTACAATGCTAATGATTCATTAGCAGTGATTGGTGCATTTCCATTTCTGAAAACAGAAAGTTAGGGTGCATGGATGTGTTCTTTGAAACATGTAATTTGAATGGTCAAGGAAGAAACATTTAATGAAAGATTGCACTGGATACGCAGGTGCACTGAGAGTTCAGAGTTCAATTGAAACATTGTTGTGTGAATTTGCAAACATGAGAGGTCTTCCAGGAGGTGGTTGCTATGGAAACAAGGGAGAGAGGGCAGAGGGGGGAAGGGTTTTGATTTGAAAAAAGTGAGGGAAGAGGTATGATTGGCTAATATGAGAGATATGTGAAATGAATATCTGTATTTCTGTGCTTTCAATAGCTGCAGCCTTTGGAGTGCATCCTTTTTCTTCTGCTGAAGACAATTTGGTGTATTTCTGAGACTGTTTTCAAAACTCAAACAATATTTGCTAAGGTGAGAAAAGATTTATTTAATTTAGATAGAGAATAGTATGATTTAAGGAGAAAATGATGAAGAAAGCTGTGTTTTTAAAATGTGGTTTTGTCTCTAGTGATATAGTAATAGAATTAGTTTTATAGAGAAATTGTAATTGCATATTTGGTGTAACATTCTGGCATGCAGTAACACAAGTTATTGTGGTACATGGAGCCCATTCCATGGTTTGTTATGTAAGCTGAAACAGATATGTTGTTTTTAAAAACGATTTAAGAAATCAATTACATTTCTGGATATGTACTGCTAGAGCTTCATAGGTTGTTTTGAGCCATATTTATAAGGTATTTGAGTGTCTTAGATGTTATGTTTTCCTTTTAAAATGTAAAGTGTTCCTCATGGGGCAAGTGTCTTGTAAATACGCTCCCACTTGTGCTTGGCAAATTTAGATTTTGATTATGGGAGTTACCTAGCCATGTTAATAGTGTCCCAAAAATGGTGCTAGGGAATTGCAGAAAACAATTTCATGTGTTTCAAGGACATTTTTAGTCATTTCTTCATGAATGCAGGTATACAATTGATTTATATGCTGTGTTTAAAAACGAATTTTGAAATCAATTAAATTTCAGGATATGTACTGTTAGAGCTTCATAGGTTGTTTGGGGTCATATTTAGAAGGCATTTTAGTGTCTTTGATGTTATTTTTCCCTTTTTAAATGGAAAGCGTTCCTCATGGGGCCCTGAGCAGTTCTTAGCCATGTTATTTAATAGGAAGTGGATAACATGGCTAAGAGCATTTGCTGGAAAATGCATGAATATTGCTGACTTTTCTGCGATGTTATGTTTACCTTTTTAAATGGAAAGTGTTCCTCTTGGGGCAAGTGTCTTGTAAATACGCTCCCACTTGCGCTTGGCAAATTTAGATTTTGATTATGGGAGTTACCTAGCCATGTTAATAGTGTCCCAAAAATGGTGCTAGGGCATTCCAGAAAACACTTTCATGTGTCTCAAGGACATTTTAGTCATTTCTTCATGAATGCAGGTATACAATTGATTTATATGCTGTGTTTAAAAACGAATTTTGAAATCAATTAAATTTCAGGATATGTACTGTTAGAGCTTCATAGGTTGTTTGGGGTCATATTTAGAAGGCATTTTAGTGTCTTTGATGTTATTTTTCCCTTTTTAAATGGAAAGCGTTCCTCATGGGGCCCTGAGCAGTTCTTAGCCATGTTATTTAATAGGAAGTGGATAACATGGCTAAGAGCATTTGCTGGAAAATGCATGAATATCGCTGACTTTTCTGCGATATTCATGCATTGCGGCCGTTTTTTTTCGCATTTGCGAGCAGTTCTTAGCCATGTTATCCAATGGGAGGTGGATAACATGGCTAAGAGCATTTGCTGGATAATGCATGAATATCGTTGACTTTTCAGCGATATTCATGCATTGCGGCTGTTTTTAATCGCATTTGTGATAAACAATTACATTTCTTGATATGTACTTTTAGAGCTTCATAGGTTGTTTGGGGCTATATTTAGAAGGCATTTTAGTGTCTTTGATGTTATGTTTACCTTTCTAAATGGAAAGCGTTCCTCTTGGGGCAAGTGTCTTGTAAATACGCTCCCACTTGCGCTTGGCAAATTTAAATTTTGATTATGGGAGTTACCTAGCCATGTTAATAGTGTCTCAAAAATGGTGCTAGGGCATTCCAGAAAACACAATCATGTGTCTCAAGGACATTTTTAGTCATTTCTTCATGAATGCAGGTATACAATTGATTTATATGCTGTGTTTAAAAACGAATTTTGAAATCAATTAAATTTCAGGATATGTACTGTTAGAGCTTCATAGGTTGTTTGGGGTCATATTTAGAAGGCATTTTAGTGTTTTTGATGTTATTTTTCCCTTTTTAAATGGAAAGCGTTCCTCATGAGGCCCTGAGCAGTTCTTAGCCATGTTATTTAATAGGAAGTGGATAACATGGCTAAGAGCATTTGCTTGAAAATGTATGAATATCGCTGATTTATCTGCGATATTCATGCATTGCGGCCGTTTTTTTTCACATTTGCAAGCACTTCTTAGCCATGTTATCCAATGGGAGGTGGATAACATGGCTAAGAGCATTTGCTTCAAAGGTTGTTTGGGGTTATACACCATTTTTGGGAAATTATTAACATGCCTATCTAACTCCCATAATCAAAATCTAAATTTGCCAACCGCAGGTGGGAGCGTATTTACAATAAATTTGCACCATGAACAACGTAAAATAGCATACTAGACACTCAAATGCCTTATAAATATGACCCAAAACATCTTATGAAGCACTAGTAGTGCATATTTCCAGAAATGTATTGGTTTTCATTTAATGATTTACTTCATTGGTAGGCCTTCACATGTTTTTTTACCTTGGTTTTTTTCAGTGATAATCTTATCTGCAACCATGTGTTGGCCTCACCTCAAATAAACAAAACAGGTGATGGACTGAATGTGGATCAATGACACACATTCACCCCAGTCTAAAGATCTGGGCCTAAACAAATCTTTAGATAGGCTACATCTTATCGTCATCCTGAATTAATGATTTAAAATATTAGGGAGTGATTTATGAGTGTTGTATGCCTGTTTTGTACCATTGAGTGTCAATTTTGTGATGCAGTGCTGGTGGAAAATATTTGCTATGTTAAATAATTAGTACGGCATTAAGTTTTAGATGACTGTTATTTATTTACTGTTTGGTAATAGTGGTTAATAACATTTTATATTATATTTTTCCACAGATTCAACTGCAGATTCTTTCATAGTTTGTAAAATGCCTTCCAAAAGTAGAATAAGAAAGGCTAGAAAACGTCAAAGACAGCAGGATGATGTTTTATTGCAGCAGTCCTCTTCCCCAAATACTTGTCAAAACACCAAGAAAGGTCCGGGTAAGAGCACGAAATCATTCTTAAGAAATATTTGTAGTAAAAAAAGTTTTGCTCAAAAAAATGTTTCAGTTCACAAAAAGAAAAGTAATTTAAATGGAAAGGAGAGACCCATCACAAATGTTACTGGTAGAGGAAGAGATAACTCTGTGCATGATAGTAGAAGGAAACAACAGTTTAGGGACATTCGAAATCGAATGTTCCGTAATAGGATATTAGTTAATTTATTGAAAAATATTAAAAAGAAAGGCCAACAGAAAGCGGCATTTTATAAGAAGAAGAAAAATGTAGAGAAAATTATTGATCATGCTTTTGAAATTAAGCGAAAGTTGTTTATTTTGGTAATCAATAGAATTAGGAAACTAAGCAAGGTAATTTCTGATTTAAAAACAAAAAGTAGATGGAAGAGAGTAGTAAATCGTACTAACTTTTGTGAAGTTTTTCCGGAGAATGGATGCATAGTTCAAGTTCTGAGGCATTTTTTAATGAGGAGACTTATTTTCAGGATAATGATTTGGTGCATGCAGTTGACATCAGTGGTCGAGCTTATGAAGTGAAGGATGGTTGTCCAGTTGAAAAAGAACAACTTGTGACAACAGAGACAGAAGAGGCGCTAAGTGATGAGGTTTTAGGAAGACGTCCTAAGGGTCCTGTGTACATTTGGAAGTGTAGTTCTATTTGCAGTGTGCAACAGGTTTCCATCAATTTGCTTTGTGATTTTATACGGACATTTAATAAGAAAAGTTTGAAGCAGAAAATGAAGTTGTTGCAAGATTTAGATCCTTGCAGAGTGAGACAAATGACAGGTTTGCGTGGTCATTCACTGGCTTGTCTTTCCAGGAGAGTATGCCAGAGTGTTTTTCATCATTTCAGGATGCTAGCAGTGCATCATAATAAAGTGAGAAAATTAGTGAGAATGTTGTATTATGCTAAGAGTCCAGCAATTATGCTTAAACAATTATGTGCTGCTCTTTTGCATGGTTCTGAAATAGATGTGAAGTATATTTGTGAAGAAATTGAGTTTTGTTACTTTGGTAGTAAAGATGAGAATGTTCAAATTGACCCAGAAGTAGAGGGTAATGTGGAAGATAATGTACAGGTTTCCAGTACAGATAATTTTCAGAAGGAAATTGCCACGTTTCAGATGAAATCAAGTGAGAGGCCTAATTTCACTTGTGTATGTTGTCGACGCACTTATTATAAGAATCAGACTAAGGTAGTGGATTTATATGCAAAAAGTGAAAGGGAAAATAATAGTGAATGGAAGGATTTTGCCACATACTTGATGGTAGAAAATTATTTTGATTTGGGATCGGATCAACGTGTGTGTACTTATTGTTGTAATAAATTAAACCAAAACCAGATGCCTGCTAGGGCAGTTCATAATAATCTGGAATTGGTTGAGATTCCTTCTGAATTGAAGGATTTAAATACTTATGAATCTATTTTGATTCAAAGTATCCATCCCTTTCAGGCTATTGTAAGAATGGAGCCAAAGACAGGGAAGTTGCCTCCAGCAGATTTACAGAGAGGATTAAAGGGAAGAGTTGTTTATTTGCCTCTAGATTTGAACAAAAACATTAACACAATTGGAATAGAAAAAGTGGAAGAGGAACCTCTGGTTATCTTGGTTAATGGGGTTCCGACAAAGAATAAGAAAATATGGCAAGATTTAGTGGATGTTAGGAAAGTCAAAAAGGCAACAGTGTATTTGAAGAAAAATAATAAGTACTATAAGAATGTATATGTTGCAGAAGAGGAAGTAAGTGATGAAGAGGATAGCGATTTGTGTGCTGGCCAAATTGAGAAAGTACAGGCCTCTAAAAGTGAAGAAATATATGAACATTATAGTGTTCATCCTTTGCATTCCAAGGAAGTCATGGGGAATGCTATTGAGTTGTTTCAAATGAAACAAGCCAAAGGGAGTCCCATTAGTGTTTGGGAGGAAAGTTTGGAAGCTCGGTGTTTCCCACAGCTATTTCCCACAGGTCAAGGAGGAAGGTATGATGAGCGACCTCATCAAATTCCTGCGTCTGAATACCGGACTTTACGATTGTATGCAGCAGATCCTAGGTTTCGGCAATGCATTCCCTATTTGTTTCATCTCCTGTTTGAAAGCGATCTGTCTGGACTGTCATATGCAGTGAACCACATCTTAAAAAGTGGTATACAGATGCGAAACATCTCGGCAAGTGACTTTATGCATAAAGTCAATGTCCAAGACAGTATTTTGGATTCTCACTTAATTAATCTCATGGCGTGTCAGCGTGGTACTAATGAGTACTGGTACCGTCGTCATGGTGATTTAAAATGTATGCTGAGGAACTTAGGAACTCCAACATGGTTCCTCACTCTGAGCTGTGCCGAGTATGGCTGGGAAGACTTACTTGAATTTCTACGAGAGGCAAATGGAAATATTGAAAACATTGAATTCAAGACACCTGGAGAACTGTGTTCTTTGGATCCAGTGAATGTATGCAGGTACTTCAATCATAGATTTGAAGCTATGATGTCTTTCATCACAAATAAAAAGAATCCACCTCTTGGAGAGGTGTTGGATTTCTTCTGGAGAAAGGAGTACCAAGCAAGAGGTGCCCCTCATATACATATGTTGTTGTGGATCAAGGATGCACCTAAATTTGGAACAGATCCGGATGACTTAGTGATGAATTTCATCGAACAGTATTCTACGTGTGCTGTTCCAAACGCAACGGAGAAGAAAAGTCTAAGAGAACAAGTTCTACGTTTCCAAAGCCATCGTTGTGGAAAGTACTGTCGTCGTAAATTCAGAAACAAGGACAAGTTCTACACCAAATGTCGTTTCAACTTTCCACGACCGGTGATTTCTAAAGGAAGAGTGAACAGTTTGATGTCTTCGCTGCGACATAATGTGACGAGGAAATCACCCAAGAATACATACAATTTGAAAAGGAACGAAGAGTCCAAGTACATCAATGACTACAACCCAGTGATTTTGTCCATGTGGAATGCTAACATGGATATACAGTTTGTGGCTGACAACTGTATGGCTGTGGCTCGGTATGTGACATCTTACATCACCAAAAAAGAAAAGACCGAACTGAAGGATATGTGGGAGGACATTTCTCATGAAAAGAGCCTCAGCAAGAAGTTGTACAGTTTCAGTCTGAAGATGTTGTCGCATCGAGAAATCGGAGCTTACGAATGTTCTGACTGGTTGTCTTCAGCAAGTCTCTATGCCAAATCCAGGAGTCTCGTTTGGGCGAGTCTTGGTCTTGCTGCAACGCGAAATCGAGTTCTAAAACCTGTCCGGGAAATTGAGTATTTGGCAGAAAAGGAACCAAACAGTACCGACATTTTGAAGACCAACATGTTGGATACATATTATCCAAATCGAAGCAGTCACCTTGAGAATGTTTGTCTATATGAGGTTCTCCAAAATTATATATTCAAGAGGAACATCAAAGAAGATATTGAGAAAGGAGTGTATGCTGTAATTGGAAGTGAGGGATGCCTGGTCAAGCAAAGAAAATGCCAATTAGTAAACCATCGAAAATTGAGTGGTGAATCTCCAGAAAAAAAGGAGTTTTTTTATTTAGCACTTTTGCAACTTTTCAAGCCTTGGCGTGCAGAAGAGGAACTGCTTGGAGATTTCCTCTGTTACGAAGACTCTTTCAATGCAGCCAAGGAGTCCATAGAATGTCCTGCTTTTTCTAAATATCAAGAAATGCTAACTTTGGAAATTGAGCAGGAAGCAACGATTGCAGCCGAGATTGCCAGAGACAGTTCTCAGGACAGTCAGAGTTCTGTTTCATTGAGTCAAGATCCACTTGGAGGACCTATTATCGAAAATGAAGCTGCCACTGCTATGAATGAAGTGGAAAGAGCCATGGCACATGCTCAGGAGGATTCAGTTAACTTAGAAGACTTGGAAAAACAACTCAACGTTGAGCAGAGGAAAATATATGATGAAGTTACCACGGAAATTGAGCACGGATTAAGTCATGAGAAGAACAAGTGCTCATGTACATCGTTGAAGCCTGTCCGACTGTACGTGAGTGGAGAAGCGGGAACTGGAAAAAGTTTCCTCATTAAAGCAATCTCTTGTTATTTGCAGGAAAGGACTGAGTCATCGCTGTCTTGTGTTGTCACCGCTCCTACTGGACTGGCAGCACATAACATTAAAGGTATTACTTTGCATCGTCTACTGATGCTGCCGGTGGAGCATGACAACAAATTACAATACAACAAGTTATCTGGAGATGCTTGCTGTGAAGTTTCAAGAGTCTTGAGGAAAATGAAACTACTTATCATTGACGAAGTAAGCATGGTTTCCAATGTCATGCTTGCCTTTGTGCATTTGAGAATGCAAGAAGTACTTAAAACTGAATATGATGTGTTATTTGGTGGGAAACACATCATTGTTTTCGGAGATCTTCTGCAGCTGACACCAGTAAAAGGTCAACCTGTGTTCAAAATACTCACGCATGAAGATACCAGGAAGTGCCTAGGGAGCATTGGCAACGTCAATATATGGTTAAACTTCAATTATGCAGAACTGCATCAAAATATGCGTCAGGCAAAGGATGAAGATTACAAGAATATTCTACAAGATATTAGAATTGGAAAAGTGACTGAGCATGGGAAAGAAGCTTTAAATGCACGATTACTGTCAAATTTATATCCCAAACAAGAGATTGTGCCTGAGAATATTTTTCAGAAAATTACTGAGAAGAAATCCGGGATATGTCTCATGCCAACTCTTGCAGAATGTGCCATCTTCAACAACAAAATGTTGAATTTAGAAAAGCAAGAGATTGTGAAACTTGAAGCTATCGACAAATTAGAGCATATGGGATCAACAATTATTTTGTCAGACAATTTGAAATCAAAATTGGATTCATTAGAGAAGACTATATCTAAAACAGCGGGTTTTGAAAAGACTTTGAATGTGTGTTTAAATTGCCGAATTATTTTGAGAAGGAATTTACATGTAGAAAGAGGTCTGGTAAATGGATCAATGGGTAATGTTGTTGATTTTGAGAAATACAGAAATAGAGATGGAATAGAATTTTTAAGAATTAAATTTGATGGCATTGAGGAAGTACAGCAAATTGGTCGTTGTTCTGCTAGGTTTTTGCTTGTTAAAGATTTATATGTTCGCCGTAAACAGTTTCCTGTTTGCTTGGCATATGCGGTGACAATCCATAAATCGCAAGGTTTAAGTGTAGACTGTGCATTGGTGAATATTGGCAGTTCTGTGTTCAAGGAGGGTATGGCATATGTGGCATTGTCACGAGTTAGAACTTTATCGGGATTGTACTTGATTGACTGTGATGTCACAAACATTTGTGCGGATCTAGATTGTGTTAAGGAATACAATAGGTTAAGAAGAGAGTATGCGCCACATTTGCCTCAATATCCTTTGTTTGAGAAACGTGTGGTAGGCCGCAAACGTAGAAATAGCAGTAATAGTAGGGAGGTTGTTGCAAAAAGACTAAAAGTCAATGAACCGAAAATTGTTAGCAGAAAGAAAGTGGATTCTGTTGAAGATGTTGTCGGTTTTCAATTTGAAAACAGTTCTGGTGTCAACTGCTATGCAAATGTAGTGGTTAATGTTCTCTTTTCACTAGAGAGTTTAAAAGAACAGATTCTGTTGAATTCTGAACAAATTTTATGCTGTTTGTTGAATTCTGTTTTCGAGAAATGTAGCACTGATCGAACAAAAGTAGAAAGTGTGTCTGAAGTTCGTTATCTGTTAGATGAATGTTCAGGTCAAACAGACTTCTCTGAAAATAATCAGCAAGATTGTCAGGAGTTTTTAATGTATATGCTTGATATATTGCAAGTTGAGGGTGTAGATGTAGATCACCTGTTTGGGCTTTCTTATCAATGGCAGCATGACTGCGAGAATTGTAGGGTATCAAGTACTACTAGTGTAGACTCAGAAAGATTTATATATTTAACTTTGCCAGACAGTAAATCAGTCTCCTTTAATAAGCTAGTAAATGCAGCGGATCACAACATGGAGTGTAGCCAATGTAAATCTGAAATGATGTCAACATTACTTATACGTAGATATGGACAGTATGTCATTTTAATGATGCAACGATGTAGGCCTGATGGATCAAAATTGTCAACTTTAATAACAAATTTTGTGGCTTCTCAGCTTTCAATATCAGGAAGGACTTTTGTAACTGTAGCAATTATCTATCACGATGGTCCTTCAACAACTTCAGGACATTATACAGCTTATTTAAAGTCTCGAAACGGCTGGTCATTCTGCAATGATTCCGTTGTAAGTTTCAAAAAAAAATTGCCGTTTGACCTTAAAAATTCTTACCTGGTGTTTTTAAAACCAAAATTTTAAAGAAAGAATCTCGAGATTTCCTGTGAAGAATTGGAAAAGGTTCATCAAGTTGAGGGAATGTAAGTCTGCAATGCTGTCTAGATTATTGGTCCAAAACTTTTAATTATAATGTTATTTTGTAAAATCCGACTATATAAACCTGATGCAAGTAAGTCTGCTTCATAGTAAGCAGTATCAGTGTCATAGGAAAAGGAGAACATGAGTGACAAAGAAGAGTAAGATATTAGTAGTCCAGGATTGTGAAAATAATCTCAAATGTTTTCTTTTTGCAAGTTGCGAAAATAGAAAATGTCGGGATTTGATTGGAAGAATTACAAGACTTGCGAATCGCGGCAACATGATTTGGCCTAGTGGAAACATGTGATAGAATGAGAGAAGTCTTTTTTTCTATGTAACATATTTTTCGTATCGATGGAGGTTTTCTTTCAGAAAGTGGCGGGCTGAAAATATTTATAGCACAACAGAGTGGATGCTGTTCATAGGAGATCCTTCGACGTCATTGAAAGTAAGTTAATTTTAAGGAGTTTTGAAATCAGATTTCTTAGGTTGTATGGGTTTTTTAAACACAGTCATTTTGATTGTGTTTTTTTTTCCCCGCTGTTACATGATGAATATCTTCAAGTCACTGATTTAAGTGAAATTTGATACATTCTGAGAACAGCAAAAATAAACCATTTAACATGTATAATTAATGTTATGCTTTTTGTACTTATGATATACATTTAGAAATGTGAGGTAGATATGGAGAAGCTGAGTTTTCTGTAAGTGTCAATTTTAATGCTTACAGTGCTGTACTTCTGGGTACTGTTTTTTAAAAAAAAAAAGAAATAGGCCTCACCTCAAAGAAAGCTCTTGAAAGTACACATCTTATTTGCATCCTAAAACAATCATTTAAAATGTTAGACACAATTTTATGATGGCTTTACATCTTTTTTGCGCTGCATTTGCATCACTATTGTGAGACATTAGCAGTGCAAAAAAAGCACCATGTTCCAAAATAGGCCTCAGTTATTCAACATCAAGATACAGTTTTTTGTAAAATATATATATTTAGGATTGTGTAGGGGACGTAGAGAAGCAGAGACTTCTGTAAATGTCAAAGTTGTTGAAAAACTGTTTGTTCTTGAACCTTTTCCCTTGTCTTTTCTAATTTTTAAGTACATGTTTTAATATTTTTGGAAATGTTTGTTCTCTGTTTCACAGATTGAAAGTATGAAAAAATATTTTAAAAAGGTAACAAGAATTATAAGGTAAATGTTTTCTACTCTTTTTACCCGCAATGCACTGCTGATGATGTCACTGACACTATCTCTCATTTACTCTCTATAGCTGTCTTTCTTTTTACATTATTCTCTGTTTACTTCCCTTATACTAACTCTTCTTTTTTTTAAAAAAAATTTTTTTAGTTCGCTTAAAGTTCGCGAACCGGTCAGCGAACTTGAAGCGAACCAAAAGAAATAGAGCTTGCCAGAGTGATAAACATTCTAGCAATTTTATTTGAAAGGGGAGGTAGTTCTGAAAAGAACTTTTTTTTTTTGTTTTTGTTGTTTTATATATTTTTTTTTTTTTCTGAACATTTTTTGATTTTTTTGTATTTTTAGAACAGTTTTATGTTTTTTTGTGTTTTTTATGGAGGGGAAACAACAAAAAAACAGGCATTGAAAACGGCTCAACAGGAGCAAAAAAAAAATTACTTCTTGGGTGCATTAGGGTACTTATGGTTTTCGAACACCATATTAATCAAGTTGATGCTCATGTTCCCATACGACAACATAGCACCGCAATATATACAAGTAAACCTCATATGTTGGAAATTTGGTTGAATATTTGGCACAGTTTCCTGTGCCTCTCTTCCTGACAAAGACATTGATGAGGTAGATCTGGCCACAGGAGTTGTCGGGGGATTGTCTTGTAGGTCCCTTAACTCAGCCCGGCTGTAGTTCAAGGGATGCCACCTGGTCATATGTCGATGCATAGTATAGTTGCCCATACTATATTTCTTCTCTGTGCCTCTTGACAATCTGTAATCACAGATGAGGCAGGTGGCATATTTCGCATTCACCTTCTTCTCCCCTGGAGGGATGGAAAAAAACTGCCAGATGAAACTAGTTTTTCTCTTTGAAACACGGGGCAACTCTGGGATAAATTGTTGTTGATCTGGATCCTCTTCTTCTTCTTCCTCCTCTTCCTGCTCTCTGTTGGAGGTAAATTGACTTGGTGGTCCTCTCTTCTTATGAGGAGGTTGAGGTGGTGGTGGGGGTCCACCAGCTGCAGCAAGTACAGAAGCCATTGCTCAATTATAGGTAAATGGTCTTTCTCTCACCAAGATGAAAGTCAGAGTGAGGAAATAAGGAGGGGTTTACATGATTTGGGAAAAGCAAAAGTTCTGAACCAATGAAAAGTGTTATTTTTAGGTCACATGACCTAGTCATACATCATTTGGAAACCAAAAGTGAAATGAACCAATGAAAAGTTTGATAAACAAGTCACATGACCTGTTCCGCTTACGTTACGCGGTGCGCGCCGCGTCTCGGATCGCTTCCGGTTCGCGGTCCGGAGCACTTCCGGGAGCGCTAACGCAGCGCGTCATTAGACGCATTACGCGACAACGTGATACGTCGCGCTTCCGCGACGCGTCACAGTTCCGCTAACGTAACGTTGACCGGTTCGCGGACTAGGTCGCTGCATCAAGATGAGCTAACGGAAAGCTTCCCGGTTCGCGAACTAGAAGCGAAGGAAAAAAAATATTTAAAAAAAAATTATTAATAAACATCTAAAATATATTTTAAGATTTAAAGAAGAATAAATTTTACAGTTACAGATGTTAGCTTTTAAAAAACCAATGAAATTCACAGAAAAAAACCATAGGTTATAGACCATATATAGTTAGGAATTTGTATTTACAAAACCTTGAAAATTCAGTGAAAAAACCATAGGTTATAGACCATATATAGTTAGGGATTTGCATTTACAAAACCTTATTTTACTCGCATAAAACCATTGAAATTCCATATATAGTTAGTTGCGCTAACTATATATCGCGCACCCGCAATCCACTGCTGATGATGTCACATATTACATCATTCATGACATGGTCAGTGACATCACTGATGACATCACTGATGACATCTCAAATGACATCTCAAATGACATCACTGATGAAATCACTGATGACATCTCATTTGACATGACTGATCACATCACTGATGACATCATTCATATGATAATACGATGAACCTCTTCAGACTCTAATATAACCTTAGATACACTCAGTGTAAACAGACACTTACAGACTGTCACTCATTCATGGAGTTACTCACACACCTAGTCAGTCATGCAAAGAATCAATCACACCTCCATTTCCTCAACTATACATTTATACACACCTTACTTATTCAAACATATTCGAACACATATTTACTCTCTTATACAATCACTGATACAAGTTCTCAATGATCCATACAGCCACTCACACATTCACTGGCTCTTATGCACAGTAATTTATATATGTCAACTCTCACATGTACTGTGTTTACATATGTACTTACTTTGACATGTAGCACTGAGATATCCATTCACTCACCAATACACTCATGCACACAGTCAACCGCCCATACAGCTGTTTCCACATGCACTCTTGAGCCCATACATCTAGTGAATCAACTGCTCACACATCTATGCACAGAGTCATACACCTCCCAGCCACCCACACACACACTCAGTCTCCCATACAAATACTTGGGCAGCCAATCAATAACCCATATAGTTACTCATATAGCTACTGATCAACACATGCAGCAGTTTACAGAACAACAGACATAATAATGCACAAATTAAGACAGTTTAGTCACTAACCCATGCACTCAGTGAGACATATTTAATCACTCACTCATACAGTCAGTCATGCACCTACTAAATCCTTCATCCAGACACTTATACATCCACTCATTCTTCAATATGTAAGACATATTTTAACTTTACAGAAACATACAGTCACTGGATGTTGTCATCAGTGATGTCATCAGTGATGTCACTGACCATGTCATGAATGATGTAATATGTGACATCATCAGCAGTGGATTGCGGGTGCGCGATATATAGTTAGCGCTACTAACTATATATGGAATTTCAATGGTTTTATGCGAGTAAAATAAGGTTTTGTAAATGCAAATCCCTAACTATATATGGTCTATAACCTATGGTTTTTTCACTGAATATATATATATATATATATATATATATATATATATATATATATATATATATATATATATATATATATATATATATATATATATATATCCCAATTGTGCAAAGAACAGTTGAATGGCAGCCATAACATGTGCAAAATAAAATTCAAAAAAAGGATAGAGTATTGTGACTCTTTTGACCACAAAAGACAGCTAGACCCAGGGATTAACAGCATACTTGGAAGGAGAGCCATGTGTCTAAAAGGAAACCCCATTTAAAAGCATATGAAAGAGGTTAAAATATGTTCATAAACTCCTTGGAAAAGTTGAATAGTTTAACACAGCTGCTTCGTTCTTCGGACATTTTCGGAGAAATTCACGGGCTGAAGTTACATTCTTGATAAAGTTTTGTGAAAACATCGGACGAAGCCAACGACGACGACACAAAACCAATGCTGAGTTGACAAACAAGACATGACACATGATCCAGGTACTGAATGCCTAACTCACAAATATTACATATTTTTAAATTTTTCAATCAATGAAACCAGTTTGCTGTTAAGTCATTTAGAGGTAAAAGGTTCATGCGACATAGGGTAAGCCATCGTCGTATTCCATGTTCTAGATTCAAAGATAAGTATTTCTGAGGAATTCTCAGTAAATTTCACCTGCTATTATCTTTAACCTTTCTTTAGAATTGCTGAATATAATATCTCTATTATAGCTGGTCTTACCATTTGTAGTTTTTAAAAAAAGATTTAAAATCTAAAAGAGGGAGGGTGATCACTGAATTTTCCTGCGCACAGAAAAATGTTAGTGCCAAAGAAAAGAAACGAGAAAGGGAATATTTACCTACTATACCTCCAAACATTTCTTGACACATGAAACCTCTTAATGTATGTGACTCACTATTTTTTAACTGATATCCCCAACGCAAAATCCTGGATACAACTTGGAAATAGGAGCTCTATTGGGACATAATTTACGTAAGATTTGGCCTACTATCCTATCTAAAAAACTCCAGTCCTTTACAGGAAGTGATTCAATAGCATAAAGCAAAGTCGGAGGGATTTTTGTTTTAAAGACAGAGAGTCGATGTGAAAAATGCCTTCGACCCATTGCACTATAAAAAATACGCAGGCCATTTGCATGAGATGCCGCTTTACAAGAACTGTGTTCGATATGAAGTTTATTCTTCGTATTGCCCGCTATTAGTTTCCCTAAATAGAGAAAGGTGTCTACAACCTCCAACTTTCCTTGACCAATTTTCCACTTAAAGTGACATAATTTTCTACTTCTGTTACATTTCATGATTAAAACTTTACTTTTCGAAACATGAATCTTCAAGAAGTGTGCCACTGTGTATTTCTATAATGATATAAGCTTTTCATTCAGCCCATTGGGGGTTAGGTCCATCACTGCTATATCGTATGCATACAGAAGGTGTGCAAAAAAATGGATGCCTATATTTTGTGCATCTCCCTCTAAATGAGAAAAGCATTCAGGTAAACCTGCTATATACAAGGAAAGGAGCAGCGGTGCTAGTAAACAACCTTCTTTCAGGCCATTTTCTGTGGGTATTACAGATGATAAGCCTTGATTTCCTCCAATTGATACCTGGCACCATGTGTGAATAATTAAAGATAACAGAGGAGAAGGCATTCCCATTTTGCGTAATTCCCTCCATAGTAAGTAAGTAGTTGTTTATTTGTTGATTAATTAAAATCATTACAAACAAGTAAAGCAAGAAAAAGCAAAAACAAGCAAGCATACATACACAAAACTATTAACATCCTAGGAAAGATCCAAAGATTATGAGTTGATAAATTACATTTTTAACAGAATATTAAAAACTTTACAGTAAGAAAAAATTATAATGCATTATGCTTACTAAAGTGCCTTATGCTAGCAGCGAATAACATTTTAGCAGCATCTAATTAAAGTGACATATGTTAGCAGCAAATAGTATAATTGGTAATATTTTGCTATTGACCATTCGTAAACGGTAATAAAGTGCATTATGCTTACTAAAGTGACATATGCTAGCAAAAAATACTGTTTCAACAGCCTCTAACTAAAGTGCAATGTGTTAGCAGCAGATGTTATAACAGCAACAGTAGTTAATGTAATGCAATCTATGAGCTAAAATAGCATAGAGTGATAACATATCTTCAGTATCAGTATTTAGCCATTTAACAATTCACAGCAACAAAACAAAGTGCAATTTTCTTCAATACTTATCAACAGACTCCTCATATTAGTTTAAGCTACTAGTACCCTAAACCAGTATAACAATGTTCTTCAAACAACCTTTAACCCTTATATCTAGAGCAAAGTGCATTATGCATACTAAAATAAAATCCTTACAATAAAATTAAGTAACGTGAACATTGATCAAAACTTATACAAGCAAATTTAAATGACACTGACAATGCCTTAATATAACATCCACTGTTCTAGGGCAATACTAAATACCATATTTTTAAAATAAGTAATACGATCTCCCTCTTCATAAAAGAAAAAAAAATGTAAAGCTTTATTGCCGTGCCAATTGTTTTCCTAAACTATTTTGCCATGGAATTCATTTGCTTGGAGCATCAATTATCTGTATTTTTTTTCCCGCAATATTGATGAACTTAACAAAGAGATGAATGAGTTTAATGTTGTCCCCACTTAAACAGCCAATAATTGCATTCTTGCATGTTCTCACTCCCAATTAATAAAACATCGGTTTGAGGATGGACTTCCAAGCATCTGCCAGAGCTGGGCATAAGGTTACAATATGCATTAAAGTTTCCACACTTAGCCCACAGAGCCTGCAGATACTTGATGACCAATTATTCTCCCATTTTGGTATTGCATCTTTTGTCAGATATCTTCCCAACAGTAAGTGCATAAATGTATTCTTAATCAGAGGTCTTAAGTGATATGACAGATAGGGTTGGGGCGACAACCCACCAAAAGAGTTAGCTATTGTCCAAAAGTGATTTTCTTTCCTTAAGTCCTCCTTATCCACTATAGTAGTTAGTAATGCACCTGTTTGATTCACTTCTTTCTTAAAAACTATTTTACTCCTCATTTCATCTTCTATTTTTGAACATTCATAATTGCATAAGCATTCATTTAAATATGACTGCCAATTCCTAGAATATTTACCTTCTGAAATTTCATGCCAGCACAGTTTTGCTAAAGATCCGTCCTCTGATCTGACTAATGATAAGAAGGACTTTAAAAATGTAGATTGACGTGCCAGTAATTGGTTCTTCAACCCAAATTCTAATCTTATATTGGCACGACTAATGTGTTTAGGAATCTTAAAAGCCGCTTTATATGTCCTAATTTCTACGTCCTCTAGTACTTTTGCATCTTTGCCCCTAAAGATGATGGAGCAATAGTCCAAGGATCGAATTAACTTTGCTCTTATCACCCTCATTAAGTGTCCATAGTAGCAGCCGGTCTACTTTATCAAAGGTTGTGGAGAAATCCATGAAGGCCGTATGAACATTTGACCTACAAAAAATCATATCCTTCTACTCAATTAGTGATTTTTCCTAAAACCTGCGTGTTCTATAGGGAGGACCTTTTTCTCCACCACCCATACAGTGAGGTGATCAAGAATACTACGGGCAAATATTATCCCCACTGCATCTAATAGAGCTATTTGCCGGTAATTACCCGGATGAAGTCTATGGCCCTTTTTATACAGAGGGATTAAAATACTTTCAGACCAAAATTGAGGCGTCTTTCCCTGAGAATAGCAGAAATCAAACAGTGGAGTTAGGCAGGTGACCTACAACAGAGGTTCCTTTTTTATTACTGTCAAGGGAATTTCATCATGACTCATTTTTTTTAAAAACCCTACAGCTTCACTCGTTGAGGATGCGTAGCTGAATTCAGGGATTTCGAACGAATAGGATAAAGTGGGGGCAGAGCCAAAAGGATTAGGGTTAGCTGAATAAAGTTCTACCAGATGGCATTTCCATTCCTCTTCTTCATTAGGAATGGGGAGAGAAATTACTCTTGTGCCTCGACAATCCGCGATTATTTCCCAGTACCTTTTAGAGTTATTTTTTGAGGCCACCTCTTTTAACTGTACCCATACACGATCTTCCTTTATTTGCTTTACCTCTTTAGTAGATTTATTAGGTTATTCATTCGAGAGAAACATTCAGGAACTGAGCCCTCACTGATGTATTTATTTCCCTTTTTATACAACGCATTTGGTCAAAATACAATCTCCGGTTAGCTCGAATGTGCGATTATTTATATGATGTAGCCAAAGTACCAGTATTACGATAAAAGGCTTCAAATACGTTGGATTGAGGAGAATAACACTCAGCCATTACTAAGTGGTGCTGGTCTCCTATCAACACTGTTAAATTCTCTTTTAGTTTAGCGGTAGCCAGGGTATTCTAATGGATACTACAATTTTTTTACATTAAACCCTACTGTGCTATCTTTAAAATTCCAGGAGCCTACCTTGGCACAAGTAGATTCAAATTTAGAGCAGATGAACATGTGGTCACTAAAATCATTCCAAAACGTCCATACTTATGAGTTTACAAAAGAAATGTATAGCGACTATTAACTCATCTATAATGTTTCTCCCAATGGGCACCTTATGGGTATAATTTGCTGGTATATCATTTTCTAACCTCTCATTGGCAATTATAAGATCCAAACTTCTCAAGCCTTCAAGTAATACAGCTCCTCTTTTATCAGTCCGGCTGGTTTTCGGGAACTGAGCAGGGGGGTGTTCAAGGCTTAATTTTTTAGGGGCATTAGCGAATAGCATTATTTTATGAGAAAAAACCTTAGAATTCAAATCTCCAACTAGCATTAGAAACCTGCAATCTTCACTTTCCAAGGTGGTGGAGATAAAAGCAAATTGTCTTTTAATAGATGAGAGTAAGATACATCAGGAGGTAAGTATGCATTTACGATCAGTAAAGAATTTGAATGATCTTGGAGATCTAGCTTAGTCGCCTGAATTAAGTTAGAGGCATGAAAGATTACTTTATATGACAATCTAAGACTTGATCTTAGATATATAGCAATACCTCCTTTAGCATGTCAGCAGGCCGGGTCAGTACTACATAATCTTCAGTTGACCAGTTCTTTGTGATCCAAGTCTCTTGTAGACATATTATGTCCACACTCTGCTCGTTCAAAAATAAGAGTTTATTTTTATTGGTGCCTAAGCCAGCTGCGTTCCAAGAGATCAATCTAAGACCCTTGCTAGGAAGAATTCTCGTATTTTAAGCCTGAGGATCTATTTGTGTTAAGAGCGTCTGCTACCCAACTCCATTTCTTATCTTCCTCCTCTGCAGGCAGTACATAGTGGTTCTTTTTCTCTGTGAGAAGTGAACCCCTCCTTCCCTCTTTACGAAGGGAAACCTACAATATACTCTCTCTCTCCAGGTGGGGCAGATCCCTTGTGGGGATAGCTGGATGAGTATTAAACTATTAATTATGAATCACTTTTTAGGAGGCTAGCTCTTCTTCAGGTACAAGAACGTCAATACAACAGCATCATATTTTATCACTGTTTGACATTATCAAATGGGAGATAACTTTAGATGCAAATGTTACTCATGCTCCTCTAGGATTATAATATTTTTTAACCTGAACCAGGGCGAGGTCATTGTCCTGGATCATTTGGAGGCCCGGGATTTTGGCCTAACAACCCAATAGAAAGGACCTGATCACATACTGCTCATGATCAAAAATGTAAGAAGATTCTAAAATATAAGGTGAAAACAATGAGTGATTAGCTTGTCAAGATACCTCAGGAAAATGTTCAGTAGTATTATAGATAACATTACTACCTGAAGAGGAGGCAAATAACAATCCATTGGCATTCAAGTTACTCTGTACAATAGAAGGAACGCTTGGATCTAATACGGTTGCATCATGGGGGATTGAATTGAGGCACTAGGGTTCGATAAAGGTGAACAAGGTCCCAAAAAATGAATTTCTACTTGACCATCTTCCTTCTTCATAGTGGTCGGATCAGAGTTCAATGATAGATATAAAATTAAATTAGGGTTGAACTGTAGCCGTTTTGCCCTTCAATGTTTTGCCCTTTTTTCTTTCTTCTTCTTTTTCTTCTTGCAAACACTGTTAGTTTTGTTCTTGATAGCTTTTTCCTTGGGATGAGAACAACCAGCTTTTAATTCCCCCACTATAGGAAGTTTTTTTGCACCTATTTGTTTAGAAAAATGGGGAAAACCTTTCGTATTGTACTTGATTTTTCCTTCTTAGTTTGCTGGCAGGAGACAGATACAGATACTGGAACTGAGTCCTCAGGTTAGATTTCAATGTATTATTATTTTTCCTATTAGAAGAGGGCTTACCAGCCTGAGTGCCAAAGTGTCTCCCTTTACCATAGGAGAGAGAGCATGTTTAAGTAGATTTGAGTTGATTGGATTTGGCCTCCAAAAATGGATGAGAAGGGGTCCCCTTACCAGAATTAGGCTTACAAGAAGGAAGAAGGCCAGCTTTACCAGGTGATAGTCTTTTTTCAGAGACTTTGAACTTGGTCAAGGCTAAAAGAGAAGCCAGGATTTAATCAGAGCTACTTACTGATTTTTCCATTAAGGCTAAGATAGAAGATAAAACTCTTTCCAGGCAAAGTAATGATTCAGACATCAGCATTTTTGTCTCTGGGTTATTATTTATGGGATGAAAACTTGAGGACAAATCAGGAGAGGCAGAACCTCTTGAATTTAATATACTTGTTCTGCTGGGTGTACTACTAAACAGCTGCATCTTAATGGGGAGATATTGAGGGAGATCCTGAGAATTTAGGGAAGGCAATATGAGAGGATTAACAGTCCTGGACGACTCCAAAATAGGTGCTGGGATAATTTTGAGTTGGATTTATATTAATGCTGAGGTCTGGGAGGGTAAAGTCTTCCTTCATAGGGTCTCCATATTTTAGGGCTATATGAAGTACCCCTTCAGGCTGGGTAACTCTGTTAGCAAGGGAGTGGATGGTAAGATTTGCCGGCAAATAGTCTTTCACCCTAGATTCAGAGTATGGCACATCCCTAGACCAAATTGTGCTAGAAAGGTTAGAAGGTCCTACTGGAGATGATTCTCCAAGATCAACTTTAACCTCTCCTTGAGCTTCTCGTTTAGACTTCAACATCCCTGTTGTGTTTGAGCTTGTCTCTTTTTTAGGAAAAAAGGTGGAGATGGTGTTGAAACCTTTCAAGGTGTTTATTTGTTTTGAGTTATTCCTTAAAGGTTTATCTTTAGTTTTTTTGCACATCTTATATATATATACATATCACTCTTCCAGAGCACAATTTCTTTGCAGTGATATCTTAGTCTTAAAATTTCTCCTACCTCTCACATGCAGGCGCTTACGTAATCCTCATGGTGGAGCAAACGAGTGGGAGAATACAAATGTGGCCGGAAAAAGGTGGGGGCGATATATTGGGTATTGTACCCGCTAGCTCACAGTGCCTCCACTATGTCTCTATTGTCCCTTCAGCTCATTCAGCGGCTTCAGCTCTTTCTGCCCCTCAGCACTACTCTGAACCTGTACGTCCATTGGTGGGCAGAAGCTGTAAAATCGATAAGCTCTCCAGGTGGGAGGTAGAGGTAAACAAGCTGGGACTGCACAGCACATATGCAAGTTGCACCCAAACCTAGTCAGGCTACCTCCGCAGGCTGCTGAGTCACACACCAGCGGCCACCCACTAATGATGGCCGTGCTTGATTGAATCTCTGCCCCACTTCCACTTTCCACTCCCGCTGCTCTGCTGGGTCTCTCGGTGACCCGTAGCTTGTATAAACCAAATCTGTGGACTCTCTGATTGTCTGATGATCTCTATGATGGAGGGGCTCAGAAGTAGTGCTGGGCATTGTGGGGCTACACGGCGTGCCACGGAGACGGAACCAATCTTCGCACACTCTACGTAGCTCCACTACGCACCACCTGCATCCAACCCGCGCTATTAAAACGTTTAAAAACATCTGTTTAAAAGACCCAGAAAAATCCTTATTGGCAGCATCCCCGGGCTGCCCTCTTCATCCTTTGCGCCTTCTTCATGAAAACTGTGCATGAGTGGGCGGTCACGCATGCGCATTCCTTGCGAGAAATGCCATGCACGAGCGCCCGCGTAGTTTTAATGAAGAAGTTGCGATAGCAAAAGAGGGCAGCCCGGAGATGTTGCGAATAAGGTAAGGAGTTTTCTGGGTCTTTTAAATAGATGTTTTTAAATGTTTTAATAGCACGGGTGGGAGGCCAACTCTGCTCCGCCGCAAGTGTGCAGAGATTTGCCTGCTCCACCTACTTTGTGCACATCCCATGGGCGGAACAGAGTTGTCCGCCCACCCCTACTCTGGAGGGCTTGTTTGCTCCGCTCCACTCTCTCGCTCCTCCGCGCTGTCCACATGTCTACAATGTCTCTGTCACTCACATTCACGTTCAGCTGGTATGCCAGAAGTGGGCACTTGCTGAATGCACAGGTTTAACCGGTTTCAAAGCCATGGGGGTGGATGCAGGCTAGCAGGTCTTACTGGAGATAGGGGAGTGGGGTCAGCCTTCACAGTTGCTGACTGCAGCTCCTTTTTCTACCCAGCTACCCAGCATTCTTTAGTCTTTTTGCAACCCTCCTGCAGACAGACGATTGGGGCACTCCCTAGCCGAGTCGCTTCTGTGGGCGACCCGGGAATCGCTCTCTGCGGGAGCCAACTACAGCTCCTGTACTTGTTACTGCAGGTTGAGAGGAGCTGGCTGGTGGCTGACTGGCTGAGGGTTGTCGGGCTGAACACAAATCCACTCGCAAGCACACACGGGGCGGGGTCAGGCCAGGAGAACCAGGCCTTGGGGGCTTGGTGTATCCCCCACAGGGTCAGTTATCTTGGTGGACGCAGCGTTTGCAGCTCCGACCTGCTCCACGTTTCTCGGGTGGCTCCTCCTCCTGCATCCTGTGTCACTCCGTCTCGAAAACTTAATTATACAAATCACTCCACCGTTCTGAGGTACTCTTCAACCTAAACACAAGTTTGAGCGGGCTTGGCGCAGAGGTGGATATTGCCCTGCAGTTAAGCGGAAGCTCAAAGATAAGCAAACAATATACTATGAAGATATTATGCTGGCTCAAGGGAAATTTTACTCAGCCCATATTGAATCAGTCAGTAACAACTTTAAAGAAATCTTTGCTGTAGTTCAGAGCTTCACGTCCCTTCTGGCCCAAGCTGGCATGTCACCTTCTTCACCTACCTGGTGCAACAGTCTGTCTTGCTTCTTTAGGGACAAGATTCAGACAATTCAGGTGGTGTTCACTCCCTGTGACATCAGCATTGGGGCATCAATAAAGTTTCAATCTGCTGATCCTGCTCATTCTTTGTCTGTATTTAGTCCAGTCGATCCACTGGAATCCCTTAAAATTCTCAAGGGTCTAAAGTCTGGTTCGCCCTCGGACCCTTGTCCTGCTCGGCTACTGGCAGCAGTGGCTGTGGTCACGAACACAGGAGTGAATACCATCATTAACCTCTCTCTTCAGAAAGCTGTTGTACCACAGGCTTGGAACCAGGCTAAGATCTTGCCACTTCTAAAAAAGCCTTCATTAGACCCCCTCAGCCCAGGGAACTATCTGCCTAACTCCCTCCTTCCTGCTTTGGTCAAGGTGCGCAAGAAGGTGGTTAGCAAACAGCTTATGGAATTTGTGGAAAGGGAGGTGCTCTTGCATCCAGCCCAATCAGGGTTTTGAGTGTCTCGCAGTACAGAATCAGTTCTGGTTGGATGCCGGCAGGAGAGCTTCATTAATTTTGTTGGACCTCTCGGCGGCGTTTGATATGGTCCTGCACTCACGTCTCTTAGCGTGATTTGGCAGGATCAGTGTGTCGGGTGCCATTTGGGGCTGGCTCTGGTCCTTTTTGGAGGGACGGGTTGAGCAGATTTGGCTCACACCATCCTCCTCCTCCGCTCAGTTAGTGACAACTGGAGTGCCCCAGGGATCCTCCCTTTGCCCCCTTCTTTTTAATATCTATGTTACTCCTCTGATATATCTGGCGGAGTAGTTGGGGGCCAAGGTGATGGCATATGCTGATTACAGCCAGTTGCTTTTTACCTGGGACAAAGATGAAAACTCTGTTCAATTGGTTCAAAATTGCCATTGCTTATCCTCTATTTTTAAATGGTTGGCGGATGCAGAGCTTAAGTGCAATGAAGAGAAGTCCGAGATCTTGCTTTTTGGTAAATTTCCACCTAACTTTCAGAGCAGCTCTGGCCTCCAGAGCTCCCATTGCCTACCTCCACAGGGAAGCCCGCTAAAAATTTGGGGGATGGTTCGATGAGAGTCTTTCCTTTTTCACACATTAAGAAGTTGGCTGGCTGCTGCTTCGGCCTTCCTAAAACTCTCAGAAGATTTTTTCCCCTTTTACCTCAGGTGGCGAGGAAAACGGTCACATGTGCCCTGATTCTGTCGCGGTTGGATTATGCCAATGCCCTTTATGTTGGTATTCCGGGCTACCTGTTAAAGAAGTTACAGGTGGTTCAAATTATGGCAGCCAGACTCCTATTGGGCATTTCGGCTAGGAACAGCATTCGCCATCAGTTGCAATCTCTCCAATGGCTCCCCATGGTGGATAGAGTTAAATTTAAATCACTGGTTCTGGCCCATTGTGCTCTTCAAGGTTGCGGTCCTCTTTATCTGCAGAGACGTTTTTCCATTTATGTTCCTGTGAGATCCCTGCGATTCTCGTCCCTTCGCTATGCTCAGGTTCCTCGCTTCAAGTTTCAGAGGCTAGGGTTCAGCTCCTTTGCGGTGAGGGCTGCTGTTGCCTGGAATGCCCTTCCTCTTGCCCTGCATACTATTCAGGACCCTGTGGCCTTTAAGAGGAAACTGAAAACACATTTCTTTGCTTGAATCTCACTTTCCAGACACCGCTAGGCATCGCGCCGGGACACTCATGAGTAGCTGTGCGCGTTACAAATTCAGTAACAAAAATGTGGGTTATATCCCCCTCCAAAACTTCAAGAACCTTGTTTGTAGGTGTGCTACGTTCACCACTGCTTTGCAAAATACTTCTAGCTGGCCTTTGTAGGTGACTTGCATTAATGCTTTGTAAGTGACCTCCAGTACCCTCAATGGTGTTGGTACTGCACAGCATCTATTCTTACTTCAACATTGTCAATTGCTGAGCTGCTTGCCCCCATAATTGATGGTGCATAGTTGGCAATAGAGGACGTTGCTTTATGAAAATTCTCCTTCTTCCTGCGAGATTTATTAGCCTTTATTTCCTAACGGTGTGTGGTAAGGACGCCTACTACTTCCTACAATAGGTCATACGGGTTAAAATGGTGGGCCAAGCATTGGGGCCCAGTGCAGCCTCCCCTGCAACCACTCTTGGCCCGGTCTTCAACCCGGTAGTGCCCAGGGACATCCTGCACTGCGATGGTAATGACCCTTTATAGGTGCCCAAACAGGAAGTCCGGCCTCCAGGGACAGATTAAACCACACTGGATTGTGGGCATTGAAGTCCTTAGCCATCAGGTATGTAGTCGTGAGGGTAAGCAGTTAGGTTAGTGGGACCATATGTTTTGGAGTTGCCCCCAGTTGATATATTATTTACAGTATATATGCAGCTAAAAAATCCACAAATTGGAGCTGTGCTTAAAACTCATTTACAAACCCCCACTCCTAGAGATTGTGGACTCATCCTGTGCATTTTTCGAAGGGTCACGAACAAGATTTTTCATAGCAACGGCCGTAGAACAGTTCCTAAAATGAAAAAGTGCTGATCTGTCATTAAAATAGTTGAAACAAGTTTTTCATAAAAAAAATCAATGCATTGAGAACATTTGAGGCAACCTGGGGCAAGTACCAGAAGGGTGAATTGTGAGCTAAAAGAATTTTGATGTTTTGGATTACTGACAGCTAATGAAATTAATAACATATTATTCTTAAATTATGATGATATACAGAGCTCAAGTAGTTTAGGGAATTTCTATACCGTTATCAGCTGGAAAGTTATTTTAATGGCCTTTCTTATGTCGTATAGCTATTGTATTTCTTTTTAATATACTTTTGCTGTGTTCTACTCTGGGTGCACTATTATGTTGTGTGCCCGATGGAGATCAATGTGCACCTCCCAGCAGAGATGCTAAGTTTGCATAGGGAAATCATATCAAGGCAGAGCCACCATTTAGAACTGTGGCCAAATAACGCACAGACAGGGGATCTGCCATGACTTGCCTTGTTTTTCCTTGTGCCCATATCTGTAATGCAGGCCAAGCTCATAGGCAAAAGACTTGACCTCATTTGCATGTTTTTCACACCCATACACATCACAGAACTCTTTCTCTAGATCATGTCAGTGCACATTTAGAGTGGGATCAATCACTATTACAGATGGAGCTGAGTAGGTGGTTTCAGCAGCTTTTGCAGTACTAAAGTGTCTTGGAGCACAAACTGTGAGCACAAATGCACATCCTGGGGCAATTTGTGTGATACCACTCAGTGATTTTCTTGGATGTTATTTTGCATATACCAAATGCTCCTCCAAAGTAAGTTTTGTTAATGCTGGAAATGGTATTATTATTATTGTTTTTATTATTAGTAGTAGTAGTAGCAATAGTAGTAGTTGTAGTAATAGTAATAGTAGTTGTAGTTCCATTTAGTGTATTTATTAGGTGCTTAACATAAAGGAAAGTCGGGCCGACATCGGCCTGCCGCAGTTATGGCGGGGCGCACCGGCCCCCACCCACTCCGGGTCCCCTGGTGACACGGAAGTGATTGAGTCACTTCCGGGTCACAAAGGGAACAAAGGCCAGACCGGTTAGATCCGGCCTGGCCGACGAAGGGTTAAAAGGGCGTGCAGCGTGGGATTCGGCCTGTTTGACTCCTGCGCGCCACGGCCTCCCCTTCCAGCCTCTAGGAGGCTGTAATTATTTTTCCATCCAGTCTCACTAGGCGGCTTTATTTTAATTTTCGGTTTTGTCTTTTCAGGTGTATGAAACCAGTCGGCTTCGCGACAGAGGTCATGGAATTCGGCGGCCTACCGTTGGGGGGCCTTTTTAAAAATCTTCTTTGTCTTGCAGGAGCATGTCTGGAACAGCGCAGTTGGCGTGTCTGCAGGTCTAAGAAATAACAAAGAGAGGGTCCCAGGGAATCTTTAGTGACCACACAGTTATAGCCCCCGGAGCAAAGTACAACTAAACAACAAAAATAATAACTGTGGGTCAAAATGGGGAGAGGATGTGTCTTTTAAGAGGTGTGTATGGGTGAATGCATGTGTGTTGAACAACTATTATGAACAGCACACAACATTGTATCGCACTAGATGGGAAAAATATCCATCAGTTTATCGTCCTTTACCGCCCTATCATCATTTGAAACCTTTCCCAAATGTGGAAGCAAAGTTGTTGCCACTTCAACAAGGAAAAGGTGGTGCGTGGTAACTGGGATATTATTAGATAAACTGAGGAGCAGTGCAAGAAAAAAGAGTGTGAAAATCAAAAGGTGTCTGCAGGTCTGTCAGGGCGAGCTCTATTCACGGCTGAGCGGCTTGGGAGTATCCCCCGGACAACGTGACTGGGACGTCTGCGGGAGGCATGTTACAGCCGGTCGAGGCGAGCACTTGAACAGCGCCTGGAACAGCACCTGGAACAGCGTGAATGGCGGAGATCAGTGCAGCAGGTGTTGTCATCGAGCGTGGGAGTACCCCTGGAAACAGCACGACAGGTGCGTCGGCAGTGTAGTGACATGAAGTCAGCATTCTAGTGTGCCAAGTGTGTATGTTACACTGTACACCCACCCACCACAGACGTCACCGGTCAGGTGACGCTGATCTAATAAAAGGGGCAGAGTGCACGTGCTCCTGGCCAGTTCACCCAGTACCCCACTGTGTCCATGTCACATAATTTACCAGCATGAGGGCCTAGCGCCCTCACCAACTTTACAGGCAGGACGGTCGGTGAGCCTTTGGGACAGCGCCTGGAACAGCGTGAATAGTAAATTAATGTGTGCTTGAACGGCGCTAGTGGAGGCAGTCTCCTTTGTAGGAGAACAGCTGAACAAAGTGCGCAATCTGTGTGCAATCTGCAATGTTGTGTTTTAAATACAGTAACACATACTGCGCCCCCAGCGTGAGCACCTTGAGGTTGGTGCTATTCTGAAGATCAGAGTAGGGCCTAGAGGAAGTCGGTCCAATTTGTTAAAACTTGCAGTGGGTACACACGCGCTGGTGTTAAGCAAAGGATTAACATTGACTTGTTTTAGTATTACATTTGTTTTATTAGCAGTATTCAGGAACAATCATCTTAAACAAAAATCGCCTACAACTCAATGGGCCGGCTCGAAAGTATGATTCTGTGCAATTGATTCAATGAGGACGGTGATACTTCAGATATTTAACGCAGCAAGCCGCCTACATCCCAAAAGGGCCGGCCGCATCTTAAATCAAAGGGAAGGGGGAGGGGTGAAAGTGTGCCCTTCGGGCACCATGCATCCATCCAAATGAACGATAGTGTATCAATGGGCGCCAGCAACAAACCGACCCCACGGTATCAGCCTCCCCCCAACACCCCAGGCTGCAGAGCTGTGCTTCGAAGGACAGGGCAAGCCCAAATCTATTGGTCCCAGTGTCTCAGGGCTACGTCGCATGCCCCCTCAGGGAGCACCCGACCGATGTGCCCCCCAGAGTATTCTCTAGGCCAGATTCGTCAAAATGGGCAATGCCCCTATATGGGCCACAATGTCAGACAACTGAGAAACAGGAAACTAGAAATAAACAACTCCCCATCCCACCTCTGCCCCCCAAGCCCAACATCCCCCCCCGCTCCACCCCCCGCCGCAGGTCCGGGTCCAATCCTTCCCTCAGCAGAAGGTGGTTTCCCTCAGATCTCTTCAGCTCTCAGTCTGGGACAGATGCAGAAGGCGCAGGTACCAAGACACATGATTTCTCTAAATTCCGAGGCTGCCACAATTCCGCATATTTTGCACCCTCCCCCGCTTTGATCAGGGACAGTTTTTCCATGGCAAGAACCGTCCACAGGCGATGAAGCCAACCCTGGAATGTGGAATGTGTGTGGTGCGCCAGTGAGACATGATGTTCTGTAGTGCAGACCAAATAGCGATGGCGATCAGTCTGCCCCTGCGTGACCGTAATGGGTATGTGATGGGATTGGGTAGACCCAGTAGGACATAGAAGGGGAATCGAGGGATTTCAGTATCGAAATGGGAATCAACTTCATCCAACACTGATTTCCAGTACTCCTGAAGGTGGACACAGTCCCAAAGCAGATGGACCAATGACCCCCTCTCCCCGCATCCGCGCCAGCATGTCGCCTCCCTTTTATGGTCCATCTCATGCAGCCTCTCTGGAGTGTAGTACCAATATGATACTATTTTAGTGAGTGTGTCAGTCAGGCCCATGTGATAGGCAGAGTGTCGCACGCGGTAGTAAATACCGTCCCATTCTTTTATGCTGAGAGTGCGTCCCAATTTCTTTTCCCAACGGGCCCTACCTGAATTATATACCTTGGAGTATCGGTCTAATAGCATGCGGTATAGGTCAGAAATGAGGTGTTTATCCGCAGTCCTCGTGATCAGCCAATACTCGTATTGCCGTAGTCACCGGTTGGCCTCCTCCCGTACCTGACTATTTAGCGCCCAATGCCGAGCCTGTAGGTACCTAAGCCATTCCGTTTCCGGCAGGCCATAATCTTGTTTGAGGGTCTCGAATGGGATGATCCCCTCCCTGGTATACAGGTGGAACAGGAATCTGCAACCCGCTGGATGCCACCTCGCGTATGCCACCACGTCCTGTCCAGGGGTAAAATCTGGGTTCTCAAGTAAAGGAATGAGTGGGGACGGAAAGGTGGTCAGCTCATGCTTAAGATTAGTGCTATCCTACACCTCCAATGGTACCCTCGTGATGTGTGAGGCGTAGAGATTAGGAGGTCGGTGCTGTCGGCGAAGGAAGGGCACTTTCTGGAGCAGACGGCCAGCAACGGCCTGGTCCTGGAAGAGCCAGTGTTTGTCCGACTCCCACCTGCTCCATTCCACCAGGGTTCGCAACTGGGCTGCCTGATAGTATAGCAGGAGATCCGGTAGGCCTAAACCCCCCTTCTCAGGAGTTAATGTCGCCAGTCTGAGTTTCATTCTAGGCTTCCTGCTGTTCCAGATTAATTGTGCCAGCTCGGCTTGTGTCTGACGAAGCCAGCCATCTGGCGGCTGTAAGGGAATGGCCCAGAATAAATAAAGAATCTGCGGCAAGACCTTCATTTTTATGGCCGCCACCTTACCCAACCATGACAGGGGAAGATGCCTTCACCTATTCAGCTCATTGCTGATTAATAGGCGCAGACGCGCATAGTTTACCCGGACCGTGTCCGGCAACGTGGGTGCAAGTTGGATTCCCAGGTATGGGACCGTTGTCTGAGCCCAGCGGAACGGGAAACGCCCCTGTAGTTGGGACCGAGTGTGCGCTTCCAAGGAGAGGTCAAGCGCCTCCGATTTGGTCATATTAACCTTGAACCCCCGACACCCTGGAGAATGCGTCTAGGACTTCTACACAGGCTGGCAAGGAGTCACCTGGAGAGGATAAGAACAGAAGGACGTCGTCAGCATAAAGGCTGATAGTGTGTATATATGCCCCAAACTTAATTCCGCACACCTCCGGAGTGGTTTGCATCACTTGTGCCAGCGGCTCCATGTACAGGGCAAAGAGCAGGGGCGACAGCGGGCACCCCTGTCTTGTGCCTCGTTCGATAGGGAATCGGGGTGAGGTAAAGCCATTGACCCTGACCGTTGCGGTGGGGTAGGAATAGCAATTGAGGACCCATGTACGGAATTTGTTGCCCAGCCCAGCCTTCATCAACACCTGCTCAAGATAAGGCCAGTGGACTCCGTCAAATGCCTTCTCGGCATCAATTGCGAGCATCTTGTACTCGCCCGTCGTCCTCGTGGCTTTCTCTATGAGGTGTAGCGCCCTTTTAGTATTATCAACCGTCTTGCGTTCGGGGACAAATCCCGCCTGATCCGGGTCGATCAGACCTGGCATCAGCGGCGCGAGCTGCCAGAATGCTAGTGTAAAGTTTGAGGTCTACATTGAGTAGAGAGATAGGTCGGTACGCCTCGCAGTGCGAGTGATCCTTCCCTGGTTTGGGGATGACCGAGATGGTGGCGTCCAAAAGATCTCTCGGGATCGCTCCGGCATCTGCGAAGGAGTTAAAGAGGGCGGTCAACAGCGGTGTCACTTGCACACAAACCGTCTTATAAAAAATGGCTGAGAAGCTGTCAGGGCCTGGCACTTTTGCTAGTTTGAGACGTGAAATGGCCGCGATCACCTCCTCCGGCCGGATAGGCCGGTCCAACAGGTCCGTATGCTCGGGGGTCAGTGACAGGAGGAGTATGGATGCCAAGAACCTCTCTCCCTCTGCCAGGTCGAGCGAAGACCCAGTGTATAGGGAGGTCTAAAAAGCACTAAAGGCTGCCGCAATATCCGTGTCCACGGTAACCACTCCTCCCTCCTGCGTGATGATCTCCTGAACTGTCTGTTTTCGCCGCACTTCCCGAAGTGCAGTTCCCAGCAGTTTCCCACATCGATCTCCCCCTGTGTAGTATAAGTGTTGCAGACTTAACGCTGCGTAGTCCGCCCGGTCTTGGTCGAGCGCTGCTAGTTGCTGCCTGACCTGTCCCAATTGCCTCCATATCCTCGGTCCCCCGGTTCGTTGGTGCATGTGTTCAAGTTCCCGCGTCTTTTGCGATAGTTCCTCCCACTTACGCGCACGTTCGGCGTTCTCAGCTGCCGAGACTGCGATCAGCTCGCCGCGCAGTACCGCTTTTAGTCCCGCCCAGTGTGTGGCCAAAGGCGTGTCTTCCGCGCTGTTGTGTGCCAGGTAGTCCTTGATACCCCCCTGGACCTTCTCCACTACCTCCGCGCGGTGTAGTAGTGTATCGCGCAGCTCCCAGCAGCGTGGTGCTCATGACATCGGAGGGAAAAAGAACACTGCCACCATGGGTGAATGGTCAGAAAGGGCCGCAGCGCCTATTTCAACCTCGGTTGTGAGTGCATGCAAGGAAGAGGAGGCTAAGAAATTATCTAGGCGTGCGTAGGTTTTGTGAGCATTAGAGTAGTATGTGTATTCCCTTGTGCCTGGATGGAAACAACGCAACAAATCTACCATACCCATATCTATCAGTCTAGCCAGTCCCCCGGCGGAGAGCGTCCCGGAATGAGAGGAACGTTGGCCCGACCGATCCTGCAAAGTGTCCATCACTAGATTCAGATCCCCTCCCACCAGTATATGTCGGTCAGGGGATGTGGCTACCTCTGTGAGGGCTGAATGGAAGAATGTCTCTTGGCCTTCGTTCGGGACATATATGGAGCAGATCGAAAAGACCGCCCCCCCAAGGGAGAATCTATAAGATAACAGCCTCCCTTTCACCTCTACCCCTTTCTGCAGAACTTTCCCTCTGAACCGTTGGGTCACCAAGATCGCCACCCCCGCTGTTTTAGTGGAAGAGGAAGAGTAAAAATGGTGTGGGAAGAAGCGAGATTGCATTCTGGGTCAATCTCTCTGCAACAGTTGGTTTTCCTGCAGCAGGCAGATGTCAGCCTTGGAAGTCTCCTAAAGGGAGAGAACAGCTTTTCGTTTCACTGGGTTGTTAAGTCCTCGCACATTTAGTGTGAGGATTCGTAACTCAGTCGGTAGCATAGGAGATCATATGGGGCAGTCGACCCCCACCTGGGCAGTGTCAAGCGCTAGGCAAGCTTCCCTCCCAAGAAACAGACCTCTCCTCGGGGAGTATCCTAGAACCTGGTCCCCGCCTGCATAGAAGGATGTTACCCCACTCAACTCTAAAGGAGTCCCTGGACCTGGAACCCGCCCTACCCACAGCCCCGCCCCCCCCCCCAACAGAACCCCCCAAAGGAAAACAAAAAGTAAACAACAAATCAAAACATACTTAGTGTCCATCATTCGAAGGTGATTGGTGAAGCACAATATTGGGGTAGATTACTCACAGCTCAGGAGCCGTCCCTCCCGCCGACAGCCAGAGTCACAACCTACATCAGGGCCCAACTGGCCGTTGGGCTCGCCTTGCGCTCAACTGGGCAGAGGTACTTCCGGCCCTGCGGAGACCGATTCCACCGCCGCCCGTTGTCCATCACAAATCACTTCCACAGGAGGTTTCCGGACTCGTCGGCACCTGGTCTGTTGTCGCCATCGTGGTTTACCATCGTCGGTCTCAGTGGTGGGCACGTCCTCATCCGGGGATTCTTCCGGGGGGTCTATCCCCAGGATACGGCACGCTTCCCTCAGCGACCAGAGTTGGTGCACTTTGTGATCTTTCTTGAATATCAGGCGAAACGGGTGGCCCCAACTGTAAGAAATGCCCTGTTGTTGCAAATGGGTCGTAACTGTTTGGAAGGTCCTGCGCTTCTGTAGCGTGCAGACAGGTCCTGATAGAGCACAGGGGATTGGCCTTTGAAAGACAGGGGGTGTTGTTGCCGCGCCTTCTGTAGGATGTCTTCCTTAGTGCGAAAGTCCTGCACACAGGCCAATATATTCGAGGGGGAGCCGAAGCCGCTCTCGGGGGACCCACTCTGTGCACTCTGTCAATCCTGAGCTCCGAGCCCGCCGGAGGTCCCAAGATATGGTTGAAAAGCTTGCAGGTGAAGCTAAGCAGATCCCTTGTATCCTCTGTGGACGTGACTCCTCGAATGCTTATGTTATGATGACGGGAGCAATTTTCCAGGTCGTCCACATGTCCTTGTAGGTCCGCCTGTTGATCATGGATCCATACTATTTCTTGTCGTAACGCTTCCATCTCGACATCCCAGTTGTTGCTCTTGGTCTCGAGGTCCACGACCCGTTCCAGTGTGCCATCCACGTCTCGTCTCACCTCTTTCATCTCCTCCGTGAAATCTTTCTGTTGGGTGTGGATATCATCCCGTAAGGTGGTGAAGAGCGACTCCAGGAACACCTTGGTGATAGGTTCCTACCCCTCTGACTGCTCCCCAGAGGACTGGGTCGTGCTCGCCGCCATGTCTTTGGTCTGTTGATTCGCCTGAGCCTTAGCAAAAAGTTCTTTGACCGTCTTGACCTTCCTGTTCCTCGTTCCACAAGCAGCAGCAGGAGTAGACCAGGCCCGTCACAGCCCGGGGCCTCACGTGGAAACTTCCCTGATGCCCCTATCTCCAGAATAGAGCAGCCTTCGCTTGCACGCAATAAGGCGTATCAAAGCAGCGGTGTGGCTATACCTCCGAGGCCCCTGTAGTACGCTTCTGGACAGCCCCTCAGGGTCACGTCTCAGGCCCTCCTTGTACGGCAGGGCCCCCCAGCTCCGTCACCCATGCAGCACGAGGGGTGATGATGATGCCTCGCCGCCAGTCCCCTGGTAGGGGGTCTAGCTGCTTACCCTGAGTTCTGGTTGTGGGTCGTTGGGGCCGTGCTAACCACCATTCGCCTCTTCTCAGTCTGTTCTGCTACCTTCTCAGGGGTCAAGGAGTCTCCCGGGCTCTCATCCACGGGCCTGGTGAGACAGAGCCCGCACCTAATGCCCCCCGCTCACTGCCTCCTCCGATGTGGTGGAGCTCCCAGGGAAATCTAGGGGCAGTGCTCTCCCCGGCTGCTCTCATTGCCAGTAGGCCCCAGTGTAACAACTGGATTTTTCGGACCAGATAGAATCAGACTAGAACACCACTAACCCAGCCGAAACGTAACCACCTCCCTCCTCAGGACCCATTTATCCAGGCACCTGGGTACCTACCTGAGGATGAGGAATTAGCAATATACAAGCTCATATCATCAAAAACACCACTAAATCTATAGGGTTACTAGGAATACTCACTGATTACTAAGGACGTCCATGCTCTACACCACACTCATACCTTATAGTCTCGCGGCAACAGGGGCCCAGACTAGACTACCCTGAGGCAGTTCCGATTATCTACCATTACACACTGATCACCATCAGTGCTCTCACTATTTCTGCAGACACAAGCCACAATCCTGTGGGTATACACATTGACCGCAGTCAATGCTCTCATTAACGCCACTCTCCCTAGAGGCGATCTCATTACACACTGACCACACTAAGTGCTCTCACTATTTCATACATACACAAGCCACAATCCGGTGGGTATACACATTGACCACAATCAATGCTCTCATTAACGCCACTTTCCCTAGCGGCGATCTCATCACACACTGACCACACTCAGTGCTCTCACTAATGCCACTCTCTCTCTAGTGGCAATCTCTGTCCTATGAATACCATCAGCTCTCTCTCTCTCTGTTGGGAAGTTTCTCTCATACATCTAATATCTACTGGGGATGTAATTGTTATATTTTATGTGGTACACAAGAATGGCCAAATCACAATATGCAAAGATTATTATCAAATACAAGTTCTCCTCTACTTCCTTACTCAGTTCCGCATCCGTTCACATAACAGCATCTGGCTAGAAGAAAGGTCAACCCTATTATAAAAACAACATCTGCACAGCTGTTCATTAAGAACTGGGGTTCCTTTATTCACTAATAACATCAACAATATAACACTACAATATCACACATAGCCTGAAAAGTAAAAGGGGAATAGACACATACACAGATCTGCGGGGTCTCTTTATTATAATGGAAAGCTTTATTACTATAACACATCCACATGTAACTGACTGCACACCGCTGAAAGAAAAAGGGGTTAGCAATACAGTAGGGAATCTAACCTAGGAAATAAAAGACACGATTAATGTATATGGGCACTAATATAACAGGACAGATATCACCTGATTAGTATGAAGTCTTGTTCTAGCTGTCATCTGGGTTCCTCTCTCGTCTGTGCCTTGGCTCATCTCAGATTCTCCTCTGCACTCTTGGACACACATCTGCGCTGATCACTCTGCACTGGATTCCTCTCCCCCACGAACTGTCTTCACCTTCAAACTTCAGTCTAATGATATAGTTTCTGCCGCTCTGATAACCGTCTGCTTCACTAGCTTCTTCACTCTGTCTGATTATCCCAGCTCCAATGTCCAACTCACTCCAGCTGCTCCCACAGACTAATCCACGATATAACTTCAGTCTCTTCCAAAAGGCATCACTCCAGACTCCAGTTGTTAACTGCCTGCTCCAACTGATCACAACTCCTTCTGATAAGTAACTGCTTCTGACTGCTTTCTTCAGCTCCAAACATCATCTAACTTCTCTCTTCAGCTCCAACCTCCATCTGCACTCTCTTCAGTTCCAGACACCATCTGACTTCTCTCTGTTCCAAACACCAACTGACTGACTTCTCTCTGTTCCAAACACCAACTGACTGCTCCGCCTCTTCTGCACTTCGCTAATATGGAATGCTCTCTCCTAGTGGAAAGTTCCAGCCAGTAGCCTCCTCTCACCAAATCCATGCACCAGGCTCCCTGCTCCAGACGCCCCCACAGTGATCAACTGCTTGTTTCGTCTAGAGACCTGAGCCCAGGGACATTTCCTGATAAGATTCAGCTCCGGCCGGTTCTCTCCAGTTTGCAAAGAGCGAACAACACCTCATAACTAAAACATCACCTTTACCCTGCAAGCATCTCAGTCTGCAGGGACAGAAAGCAAAATGGAGTCTCTCTGGTTCTGGGCCTTGTAGGCCCGAAAAGGACTTAACTCTATCAGAATATATACACAAACCATACCAATATGTAATATAAAGTCAGGACTACAGGATCCTCCCTCTACTATAGGTAGGATGATGAAAGGACACATAATTATGTCAAAGCCAATAGGCAATAGATGGATTAGAGTCAAGAATAAGGGATCTATCATCATATAAAGCAGCTATCCTCACGTTTATGCTTCTAGGTCTGAAAAGGGGCCTAAAAGGACCAAAACAAGCTAAGAATAGGGATCTAGGATGGTAGCAAGCTTAAAGTCACCATCACTCTGAAATTGAGCCAAAAACCCGGTCAGAACACCCAGTCACAAGATGGCGGTGCGTGTCCCCCACCAGTCATCTGCGCCCACCGTACCTGCTTGTCTTCTGTGGCGCCCAATGCCGCCTTAGCCTGTGAAGGAGCTCCGTTCCGCAGTGCCGCTGCACCGCCGCACTCCCCCCGTCGCTGCCTGGTGAGGTCGAGCCACACAGTGCCGGGTAAAGCTCTGCTTCTGCACCTCCACAAGGTGGCGGCTGCGGTCGATGACTCAGCAGCTCCCCGCTGGCGGGTCCCGCTATTTGGGATGACGGCTGTGGCCGCGGTTAAGGATTCAGCAGCACCCCGCCGAAGAGTCTCTCTACTGGGCCATCCGTACACTGCCTCCGTCCCCGCTGAAAGCATGTCTTTAGTGGGAAGAAAATGCCAGCTCGATAGGCTTTTCTTTAACATTAGCTCGTTTATACAAGGGCCTCATAAGTCTATTTGCAAACCCAGCGTACTGAATGCATACCAAAGCAATCGGTGTAACAGGTTTTTTAGATCCTTCGAAATACAGGAGTCTAAATCTAGCTGCATGTGCTACCATCTACTGGTCAGGTCAAACAATTTCGGAAAGGATTTTATACATGCCTTTTCAGCCGTAATAGATACATTTTTCCTCTTTGGGAAGACATTTCATGAAAATATGCCAGCGCTGACAAATGGTTTACAGTTGCCAAAAGGTAGTGCTTTCGTTGTGGCATTATTTCTAGGATTTGGGACGGTGCTCAATCACTTGGTGCGAAAGTGGGAGCTATACAGGGGGACATTGGTTGAGCTACAGCCTATGTTGTACAGTTGCTGCTTTGTTATAAGGACTGGAGACAGCCTGGACTGCGGGGGCGAGGGCATAGTGGGTTGCAAGTTGCCTGATAAATTGGGTAAATTACTCACTTCTGTTGCAGGATGTGGACATAGGCCCTGGGTGCATGGGTGCATATCTCGGGTAGCTGAAGCCTTGTTCTTTTGGTGGGTAGCGGCATGAACATAGAGGTCAATTTTCTCTCTAGAAGGAGCATCTGTGGCAGCTGCGCGTTCAGCAACAAGGGAGAGGGTGTCTGGTACCAGCCTGCGAAAGACAACATTATTTCAATGCACCAACATTGTTAGTAGATTTGCATGATCTGTAAAGTTTTGCTTACCAGCACACTTTGTTTAGTACTTGTGCTTCAAAATATCTCGTCATCTCTTAAGGCAGGGCTTTAAGTGGGCCGGGTCTCCCAGGGAGCTGAACAATGGCAGTTTTAGTGAAAGGGGGGCCTCGAAACGGTACTCTGTTGGGTTCTGGACTGCAGACACATCATGTGCTCACCTCCACTAGTGGAACAGTAACAGCATGAAGGCGTGCCAAGTGAGCGTTGTAGGGGGAGGGAAATTCTTTAAAGAGTAATTTCCTCTCCAGATTTCCCCTTTCTGTTTGGAAACCTAGGAGCAGCAATATTGTCGTGGGCTTCCAATGTAAGGTTTGTTCATTATTATATACAAGTCATGGTGGCTGCTTATTGATCTTATACAACGAACAGCCATTGGCAAAGCCAATAGTCCTGACTTATAGGTATGATACTTGTACTATATATCTTGGTGTAATAACAGAAAAACTAAAAGCTGTGAGGCGCACTATGCTAAGCACAGATGTTAACCACACGTCTTCAAGACTCCTCAGTTTTATCCATCCCACCTAAAGCTCAGTCTTATGGCAAATTATGTGAGCACACGCTGAGAGCTGATGGTAATATGATGTACGATACTCCTGTTGGTAATACTAGATATGTAAGGTTGGAGTTTCTGCCGCAAGCATTTGAGGATTGCACAGCAGAAGCGTTTATTGGCTTGTGAGGTGCATTATCATGGCGCTGTAGTCCATGTGTTTTTTATACGAGATTACTGCTACAGGGGGTCTGAATATTAAATGCTTCTGCAGCTATAATGTATGCTTACCCTTGGCTATTGTGAGCAGGGCTGATTTTCAACTTCATGAGCTTTGCCAGGAATTTCATCTATTGTTCCAAAGCACCCCAAAGAATAGATGATAAATACACCTATAATAGAATAAATACTTGGGGTGACGTCAAATTCAAGACTCAGGTCTCTTGGTAGAGGGCACATTGTTGGGGCAGAAGTGGAACAGTCCTGGGTCATAACATCCCTACGGTTAGCATGCAATTGCCTTTCAGCGTTTTTTCCTTAGCCCCCACAGTGTGACTTAATCAGGGACTCCAAACAGCTAAGCAATTTCTACTTGGGAATGATGTCAAGTTGCTCTGTTGGGGGTACTTTGCATATGCAATACCGGTTCCTTTGGATAGAACTGTTAAGTCTGGTCCCTAAAGGGGGCCTGTTTCTGAGCTGTCCCGGTGTTGGCCGCTAGGGTACGAGGCTGGGCTAGGCACACTCAGGTCCTATTTAAATAAACAGTTAGAATCCACTCCTTGAGATTAAGGGTGTTTCATCCACAGTGGGGAACACCTTTATGTTTTTAGGTCCCCTCACACACCAACAGGCCCCTTGGTGTCATGCTTCATCTACGGGGTCATCGTACCCCTCTACGGGGTAAAGCGTGCTGCGACCTACGGAGACGTGGGAGCACTTGTTAGACTATGTGCAGGCCCGGACTGGCCGTTGAGGGCACCGGGCAATCCCCCGGTGGGCCGCATGGTTGGGGGCCGGTTTTGGGCCCCTGGGGCCGTTTTTGTTACAGGGCCGTTATGCTGCAAAAACGGCCCTGTAACAAAAACGGCCGAAAACCGGCCCTGTCACAGAGCGCGGTCGCACCTCTCCCCCCTCCCCTCTCCCCTCTCCTCCCGGAGGGGGAGAGGGGGGCCGGCTGAGCACTTTGCCAGGGCCGGTTTTGGTTCCCAGTCCGGCCCTGACTATGTGTGGTGTTGGTGAGGGGGTATTTTGAATAAATGTGAGTGTATTGTGGGGTTTGGGAAATAGTGATAGTTAAAAAGTAACCTGGCTCGTGGGGTGACTAAAAATATTTAATAAGCCCCCGGTGGAGAGAGAGAACACCAGAAAACATTTTTTGTCTTCTTTCCTTTACAGGTTGATCAATAGACAACGTCTTTTTTTGCTAGGTACATTACTTTTACCTGCACTGTAATTTTTCCTCACTTTTATTAGAAAATTCTGGTATTAGTTAGAGAAACGTGAGTAAGGTGGGGATTTGTGCACCCCGCCCTGAAGAAGGTGCTTCTGGCACCGAAACATGTCGATGCACACACAAAGGAGGTAACGCACATTGTCAGAGTAGTGACCTCCCACCCTCATTTTTAACAGCACCAGCCCGGGGGCTTATTAAATAATTTTTAGTCACCCCACGAGCCAGGTTCTTTTTAACTATCACTATTTCCCAAACTCCACAATACACTCACATGTATTCAAAATACCCCCTCACCAACACCACACATAATCTAACAAGTGCTCCCACGTCTCCGTAGGTCGCAGCACGCCGTACCCCGTAGAGGGGTACGATGACACCGATGATGAAGCATGACACGAAGGGGCCTGTGTGTGAGGGGACCTAAAAACATAAAGGTGTTCCCCACTGTGGAGGACACACCCTTAATCTCAAGTAATGGATTCTAACTGTTTATTTCAATATACCCAGGGAGAATGAATCCATTCTGATTTCTCTCTCTCCCCCCTCTGATTGTTAATTATACCTAGGCAGCGCGCAGCTGCGGGAGTTCCCCTTTTCCCACTAGTAGCACTGACAACACTTCATTAATAACACACACATTGGTCGTAAGTATACACACACTTACAGCACGATGGAGTCTGAACATGGACTTACATTTGGCGAGGACGAAATTGATGAAATTCTGGCGGCAGCTAACGCCTTTGAAGGCCTCAGCAATACAGATCCAGGACCAAGCGTGGCAGACTGGGACGAGATGATGAATCTCAGAAAAACCCAGATAAGAGCAGCCCTTAATGGTCTCCTAATGACGGAATATCTGAGAAACAAAATTGCGCCACAGGGGCTTCTAGTTAAGAACGAACCTTTCATTTTTCAGACGACAAAGTCTTTAAAAAGGAATGGTCACTAATCTCGTGGCACTGTACACGGGATTGGTTAGTCCTAATCATAAAGACAGCAAAACGAATCACACAGGAACTAAAGATAGCTATCCAAAAGATTGAGATTCAATTGAAAACCTACATAAAACCTACTGAACTAAAGAAAAGACTTGAGGAATTGAACCAAGAAATGTCGGATTTCGAAGCAACACTTAAACAGAGTAAGTTCAAAAAACTAGGAAAAGATAAAGACCGCTTCACTCCAGAAACTGCGTACCCCTATACGAAGGATGACTACGTCTCCCGGAACGTCAACAGCGATGTTGATAGTGAAGGTTCAGACAGTAGCTCGTCGGGATCAAGTACCGGCAGTAACCCCAAACACAGGGGCACACAAAGGTCAAGAGGCCAAAATTACCCAAGACAAAGAGGATGGAGGGGTTACCAACCACAACCTTTCTACTCACAGTACGGGGGGCCTGCTCCGTTTCCACCTTTTGCCTACGGCCCTCCACCTCCACCTAACCAAATGTTCCAACAGTGGGGTAATGAATATGACAATGGTTTCTTTCAGAACCAGTCTTTTTTAGCCTCACGCCCAGGACCACGCAGAGGCAGAAACAGAAAAGGAAACAACGTGTCTTGGCAGGACCCGGCCCAAACGGATCCGAGAATGAATACCCGGAGTATGACGGGGGCCCTACCAGAGAACCCATCAACCATCCGGAGATGGACTTAGTAATAAACATGACCCCGTATGAACTAACTGATACCCAAAGGAGGGTCTTGAACAAAGGATTAAGCTTCGTTCCCACCAACAAGCTAGACCTATTGAAATTACACACTGAATTACATGAATTTATACGGAAAATAAAACTACAGGTTTTCTTTGAAGGTAAAGAAAAACCCATGGAAACCGATACAGGACTAAGACCGAAATCGTCCTTTGTCCCACCAGACAATACACTACCTATAGAAGTCCTGGCTTATGAAAATGCGGTGATGACTGAGTTACAAGCCCTGAACAAGGATAATCGCCAGGTCTTCCAAAATACCAACCGTTATGAACACAAAGCCATTCGTGACCTGGCTAACAACCAAGACATAACAATCAAGCCAGCGGACAAAGGGGGAGCTGTGGTAATCCAGACAACAACTGCCTATAGAAAGGAATGCCTTAGGCTACTGTCGGATCAACAGAATGATACCATCCTAAACGAAGACCCGACAGAATCCATTAGAATTACCATTGGAGCCATGGTGGAGGAAGCCCTGGCTCATAATTGGTTGTCAAAGAAAGAAGCTGAATTTCTAGCCCAGAAGACACCAAAAACACCGTATTTCTACTGCATCCCGAAAATTCACAAGAGACTGGAAAATCCACCAGGCAGACCCATCGTCTCGGGGATAGGCTCCATCCTTGAGCCCCTGTCAATATTTTCTGATGCCTTCTTGCGCCCCTTAGTCCAGGGGACGAACACATACCCGAAGGACACAAAAGCAGTCCTCCAGCTTTTACAAGAACTGACTTTTGATCCAGAAAATCAACTACTTCTTAGCCTGGACATGGAGAGCCTCTAAACGAGCCTCCCTCACGATGAAACCTTGGCTATCATAGAAGAGGTTTTATACAGTACCGACTGGAAATACCAAACACCGAGATGTGTGGTAATGGAGTGCATCACACTTGCATTAACGAGAAACTTTTTTGAGTATGAAGGGACCCTCTACCTCCAACGCCATGGCACCAGTATGGGCAGCACTTTCACGCCGAGCCTGGCAGGCCTGTATGTCCACCACATGGAGAGCACAAAAATTCTACATACCGACAACCCATACAGACATCACATACACACATGGAGAAGGTACATCGATGATGTGCTTGTGATATGGCATGGGGACCAAGAATCTGTATCTGAGTTTATGGTTACCAGCAGAACCATTTCTTAAAGTTCACTCATACAGTGTCAAGAGAAACATTGGTGTTCCTGGATCTTAACATCAGCCCAAAAGACGGGAAACTACATACTAATACCCACTTTAAACCAACGGCGAGGAACTGTCTCCTTCGCTATGCCAGCTTTCATCCACGGCACTTATGCACCAATTTGCCGTATGGTCAGTTCCTACGCCTGAGACGTAATTGCACACAAATCCAGGACTACAAGGCACAAGCAAAGGATTTAAAAATCAAATTGCAGAGAAGACAGTACCCAGAGAAGGTCATCAACAACGCGATGAAAAGGGCGAGAAATTACCATCGGGAGGCACTACTGGAAAACAAACCCCAGAGCAATCAGGCATCAGCCAGACCCATCTGAGTGACTACCTACAGCCCCCAAACCAATGAGGTTTCCAAACTTCTGAATAAACATTGGCGCATCCTGACAAGTGGCAAACTAAACATTGAGAAACTCTTATTTGCCCACAAACGAGGCAAAAATCTCAAGGACATGCTAGTGCACACACGCCCAAAACTGCAACAAATGCCACAACTCCATCCACAAGGACTGGGAGGCCACTACCCATGTGGTAACTGTGCGAGCTGTCACCTGACTCAGGAAAGTAAGAATCTAACTTTTACTAATGGAACGAGGTGGGAACAACGGAAACTAACCAACTGCAACAGCAAAAATGTCATTTATATGATAACCTGCCCTTGCAATTTGGAGTATATTGGCATGACAAAAATCTTAATCTCAAGGAGTGGATTCTAACTGTTTATTTAAATATGCCCAGGGATAATGAATCCATTCTGATTTCTCTCTCTCCCCCCTCTGATTGTTAATTACACTCAGGTGCTAGCCCGGTGATAATGCAACTAAGGCCTTTAAGCAAAAGGGAGCTTCTATGTTTCCAGGACTGTCGCGTAATAATGCTAGTACGTATGGCGCAGGCGCTAGGTTGTGCAGCTTTCAACAGAGAACGAGCTTAAAAACAATCAAATGTGTCCTCATGTTATGCGCTTAGGATATGTTATGGGCGCTCAACATCATGTCTTAATTCAATATTGCTGAATTTACAACGCCCGATTTCCTTAGCTTCAGGTCAACAGCCCTGAAAAGAGCTGACGCATTACTACACTAATTGCAAACGCTCTCATTTAAAAGTAAGAAGTCAATGTTGCTCATGCAAGAAAATGGGACTGGGCTTAGCGGGGGAATCTTTAATAAGGGACTGAAGGAGATCCAATATATGCTCCATTCCTTCCTTAAGTGACCATGAAGTCACAATTGTTTCATAGTAGATACAGCATATGCCCCCGGTGGAAATTGTAACAGTAACTAGGTTTGCGGTTCTTTATGGAGCTATAAGGGGGGGAGCCATTGCCTGTAAGCCAAATGCTGCTAGGGGGCTTGCACCACCGGTGGTACCACCCGCAGGAGTGTGAATTGCCAATAAATTGGTTACCTCTGGGGTGGGCTTCAGGTTTCAACAGGGGGTCGTAACTTACCGAGGGAGGTAGTCTTACCATGTTACAGTGATTTCTTTACATGGGGGGGGAGGTCAGGCCTACTTGGCAATGGCCTCGGGGAGGATCACTCAGGTACACTCACAACATGGATGACGTCAAAACAGCATACCCAAGTCCCTGTTGTCATACCTTCAACGGTATTCCTGTGCATAGTTGCGGCGGTACATAGGAATTTGGGGCCTTTGTCTAAAGCCCTAGGCACCATGTGCTGGGACACATAAGCTCTTGGGGGCTGTCGTGTCACACAGATACACGCATACATGTATGTGTGGACGGACTTCGGGAATAGAAATATCATTGGCCTGGCAAGAAAAGTCTTTGGCGGCAGCATACCTTTTAGTAACCATGAATGCGCTATTTCAATGCATTTCACACTTTGTACTATCCTTAGCGACTATGGCATTCACTGTAGACTCCAGGTCTATTCCTTAATGAATGTCATACTACCAGGCACCCTCACTGTAACACTAATTCAAATACTCCGCATGTGACACAGACTGATGCTATGCTAAACACTTGCTGTTGCAAGTTTTATGGGAATGCATCTGGTGCTAATCTTAGATGAGGCTTAGCATGTGACGGCAATGTAATACAGGCACGTGTACTGCATCTTTCATCAGGAAGCCAGAATCACTAATCGTTTGTGTTTGTCTTTTCCATTTATGTATGGCCGGATCCATGGCGGATTCCTGGGAAGTGCTCCACACCGCAACAACTGCAACAGGTGGACTGCCAAGGAGGCCTGTACTTCAGGAACAAGAATGGCAAGCAACGATCTGTGATAGGTGATCGATCAAGGACTCAAGAGGTGCCAACACTGGGTTGATTGTTTATTGGTGTGTTAACCATAGGTTGGGCTGGCCGCAGTAATGTAGCAGGATGTTGTTTCACATAGTATGGCAGTATGTCCTTATCAGGAAACAGTACTTCTACAGTAACGCCACCTGTGCTCGCAGGGCCACCGTGGTCATGATAGTATATTCATAGGTTACCAATTGGTGGTGCCAGCCGTAGTAATATGGCAGTACACAGGGGTGTGCCTTGCCAGCTTGGCAAAACCCAGGAGTAATAGGCACATGCAACACCTCAGTACCCCTTGGCAGGAAGCAGGACTCTGCCTTTATGGGGTCCGAGCTCGCAGTTGCCGTTTTAGCAGACACAGTGAGTTTGGGGAGTTTCATAGTAAGGAGGTAGACATACACTGAACATTTCCCAGAGCGTAGTGGTCAGGTGTGGGTGGTTCACGGACTTCACATTACACCAGTTGGAGCTTTTTTGGGGCCTGTGGTTCCCTGGGTAGCCTTTTCAGTGGCGCCAACAGTGGGTGTCAGCGTCAGGAGCGCCGTGTCTTATCGGGCGCAGCTTAATGCCATCAATTAAGCCCATCTGGTGGCCCTATGGCTGCAGGTCTAATTTCCCTGGATCAGACAGCTCTAGCATATTTAGCACCCATTTTGGGGGGGGCGTGAAAGAACAGGTACACTGGGACGCCTGGGCAGAAGTGAGGTTGACATGTCCGTACCCAGGGTACACCCTGGCGCAGGCATTCCAGATCTCCCAATAGGGGAAGCAAGTCTGTGAGGCCATTGTGCCATTGGAAGTAAATACCTGGTAACAACAAAAGTGAGGCTTGCTAATTACAGACCATAGCCCAGGGGTGCACCTGAGGGGAGTCATGCTTCTTAAAAGACGGCGTCCATTTGTCCAAAGGTGGGATGAAACCATCGCAGAGAATTCTCTTGCCTAGTTAAGGGCATATAGGGACAAGGTTTGATCTTGCAGGGAGTTGGTAGGTCCCGATAGTCGGACTAAAAAATATAACTGCTAGGTTTATGAATTTTAGGTTAGGGCATGACCTTTCAGTGTAGGAGGGTAGGGGGGGGCAGATAGTCGGTCAACTACGCTGGCCTGTGGCTGGAAGGTCATGATTCGTGAGCAGTTCATTTAAGGTCCTTAGGGGGCGGTGCCATTCTCGAATGGGGTCGCCCAAAGGGAGGGACAAGTGGTTTCTCCCAGAACTCCGGGGGCAGGTACAGCCTGTTGGGTACATGGGTGCGGGGGAGGGGAGAGTCATGCTTTATCTAGGCTGGTTGGCCACCCGCACGTGCACAATGACGCCAGTAAACGGTGCAGAGATGCAAGGGCCCTCTTTTAATGGAGTTAATAGGGCGTACGGGGGTAACCGGGGGGCGGAAGTATCCTCACGGTAAGCGGGCCCTCTGCGCAAGCGCACTTCGACAGAAGGGTGTGGTTAATCGGGCGTACGGGGGTAACCGGGCGGTAGAAGTACCCTCCCGGTAAACGGGCCCCCTGCCCATGCCCACTTCGACGGAAGGGCGTGCTTAGTCGGGCGTACAGGGGTAACCGGGGACAAGTACCCTCCCGGTAAACGGGCCCTCTGCGCATGCGCACTCCTTCAGGAGGGCGTGATTTAGTAAGGATTTGACACCAGTTATTGACCTTGCCGTAGGCCCAAAAAGGTATGCAGAAAATAAATATTGTATGTGATCGATATGTTAGTCTCGGATAGGAAATAGCTTGTACTAGATGTATGTTAAGGTTAGCCATCTGATAGCTGTATATATCAATTGTAAACTTTTTCTGCGTAGTTGTGTAAACATTGTTTATTTAAATTTTTGATTTATTTTGTATGTTTTAAAAAATACGTCCGGGGGGTCAAAGGATCCCCCGCCTTCCAAAGAAATCCGTCTCATGTCCTGTTATTAATGTTTGTTAACGGAAGGGTGGGGGTTCTCCAGCAGTCCCTGGCCATAAGGAAAGGCGGGGCCGACATCGACCCACCGCAGTAATGGCGGGACGCACCGGCCCCCACCCACCCCGGGTCCCCTGGTGACCGGGAAGTGATTGAGTCACTACTGGGTCACAAAGGGAACAAAGGCCAGGCCGGTTAGATCCAGCCTGGCCGACGAAGGGTTAAAAGGCCGTGCAGCACGGTAGTCGGTCTATTTGACTCCTGCGAGCCAGGTCCAGTCCTTCCAGCCTCTAGGAGGCTGTAATTATTTTTCCCAGCCACCATCCCCTGAAGCAGATGATTGTTATTGTGTGTTATAAAGGTTTTCACAATTGTGTTACAAGAGTTTATGGATGACAAGAGTGTCTGAATAATACATTCTGTTCCTTAGAACTTTCTCCCTTTTGCAGATCATCAATCGTCGTATTTATTGCTATTCCTTGGTCAGGCGGTAAGGTCATGATTAGTGAGCAGTTAATTTAAGGTCCTTAGGGGTTGGCGCCATTCTCGAATGGAGTCGCCCAAAGGGAAGGACAAGTGGTCTCTCCCAGAACTCCAGGGGCAGGTACAGCCTGTTGGGTACATGGGTGCGGGGGAGAGGAGAGTCATGCTTTCTTTAGGCTGGTTGGCCACCTGGCACGTGCACAATGACGCCAGTAAACAGCGCAGAGATACAAGGGCCCCCTTTTAATGGAGTTAATAGGGCGTACGGAGGTAACCGGGGGGCGGAAGTACCCTCACGTTAAGCGGGCCCTCTGAGCATGCACGCTTCAACACAAGGGCGTGGTTAATCGGGCGTACGGGGGTAACCGGGGGGAGAAGTGCCCTCCCACTAAACGGGCCCCCTGCGCATGCGCACTTCGATGGAAGGGCGTGGTTAATCGGGCGTACGGGGTAACCGGGGGAGAAGTACCCTCCCGGTAACCGGGCCCTCTGCGCATGCGCACTCCTTCAGGAGGGCGTGATTTAGTCAGGATCTGACACCAGTTATTGACCTTGCCGTAGGCCCAAATAGGTACGCAGAAAATAAATATTGTATGTGATTGATATGTTAGTCTCGGATAGGAAATACCTTGTACTAGAAGTATGTTAAGGTTAGCCATCTGATATCTGTATATATCAATTGTAAACGTTTTCTGTGTAATTGTGTAAATATTGTTTATTTCAATAAATACAGCCGGGGGTCGAAAGATCCCCCGCCTTCCAAAGAAATCCCTCTCATGTCCTGTTATTAATGTTTGTTAACGGAAGGGCGGGGGTCCTCCGGCAGTCCCTGGCCATATCAAATTGACACTCAAGACACCATCTTTTAAAGTTCCATTTCAGATTTTTCAATATCCATTTAAGTAACTTGACATTACGTTCTTGGTATAGGCTTCCTTATGAGTTGCTCCAAAGCAGGCCCCAATATGTCGCAGCCATTTGCCCTTCAGTAGAGGTGAATTTCTGTACGTGTGAAGGGCATGCAGTTTCTTTCAGAGGACTAGAGTCCTTTAGTTGGAACAGATAACTTGACATATCTGGGGGGATAATTCCAAATACTTCACACAATGCAGAGCAGCAAAGAATGTTTCCCTGCTGCATTGCATAACAAGGGGAAAGCAGAAATGCTCCACATTAACAAAGATGTGGAGAGATTTTACTCTCTCCTTGCACAGGCACACTGTGTGCTGCCTAGCGCCAACCCAGAAACGCTTGCAAGGATGCCTGCATTATTAGAAAGATTGTTTTTGTGCTGAGTGGCTATGGCATGTCTGCAGCGCTTAGCTGCTAGTGACCGCTTGCTCCTCCCCCGGCCTTCAGATCGCTCTTACTTCGGGATGGACGGCACAGCTGCGAGGTCCTGAGGCATCGGTGGCATGCCTCATACAGGCTCCACTTCCTGAGGTTCGGGTGCCGATCACCGGGAGCTGGATTCCGCGCCTCCTTCCCAGCTCTTTGTGCCCAGCAGAAGACTGACGGCTAAGGGCAGCGGTGGAATTAACAAAGAAAAGCTTGGCTCGGTCTGAAGGTGAGCCAGAGAAGTGCCACATCCGTGGGAGAAAAGGAGGAGGTGAGCTTCCCTGTGGTTGACTGGCGGTGTGGGCGGCAGGTTGCGGGGGTGTGGGGATGCTGCTCTGGACAAAGCCTTGACTTTCTTTTTGGGCATCTAACAAGAGCTGCGTGGCCTAGGGCCGAGAGTCTGAAAGGGAGAGAGGAGTGAGGGTTGTTCATACCTCTAGAGTGCGGACTTTGGATCTGGACCCCTCCTCCTCCCTTCACTCATAATACTGCCTTGAATGTAGATAAAGGAGTGGAACAAAGGAGTGGAGGAGGGGAAAGGAAGAATTAAAAAGAAATAAAAGGAATAAAAGAGGGCAAGAAATACCTAAATCTACAAGAAAAATAGAAAAATGTGGGCAGTATACCAGAGGGCTGAGCACGGTTCTAGATTGGATCTGATTGATCAAAGCTGGGTGTTGCTGTTAGAAGAGGCCCCTGCTTTCCAAGGCAAAAATGGGAACGCACTTAAAATTGTCAAATTTAATGGCTGAGGTAGTCTCAGCTGCGAGCCTCAAAGCAAAAATGCGATTAGCTCAATCGAAGGCAGCATCAGCCGCGGCAAGAACCGAGCACAATCTAAAAGCACGACCCGGCTCTATTATGAACTCTAGTTCTGAGAGCTCACAAAAGGATCCACCAGAACCTGCCTAAGACTTCGGAGCGAGGGATCCAGTCATAGAGAAAATAGCGCAAGGTGGGCCGGAGGGAGGAATAAGACCAGAGGAAGACCTGGGCCCTTATGACAAAATATCGGAAAATCACGATCCAACTGTCTGGGCTCGGGAGGGTGGAAAGAAAAACACTAAGGATTTTCCACTATATTCCAAAGGCAAAGCATCCCTGACCACTCTGGCTGCATCTGTGAGACTACAAGGGCCTCGATGAGACACAAACCAGTCCCTCTCAAAATGTGCAATCAACACGAGACAATCAGTTACTCTAGAAGGAAAGGGCGAATATAGCTCCCTTCAAAAGGACAACAACCTCTCTGTGGACTTGCAGCCACAGGATCAGTCATCTCCAACATCTGTACAGCCACGATTACAGTTGCTTCTAGAGGGTTCGACACTCCTGCAGCCGCCGCCACAAAATCAGCCCCAGGTGTCAAGTAAAACAGGACCAAAAGTCTAGAGGCAGCAAGCATGGATTCAGGAAGAAATTGGAGGGCCCCAATGCAGACTGTCTGTACAATATCAAGAAGAAGGAACTCTACCACAATGCAATATAAAAACCATTCTAGACGAGATAAGAGAGCTTAAGACATCCTAAGGTAATAAAACGGCATTCCTCCATCAGCTCCTCCCAAAGATCGAGGAGAGTGTGGGCAGTTTTTCAGCAAGGATACAAGAGGTGGAATCGGTGATGTCACACCTTGAAGATCAAAAGAATACCATGCAGTAGTAGGTGAACTGAGTTACAAAGGAAAACATGTCAGTTGAGAGTAAACTTGAGGAGTTCGGGACTCACTTGCGGCATGCAACCCTGTGTATAGTTGGGGTTCCGAAGGGGAGTGAAGGGTCGCAAACTCTTCAATGGGTTGAGAATTTTATCTAGCAGAACTTGCTGCCAGAATTCACTGGTCATCTCACCATAATATGAGTGCATCAGGTGCCCTCACACACTCTGCCAAATTCAAAACTACCATGAACAATTTTGATTAACTTTGCCGAATATTGCATCAATAAACAGATATTAACTAAATAAATCCAGCAGAGATAATTTTTGATTAATGATATGTCCAGTTGTCAGATTTCTGCTGACATGACAGCAGCCGCTGCACGTTGGTGAAGAGTTTCTTAAAAATTTCTATATCTTTTTCAAGGCACAGGAAGCTCAGGCTTCAATAGCTCAGCAGTCTAAGTTAAAGATGCTAGTGAGAGGCAAGTTTCATATTTTTGCTAATATAGAGGAAGGCCGGGTCTTGCTGAGAGAAATCTCCTCCGCAAAATAGAGTATAATCACTAAATTTAATGTGACAGGTTGCTGGGGTACTGGGGTGAATGTATGACATTGTTCTGCATTCTGTTCATCAACTGTTGTTTTTGCATTTCTCACCCCGAGTGGGACGGGTATGCTCAGACGTGAGTCCTGTACGCCACTGGAGTCAAGCTATCCAGGCTGAAGATGGCTGATAGCCAGAAACCGGTCCTAGGAAGCTTGATTCTGGTCCGGGGAAAACATGACTTGGCAGTTCGGGCTGGACTGTTCCCATGAGGCACAGGGTCAAGCCTGATTTGCATATAGCCATGTCTGAACTGGGATGGTGTGGTGAGCAAAAAATTTAGGCCCAGATCTCTGTACTGGGGTGAATGTATGACATTGTTCTGCATTCTGTCCATCAACTGTTGTTTTTGCATTTGTCACCCAGAGTAGGACGGGTATGCTCTGACGTGAGTCCTGTGCTCTCCACACCACTGGAGTCAAGCTATCCTGGCTGAAGATGGCTGATAGCAAGAAACCGGTCCTAGGATGCTTGATTCAGGTCCAGGGAAGACATGGCTTGGCAGTTCGGGCTGGACTGTTCCCATGAGGCACAGGGTCAAGGCTGATTTGCATGTAGCCATGTCTGAACTGGGGTGGTGTGGTGAGCAAAAAAACAATGGGTTTAGGCCCAGATCTCTGTACTGGGGTGAATGTATGACATTGTTCTGCATTCTGTTCATCAACTGTTGTTTTTGAGGTGGGAGGGACATCACTCAGGGTGCAGCACCAAGACACCCCACAAGAGAATCCACATGGGGAGGGAGAAGATGGGGCTTGCGGGTACTTTCTCAACTCCAGGGGAGGGCAAGGTGTGGGGAGGGGTTGGATGTAGTTGGGTTTGGGGTACAAAAAAAAAAATGAGCAGAATCATAGTTTTGAGGTGGTGGGAAAATAGGTTATTGAATGGATTATTGCTACATCTAGGTATTAATTATAGAGATGGGTATTAAATGTCAGATAATTTAGGTTAATGTAAATGGAGTATTGAACAAACAAAACAATGGAAGGATATTAAGATGGTTAGTTTCTTTTTTACCACAGTTCTTTTTCTTCAAGAAACCTACCTGAAAACAAATACTCCAAAACTCTTTATCCCTAAATCGTTTTCTACAGTTTTTTTCACTTCAGCTGGGCGGCAAGAAAGGGGCCACTATATATTTTAGTCAAGAGCTGGACTTGGAGTTTGTCCACGTTCAGATGGATCCTCATGGGTGATGGCTAAGGGTCACGGCGAACCTAAACAGGAATACTCTAAATTTTGTCAATTATTATGGTTCAATTATAGATGATCCTACATATATGGTCAGGGATTAATGAGATACTTAGCGGGGTTTTGGGCAGATTGTTTTTGGGGGGACTTTAACTATATTTAAGACTTGACAAAGGACACTTCAAATAAAAACTAAAAAACAACTGAAGCCAAAATCTAACAAAAATAATAGATGTCATTACACAAGATTAATTGAGCTCATCTGGAAGCACTAGAATATACCTGCTACTCCTGACAATTTCATTCAGCTTCCCACATTGATTATTTTTTAGTATCTTGTTCTTTGAAATATGATGTTTCGGAAATGGTGGCCAATTCATTTTCACATCACTCATTGGTCAAATTAGAAATAGGAATAGAGGAGGGCAGGAGGATAAGGTCCAGGTGTCAGATGGATCTACTCCTTCTCTCAAATCAACAATGGGTAATTGACACAAGAAAATGGATACAAGAATTGTTTAAGGTTAATAAGGGTACAGCGTAACTCTTTTAAGTATTGGGGGCTTTTAAGGCTTCAGTTTGTGGGCAGATGGTGGCCTTCATGGCCGCAAAGTCTAAAAATCGGAGGCCTCACATAGCCAAACTTCAGCTGGTAGTTTATACTGCTTTTCTGAAGAAAAATGCCTCTTTAAGGGTAAAAGAGACAGTTGGAGGGCAGCTTGACAAAGCAAAGCAGGAGTTAAGAGATTTATTTCTCATAAAAGAAATTAAAGCTCCCTGACTTTTAAGCATAGAGCCTACGAAGAGAGCCAAATGGTAGGCAAACTGCTAGCCTGGTCAGCTAAGGTAAAACATGAAGCAGCATTAATCACTAAAGTGTTAGACCCTGGTACAAGAGCCCTGGTGACTGATAAGAAAAAGATTGCCTAAGTGTTTCTGGGGCACTATGATCAGATGTATGCTACCAAATATATGGCAATGCAACAATATTTTGAGGATGTTAATCTCCTGCATTTATCGAATACCCAGGCAGAGGAGATCCAAGTCGACATCTCAGCTGCAGAAATTCTGTCAGCCTTGCCACAATGGCGAGAGGAAAAGCATGCGGTAATGATGGGCTACCAATAGAATTTTACAAGGCCTTTGCCAAGGAGTTAACACCCTTTCTGGTTTAGCTTTTTAAATATCTCAAAGCGAGTGGCTTGGTCCCCACAGCTTTTAAAGAATCCATCATTGTCATTTTTGTAAAGAAGGGAGAAAACCTTAGGGATAATAATTCATACAGACGGATCAGTCTACTTAACTTGGACTATAAAATCTTAATGAAAATCTGGGCACAGAGCTTTACTCCTTTGGCACAAAAAGTGATCCATAAGGACCAGACAAATGGGTCGATTAGAATGGCGGACGGAAACGTGTTCCGTCCGCCATGGTCGCGGGAAAAATACTCCCAACCACTCCGTGATTAATCCGCTGTAGTGATTATGATATAACTGACAGCAAACACCGACCGTGGCGGATGGATCACATCAAACTCCGACCGCTGCGGACGGATCACATGAAAGACCGCTACAGGCGGACGGTACAACATAAATTCCCTCCGCCGCAGATGCAAACACCGCGGAAACAGGGCCAACCACCGCACGACCTGCGGAGGGTCCGGCAGCACGATTAGGATAACCCCGCAATCCCAACGGAACTCACCAGCTCCCCCCACCACCACGGAATCATCGGAAAACGGAGCATGACTGCAGAAGGACCAAAAGAACATTACCCATGCTGTCAAACCGACTCTAAAATGGCGGACGGAAGTAAATAGAAAACACACAAAACATGACACCCACCCACCTGAAACACCCACCACCACCAACTACACGCCCCAAGGCCCCCCCCACACAAACAAAAGCACCCAAGTCACCACACCCACAGAACACCTGACTGCCAACAACCATTGGGACACAAGAACCACACAGAGTATAAAAGGAATCCCTCCCATTACAACAATCCTTTGCATCATAGCACAGCTGGAAGAAAGAGGCAGAATACCACAAACAGCAGACACACACACACATAGAACCTGCACACCAGCACACCCACCACACAAACCCCCACAACACCATCCCTACATACCACACACCTGCACACCCCACTCCACACCACCCACACCTTGAACATCACACACCATGGCACCCAAAGAAAACCCACGTTCAGAGACACTGAGTTGAAGGTCATGGTAGATCTGTTTTCTGTAGAAGTCGGTTTCTTTTTTTCCCTGTACAAGCGCTTAGAGACCCTGGGGTGATAACGCGCTATATAAATTGAAATAAATAAATAAAATAAATCATCCGTGTCGAACCACATCTATTCGGCAACCTAGTCCAGCAGGCCACCTTGGCAACCAAAACCAACATGTGGAACAGGATAATGACCAGAGTGAATGCTTCAGGGACCGTGCCACGCACCAAACACGAGATCCAGAGGTGGTGGCACAACCTCAAGGCAAGGGTGAAAGGCATCAGGGCCAAGAACCACCTGCGGGCACACCACACTGGCGGCGGCACTCCCCCGGAGCCCATACCATTTTCAGAATGGGAGGAGAAGGTGCTGGGCATACTTCACCCTGAGAGCCTGGAAGGAATAGAAGAGGGACTTGAGGCTGGTAAGTACAAACCAATGACCACTATCACACAGCACTACAACTCCCAACAGGCCCCCATGTTCACAGGGAGGGTGGGGTAGGGTGTAGGTCTAGCACTACAACTCCCAACAGGCCCCCATGTTCACAGGGAGGGTGGGGGGTGGGGGGATTGGTCCAGCACCACAACTCCCAACAGGCCCCCATGTTCACAGGGAGGGTGGGGTAGGGTGTGGGTCCAGCACTACAACTCCCAAAATGCCCCATGTTCACAGGGAGGTTGGGGGTGGGAGGGAGGATTGGTCCAGCACTACAACTCCCAAAAGGCCCCCATGTTAAAGGGACGGTGGGGGTCCAGCACTACAACTCCCAACAGGCCTCCATGTTCACAGGGAGGGTGGGAGTGGGGGGGGATTGGTCCAGCACTACAACTCCCAACAGGCCCCCATGTTCACAGGGAGGGTGGGGGTGGGGGGAAGGGTGTGGGTCCAGCACTACAACTCCAAAAGTCCCCCATGTTCACAGGGAGGGTGGTGGTGGGTGGGGTGGTAGGTCCAGCACTACGACTCCCAACAGGCCCCCATGTCCCGTCCCAGAGCAAGATGGAGTCCGCCTACCATGTGCTGACCACTGCATCTCCCTCTTCAAACTCATATTTAGGTAGTCATCTTCACAGGGGCACCATCCAATAGCAGGACAGGCCCACACATATCCAAGTATTGTCTACCCACCTCCACACCACCATAATGCCCAGTACTGTCTAACACACCAAGTTGATGACATCAACAACCATGTCCTCATTCCCTACAAAATAGAAATGTAACAACAACAAACCTGTCATGTCCACAGCATTGATTTCTATAGTCTTGTCCCTCAGGTGACCGAGACTTGACAGGAGAAACCAGCAGCCGCCAGCACCAGTCGCCCCCCTCACAGCCTGGACTCTCAGGTGATGATCCGGTGGACACCTCAGGTGCGGAGGACGATGACGGCCCAACTACACTCCCTGCCTCCACCACCATCAACACTGGACCAACAGCAACTACTGCCACTGTGACCTGTGCAGCTACCACCACCACCACCACTCCTGCCACTGCCATCCTGTCTGACCCATCGGACGATGATGGACCATCAACATCACAGGCTAGCAGGGAGAGTGGATGGGTGAGGACACAGGTGACGACCCAGGTCACAAACAGGAATACAGCTGCAAGGCAAGGCCATGTACAACACCCAGCCCTTCCTGGGACAGAGACACTGGATGCCATCGCCAGAGTGGAAGCTTCCTACGAGCGGTCGCAGGCACAGGCCGATCGTGCACACCAAGACTCCATAGACACCTGCCAGCTGTTGCGATCCATGGACACCCGTTTGGGACAAATTGTTGACATCATGGGGCAGCAAACAGCTCTTTGGAGGGAGTGATTATCCCGCACCACACCACCTCCCCCTCCCTCAAGTGGCCAGCGGGACAGGCCAACAGCACCACCTCCCCCTCCCCCAAGTGGCCAGGGGACAGTGCACCAACACCACCTCCCCCTCCCCCAAGTGGCCAGTGGGACAGGGCACCAACACCACCACCACCATCACCTGAGGCCACTGACAGGGAGGTTGTCCCAGAACAATCTGCCCCCACAGCTGGCACCGCTCCGCCTCCAAGACGGAGGGGCCGTCCGAGGCTGGATCCAGCTCACAGCAGTGGCAATGCACCATCCACCCGCTCAAAGAGGGGCCGCCACTGACTTCACCCTTCCTTGAGCCTGGCATGCACTCTGCAAAATATCTTGCACCACAATGTCAAGCATTGGCACACGTCTGTTGGACTAGGTGTACATCACACAATGTGTAGTCCCCACGGTGTTTTCAGCTGATATGACCTCGTGAGCAGCCAGGGGCAACCATGCCAGGCTGATATCACTACACAGGGCGGTCAGCCACCGCCTGCACCCGGCGGTCACCCACTGCCCACACCCCGCGGTCACCCACTGCCTGCACTCAGAGGTGGGTGAGTGGCCAGGGGCAACCATGCCAGGCTGATATCACTACACAGGGCGGTCAGCCACCACCTGCACCCGGTGGTCACCCACTGACCGCACCCCGCGGTCACCCACTGCCCGCACCCGGTGGTGGGTGAGTGGCCAGGGGCAACCATGCCAGGCTGATATCACTACACAGGACGGTCAGCCACCGCCTGCACCTGGCGGTCACCCACCGCCCGCACCCCACGGTCACCCACCACCTGCACCCGGCAGTGGGTGAGCTGCCAGGGGCAACCATGCCAGGCTGATATCACTACACAGGCGGTAAGCCACCGCCTGCACCCGGCGGTCAACCACCGCCTGCACCGGGCGGTCACCCACCTCCTGCACCCGACTGTGGGTGAGCAGCCAGGCCCGGCTGTCTGCAGTGGATGCTGGAATGTGACTGTAAGGGGGGGTACCAGTTGCCATTCCGACTTGCACATTCAAATATATGTGTTAGCCTGCCCCTCCCCCACGAAATGCGTGCTCCGCCATTGCGACGCCAGTGAGTGTTGAATTTCAAATGATGCACCATCGCGGTAGCGCACACAGGCGGTTGCAGGTGTGTGACCATGACGGTCCTTGCACATGTAGCCAATGGAAACAGGTAACGCGGGGCGCGTAAGCGGTTTAAAAAAATAGCGGAAGCCGTGCTCCGCGACAGCAGGGCCAGTCATTGGCTCTTTTTGAAAGAGGCAGCCCGGGAAAACCAATTGCTGCAGACGTGTGCCACTAATATCAGCTCAGGACCCTATATATGTGTGAATCTCTGCAGCACACATCCACTGCTTCCAGCCACTGCTGCCTGCACCCATCACCTCTACCTGCTGCTGCTGAGCAATCCACCAACTGCTGCCTGCACCCATCACCTCTACCTGCTGCTGCTGAGCAATCCACCAACTGCTGCCTGCACCCATCACCTCTACCTGCTGCTGCTGACCAATCCACCAACTGCTACCTGCACCCATCACTTCTACCTGCTGCTGCTGACCAATCCACCAACTGCTGCCTGCACCCATCACCTCTGCCTGCTGCTGCTGACCAATCCACCAACTGCTGCCTGCACCCATCTCCTCAACCAGCTGCTGCTGACCAATCCACCAACTGCTGCCTGCACCCATCTCCTCTACCAGCTGCTGCTGACCAATCCTCCAACTGCTGCTGTTGTGTCACAGTCCGGGACCCTGCCATGTCGAGAGTGCCAGAGATAAGGTCTTCTCCCTTCACCGCAGCGGAGCTGGATGTCCTTGTGGACGGTGTGCTCCACCACTATGACCGGATCTACGGTGCCCCCGGACAGGTGGTAAGTGCAGTAGGGGACATGTTGGTGTGCATGAGGTGGCCACTGACTCCTGGCTTCTGCAATCTTGGCGGTGTGCAGTGGGACCTTCAAACGTGCTGTACTGTGCATGGCTGCTGAAGGATACTGTTGATCCTATCTGTGTGAATGTCCAAATGTCCACTGACTTTTCCCTTTTGTCTCCCATCATGGTAGGACAAGCTGCACCTTCGCAAGGCCGTGTGGAGGACCATAGCACATGATGTACGGGCAGTGGGGGTGTGCAATAGGCAACACACACACTGCCACAAGCGCTGGGACGACATCTCCAGGCTCAACAAGTATGTGGCGGAGATGACACTGGGGCAGATTCCACCTTCATCCCGGCTTGCACGATGCACCATGACCCCTCTGATGCTCCGTGTCATTGCAGTGACGCATCCTGACCTGTCCGCCCGGTTGAGAGGGGATCAGCAGCAAACTAGCGGTAAGCACACTGAATGTGTTTGTGACTTGTGAGTGCATGCATGTATTGTTGCCATACGCAGTAGTGACATCAGTGGTGTGTATGTTGTGCTGCAATAGCATGTTGGTGCCATTATCGGAGTGTGCGTTGGCATCCATGTCAGCCAGGTGGACAAACCAGTTGCATTGTAGTGCAGGGTCCCAGGACATGCTCTTGAGGTCTGTGTTCTCATGGCAACACATGTGTGGTGGTCTGCATGCACTTGCCCTGTTTGTTAGAAGTACATGTTTCACAGGCACCCCCGGTTCTTTGACATGAAGATGTCTGGTAGGGGAGGTTCTTGTGCAGGATGGGGGCTACATGTTGGTCAGCAATCAAGGTGTTTTGTTTTTACAATTTGCAGTCCGTGAGTGTGGCACTTACGTCTACCTCTTTTCTCTCTTTCAGCTTTGGCCGAGGGCACTGACCCACAAACGACAGAGCTAAGTGGTAGCAATGCATCAGAATCCGAAATCACACACACGCACACTGAGACTGAAGAGAGCAGCCCCGGAGAGGGGGGCAGGACTGTCCCTGAGGACTCACATGTGGAGACACCATCGTCCTCATCTTCTGACGATGTTGGTGAGTCAGCACTGTTGGTAGACACAGGGAGTGGGAAATCTACACCTTCAGTCGGTACACAGCCCACAGGGTCAACACTGCCAGCAACTGCAACAAGTACTGCTCGTGCTCGCCAGAGTAAGGGGAGCAGAGTGGCCTTCGGTGCAGGCACCGCTGCCCCTGCCCCTGTGACACAAAGTGTCCTTTGTGCTGAGGTGGTTGATCTGCAGTGACAGCTGTGTGTAGGGCAGACCAACATGATCAATGCATTCCTAGACCACGATAGGAAGTTGGGGCAGGTGGTAGCATTCATGGAGGGGATGCATGGCGATGTTGCTGGTCTACACAGAACAGTTCAGTCGTTATCCAACACAGTGTCTGCAGCCATTCAAAAGTCGCAGGCACAAGGTTCTACTTCAGTTCCCCCATCCACACCACTTGATGTCTCAGTGGAGAGTGACATTTCTGAGCAGGGCTCATTTTCGGGATATTGCACTAGAAGCAGCCACAGGCAGCAAGGCAGGGCACAGAGGGCACAGACACCATCCCCTAGAACAGGGAAATCTTTCACAGACCATGACATCAGCTACCCTGGAGTTGACACACAGGATAATCAAGGGGTGTTGGGTGACAGTAATTCACATGGAACACAGGCATCCCCCTCCAAAGGTACTCCCAAGGCAAGGGCACCTCCCAAGGCCAAGGACACTACAAAGAACAAAGGATACTGCAAAGGAAAGGGCACCTCCCAAGGCCAGGAACACTGCAAAGGACAAGGACACTGCAAAGAAAAGGGCACCTCCCAAGGCCAGGGACACTGCAAAGGATAAGGACACTGCAAAGGAAAGGGCACCTCCCAAGGCCAGGGACACTCCCAAGGACAAGGACACAGCAAAGGAAAGGGCACCTCCCAAGGCCAGGGACACTCCCAAGGACAAGGACACTGCAAAGGAAAGGGCAGCTTCCAAGGCCAGGGACACTCCCAAGGACAAGGACACTGCAAAGGAAAGGGACACTACAATGGACCGGGACACTATAAAGGACAAGCCAACTCCCAGGGACAGGGCACCACCCATGGATCAGGCACATTCCAGAGACAGGACACATCCTACAGGCAAGGCACCTCCCAGGGCCAAGGGTTCTCCCATGGACACGAGCTCCATCAAGGACATGCATACATCACTCCTGCATTCCCTGAGGCTGATGTTGGAGAAGGAACGTAAAACACATGTGTCAGCGGTGGAGTCCCCCCATACCTCTACTCCCATCCATACCCCGCAGAAGCAGAGGAAGGAGTACACTGTTGTTGCATCACCCATTACACATGATGCAGAGGGCAGAAGGCAGGGCCACAGCAAACGTCAAGCAGGGTCCAGCACGTCCCCAGAGAGCAGACCCACACCAGCACATGATCCACCTTTTATGGGTGATGTTCATGATGAGGCCACACCACTCACCAGTCCAGTCATGTCCAGGGTGCCCTTCCATATCCCAAAGAAACGGAGACACACACCTGTGACACCTGCCCACTTCAATGTTGCTCCAGTGCAGCTGTCCCCAGCTCCCAGACCCACCCTGCCTCCTGGCCCATACAGCATTGTGGCTCATCATTTCAGAGGTCCTAGTAGGTCATCTGCAGTTTACTCTCATGTGTCAGATAGTGGCACTGTGTCTGTTGTTCGCTGTCATGCCTCATGTAGTAGCACTGTGTCAGTTGTGCCCTCTCCTGTTTCAGGAACTGCCAATGTGTGTGTCCGCCACTCTCATGTCTCATATGCTGGCATGGTATTTGTTGGTCACTGTGCACGGTCATGTCCTGGCAGTGTGTCTGGGTCTATGGCTCATGTGTCAGTTACTACATCTGTGGCTGTGTCCCACACTCTGGTTTCTGGTGCTGGCAGTGTGTCTGGGTCTATGGCTCATGTGTCAGTCACTAGAGCTGTGGCTGTGTCTCACACTCCTGTATCTGGTGCTGGCAGTGTGTCTGGGTCTATGGCTCATGTGTCAGTCACTAGAGCTGTGGCTGTGTCCCACACTCCTATTTCTTGGACTGGCAGTGTGTCTGGGTCTATGGCTCATGTGTCAGTCACTAGAGCTGTGGCTGTGTCTCACACTCCTGTATCTGGTGCTGGCAGTGTGTCTGGGTCTATGGCTAATGTGTCAGTCACTAGAGCTGTGGCTGTGTCCCACAGTCCTATTTCTGGTTCTGGCAGTGTGTCTGGATCTATGGCTCATGTGTCAGTCACTAGAGCAGAGGCTGTGTCCCACACTCCCGTTTCTGGTGCTGACAGTGTTTCTGGGTCTATGGCTCATGTATCAGTCACTAGAGCTATGGCTGTGTCTCCCAATCCGGTTTCAGATCCTGCCACTGTGTCCAAGGCTACTAGGTCGATCAGTCCACCAGATTCAGTGCTGTGAGGTGTAATTCCCATCACTCACATGTCATTTTACTTGGTGTGTATATAATCCATTGTAATCACCCTTGCATTATTTATGTCCATGGGACGGGCCGCTTGACACACGTCCTTGTGCTGCCTCTGATGTAGCTGCTCTGTTAAGAACACTGCCCTGTTGCTATTAGGATGCTGCATTGTGCCCTCTCATGTGCTGCCTCTGATGTACCTGTTCTTTGCCATGGACTGTTAATGCACTTGGCCCCTCTCATGTGCTGCCTCAGATGTACCTGCTCAGTGCCATGGACTGTTGATGCACTTCACCCCTCTCATGTGCTGCCTCTGATGTACCTGCTCTGTGCCTTGCCATGGACTGTTGATGCTCTGTGCCCCTCTCACGTGCTGCCTCAGATGTACCTGTTCTTTGCCATGGACTGTTGATGCACCTGGCCCCTCTCATGTGCTGCCACTGATGTACCTGCTCTGTTACGAACACTGCCCTGTTGCTGTTAATGTTAATGTTAATGTTAATATAAATTTATTAAGCGCTCGTACGCCCAGGGGCTTCATGGCGCTATAGGAAGGAACACAACGCACCGGTTAGAAGTAGAGATGAAGCGGCTCAGCAATACGCCTGGGAGAAAAGCCAGGTTTTAAGGGAGTGTCTGAAACTCAGGATGTTATCGCTCAGTTTTAATTGAAGGGGAAGGGAGTTCCAGAAGGTGGCTGCAAGATGGTCAAAGCAGCAGCCTCCGAGACGCTTCCTCTTATAAGAGGGGACGATCAGAAGGGATTTGTGAGTGGACCGGAGATTGCGGGAAGGGTCATATCTGTTGAATAGATCTCTGATAAACTGAGGGCCAGAGTCATGTAGGGACTTAAATAAAATGCACCCAGTTTTAAAAGCTACTCGCTGCTCGACAGGCAGCCAGTGTAGCTGTTTCAACCCTGATCTGACAGACTGCCTTTTAGATAGATTCAGAATAAGTCTGGCTGCCTGGTTTTGAACCAGCTGGAGGTGTTTTAACCCTCCAGGTTGGAGCCCAAGGTAAAGGCTGTTGGAAAAGTCTAGTCTAGACAGGACCAGGGAAATGACGATCTGAGTAAGGGCAGCCGGAGAAAAAAAACAGGCAATTTTCTTAATTTTCTTCAGTTGAAAGAAGCTGGATGACACAACTGCGCCTACCTGTCTTTTCAGGGAGAGATCCTCGCTGATAAAAATTCCCAAGCTCTTAACTGCAGATGACTTGGACGGAGGGGCTCCCATGCTAGATGGCCAGAAGCTAGGGTTCCAACTAAGTGCACTCTGCCCAGGCAAGACCAGTTCAGTCTTGCCTGGGTTGAGTTTCAAATGATTGCAGCTCATCCAACTCAGGATGTGAGACATGGTGTTTTGAAAATCTTCCACTGAGTCCTTGGTGTTTAAAGGAAAGATGAGCTGCAAATCATCTGCATAGTTGAAGATGGTAACTTTCGCTTTCCTAAGAGAATACAGAAGGGGGCGTAGGTATAAATTAAAAAGCAAAGGTGACAATGATGAGCCCTGAGGTACTCCACAGGTGGTAGGTTTCGTGGGAGCTGTAAAAAAACCCAATCTAACAGATTGAGTGCGGCCAGTAATGAATGAGCGAATCCAGCTCAGCGCAGGGCCCCTGAGACCTGCTTGCTCGACACGGTTAACCAAGATGGTATAGTCAACCGTGTCGAACGCAGCCGAAAGGTCCAGTAGCACCAGAGCCTGGTGGATCCCCTCATCCGCATTCCGCCTCAAAGTATTTTGTACCGAAAGGATAACTGCCTCAGTTGAATGACATGGGCGGAAACCCGCCTGGTTGGGAGCGAGATACTCTGATTCTTCAACGAATTTGGAGATACTGTCGCAGACGTGAGCCTCCAATAATTTGGCACAGTAAGGCAGCAGTGATATAGGCCTATAGTTGAGCGGGTCCAGCGGGTTAGCTCCGACTTTTTTTATCAAGGGAATGAGGAGGGCTTTTTTAAGGTTGTCAGGGACTTTACCCTGTGAGAGAGAACCGTTCAGCATGGAAAGCATGCCCTCAGGAATAGTAGTTCCCACCTCTCTCAAAATATGTGGGGGGCAGATATCATCAGGTGAGCCTGATTTGACCCTGGCGAGAAGCTTAGATAGATTGGCGCCGTCAATGAGGGGAAAAGATTCCAGGGTTGAAGGGTTGTAATAGGTGTCAGCCAAAAGGGAGGGGGACAGAGTGGTGAGAATGCTTTGTTTTATAGTGCAGATTTTATTGAAGAAAAAAGAATTCAATGAATTACAAAGGTCCTGGGTGGGGGCCACAGGTTGAGAAGTTCTGTCACTGCCACTAAGACTTTCCACGATGTTGAACAGTTCTTTGGATTTATTGCGAGAATTAAGGATTTTTTCCGAAAAATAATCAGTTTTGTGTTTTTGAATAAGTTTCTGATAATTCTTTCGGGCCCTACAATAGTTGGCTTTATCTAGTTCTGAGCACGCTGTTCGCCACTTCCGCTCCTTTTGACGAACTTCAAGTTTTAAAGCTTTCAGATGAGGTGTAAACCACCTGTGAGCGTCATTGGGGCGGGAGCGGGAACAATTAGAGCAAGGGGCATGCACATCGGCTGCCTGAAGTAGCCAGTTGGAGAAGGCTTCTTCAGTCCCATCAATATCCTGATCTAATGGGGGGAGGGATGAAGTTAAGGTGTCAATAAAGGCAGAAATGTCAACGTTCTTCCATATTCTGACTTTCCCTCCTTTCAGAAAAGGCTGCTTTCTACTTTTTGCAGTGGTGATAGTAAAATGAATCAGAAAGTAATCTGACCAGATACAGGGAGTAATGGAATTGATAGCCAAGGGGATGTTCTGTGACCAAATTTGATCAAGGCTATGCCCTTTTTCATGGGTGGGTAGGTGTATCTGTGGGGTCAGATTCATATCTAGTAGACTCTCTTTCAGCGCGGCTGCCTGAGTGTCCAACTCAGTAGAGTTCAGCCAAAGATTAAAATCGCCCAGCAGCACGATTTTTTTGTGGTTGATTATTAAAGGAGCAAGATGTTCTGCTAAAGATGCCGCGAATGTGGGCATGTTTTGAGGGGGACGGTAAGGTTAGGATGCTGCATTGAGCCCTCTCATGTGCTGCCACTGATGTACCTACTCTGTTACGAACACTGCCCTGTTGCTGTTAGGTTGCTGCATTATGCCCTCTCATGTGCTGCCTCAGTTGTACCTGCTCAGTGCCTTGCCATGGACTGTAGATGCACTTCACCCCTCTCATGTGCTACCTCTGATGTACCTGCTCTGTGCCTTTCCATGGACTGTTGATGCTCTGTGCCCCTCTCATGTGCTGCCTCAGATGTACCTGTTCTTTGCCATGTACTGTTGATGCTCTGTGCCCCTCTCAAGTGCTGCATCAGATGTACCTGTTCTTTGCCATGGACTGTTAATGCACTTGGCCCCTCTCATGTGCTGCCACTGGTGTCCCTGATGTGTGCCATGGACTGTTGATGCTCTGTGCCCCTCTCATGTGCTGCCTCAGATGTACCTGTTCTTTGCCATGGACTGTTGATGCACCTGGCCCCTCTCATGTGCTGCCACTGATGTACCTGCTCTGTTACGAACACTGCCCTGTTGCTGTTAGGTTAGGATGCTGCATTGAGCCCTCTCATGTGCTGCCACTGATGTACCCACTCTGTTACGAACACTGCCCTGTTGCTGTTAGGTTGCTGCATTATGCCCTCTCATGTGCTGCCTCAGTTGTACCTGCTCAGTGCCTTGCCATGGACTGTTGATGCACTTCACCCCTCTCATGTGCTACCTCTGATGTACCTGCTCTGTGCCTATCCATGGACTGTTGATGCTCTGTGCCCCTCTCATGTGCTGCCTCAGATGTACCTGTTCTTTGCCATGTACTGTTGATGCTCTGTGCCCCTCTCATGTGCTGCATCAGATGTACCTGTTCTTTGCCATGGACTCTTGATGCACTTGGCCCCTCTCATGTGCTGCCACTGGTGTCCCTGATGTGTGCCATGGACTGTTGATGCACTTATCCACTCTCATGTGCTGCCTCACATGTACCTGCTCTGTTGTGAACAGTGCCCTGTTGCTGTTAGGATGCTGCATTGTGCCCTCTCATGTGCTGCATCAGTTGTACCTGCTCAGTGCCATGGACTGTTGATGCACTTCACCCCTCTCATGTGCTGCCTCTGATGTACCTGCTCTGTGCCTTGCCATGTACTGTTGATGCACTTATCCCCTCTCATGTGCTGCCTCAGATGTACCTGCTCTGTTGTGAACATTGCCCTGTTGCTGTTAGGATGCTGCATTGTGCCCTCTCATGTGCTGCATCAGATGTACCTGTTCTTTGCTATGGACTGTTGGTGCTCTGTGCCCCTCTCATGTGCTGCATCATATGTACCTGTTCTTTGCCATGGACTGTTGATGCTCTGTGCCCCTCTCATGTGCTGCCTCTGATGTACCTGCTCTGTTATGAACACTGCCCTGTTGCGGTTCTAATACTGCATTGTGCCCTCTCATATGCTACCTCAGATGTACCTTTTCTGTTGTATCCAGTGCCCATGCTCCTGCCTACTCTAGAAGTTATTTACTAATATGTGTAATAAAACAATGTATTCATGTGTAGTGGTTTCTGTGTGTCATTCCTCGTTGTCTACTTGCATTGTTGATATATTGGTGGTATCGTAAATGCTGTTTCCCCAACATGCACCTCCCTCCTCCCCACGTCACAGCTCCGACAGGTACTCCCCTTCCGGCAGCGATTGTTGTGTTTGCGTACCTGCGTCGTCATCTGTGACGTTGCATGACTTGCTGGTGGTGGAGCATGAAGAGGATCGTAAATGCGTTCAGTGCTGGGTCCATGACGGAGATCTGCCTGTGGTGGGTATCTCTCTGCAATGTTTTGCCTCTCCGCTGTGGTGATTCCGCCGTGTTCTGGCTGGTGGTTTTTCCGCTGCGATTTGCTGTGTCTTATCCGCTATGGTAATTACGCGGACGGTCGGAGACGTCATTCCGTACGGCGGTGTCTCTGGTTGGTTACGTCCGCCCCGGGGTCGGGTGTATTTCCGCGGCGGTGCTTGTTCTTCCACGGCATACGTAAATTTGACAGTGATTCCTATCCTAATGTGGCGGACGGACTGACCGCGGCTGGCGGACTGAAAAAAGGCATTTTCCGCCTACTTCATGCCGGCGGACGTCCTTCCGTCCGCCATCCTAATGACCCCCATGGTTTGTTGCAGGGATGTTAATGTCCACAAAGACAGGGTTTTTAGTACAGGCACTTGATTTTTTAATAGTTATCAAACTCCAGCTCTTATTATGATGGTAGATGCAGAAAAGGCGTTTGATTTAGTGAATTGGGATACTCTTTTCTATGGTCTAGGCAGGTACGGGGTTCCCCCCAGGTCATAAAAATGTTATGGGATATTTATCAAGGGGCACAGGCAAGGGTGCCCTCTCTCCCTCGCGCTCTTTACCTTTTTTATCGAACCCCTGGCCACCAAAATTCCTAGTAATATGGCGATAAAAGCACCCATATTCGGAATGGCAAAACTAAAGCTGTTTGCGGATGACATCATCCTCTATCTTAGTACAGAAAGACAAAATGTTGAGCTAACATTAGCAGAAATTGTACAATTGGAACTGATTGGAGGGTATAAACTAAATCATAACAAGACTGAGATTTTAACTATTAATAACGCAAGTGACTTTCTCCACGATAATCTTGATTTACAAGCCCTTAATCTCAACCCAATCTGATACTTAGGGATATATGTTACCAATCAACATGCGGAAATTTATAAATTGAACTATGAAGCAATAGGGAAAAAATGTAAAAAGCTGCTAGAGGAGTGGTTGTAACTACCACTTACATTGATAGGCCGTGTGACCCTTATAAAAATGTCCATTCTATCTTTACTTGTTTTTCTTTTCATAAATATCCCTATAAAAATCAATATGATTTATTTTAAAGATTAAAAAACGATTTTGGAGTAAGAAGGCACCGAGGTTAAGCCTCTCAGTGCTTCAACTCGATATTAATCAGGGTGGGCTTGCACTCCCGCAAGTTCGTACATATTATGAAGCAGCCTTTTTAGATCTAACGGCTTGTTTAGTTCACTCCAAAGAATATGTCGAAAATGTCATATTGGACAAAATGGTGCAGGAAGCTGGTTTGCAGATTCAGGCATTTCTAAAAACTGCTAAACTCCCCCAAAACACTAGGTACTAGGCCTTGCAGGAATACATTTTTACACTTCAGACTTTTTATTCAAAGCAGGCTTGCTCCACAGGGTTTTATTACTTCAAATTAGCTCAATGTAAAAGCTTGGGCCTCCAAATACAGAAAAGTCATTTAAGGTCCTGGAACACCTGTGGCTTTAAGGAGCTAGGGTATTTTTTGTGGGCGGCAGAGGGATTACTTGGCAAGAGGTCCAAGCTGGTGTGTAGACTGGAGCAATCTTTTTTTTAATATATCCAGATTTCACATATCTTAAATAAGTGCAGTCTCCTATCCAGCTCTGGTCTAACACGGCTTGTGACTGCCCTATTCAGGGCAAAGTAAGAGGGGTGGGAAATTGGTATTGTCTTTTACAGTCCAAAGGAGAGTCAATGGTGGTCAATAAATTCTTAGAAAAAGTCACCCAGGAGACATATGCATGTTCTCAAATCACGGCTGCTAAGCCATCTCACAACTAGGTAGAAATGCCTTAAGAGAGGCCAATTTTAAAAGCATGGCTTTCTTGTCACACTGGAGGGCATATTACACCCCCAAAGCTCTTCATAAGATACCACAGGAACTTGAGAATAGATGTTTTCGTTTGTCAGATAGTAGGTGAGGGAGGCTCGCTCCACATTTTTTTTTACCTGCCCAAAGCTAGGGCAAATTTGGGAAAGGATCTTTTTGGCTCTAAGCCGGGGAGTACAGAAAAGATTGGATCCTGAGGCAGATGTTGCACTTTTTGGCATCACTAGTCAGAGATTAAACCTTACAATGTCGAGAGGGAAGGACACATTTACAGTAATTGCCTCCCTTGTGGCGCGTTCTTTGATACTTCAGAATTGGAGGTCCTCTAAAATACCTACTTTTTCGGAATGGTTTAATAAAATGATACACAGATAGAAATTCGAAGAAGCATATGCGAATACAGTAGGTGCTATTAAAAGATTCACTGCTGTTTGGAAATATATGAAGAGGCTAGAGACCATTTTGGAAAAATAGGGCCACAATGCATTGTGAAGTCTTCTCCAGAACAAAAAAAAAAGAAAATAAATGCACTTTAGCACTGCACTTTAGTATCACTAGGGCTGGAAAGCACTGTATTACATTGGACTGGCTGCACTTTGGCGTGTTTGCACTGATGACTAACTGCTGGCATCATGCTTAGAGGCTAAAATAGGCACATTGCATTTTATGGGAAAAGTCTACTAATAGAGGTTTACGTTACTTTGTATGTAATGATACATAATGGTTAACCACTTCAGTGCTGAGGACGAGCCCAGGCTCGTCATGCAGCACGGTGCTCTTGTGCTGGTGACGAGCCTGGGCTCGCCATGAGCCATGGAACGCTCACACGCGGGGATAATTCCCCCGCTGTGCTGAGCGTTCCATTGCGCGGGCGGGCTCATGACGAGCCCAGGCTCGTCACCAGTACACGAGCACCATGCTGCAGGATGAGCCTGGGCTCGTCATCAGCACCGCAGCGCCGTGCGCGGCCCCCCTCCCCTCGCGCGCATGGGAATTAGCCCCCCGGCGAAGGTGTTAAATAGTGCATGTTGCACTTTATATAAGTTTGTTCTGTCTAAATTAATAAGTATTTAGGGACCCATATTTATCAATTTACTGTATTAATTCTTTGTTTTATTTATCTTCTGCCCAATAAAAAAAATAAATATATTGTTTTTGTCTAGGACGGGATGCCTTAATGCATAAATACAATTCTTGGAGCCATTTTCCTCTTTCTGTGCGAGGCTCACACTGCATCTTGCAGAAACTTTTTAAAAACACTGCACCTCTGTCCTATGGTCTTTTTAGGGCCTGCCCTATGGGTGACTTATATGTATAGAAAGGAATAGTTGGACCTGGGAAAAAGTTATTTTGCGAGGTTGAAATGACAGTTTGAAACTGCACACACAGGCTTCAATGGCAGGTCTGAGCCATGTTTAAATGGTATCCGGACAAAATATTGAATCAAAAATATTGTGTCACATAAATATTGTGTCAACAATATTGGGGCCGATTCTGATCTCGGTCGGTAGGGCACCGAATCGAGTTCGGCATTAGCGGATCCGATTCGGAGGCTGAATTTTCGTCTGAGTTGTACACAGGTCTGGACATTGAAGTACGATGCGAACAAGCGCGAAATCTCCAACCGAATCATTTCCGGGTCCGAACTGCTCCGTACGACTCGGTCACAAGCAAACCATGGCACGTAATGAAGACGTTTCACGATTGAACTAGTACGATGCTCGATTCTGACAGCTGGATCAAGTCGAAGCGTCTGGCTCGCAATAGCTTCTGGAGTTGGACTTCAGGGGACCGTGTCGGACCCCCTGTGACCTGCAGCCTTACGACTCGGACACAGGGGGAGACCCATGCGTCTCTCCAACACAGCCATGTATGGTACGGATGGCACCAACGCGTACCCACTGTAGGGGGCGCACTTGTCTGCGACGTACCCATTCAGTCAATGAGAGCCTATGTACGTGTTGTATGTCCGGCTCCCATTGACTTCTATGGGAGTCCGACCAAACCAAGTCCGACAGCATACAGCTGCATCATACTTGCTCGGTCGGACTGCAGGAGTCCGGATCGGTCAGAGTGCTTTCTGACCCAGATCGGAATCGGCCCCTCTGTAATTAATTAATATTGTGGGAATTAATATTGTTGTCGAAAATATCATTTTAGGTGTTGTTTAAAATATTAATTTTCAATATCAATGTATTTATAATTGGTCATAATATTTTTTTTGTGGTAAATAGTGTGTTATATATTAGGTTTTTATCTCATATGGGTTTTATTTATTTTAATGTTTTATAATTTTTAGATATGTTTTATTTAGAAAAATGTTTAGTTTGTAATTTAAAATGTTCTAATGTTGTTTTTGATATATAGAAATATTTTTTTAGTAAGGGGATGTTGTGCTTATAGGGGATAAGGGTGGGAGGATTTGAGAAAATATAAGTATTTACTTTGTAATTAAAATGTTTTTAATTTTGTTTCTTATTTCTCGATTTTTTTTTAGTAGCAGGATGTTGGTTTATAGGGGATATGGGTGGGGAGATTTTTAAAAATTATGTATTAATGTTTACCATATAATGAAAAGTTATTTTGGGGCCGATTACGATGGCAGGCGTTAAGCTGCCAACGTTAGGTTGGAGTCTTTACAACCGAAATCGTCGGTTTCAATTTTGACTGGCTGATTATGATAACCCAGTTGGAATTAAAACTGGCCAGTCATTTCGGCTGGCTTGCGATGGGCTCAGGGAGGCCGTAGGCCAGTCAGAACTGGGTCGTAATCCATATGGATGATGGTTTGCACCATCTGGATTACGATGCACTTTTTCCAGCAGGGATGCCATGCTGGCCTTTCCGACATGGAAACCTTATCAGAAAGCGTGTTTGGGAGTCCCCAGCGGGCCTCCCTATTACTTGCGCACTCTGGTTAGGGGGGGCACCTTGAGATGCCTGCCATGGGGTGCAGGGGTTAACACAACCTCACATTTCCTTAAAGGAGCATGTCCTATGGCCGATTTATGCCCTTAACACATGCTCCCATAGGGAAATGTGGGAATGCATCATAATTAGGCGGTCATGACCGCCGACCGGAGGTCGGTCCGCCCCGTTTCCTCCAAGGTGTTCGTCAGAGGAAACTCCGACGACATCGTAATAGGCTCCTTAATGTTGTTTTTTATTGTAAGAATATTTCTTTAGTAGCAGGATGTTGGGTTTATAGGGGACAAGGGGGGGAGATTTAAACAAATTATGTATTAATGTTTATCTTATAAGTTAAAATATTTAGTGTTGTTTTTTATTGTTAAACATATATCTTTAGTAGCAGGATTTTGGGTGTATAGGCTATAAGGGTGGGGAGATGTTTTTATATTATTTATTAATATTTTTATTTATAAGTAAAATATAGTTTTAGTGTGAACATTATTGTAGTGTTTTTCAAATACTTTTTTACAAAATTCATAAATTAAATCAACATATTGCATATTAACAAATGTGTTGGTAACAATATTAAAATAGATTTATTAAATAGTATCTTTTAATACTTATTTTAATATACAAACATTATAATAACATTTATCATTTTTATGTTTAAATATGAAAGAATTTGTTGTTACAAATTAATATTTTGAATTTAAAAAAGCATTTAAACATTTTAGGAATGTGAAAAACAAAATCTTACATTCTTTAAACAAAATATAGTTTATTAGTAAAAACAATATTTTTTTACAAAATGTATTACTATTTTAAAAAAAAATATGAAAGCGAAACAATTTAAAAATATTTGAAAATTAAATCATTAAAGTTATAAAATGATATATTTAATAGTTGTTTTAAATAGTGTGTCATAATAAGAAAGTGTAGAAAAAATGGACAAAAAATATAATTGGATGACGCGCAGTATAAAATATACATAATGTACTCGTAAAAAATATTACTGTAGTTTAGGACGTTTATTTGCATTTGGAATTATTACATTTGTTTTTTTTTAATCTTGTTATATGTTTCTTACGTTTCTTTACATTGCAGTGGGAATAGTAAATATCACCCCTTTTGTGTGCAACACCTTCCCTTAGTTGGTTTATAATGGAATGGGAATAGTAAATGTTACCCGCTAAGTGTCCAATACATTCCCTGACTTGCTTTGTACTGTAGTGGGAATTTTAAATGTCACCCCTTTAGTGACCAACACCTTGCCTGAGTTGGTTTGTAGTGGAGCGGGAATAGTAAAAGTTAGCCCATTAGTATCCAACACCTTCCCTGACTTTGCTTGGAGTGGAGTGGGAATAGTGAATGTTACACCTTTAGTATCCACCTCCTTCCCTCACTTCTTTCGTAGGGGATTAGGAATATGAAATGTCACCCCTTTAGTGTCCAATGCCTTTCCTGAGTAATAGTAAATGTTACCCCATTAGTGTCTAACACCTTCCCGTGTTGGTTTGTAGTGGAGTGGGAATAGTAAATGTTACCCCTTTAATGTCCAACACCTTCCCTGAGTTTGTTTGTAGTGGAGGGGAAATAGTTAATATTACCCCTTTAGTTTCCAACACCTTCCCTTAGTTGGTTTGTAGCTGAGTGGGAATAGTAAATGTTACCCCTTTAGTCTCCACTCCTTCCCTGAGTTGATTTGTGGTTGAGTGGGAATAGTAAATGTTACCCTTTAGTGTCCAACACCTTTGCTGAGTTGGTTTATATTGGAGTGGGAACAGTAAATGTCACCCCTTTAGTGTCCAACACCTTCCCAAGTTGCTTTGTATTGGAGTGGTAATAGTGAATTTCACCCCTTTATTTTATTTTTTATGGAGTTTTTTTATAGCATAAACTTGACCCGAAGGTGTCGGGTATCAGAGTGCTTTACACAAGCACCAGTTGCATTATCTGAATTTATGTTAGGCACAGGGAGATTAATAGATTTGCCCAGAATCACAGGATATTGCGCGTCCCTGCCAAGATTGAACCTGGTGCCCCAGCTCAGAGGTCGACGGCCGTAGACATTAGGCCAACTCTTTTAGTGTCCAACACCTTCCCTGGCTTGATTTGTAGTGTAGAGAGAATAGGAACTGTTACCCCTTTAATTTTGAAGATATTCCCCTATTTGGTTTGTACTGAAGTGGGAATAGTAAGTGTTATCTTTCCAGTGTGGAATACCTACTAAGAGTTTCTTTATTTTTGTACTATTCTTATTTTTATATTAAAAAGTACCTCCTCAGTACCGCCCTATAGCAGCTGCCTTTCCCCGATCGGAAACCCGGTGGTTGATGGTGTGCTGACAGTGTCAGCGGTTCAGCCCCAGTCTGTGGAAATGCAAACTGCCCAACTCTTACTACGGCGGTCGTACCACCTAGCTTGCTTTGTTCTGACTGCCTCGCCAGTACGGCATTCACAGACCTCCAAACTCGTAATAAGGCCCTAACATACTAATATCACTAATATCACTCAAATTACACTGCATATTTTCTTTTAATTTTCAATTACTTGGGCGACAAAAATTAAAAATTGAATAACACATAGCTGGAGTCTCAAGACACAAAAGAAAAATTAAGCCCATCTGATGATCATTAAAAGATCTCCCACTTAATTTGGGTCGACAAAACCATGACCTACAAACAGAATATAGAGAGTAAAACAGCATAAAATGCTGAGTAGATGAGGGGATCTCCCATCACAGGGACAACATGGTAACCTTGGAAACAGGTACCAGACAAAGGAAAAGCCACTAAAAGGTAGATCTTGTTCACTTGGAGCCGAGTGATAATAACTTGAGCCCTGATACCTTTACCCATGTCAGATAAGGCTCGATCCCTTCTGTAGTTAGTAAGGAAACATGATTGAACCATAACAGAGTGTAGCATATTTAAAGACTAGCTTCCTTCTTGTGTACAATAAACCTTTCCTTTACTTGTTTCTTCAAAAGAGGAGGAATCTTTACAGGATCCAATATGTAGTCAGTCAATCCTATGTCACACAGAGCCAAGGGATCACCAAACATGTTATTCTACACAAGGCAATCCTTAACTATACTTTGAGTAAAACCTAATTCTTCAGTAGTCCAAATATGTGTCCATAATTTTATTAGATTTAAAGGAGAGAGCATAAGCACTTTAGGACTGGTCAGCAGTGGTAAAAGCCTGGCAAAATGTGTTCAGACATAGGAGGGTGAAGGCAAAACATTTGGTGATGCAAGTATGTGTGTTTCAAACATGTTCTTAACAGTCTAGCGGTAATTTTCACCATCCTTGACAATGTTATGTCTATCTTGAGCACCTAGCCTGCCATCTTTGTGTAGTCGTTCCACATTTAGTTCAGTCTTAAAACTTCTTATGCTTCATGTTCGGAATCACCTGATTAGAGATCTATGTGTAGTCCTTTTCCTTTGTAAAACGTTGATGGAACATTTTTTGGGCACAATTCATAAACATGCTGTTGTAACATATTCTTGAAGCATAGTTTACCTAGCTCACTCTTGAACGCCAAGAATAAGCCAAGAACAATGTTCCCCATTAATAGTGTGGGTGACCACCAATTTTAGCTGGCATCCGGTGAAGGACAGATTGTTGGATCCAGGATTTCTGCTGGCAAAGCCAGCTGAGACTCTGCAGTGGAAACCCAGAGGTTCCTTGACATTAAATGCAATAGGGAATTTTCAGGTTTCACAAGTTAGGCAAGTCACCAATTCACTGTGGCTCTACCATTCCACCAATTCTAAATGACCTCCTAAGTCTTAAATATTTTTACTACTGTAGGAATGGAACATTGTACATAGTGTTGAAACTGGGTCAGCATCAAACATTGGCCTGTGTTTTATTACAATGTTTTATTTTTTATTTACTTTTTCTATTCTTTTTCTTTTAACAAAGATAATTTCTGATCTTCCATAACGCATTCTTTAGCTTTTGTTACAATTTTCCTTGGGGTACCACCTTTCACAGATCATATTCTCATGAATTGCATGTTCTTCGAGAAGTGATATAATTTCTTTCTGTCTCGTTAGTTGTGAGCAAAGAAAATGTGCATGTAGAATACATTTGGGAATGCTAAAAACAGGAAACTATAATTGCAACTAAAACATTTTCTGTATGTAGATGTTCTGTGTCTTTTCACATTTATCCATACATCAAGAAAGATGATTGTTCTCCTGTGTATATTGTGGGGTACAGTATGTGTTTTCACTTTTGTTGAGTTCTTTTATGTTTATATGGTGCCCACTTTTGCACCCTTTCTGTGCAAAAAAGGATCATGTCAATTGGTCATAAATATAATAAAATACCTACATTTGTTGATATAGTACAGAAAAAGCAACTTGATTTAGCTATATATTATAAATTGCTATTCATCCAGGCATCTTAACAATTCTTCTTCTTCAGAGACACACCTACATAATCCCTACAAAGGTGCTTTCAGAGCTGTCCTGCCTCTTTCTACTAAACAAATCACACAAATGTGGTGGCAGAAACACAAAACATACTCACCTTAAACACACAAAGATGATTTAAACAGATGATTTTCTTAGCTAGCCACATCCTCAATCTCAGGACCATAAGAAGGCTTTTGAATACCTTCCTACTACAAATGGTATTCTCTTTACTTGTAACGCCAGCCTATATAACTGTAGATTGACCATGATGCTATTTTAAGTCCAATGTGTCGTCATGTGGGTGCATACGCCCCGGGCACAGAACACAACCATTTTAAATGCTCATGCTTAAAGCTAACATCTTTTTGAAAGATGAATTTTAACACACATTTGTTTGCGCACTCATATGGGATAATGTTCTCAGAAATTGGTTGGCCACATGGGCTCCTGAAGAGTTGCCTGCCTTCTCCTTCTACCTTACACAAAATTCTGTTACAAGCTCTAACCAACACAGAAGTTTCTTCTCCCCAGCTGGGGCAATCAAACCATGACCTTTGCTACTACCAGTCGCCTCCACCATCTCCACACAATCACTGTGTGCGTATTCACAAATTTCAACAACACAAGCAAATAACAAAGTTATTTACTATACACCACCATTGGAGTTGTCTCCCAGTTCTATGCAGCCTAAAGGGCCGTCTACATTTGTACAAACTGCCTTAGGCTATTTTGTCGACATTGATGACCTTTCTTCTGGTTCGTAAGACACACCACCGCATGGAACGCATGCATTGAAAATTTGATTTACAAAGGGGAGCCTTATCAGGAGATTACACGCACCAGAGGGAGTGAATACCACCTCGCCGAAGCAGAGACTGAGTCTGCCAGCGCCTGTAGGAGTAGGAGCTGAGTCCCCCCTGCCGCCGCATCTCAACATCCACGCGGAAGCAGAGCGGGGGGACTCCAACACCCAGGAGCCTGTGCGGGGGCGCACGATAGTGACGCGCAAGAAGGCGCCCGGAGGCGCTTAAAACAGCGGCGCCGCCGGAGCACCCTGGGAGCCTTATCAGGAGATTACACGCACCAGAGGGAGTGAACGCCACCTCGCCGAAGCAGAGACTGAGTCTGTCAGCGCCTGTAGGAGTAGGAGCTGAGTCCCCCCTGCCGCCGCATCTCAACATCCACACGGAAGCAGAGCGGGGGGACTCCAACACCCAGGAGCCTGTGCGGGGGCGCGCGATAGTGACGCGCAAGAAGGCGCCCGGAGGCGCTTAAAACAGCGGCGCCGCTGGAGCACCCTGGGAGCCTTATCAGGAGATTACACGCACCAGAGGGAGTGAACGCCACCTCGCCGAAGCAGAGACTGAGTCTGCCAGCGCCTGTAGGAGTAGGAGCTGAGTCCCCCCTACCGCCGCATCTCAACATCCACGCGGAAGCAGAGCGGGGGGACTCCAACACCCAGGAGCCTGTGCGGGGGCGCGCGATAGTGACGCGCAAGAAGGCGCCCGGAGGCGCTTAAAACAGCGGCGCCGCCGGAGCACCCTGGGAGCCTTATCAGGAGATTACACGCACCAGAGGGAGTGAACGCCACCTCGCCGAAGCAGAGACTGAGTCTGCCAGCGCCTGTAGGAGTAGGAGCTGAGTCCCCCCTGCCGCCGCATCTCAACATCCACGCGGAAGCAGAGCGGGGGGACTCCAACACCCAGGAGCCTGTGCGGGGGCGTGCGATAGTGACGCACAAGAAGGCGCCCGGAGGCGCTTAAAACAGCCGCGCCGCCGGAGCACCCTGGGAGCCTTATCAGGAGATTACACGCACCAGAGGGAGTGAACGCCACCTCGCCGAAGCAGAGACTGAGTCTGCCAGCGCCTGTAGGAGTAGGAGCTGAGTCCCCCCTGCCGCCGCATCTTAACATCCACGCGGAAGCAGAGCGGGGGGACTCCAACACCCAGGAGCCTGTGCGGGGGCGCGCGATAGTGACGCGCAAGAAGGCGCCCGGAGGCGCTCAAAACAACAACGCCCCCTCCGCGTAGCGGGACGAGAGCGGGACCAAGCGCGGGGCTAAGCCCGGGCAAAGGGCGGGCCCTCTGTGGCCCTCAGAGGCCTGAGGAGCCTGGCTTGGGCCACTCACGCTGCCAGTTGGCTATCAGCCCTCAGGACTACGGACCTCTAAAAAACTGTAAGTCTGCCAACTGTCTAAGTTTTTATTTTTAACGGGACCAACACATCAGATTGACCTTTGTGTTTGACTAACGTAATTGCTGAAACCTCCCACTGCTATATCATCAGGGTCTGTTATGAACTGCTGAGAGACCAGAAGTATGGCAGCTGCAGGAGCAAAAAAACTGACTGGTACCCTTGATGACTTTATTGTTCGGACTCATGCTTTAATAGATGAAGGGATTATTTTAATGGATAGAAGGGTGTCCCAAGACTTGGCTATGGCCAAGCGATCCTCCTTAGGCCTCATAGCTCAAGCTTGTACCCCACATGCTGTAACAGGTCCAAATACTCTTGCTATTGTACACAATGAGGGGGACTATGATGTCTTAAGTTCTCAAGAAGGTTTGGAGGCAACCCCTAATCTCACTCTGTTAGTAGACAGTGGCCCAGCTGAAAATGAGTTTGATAATCTTTCCACGGCTAATGCACTAAATCAAAGGGGTATGATAGAGTGGGCAATTCCCAAACAAAAGACAAACAAATCTGTTATTCGCAAAGGGAAAAAAGCACATATCACCCATAATCAAGATCTAACCACTCCAGACCCGGGTGCTCCCAAATACGAGCAGCAACATGGTTGCTCATACCATTGACACTGGGGAAGTGCACCAAGCCAATGTCGGCCTACCCTTAAGCCTACCAGATGATACTGTTGTAGACAGCAGTTTAGAGGAAATCCTGGAATTAAGTGGCGCAGTCAACAACCATGTCAGAAGCAGTGAGGATAGAAGTAGCCTAAGTATGGTAAATAATAACATCTTTGAAATGTTAAAAATCCTCCTTGAACCCATTGAGGTTAGGCTACGCTGCTTAGAAACAATCCTTAAAAACATTCACAAAGACATAAGTGCCCCTAGTTTCAATCTGAATAATAAGGTACCCCATGCAAAAACCATAACGAATAAGCCATCTTTAGCTGATAAAAGTGTCCCCGCCACCCAAAAAAATGTGCCCAGCAATCCTGGCAATACTTCCAATCCAGGAGGCACTACTTCAGAGACCCTTGACCCAAAACAAACTTTGAATCCAACTAAACCTAAGGTAATCCCTCAAGTCAAATTTAAAGACCCCACACCCTCAACCCCTAAATTGGACCAGGCCCCTAAAGACAAGAGAGAGTCCCGGAGAAACATCCATCTTCCCCTGGATGCATGTCCCTATGTCGTGATTCTGACCGGGGTTACTGAACTTGCATCAACTGAAGTAGAATCTTACCAGGCCCTAAAAAATAAAGTATGTCATTGGCTGTCTAAAAATCACCCATTACCGCCCGGCATGCCTAGTAACATTCTAATGGTGGAGAGAACTTCTTGGGTTGGCGGTAATAGGAAAAATCTACAAGGTGACTGTATTGTGGTTACCTTTGAGAACCCACAAGTGGCAAATCACATCTGTGCTGGCTCTCCGCGCTATCAGGCAATCACGGTTACTGCCAGGCCTCTCTCCTACTTCTATGCACAGGGGAATCAACTACATAAAAGATGGAGCTGGTTAAGGGGCCCACAGGAACATAAAAATAGACAGAGGTTCAATCCCCCATGGGAAGTGCAACCTCTTGGTTGGGAGGAGGGTGGTGAGGATGGATGGAACCTGGTCAGGAGAAGAAGGGCTAGACCTTCCCAGGGAGGGTTTGCTGCAGGGCCCCAAAATAGATACCCACATTATGACCACCACTTTGTGAATGGGCAAGAAAACTACTTTAATGTCCCAACGTTCAATCACTATGAGTGCCCGTCATTTATGGAATGGGTAGATTGACAAAAACTGGGCTCACCTCTCATACAGTTGCAAAATACCCCTTCCATTTCCCCACAGAGTAGTCAGCCCGTACAAGAGTTAAACATTGAGATAAATATTGACCCAGTGTCAACTATAGGTCTGGACACTGAGGGAGGGACAGCATTCTGTGCGAAAGACGAAAATGATAAGGGAATTACTTTGGCCACATGGAACATTGCGGGTCTCAGGAGTAAAATTGATGACCCCTACTGGAGAGACCTTATAGGCACCATGGACATAATAGCCATGCAGGAAACATGGGCCACCGAAAACATACTCACAGTCGATGGCTTTACCACTTTTTTTCTCCCAGCAGTAAACTCAAAGCGAGGGCGGGCCAGAGGCGGTCTGGTTACTTTGATAGCCGCCAAAATTCCGGGCATCTATAAAGAAATTCCTACTGGTAGCCCTTACTGCCTCGCAGTCTCAATCACACACAGGGGCTCTAACACAGTACTGTTAGTGAACTTTTACAACTCCTTTGATAGGGAACATCCAGTTGGTAACTTGCTGAGGTTAAACTCTTTCTTAGTTAACTTCAAGGAGTCCATAGAGCCTGAATGTATTGTAGTTTTACTGGGAGATTTTAATGTTCATGGTTGCCAGGATAAATGTCCCCCCAATGTTCTATTTGGCCCCCTGGAAGAAGAGAACATCCACTTCGAACACTCAGAACAGGGAACTTTTTTAGAATCCATGTTGGCTGAAAATGGGTTAATGTTGCCAGCCGGGGGGGATGAGGACATTCCCACTTTTACGGGTCATGGCAGTGGGTCCACAATTGATTATATTTTCTTGAGTAGCAGTTATGGTAGTCAAATTATCAGTTACTTGGTTGTAAGGTCCCATTTTAGTGACCACAATTTGGTTGTATTAAAAGTCAAGAATGTTTTTGATATCAAGGAAAGTAGCTTGAGTCTAGTGGATAAATGTGATATACGCTCAACTGACCAGGCACGCAGACTTAAGTGGTGTAAAATAATTCCTGAGGATTTTTTCTGTAATTTGTGTATCAGTAGCCACGAGGCCCTAAAACTCTGTATGGATGATCAGGCAGGGGATAACGAGGTAATAGAGGCGTATAAAAGGGTCTGCGCCGACATTCTGTCCAACCTGACGCGACAGGGTAAAAGGAAAACCCAAGGAAAGGAAGGCTGGTTTGATAACAAATGCTCTGCTGCTAATCATAAGTTAAAAGTAGCACTCAAATCTAAACCAGTAGATAGAACACTTGTGGCTACCCTTAGGAAAGAATATAAGACCACCATTGAAAAAAGGCGGCGCGAGATCTGAGAGGACGCTTGGGCCGACCTGACCTCAATTGATGTTCTGAAAAGTAGCGCCAAATTCTGGGCCGTGGTCAACCAACCCTTCTTCTTGGACTCAAGCAATAACGAACTGGATTGTGGCATTCAAGAAGACAAATGGCACTTGCACTTTAAATCTGGTTACGAACAGGAAACCCCTGGGGTTGAGGACACGACCAGCTTTCACCAACTCCCTTACAGCCTAACAGTGGATGAGGAAGAGGTGGCCGTGGCCATTGGGAAAATGACTAGTAATAAAGCTCCCGGGCCGGATGGGGTTCCTGCCGACCTTTTTAAAGTTGATATTTTATTCTGGTCCAAAATTTTAGCTAGAGTTTTCAACAGAATTTTTAAAGCAGGTATCCCAGAATCATGGACCCAATCAGTAATTGTCCCCATTTACAAAAAAGGGGACCGTGGGGAACCCGGAAACTATCGCCCCATATCCCTCATAGATTCCGCGGTTAAGGTCCTAGGGAGAGTGGTCCTAAGCAAACTTACTGAATGGTTAGAGGAGACTAACACCCTCTCCCCCCTTCAGTATGGTTTTAGAAAGGGGCGTAGTACCATCGATCAAAGTCTAAACCTACAACTGCTCATAGGGAAATACACACAAGTAAAGCAAGGATCTCTGTATATTGCCTTCATGGATCTGTCCTCGGCATTTGACCGAGTTAACAGATCCAAGTTGTGGGGCCAGCTCCTTAGCATTGGAATTGACCCAAACATTGTGTATTTTCTAGCAGACCTTCATAGGGACCTTACTGCCACGGCCGTTACGATAGAAAAGGGAACCGTACAGGGATAATCAGTATTACCAACGGTGTAAGGCAGGGTTGCATACTTGCTCCCCTGCTTTTCACACTATATATCAATGATTTGGGTGGAATATTGGGTACAGCTTGCAAGGATATACCCAGGGCAGGGAAATACCTACTGCCTGCATTACTGTATGCGGACGACGCTGCTCTTATTGCCAGAACCGCAGTGGGTTTACAAAGTCTGTTGAACTCTTTTTATATTTTTATGACAAACTTGGATTTAAGTATCAATTTTGGCAAATCTCATGGTGGTAGGCCACAATGCTAAGGCCAAAAAAAATGTAATGACACTGCACTGTAATGGCCACAAGCTATCAAGAGTTTCTAGATTCCCTTATTTGGGTGTTGTGTTTGATGACTGCCCTACATGGCACCCCCAAATGTTGGAGAAGAAAAAGGTTTTGGCACGATCCATACCTGTGGTCCTAGGTTTTTCACGCAAACTTGGGGTGAAGCCCATAGAGGCAGTTTTAAAAGTGTATGCTGCTAAATGTATTGCCATCGCTATGTATGGTGCAGACCTGTGGGGCTTTAGGCCCATTAAATTTCTCCAAGTGATTGAAGATAACTTCTTAAAATCAATTCTTTCCTTGCCAAGATCCACTGCCAGCTTCATAGTCCATCAGGAATGCGGCGTGGACTTCTTGGAAGATCGAGTTTCTATGGCCCCCCTTTTAAAATGGATATCGGTATGGCTCAACTTAGAGCTGGAAGTTAACCATGAAATCCTGAAGGACTGCTTAAAGTTAGATCATTGGAACAAGATTCCCTGGCTGAAATATGTCGAACAGATGTGTGCGAAGCTGGGACGGCCTGAACTGTTTCACAATCCATCCGGCCTGGTGAAAGCTGATTTGAAGTGGACAAAGAACACTTTTTTGCAGTACAGTGGAATGGACAGAGAAAGCAGGGAGCTGTTAAAACCCTCTGTTAGGACCCACCAATTGATTGTTTCTTCAGACCACGACTTGGAACTTTATCTGAAGGTTGTTAACAATTCAAACCACAGATATCTTCTCACCAAGTTCCGATTGAACAAAGTCCACTTGTTAATCTCTGGCCGTCCCAGCTGGACCAGGGATTTGGATTTGAATCTATGTAACTGTGATGGTTACTCAATCATGGACACTGCCCACTACTTATTTTTCTGTGGCCACTTTAAAGACATCAGGAAAAAATTCATTATACCTCTGTTAAAGGGGAGAGGGTTCAGGCAGGTCAAACCAGCTTTACTGTATCTTCAGCTATTAACAGACATTTGGGAAATCTATAATGTGGCTACATTTTTAACCATTGCAGGGAGATTGGGCAAAAAGATTAATTGGACGTAGAACATCTACCACAAACACTGCCTATTGTAACTTGAATCCAGCTTTCTATTTTGTGAATTTTTAACCGATGCATGTTGCTTTTTTAACTGTAGAATGGTATTCTTTTTAATGATGTATTGTGATTCTTGGACCATTTTTTATGTGTGTCTTGTACTTTTATGGTTTTTGTAAATTGAACCGAATAAAGTATTTCTTGACTTGACTTGATTTACAAAGACATACTTTGTTCCTCCTTGGATTTACATTTCGATTTACATTTTGTTGCTTTTCCTAGTTCTTTGGGTTGGTTTTGTGTCAGTCTTCTTTTTGCTTCTGAATGGACACTGTCTCCCAAAACACTCTGCTGTTTAAACAGGTAACAGAGGAATTGAAGCCTCATTCTTTATCACATAGTGGTACATCTGTCATGTAGTTCCTACCAATCCGTAGGACCTGCGCATTGCTTGGACAACATAAACTAAGGGCCTGGTGTCATGACTAATTACGGACACATATGTTGGCCCATACACCAGCTAGCTCACAGTGCCACCATAAGCCCCCCTAACCTACCAGGGAGCTAATAGTTTCTGGCAATCTCTGAAAATGCTAGCCCTGACCCCTCAGGGATTGTGAAAACAGTACAGAACGTTTCGCTCAGTCACTCATGCTCACTTATTCTCAGATAAATATACAGAGAATACACAGTGGGATGTTTTCAATAAGTTTTCTTGAACCAACTTTCTTCTTGCATAAAATATGTGTGCTGCAATTATTAGGAGACAGAAGCAGATAAATGCCATTACCAGCACCAAAAGCATAAATAGTAGATATAGTTCTACCATGGTGCTAAACAATGTATATATGCAGGCACTATATGGAGGGATTTACAACAAGACAGTAATCGGACATACTCCTACTGTGCAAACCCTACTAAAAATGTGCATAGGGTGTGTTTTGGTGTAGAGCCAAGAATCCCCCCAAGGGACTATCTAACCCCATTACCTGATGGGATTGAGTGAAGGACACCATCGTGGTCATAAACTGGACACCCCACACGAGATCTCGGACCACTGTGCGGTGATTTCTCAGCATGCAAGGACCCTCGGTGTTAGCTGAAGTACTTCCTCTGATAATCTATTGGGATCCTCATTGTTTATAATAGAAAGCAGCATTGCGATGTGCATATAGATTAGTGATGTTATGGCCCTATTGCCCCATGGATGAAAATAGTGATGACATTTGTACGTAGTACAAAAGAGACCTTGTACATGATATTCAGGGCATTCTGGTAATGTTGCGCCAAGCTATATGTGTAAACAAGTTTAGTTTCAGAGTAACTAATCCAACATTGACATGCATGCAAATATGTGCAAAAAGTCACAGCTCAAAATATTATTTGTGAGGATAATGTAAGAAAATAAGCTGCTTCTCTACATGGGCCTAACTCAGGAAATCCCCACAGGTACTTATGTTAGCTTTTTATCCCTTTTGCAATAGATTTTAACCCTATTCGAGATCTCCGTTCTTCTAACATTCAGACACTGCTTGCGTACACTAGCCAGACGCCCAAGGTATGCCACATTATATATAATCCTTATGAACCTTGCTTCCACTAGTAGAGGCATCTATTCTGGTCACAATCTGCAGATATTTAAACTCATATCAAATAGAGAGTAAGAATAGACAAATGCACTGAAAATGAACAGATGATTACAAAAGGAATGATGTATGAAATGTAAATAAAAGTGTATATATGTAAATGCAGTATGTAAAAATGTAGATATTGTTATATATAATTCTGTATAGATGTAGTTTGTAGGTTTCTAAGGTAGAGAGCTATCGGCACCAGGAGAGGGTGTTCATGAATCATTCATATAAACAAGAATGTTAGTTAAATAAAAAATATAATAACTGTCACATGTTGTTCAGGATAGATTGTTTTTTGTTTGTTAATTGCATATTTTCTACTATTATAGTACCTAATCACCAATTGAAAAAACTCCTGATGAAGGCCACTCTCCGAAACGCGTTGGACTCGGTTTTGTACTGAGCGATAAAAATCAATTGTTGTTATATGTACCAGATCATGTATCAGAAATTATTGTGATTATATGTATAATTATGTATATATAAAAAAAATTCTTAGCTAAAAAAATTGTACAAACTGTAAAAACTAAAAGAATTTTTTTTTTCTATATCATCTGAGACAGAGAAAAAAAGAGAATTAAAAAGAAGTTTTATAAATTCACATATCATGGTGGTAGTCAATCTATCAAGTAACGATGTGCGATAAAATCTAGGAAATATACACATAACCCGGTGTACAGGCCAGTTTTTTCAGAAGTCTAACTCAGGAATATAACACCCACTCCTCATACTAAGGGTCAAGATCTAAGAAGCTATCTAAAATGGCCAGAAGACAAATTTAAAAACATTAACAACTACCCCTCAAAGCATCTAGTAGTCTTTCCATTAAAATATCGATCTTAAAAGACATATTATTTGAACTCCCAAGCAAAAGCTGTTTTACTTCATTTTATTTAAAAATAGGCGAAATGATTCCCACATGGACAGGGCCAATTGTTTTTGGGCTCTGAGTGGTAGACACAACATTACTGTTGCTCACATCCGCAGATGTTCCAGGGGCGCACATCATAGCATGTTTATGGATCAAAGGTGATTCCATTGAGTTCCTACATCAGCTGCTGAGGGAGGCGTTGTATCCCATATGTTCTCTGCAGTGCTGTTGTTCACATCACTAGGAGCTGAAGCATCCCACGGTGGTTCTTCGAATACATTATTCATCAATAGAATATGCTAGAGACAGCAATACACATGGGCCTTTAAAGGGTCCATCAGTACTTCAATGTCCAGTGGTGCAAACAATTCTGATCTGAAACATATGTCCAGGACGCATTAGTGGCTGCAGAGCAGACAGCGGAAGACAGGTTGTATGCAGTCAGGCCAGACAGGCCTGAAGGATAAGAATTTGAATTTGAATTTGAATTTAAAAGTATTTGTTGAGTGCACGTTTACCAGGCGGTTTCTTGGCGCTGGGGGAGCAGACCCTGGGGAGCAGAAAGAAAGGGAGCTAGAGTGGAAAAGCCTGAGAGAAAAGAAAAGTTTTAAGCACCCTTCTGAACTCAGAATATGTCACTGTTGACCTGATGGTGAGAGGAAGGGAGTTCCAGAAGGCAGGGGCAAGGACAGTGAACTTCGTGCCCCCCCAATTTGGTCTTCCTGAACCGGGGGACCGAGAGGAGAGATAGGGAGGAAGAGCGCAATTGTCTACTGGGAATGTAAGCCTTGATTTTAGAATTGATAAAAGCTGGAGCGGTCCCAGCAAGGGCCTGGAAGGTCATACATCCCATCTTGAAAAGGGCACGTTCTCTAATGGGAATCCAATGTAGGGATCTAAGTAGTGGGGTGACATGATGTGACTTGGGAAGACCATAGGCTAAGCGGGCGGCTTGGTTTTGGACCGATTGGAGACACCGAAGGGCGTAGGCAGGAACCCCATTATACAGAAGGTTGCCATAGTCCAGGCGTGAGAGGACCATGGCATGAGGATAAGTTTAAGAGCTGCAAAGGAAAAGAACCGTGAAATCTTACGAATGGTGCATAGGGCAAAGAAACAAGAGGAAACCACAGTGCTAATCTGGGAATGTAGAGTGAGGTGTTGGTTGAGTGTTATCCCTAGAGTTTTGACTGAGGGAGAAGGTGAAGGGGGAGGGCCAAGGGAAGGGGGCCAAAAAGCAGAAGTCCAGGGACTGGAGCTGCCACCAGTGAGAACCAGCTCAGTTTTATCAGGGTTGAGTTTGAGGTGGTTGAAGTTCATCCAATTCCTGATGAAGACCATAACCGATTGAAAATTGTGTATGGAAAGTGGGGAATCAGAGAGATTAAAGATGAGCTGGAGGTTATCAGCGTAGTTAAACACCGTGACCTCCATCTTCTGTAAAGCAAAAATAAGGCAAAAAATATATAAATTAAACAAGAGAGGGGAAAGGGAAGAGCCTTGGGGAACGCCACACTGCACTCTATGTGAGGGGGCAGAGAAGTCGGCCAGATGGACGCCCTGAGTGCGATCCCTCAAAAAGGAAGTGCTCCAGGCCAAAGCTGACCCCCCGATGCCCGCCGCCTCGACACGGGTAAAAAGGATGGTGTGGTCCACCGTGTCGAAGGCGGCGGACAAATCAAGGAGAACGAGGGCCTGGGGCAAGTTGAAGTCCATCTCCTCTCTGAGGGTGTCCATGACCGAGATGACGACTTTTTCGGTAGAGTGTAGCGGGCGTAAGCCCGCCTGACACGGTGCTAGACAGCCACTGTCCTCAATAAAAAGAACTGAGGACTTTGGTGACATGTCGCTCTTGGACTTTACCCAGAAATGGGAGGAGGGAGATAGGATGGTAGTTAGTGAGAGAAGTAGGGTCGGCGCCGGGCTTCTTCAGGATGGGGATAATGATAGCCGATTTATGAGAGGAAGGGACGAAACCCTACTTGAGGGAGTCATTGAGGAAAATGAGAGGGGGTAGGGGACACGCCAAAAAATCTCTCTCAAAATATGAGCAGGGTAAATGTGAGAGGGGATCCTGACTTCACTCGAGGGAGCAGAGAGAAAAAGGTATCCCTCGTCAAGGGGGCTATCTGATCTAAATGAGAAATGTTAAGCCGTGGGTGGGGGTCGGAGAAAGCAGGGGAGGGCAGGGGTATATTGGCCTTGATGACCGCAATTTTCTCACTAAAAAAGTCATTGAGAGAATCGCAGAGGGATTGGGAAGGGGAGGGCTTGAGGGTAACTCTATCTGAGGAAGCCAACTCATGGACTGTGGCAAAGATTTCCCTGGGTTGGTTTTCGGCCAAGGGAATTTTACCAGAGAAATAGTTAGTCTTAGCATTAAGGATGGCTTTTTTATAATCATTTAGAATGGAGTTGTACTGAGATTTTAGCGTTGGACAGTAAGCGCGTCTCCTGGCGTGCTCTGCTCGGCGAACTGCCAGTTTTTTCTCTTTGAGGTCAGTGCTAAACCATCTATTAGCATCATGGGCGCGTCTAATTCTGACGCGCCTAAGAGGGACCACTTGGTCACAGGCACTAGACAGCCATTTGTTGATGGAGTCTACTTGAGATGGCGGAATAAGTTCCTCAAGTGCAGGACAGGAGGCTAAGAGTGAGGAGCAAAGAGAGGGCACGTCTACATTGTTCCAGTTGCGTGCTCAAGTGTTCCTGGGAAAATAAGTTTTTTTACTAGACTTAAGTCAAGAAAGAACGAAATCAAATAGTGATCAGACCAGAGGCAGGGCGTAACGGTGGGGGCGGAAACAGGAATATTAAGTGACCAAATTTGGTCCAAAATGTGGCCTTGGATGTGAGTGGGAATATGAACATGTGACAAAAAATGTAAACTAAGGAGGAGTTCAGAAAGTTCTTTCGACATGGCATCTTCCGCAGGGTCAGAAGGCCAAAAGTTAAAGTCCCCGAGCACCAGGACCGACGAGTTGTTTACTGCAAGGGTAGCTAGCAGCTCCTGGATGGCAGGGAGGAAGTGAGGCATTTGTTGGGGGGGCGATATATTAAAACACAAGTAATAGGAACTTGAAAGGTGGCGGATCGCACCACCAGGCAGTCGGCCGCCGTGATAGATGGGAATGATAATAATTGAAAGTGGAGGCCAGACCGGATGATCAAGGCAACCCCCCCTCCCGCCTTCCCCGCAGGCTGATCGGCATGTAAGGCATAATAGGAGGCGGGGAGAGCCGCTAGTAAATTAGGCAGGGAGTTAGGGTGGAACCAAGTTTCTGTGAGGAACAGAAGATCCGGTTTGTATGTGTCCAAAAAGACAGACAAATCAAGGTGATGTTTAACTGCGGATCTGGTGTTTAACAGGAAAGCTGAAATGGTGGGCGTAGAGTCAGCTAAGGGGGAGAAGCCTATTTCCATGGTGGGGAGGCGGGGTGGTAAAGGCATGTCCACCGGGAGGGAAGGCATAGGGTTGGCTCGGGCAAGGCCGGTGTTTGTGATGTGAGCCAGGGTTTTGGGGCAGAGCTGCCAGGGGCCTTGGTGGGAGCAAAGATGTTCAGAAGAATAGGTGATAAAATGGGCATAACGAGGTGCCCCTGGCCCCGACCGGCCGCGGACAGGCACAGACGGGCTTACCTTAGGTGCACCTTCGGTGTGCAAAAGGCGTGCCCGCTGCGCGTCTGAGGGCACATGTGCGTTTTATGGCGAACAGCCTCGAGCAGCTGGACCGCTAACTCCGGTCTAAGCACCCTTCAGGCTACCCCCAAAATGGTGCCCGCTCTCCACCCAACGGGCACGAAGAGCCACGGTGGGAGAGCCGCCCTCCACACAATCAGCAGGAAGAGCCACGATGGACCGGGGCAGGGGAGGCCACACAAAGAGGTAACAGTTACACAAAGGATCATAGAATTTAAAAAAACAAAGCACCGATGTGCAAAATGTAAAATATTTAAAAAGAGAAGCGCCTGCATCTAATCATGCAGAAGCGCCGAAGTGTCATCAGCTACACAGACAGGTATTCACAATACTGCCCCTTGCTGTTGGAATGCACCCAATGGGAAACAGGAGCTGCCACCAACCTGTTGAGCCCACAGAGAGCCCAGCGATATCTGCCGCTTTATGGCGAGCAGCCTCGAGCAGCTGGACCGCTAACTCTGGTCTGAGCACCCTTCAGGCTACCCCCAAAATAGCGCCCGCTCTCCACCAAACCATAAGAACCAATGCTCATTAAGTTCTCAAAGCTGAGGTGTGCTGAAGAAATGTACCATGCACTCATGGCAATGCAGCACTACCAATACTGTCTCCATTCCAATTTGAACTGGGGCACCCATTGCGGAGTAGAAAAAATAAACTCAGTATTCCCGCCACAAGTAGCAGGAGCCTTCCAAAAACGTTTCTCAACACAGAGTGTATGAAAGATAGTATACCTCTGAAAATCATCTGAAAGGTGATAACCAAGCCAGCACTGATACATTTATAAGTGCACAATTCCTTTCATATTAGACATGTTAAAGATACGATGGACCAGCTCCCCAAAATGCAGCGGGAAGTTAGTGTGGAGTAGTGTCTTTATCTCAGACATGGACCTTGCAACCTGGAGATCAAATGTCTCTTTGGCTGAAGTTAATGTCACATCTTTTTGCAAAAGCATGGCTTTCAGTTTGCTTAGGGAGTCAAATTGTATGTCAGAAACATTTATCAAAGTCCATAACGCTGCCTCCCTAACTGTGTGGGCAAGTGGAAACAGTACTTGTGTACAACAAGTGGCTATGGAATTAATCGCCACAAGATAAGCGATGCCCAGTTCCATTCCGCAGAAACCTTGATCATTTAGCATCAAATAGCTCTCATTCAAGATCAGCCTGAATGCAGGATCAATCACGGCAGCCAAAGAACCCGTTAGATAACAAGACAAGTTTGCCACTGAAGCATTGCATGCCCCTTGGAGAGAAATTTCCTTGCAAACCAAGGAACGGCTTCACAGTAGTAGCCACTAAGAAAAACCTTTATGTCCCAATTCCTGCATTTAAACCTGAATGGTAATTCCCATAACTGCCTACCTGTTGGTATTGGCGACAATATTGGAATTGAAAGGTCGTGATCGGTAGGGTGATGGAACCATGGAATATCCAGGCAGTGGATGGTGTCTCAGCCATGGTGAAAGGTAATTGATCTAATTTTTCAACGTGCAATATGGTATATTTCGCATCTCTATGTGCCATTTTTATCTGTCTTTCAGTTAGTTTGTATATTGAAAACAGATGGGTACTGTTGATGTAACGTCAAGGCATGTGGCCAGAACGAAACGTTTTATAATGCCCATCTCAATATCACTATTGACCGTAATTGCGACTGTCCATGTAAAATAGACACATCTTGCTGAATTATGTCAATTGTGGAGGACACTATGTTGCCCAGTGAATACATTCTGGATGACGATGTAGTCATACCGTTGTCAACCACATCCAAAGCCTTTTTAAATTAACCCTATCGATCACGCACAATCTCTCAGCAGCTTCCTGTTGAGAAAACGTCTATAGCTCCTTGTATATTCCGTACAAAAAGCACTTTTGACATGAATTTCACCGGCCTAGTAGAAAATCCCTGAGAGGCATGTCATCAGAATGAAGGGACAAGTGTAGGACCTTTGAGAGTGATGAGGTTTGTAGCCAATCTAGGCATAACTTCCCAACACTATATGACATCACCACCCGAGTATTCTGTTTGTACTTATCATTGATCAGGCCTATTGATCCTAAACCCTTCAGTGTTACCCAGGAATTTAGATTGACACCCGTTTGTGTCCACAGGCCAACCCAACTAACCCTTCCAAATGGGGTCTGGTGAATTAAAAGAACAATTACATAATCAAGGAATCTAGTGTATCCTCACTAAAGTGTGCAAAGTGCTGCCAATTCTCGAATCGTGAGAACGCGGGAATGCGCAGTTTGTTCAAATCCTTTATTCTTGCAATACCAAAACATAACGTTTGTTGTACTGTCTTTTTGAGGAAAATCATTTGAGGTGTTAAGAGGCATGATCTAAATAAGGCATCTGTTCCCTGAACATGCCAATCTTGTGTTCCCCAGATAGACTTTGTATCTATTGTGTTTTTCCAAAAGTCAAAACCCTGTCTAGACAGTTGGAAAATAAAGGAAGCAGAGTATACCAGCTTGGAGTTTGTTAGCATATTGTTCTATGCAGCATTTATAGGTGCAAGCCTGTCGTAATAAGAGGCGGGGAATGATGTTTAAAAACCTGAAAAATCAGCAAACTTTATACAAAAGTCTTTGAACTACCTTTAAGCGGTGTTGGGCAGTGTTCCTATTATGTGTAATTATTAACAGCGTGTGGCATACTAGCTTTATGTAAAAATAATGTCTCCAAAATTACTTGTACCAGCATACAATTCATCATTAGAAAATGGAGCTGATTGTTATAAATGTGAAAGCAAGTTCTGCACAGTTTAAATGTCCCAATCATCAGAGAAAGTAATGGAGGTGATGATGTCATTTAAAGAAATTTTAAACAAATAAGGAATTTTGAAAAGTCAGTAGGAGCATTTATATCATATGATACCCTGTCCCATACAATTCCTTCAGGAACCGGGACTTCTGTAATGTTCATCTGGAGCAAGTCTCTTACTTCACAGTGTGATGATGCACGTGGTTTAAGAACCAAGTTAACAAGTTGTACTGCAGAGCTTTCTGGGAGAAAGTGTCCATTCAGAGTGTAGGAAAAAGCCAGTTACTAAAAATATTCCAATTACAATACTGTGGAAGGGGTTCTGGACCTACCGAGGGAACCACGCCCAAAATAGAGTGGTGGATTGCTGACCAGACCCTCCCCTCTTTCCACCCCTACCTGAACAAGTGGAGAACGGATGCTGCCGAGCTGTGGACCGGACGGCCGAGGAATTAGGAGGCGGCCCCTTTAATCAGAACAGCTTCGAAGAGGAAGACACACCCCCGGATGACACGGCACTTCAGGGATTGGAGAAAAGTGAGGTAGAGAAGGCGTCGACGAGTTTGCGTGCTGCAGAGGAGAGCGGATGTACCCAAGAGAAGAAGCGGGCGGACGAAGGAGACGAGAGACGGAGGAAGCGAGACGCCAGTCCAGGAGATTGCTGTGCCTGGAGGCCAACGACCCCGTGAACCACCCAGCCACACTCGCCGAGGAGGAGTGGGGCTCAGCCAGGTACAGGAACGTATGTCAGGCTGGATGGGGAGGCGGGGAGTGAATGAGGGGAAAGCCGAGTGAAACAGTCACTGTTCGCGTGCTGAGGAACCGAGTGTCAAAGCCCTGCTCACCTGAGTTTATTTTCAGTTCTGATGGAGGTTGAAGACAGTCCCACCCCACCCTGAACTGCTTTTTCCAGCACACTAGTTTTAAAACAGTGCACTAAGAACCAGAAGCTCAAGGGAAGGGGGGAAGTGGATAAAATATAAAAAAGAGAGACAACACCGTTCTTGCGTTTCCACTGTAGGAGAGCTGCTAAAATCTGCAGCCCTCTCTGACTTCTGTAGAAACTGGTGCCTAATGAAACATAAACAAATAACAGATAAGTCCAACCTATCCCTAAAGGTGTTCCTGACTAAACCTTAATCTTATTAGAAATTCTCTTCAAAAAGTACCTCTTGGATCCTGGTCTCAAGCTTCCAGGTTTGGAATGTGTTACTGTTGTGGGATGTGCTTTCTATTACTGTAAAAGTTCTGTAAAATCAAACGAATATCATTATCAGAATTACCAATGTCTAACAATCACCTTAATATAACTAAAGCCTAAGTTCTCAATAGCAAACTCACTTTTCACACATTTCCAGACTTTTTATAAAACAAATACTGTACTTTTACATCAAAATACAGCAGGTAATTTGTGCAAGTCCTTGATTTACTGTTTGCCTTTCTGTCAATGGTTTCCTCTGTTCGATTCTTAAAAAGTTCCATGTAAAACAATGTTTATTTCACAAACTTCCACAAAGTATTCTTGTAACAAAGGGTTTGAACCACAAAGTTCGTGGGAGATATCTTGTTCCAAATTGTCTTTACATGAATCCAGAAATCGCCAATAAAGTTCTTTCAGGTAATAAAAGATTTTGCACTTACTTGTTGCTGAAAAGGGATACTGATCAGTCTAACCTTGATCTCTTTCTCTTTTGCAGGTCGATTGCAGTGGACAGAAGAGGGGCTGAGGCAAGAAGTAGACGGAAAACAGAAGAAGGAAGAGCCAGATGCCACGCCCAATGAAGTCAATGAAGGTCTGGAGAGAGCAGGAGTGCCAGCGCCGAAGGATCTGTTCTCAGGTAAGTGGGAGGTAGACGAGCACAAGCACTGGGTGAGGCTCAGGGGCTGCCTTTTATAGACAGGGCTGGGTGTGGTTCGAAGAGCTGGGTGTGGTTCGAAGAACTGGGTGTGGTTCTCACAAGCAGGTGTGCAGAGCTTCAGTTATTATGCTAATGAGTTGAAGTAACACATGGCCTAGGGAGGAGTGTTCTAAATAAGCCTTGGTAAAAGCAAGGTCCAATGTTTTCGAAATAAGCCTTGGTAAAAGCAAGGTCCAATGTGCAAACAAGACAGCAATGTCCAAACTTGTGAATACATTGAGCAACATAGACAGAAGTCTTAGGGAGGGGCTGAGATAACAAGAAAGGCTTTCAGTAGTATGTTTAAAGAGAGCTATTACTGAGACCACTAGTGCAATGAGAGGGAACATGCTCTTTGCTGTGCACAAACCCTAACACCGAGTGCTTTACTCCCCACTCCCCACAAGACACGTGCCCTCACTTATTGCTTTAGCACGCTAATCCACAGTAGATACCAGAGCACCAGGTGATCCTTCACACCCCCCCCCCTGTGGTTGTACACCCCAGAGAGCATAATGTCTGACCTCCGTATTTTTTTGCTGTTTTTTTGTTTTTTACATGTCCCAAGCTGGAGGGTCTCAATCCAGAAGAAGCCGCTGTAAAGACCAAGACCCAGAAATAACATCTTGTGCCAGAGAAATCACGGACCCTGCCATTTTAGCCCGGGAAAGATTGACACTAAGGAAGAAACAGACCTTTATAAAAATAAAACCCTATATACCCAGGTCTGGTCTCCGAGCCCTTCCTTCTACCCCGCCACAAATACATAGATGTATCAAGGGAACAACGAAGTTAGTCTCTTTCAGCCAAAGATAGAAAGCATAAACTTGAAGCTTAAAGGGAGAGGCAGTGATGGCAGTTAACGTTCACTTTGATCTGAAGAAAAATCAACATAATGCACAAAGTAGCCAGACGCCATTCAAACTATTCTTGGCAGCTCAGCAGGTTTTGAGGAACTGGTAGATGACTCGATCTGTGGCATGTTTACAAAGATGTCATCAATTTTTTAATTGAAATTTCTGTACTTGTTGACTGTACAGATGGAGTTGTTTCAATAGGGAAAAGCATCATTTCATTGTTGTTCAAAGCTTCTCTATGGAAATGGGAGTCTTCAGTCATTATTAAGCCTCCATCTGAACTTCCTGTATGGTAGCAAGAGGAGTGCGGCAGCTACCCAGTGGCCCACGTGGCCTACTGTTGAGATTTTGCCACATAGTGTGGATTTATCAGATCAATTGAGACAAACCTTTTGTCTTGGAGGCCCGCAAGGGGTGGAAAAAGGACAGTTCTAGTACCTTCAACAGCTAGGACAGGTACAGGTGCTCCGTAAGAGGGCCCAAAATATTTTTTGTCCACAATTTTCTCTCTGACCAGGTCCCCAATCTCCGGGACCCAGGCAGGTTTTGCCGATACTGTTTTTACTTCCCCAGTGGCGGTGCGTTTTACTTGGACGTTGCTTTGTAAAGCTCGGTATTCTATATGGTCCTGTAAAACATCCAATCTACCATTGATGTAAAATGGGATTTCATCCACCACCGTGCTGACACTATTGAGGTTGGGTACTCACAACCTCACCCCAAACAGGAGTTCATAAGGTGTATTACCCCCTAGGGATTTTATTTGCATGTTGTTAAGTGTGCTCTGGATTCATACAGGTGATTCACTCAACTGCCACCCGAGCCTAATACCCTTGCTGTTAAGGATTGCTTTAAGTTACAGTTTTTCCTCTCAACTACCAAATTGCTCTCAGGATGATAGGAGGAGGAGTACCACAAGCCAACACCCAATCTTCCTATGGCTTTTCTGTAAGCCCGACAGCTAAATGCCAGGCCCTGGTTGGAATGTAGGTACCAATTGCGTATGCGCCAATAAAGACTTGCAAATTCTTTATAACAGTTCAGGCATCAGCCGATTACTAGGGCCAAACCCACAGGGATGTGGACCATGAATCTACTGCCACTAAGCGTGGGCGGAAAATACGTTCCGCTCGCGGATTTTGCGGATTTTTGGTAAATTCGCAATCCGCGAACGCTCGCGAATTTACCAAAAATCCGCAAATTCGCACGCAGCGTTTTTTTTTCTTGGTGATACAATTTTGCGGCGCGCGGCGTTCACTTACCGTCATTCAGCGTTTGCCGAGTTGTTTTTCTCGATATTTTGCGAGTGCTGCGCCATTTTGGATCTTGCTACGAGATCCCACGGGAGTTTGGCGACCGCGATTACGTCATCGCGCTCGCCACCTTGCACAGCGAGAGTTTGTCAACGCGAGTATGCCGTGATCACGTATCGCGGGAGTTCGAAATCGCGAACCCGTACATGCGGCGGGCAGCAACAATCTCGCACTCGCGAAAATACAAAATTTGCAATTCTGCACAAGAAATCCACCAGCAAGCAGCATAAACCTTCTGAAAATGATGATTTTTATCAGAATAACTCCTCAAGTTGACATTTGCCTGCACTTTTTTTTGCAAGGAGTCCATTTTGGGGGGGGGGGGGTGGGAGGAAGGAAGTGCCCCACAGTTTCCAACTTCCTGTTCCTGTCCAGCAGGCTCCTCCCAGTGCTTTCTTCATGTGCTGGTCACTTTCATTCGAATTCTTCACCTGGAAGGATTACTTTTTGTGGATGCTGCTGGATATTTGGATTTGAGGCCTTTTTGACTTTCTTTGGATCACTTTTGGATTAGAAATTTCACAAGTAAGTTTCTTTGGGGCATTACAGTTGCTGCAACTACAATTTTGTAATTTTCGACTTTTGGGCTGTTGTTGGGGCCTTTTTCCCAGGGGTACTCAGTGGTGGGTGGACTGAGTCTTTCTGTGGGGTCTCTTTAATAAAAACATCATGGAGGGTCTGGATGGCTTGGGATTGTGCTGATTTTTCTGTGATTTTCGTTTTTTTGGGCTGTTGTGGCCTTTTCACCAGGGGTACTGAGTGGTGCATGTGCCTAGTCTTTCTGTGGGGTGTCTTGAATTTAAACATCATGGAGGGCCTGGATGGCTGGGAGGGAGGGGGCCATTTTAAATGCAGGCAGTGTTCTTAGGTCTGCAACCATTTTGCTGATTTTTCTGTGTTTTTCGATTTTTTGGGGTGTTCATGGGGACAGGCCATGTGGGTGGTGGCCATTTTGAGTGCTGCTACAGGCCCGGGCCATGTGCTGGGAGGGAGGGGGCCATTTTGAATGCAGGCTGTGTTCTTAGGTCTGCAACCATTTTGCCTAGCTTTCAACTTTATGCCCAGGGGTACTGAGTGGTGCATAGGCCTAGTCTTTCTGTGGGGTGTCTTGAATTTAAACATCATGGAGGGCTTGGGATTGTGCTGATTTTTCTGTGATTTTCGTTTTTTTGGGCTGTTGTTGTGGCCTTTTCACCAGGGATAGTGAGTGGTGCATGGGCCTAGTCTTTCTGTGGGGTGTCTTGAATTTAAACATCATGGAGGGCCTGGATGGCATGGGATTGTGTTGATTTTTCTGTGTTTTCGATTTTTTGGGGTGTTCATGGGGACAGGCCATGTGGGTGGGGGCCATTTTGAGCGCTGCTACAGGCCCTGGCCATGTGCTGGGAGGGAGGGGGCCATTTTGAATGCAGGCAGTGTTCTTAGGTCTGCAACCATTTTGCCTAGCTTTCAACCTTCATGCCCAGGGGTACTGAGTGGTGCATAGGCCTAGTCTTTCTGTGGGGTGTCTTGAATTTAAACATCATGGAGGGCTTGGGATTGTGCTGATTTTTCTGTGATTTTCTTTTTTTTGGGCTGTTGTTGTGGCCTTTTCACCAGGGATAGTGAGTGGGGCATGTGCCTAGTCTTTCTGTGGGGTGTCTTGAATTTAAACATCATGGAGGGCCTGGATGGCATGGGATTGTGCTGATTTTTCTGTGTTTTTCGATTTTTTGGTGTGTTCATGGGGACAGGCCATGTGGGTGGGGGCCATTTTGAGTGCTGCTACAGGCCCTGGCCATGTGCTGGGAGGGAGGGGGTCATTTTGAATGCAGGCAGTGTTCTTAGGTCTGCAACTATTTTGCCTAGCTTTCAACCTTTATGCCCAGGGGTACTGAGTGGTGCATAGGCCTAGTCTTTCTGTGGGGTTTCTTGAATTTAAACATCATGGAGGGCTTGGGATTGTGCTGATTTTTCTGTGATTTTCGTTTTTTTGGGCTGTTGTTGTGGCCTTTTCACCAGGGGTAGTGAGTGGTGCATGTGCCTAGTCTTTCTGTGGGGTGTCTTGAATTTAAACATCATGGAGGGCATGGGATTGTGCTGATTTTTCTGTGTTTTTCGATTTTTTTGGGGTGTATAACTGAACTGATGTTCCTCTGTCTTCCATTGCTTTTAGGTGCACAAGACTCAAGAGAACCACCAGTGCCAGGAAGAAGTCCTGCAGCGGTGTGTGTGTGCAGCATAACGTCACGCGACGTCACGTCTGGCCACAGACAACTCTGCAACTCGTGCAACTGCGGCCTGCTGTTCTGACCTGCTCTGAAGAAGATGGGCCCAAAAAAAGTTCCCCGTAGCTCCTCTAGCAAGAAAGTTGCCAGTAAGGAGCAGAAGAAGCAAGTTAACAAGGAGACTGGTGTGCCGCCCGCCACATTTTTTGGGAGTAAAAAAGAAGTATGCCTGCAGCAGCAGCGGGATATGCTGGGGACCAAGCTGGGAGCAGCACCCCCGCTCCATTGGGCTCAGTCCCACCACCCCCACCATGCCAACTTACGTCCAAGCCCTTGAGTGCTGCAGAGGCACTTAGTCTAGTTGTTCAATCACCATCGACCAGTGATGTTGGCTCATCGCAAGAAAGTAGCAGCAATGTCCCTGAATCAACACAGGTTGTTGTAACTCATCTGACGAGTGTTGAACAACCACAGCCGCAACAACAACCACATGTGCAAGTACAAGCCCAAGTACATGTGGAAGGAGAGGCAGCACAAGGAGATGCGCAAGGAGTTGCACAAGCAGAGGTGCATGGAGGGTCACAAGTGCCCACAATAGTTGTTCCTCCCGAAGTTGGGGCACATCAGGAAATCGACAATCAAGCCGAGGTATCATTTGAGGAAGCCACTCCTCCTGATGATCATTCATTGTCTTCCACATCCCTAGCAAGGAAAAGATCAAGGTTGGTGTCTACATCTTCTTCAAGCCCACCTCCTTCTGATGATATGGATCCCAATTGGGAACCAGCACCACTGCCGTCTGAGAGTGAGGCACACCATGATCTGACAAAGGTACTTAAGCGTAAAAGGAAGGTCGTCGAAAAACTCATAGTTACGGAGTGTGATGAGGCTCAACAAGAAGTGGCGGATACTGCTGCTGATGAAGGCTCTCACGACGACGTCCCAGTCATCATAAAGGTCACTGCAGCCCCAGCGGGCATGCAGCAAACAGACATTTTGACCCTAGCCTGAGAAGCTGCTGAGCGTGATGATGTTGTCGACGAGGAGGCAATGGAAGAAACACCACAATCATTGGAGTTAACTAGTACACCAACACCTACCGCTTCCATATTTCTTACTCGTCAGAAGGGACCTCGATCCACCTCGACCTCAATTAGTGGTGGTGAAAGTGCAAAACGTACTGAAGTTCGGCAATCCACATCCTCCACTTCATTCGGCATTAGCAGCAGGACCACCACCACCAGTATCGCCGCCTCCTCTGGCCCCCAAAGACATTTCAAGTCCGCAGTTTGGGACTTCTTTAGTGTTTGCCCAAAAAAGGAAAACCTCGCCATTTATAGCATTTGTAAGTTTGCAGTTAGTCATGGTAAGTTTGGTTCCAACTATGGTACCGGAGGCCAGAGAGGTCAACTTGAAAGAAGGCACGCTGACAAATGGTTTGCGCACCTACAGGCGATCAAGGAAGCCCGAATTGCACGTAATGAAAACGTTGATGTTTCATCTGATGATGACGAGGAGGAAGAAGACGTGTCAAACACTTCACTTACACCCAGTACCCCTGTCAGCAGCACACCCCATGTGAGCCACACTAAGAGTGTGGGAGAGAGTGAGACACCAATGCGAAAAAGTTCAACAGCGAGCGTAACTGGGTCAAAGAAATCATCATCATCATCCCGTAAATGCTTGGTGCAGGGCAACATGAAAAAGATGTTGTTTACAGAAGGGCAATATGAACGCAACCACCCACTGACGCGTCTGTATAACACTAAGCTGGCTAAAATGCTAGCTCTGGACCTTCTCCCTTTTTCTTTTGTAGAAGGGGTTGGTTTTCTAGAATTAGTGGCAGCGCTCTGCCCTAGATGGAAGATTCCTAGCAAGTTCTATTTTGCCAAAGTTGCTGTTCCAGCACTACATGAAGATGTGCTGGAGGTGATTGGGGCAGCTTTGCAGAAGAGTGCTGTTCACACTATACATCTGACAACAGACATGTGGACCAGTGGCTCAGGCGCTGATTACATGTGCATCACTGCACACTGGGTCTCTTTTTCAGGGGTTAAAGCAAGGCTAAACGCAGGTGTTGACCCAGACCAAGTTTTTAAAGCTGCTCGGAAACATGCAACACTAGCCATGTTTGGCTTGGAGAAACGTCACACAGCACAAAACATTTTGGATGAGTTTAACACAAAGGTCCTTCACTGGCTATCCCCCAAAAAACGCCAGATTGGTTATGTTTCCACGGATAATGGCGCCAATGTAGTTCAGGCCATGGAGCTGGGTCACTATTTCAGAGTGCCGTGTTTGGCGCACTGTATAAACCTGGTTGTTAAAAAATTCTTGAGTGATAAAGACAGTCCAGCGTACGAGGTAGTGGACACCTGCCGAAAAATGTGTAACCATTTCAGCCATTCTTTTAAGGCCCGGAAGCATCTGAGGAGCCTGCTACATGAAAGTCGAATGCCAGTGAAAGCACTCATCCAGGAGGTGGCAACACATTGGAACTCAACCTTCTACATGCTTGAGCGTCTGTATGAGCAGTATACGGTACTCGATCACTATTTCTTAAAACAGGGTACAGCTCACAAGGACCTGAGGATGAATGCGGCGCAATGGGAGCTAGTTAAAAGCCTGACAGACATGCTGTGTCCTTTTGAGTTCTTCACGCGTGCAGTCAGCAAGGAGGACTGTAATTTGGTAAAAGCTATCCCATTGTTGTACATGCTGGAGCACCAACTGAAGGCAGTGTCTTCTGTGTTTCAAAAAAATGAAAAAACCAAGACCCTTTTGTTTTGGCGGAGAAATTATTAGAGCGCCTACAAGGTGATGAACGTCTTACAATAATCCACTCAGAACAGCATTACATTTGTGCTACTATTCTGGATCCACGCTGCAAAAAGGCGCTGGCTGGCCGAGCATTCTTTCCTTTTGCTGATGAAGATGTTACAAAGTACAAACGTTGGCTAGTCTTGTCAGCCAAGAGGTTTGAAAGAGAACGGCAGCTCATTGAAGGAAAAGGCAGTACATCAGCATCAGCAGGCCATCCCCAGTCAAAACAATCCACTTCTGCACCTGTGGCTGTGGCACAAGTGACCTCTCAGCCGTTAAAGACACTGGCAACCGGATCATCTGCACCAGACACAACAGTAACATTAGAGGCTGAAGAGGATTGGCTAGCTCTGCTTGGGTTTGGTTCTCAAAAGGTCACAGCAACAGCTAAGCAAAGTGGAGGAACCTTGGAGGAGGACCTTGAGTCGATGGTGCAGGACTCTCTGAATGACTCAACAGAGGTCTATGTTAATGCTGACCCATTGGCGTATTGGCATGGGAAAAAAGAATTGTGGCCACAGCTCTCCAACCTGGCTTTAAACTACTTGTCTTGCCCACTCGCAAGTGTGTCTTCTGAACGTGTTTTCAGTGCTGCTGGTGGCATTGTAACTCCCAAACGGAGCCGCCTCTCGCCCAAAAATCTGGAGAGGTTAACAATGATCAAGATGAATCAGCACCTCATACCACCAGATTACAAAGTACGAGAAAGCACGCCGGATGAAGACGAGGTGGACAGCAACGTAGATGAGGGAATTTCTTCTCTGTTAGGTGACACTGAGCTCACCCTGCCTGAATTCGCAGAGCATGATGACGAAGCCTTATTCTTATTCCTGGACCCTGACACCGAGCCCTGAAAATGAGACAATGAATCAATACCTTTCTTTTTCGTCCTTATTCACTTTTATTCCTGTGTGTCTGTCTTTCTTTGTTGTGCACAGTTAATATAATTCAAACTTTAATCACCTAATCACAAAAACAAGCCCATCAGCAGAACTGTCTTCACTTGTTTGCTTATTGATTTGAAGGTGCCGCAGTCTGCATTCCTCAGGTTCACAAGTTCAGAAGAACATGCTCCTCTATCCTCCTTTTCCAGACTCCTAGTTCCATCAAAGCAGAGGGCTGGATTAAGCCCAATGAAGAAAGACTCAGCACTTGTGGGGATGTTCTACTTCTTTGCGGGTGAGTTGACGGCTCTGGGGCCATTGCTGGGAAGCTCTAATACCGGATAAAAGTGGTTTAGACCAAATCGGAGGCGGAATTTTTTTTGTGTTTTTGCTGACTTGCTTGCCTTTGAGGTGCTCTTTGGGGGGGTTCCGGGTGTTTGTGGGTGAGTTTTGGGGTCTGGGAGCACTGCTGGGACAGTCTAATCTTGATTGCAATTGCTTTTCAGGAAATCCGTTGTGGAAAACGGGAGTTATGGCCTAGCTGCACAGCGCGTTTGGACCGAAGGCCAAGAAATATTGTAAGTATGAGATTTTCCTTTTTGGCTGTTTGGGGGTGTTGTGCTTTTTGGCGGGTGGGTTGGCGGGTCTTGGGGCATTCCTGGGAAGGTCTAATACCGGATAGAAGTGGTTGGGACAAAATCCATGCTGAATTTATTTTGCTATTTCTGACATTTTGCTCAATGTAGCGTTTTCGGGGGCCTGTTTGGAGGGCTTCCTGGTGTTTGTGGGTGGGTTTTGGGGTCTGGGAGCACTGCTGGCAATGGATACTTTGGTTTGCAAGAGGTTTAAAGCAAATCCATGGTGGCAGAGGGGAGTTAGGGCCTATCTGCAGAGCGCGCGCGGAGTGATTTGGGAAATTGGCAAGAAAATGACTAAGTCCCCATTTTTTTACTTTTGCTTTTTGGCTGTTTGCGGGTCTTCTACTAGTTTTCTCCTGGCTTGGTGGCTCTGGGGCCATTGCTGGGAAGCTCTAATACCGGATAAAAGTGGTTTGGACCAAATCGGGGGCAGAATTTTCTTTGAGTTTTTGCTGACTTGCTTGCCTTTGAGGTGCTCTTTGGGGGGGTTCCGGGTGTTTGTGGGTGAGTTTTGGGGTCTGGGAGCACTGCTGGGACAGTATAATCTTGATTGCAATTGCTTTTCAGGAAATCCGTTGTGGAAAACGGGAGTTATGGCCTAGCTGCACAGCGCGTTTGGACCGAAGGCCAAGAAATATTGTAAGTATGAGATTTTCCTTTTTGGCTGTTTGGGGGTGTTGTGGTTTTTGGCGGGTGGGTTGGCGGGTCTTGGGGCATTCCTGGGAAGGTCTAATACCGGATAGAAGTGGTTGGGACAAAATCCATGCTGAATTTGTTTTGCTATTTCTGACATTTTGCTCAATGTAGCGTTTTTGGGGGCCTGTTTGGGGGGCTTCCTGGTGTTTGTGGGTGGGTTTCGGGGTCTCGTAGCACTGCTGGCTATGGATACTTTAGTTTGCAAGAGGTTTGAAGCAAATCCATGGTGGCAGAGGGGAGTTAGGGCCTAGCTGCAGAGCGCGCGCGGAGCGATTTGGGAAATTGGCAAGAAAATTACTAAGTCCCCATTTTTGTACTTTTGCTTTTTGGCTGTTTGGGGGTCTTCTACTAGTTTTCTCCTGGGTTGACGGCTCTGGGGCCATTGCTGGGAAGCTCTAATACCGGATAAAAGTGGTTTGGACCAAATCGGAGGCGGAATTTTTTTGTGTTTTTGCTGACTTGCTTGCCTTTGAGGTGCTCTTTGGGGGAGTTCTGGGTGTTTGTGGGTGAGTTTTGGGGTCTGGGAGCACTGCTGGGACAGTCTAATCTTGATTGCATTTGCTTTTCAGGAAATCCGTGGTGGAAAACGGGAGTTATGGCTTAGCTGCACAGCGTGTTTGGACCGAAGGCCGAGAAATATTGTAAGTATGAGATTTTCCTTTTTGGCTGTTTGGGGGATGTTGTGCTTTTTGGCGGGTGGGTTTGCGGGTCTTGGGGCATTCCTGGGAAGGTCTAATACCGGATTGAAGTGGTTGGGACAAAATCCATGCAGAATTTTTTTTTGCTATTTCTGACATTTTGCTCAATGTAGCGTTTTCGGGGGCCTGTTTGGGGGACTTCCTGGTGTTTGTGGGTGGGTTTCGGGGTCTGGGAGCACTGCTGGCTATGGATACTTTCGTTTGCAAGAGGTTTGAAGCAAATCCATGGTGGCAGAGGGGAGTTAGGGCCTAGCTGCAGAGTGCGCGCGGAATGATTTGGGAAATTGGCAAGAAAATGACTGTCCCCATTTTTGTACTTTTGCTTTTTGGCTGTTTGGGGGTCTTCTACTAGTTTTCTCCTGGGTTGACGGCTCTGGGGACATTGCTGGGAAGCTCTAATACCGGATAAAAGTGGTTTGGACCAAATCGGAGGCGGAAATTTTTTTGTGTTTTTGCTGACTTGCTTGCCTTTGAGGTGATCTTTGGGGGGGTTCCGGGTGTTTGTGGGTGTGTTTTGGGGTCTGGGAGCACTGCTGGGACAGTCTAATCTTGATTGCATTTGCTTTTCAGGAAATCCGTGGTGGAAAACGGGAGTTATGGCCTAGCTGCACAGCGCGTTTGGACCGAAGCCCGAGAAATATTGTAAGTATGAGATTTTCCTTTTTGGCTGTTTGGGGGTGTTGTGGTTTTTGGCGGGTGGGTTGGCGGGTCTTGGGGCATTCCTGGGAAGGCCTAATACCGGATAGAAGTGGTTGGGACAAAATCCATAAGGAAAAGCCTTTTGGCACTTTTTGTAACTTAGGGTTTGTTAGGGTTAGCCCTAGCTGCAGGATTGCATGTGTTTCGGGGTGTTCTAGATTTTTGCAACTGAGTTCTGGGGTCTTAGAGCACTCGTGAGAATGTGTAATTTTGGTTGCAAGTCATTTGAAGAAAATCCATGGTGGGAAAGGGGGATTTGGCATAGTTAAAGAAAGCCTTTGCCACTATACCTAACTTAGGGCTCGTTAGGGTTAGCAGTATTTCTATTGCATGTGTTTGGGTGGGGGGGTTTCGAGTCTTGGAGCGATGCTGGCTATGGATACTTTTGCTTGCTTGCAAGTGGTTTGAATACAATCCACGGTGGGTAAGGGGGTATTTGGGCCTACTTTTACTTTCAAAGTACGTTTTGTCACCAGTTTTCTGCTAGGCCTCGTTTTTTGAGATCTGATTGGGGGTCTTCTATATTTTTGCGACTGGTTTTAGTAAGGGTCTGGGTGGGAGCACTGCTGGGAAGGTCTAATTTTGTTAAAAAAACACAGTTTACAGTACACCTAGCTTGAGGGGAAAGATCCGCTAAATTAATTTGCCCATACTTATTTATCCTTCAAAAGGTGACTCAGACAGAGTACGCACTTTCAAAAATATTGTACTGTCTATTAGGAAAATCAAAGTGTGACTTTTGGCACAACACAGCGTACATACCTTATATTTATTTATCAGTGGTGTTGTAATATTATATCACTTCCTGTTTTTCGTTCAATAATTACAGGCCGGGTTTCAGTCTGTGCAATGGGGAAAAAAGGATGGAGTCAGGCTTCACATTAGCGAGCCGCAATTCAGCATCCGCCAGGCAGGCAGTGGACAGGGTGTCTTCTGGTCACCAACATTGATGGACGAAGTGTCACCTGGAATGGAGGAGTGCCGCTAATAAGAGGAATTGTTTGCTGCATGCAACTTACTTACCAAATTCAACAGGACAACTACAACAACATACAGATACAGTATCCATTGTTTTCTTCTATGAGTGTGACTGCATTTCTTGGATCTCTCTCTGCTTCTAAATTGATCCCTACAGCCATTCTATAGGTTTTACTTCGGCTATTTTTTAAACCTAATTTAATGTAGCCCTGTACTGTCGCATTCTGTCATTCACGGTTGTCAAAAGTACTACTTACTTTTCAGTAACAATGCATTCAGTAGTGCATGCACTTCCTTTATGTCACGTAAAAGATTTATGGTTAGCTTTGTACCCAAAAATTTCTTTATGTTCAATTATTGTTTGTCCATGCTGTGCTTTTTTTTTTCTCTCAACAAAACCTACCCAAAAAGAAACCCCCATTCCCATCCATTTTACAAACCCTAACGCTCTTCCCCCAGGCTGTGTGGTTTTGCTTGATGTGTGGCTAAATGACATCAATAATTCCACATACTTGCTGGGGAGGATAGGGTCATAGCAACAGGCTGGTGAAGGAATCTGAGGATATATTCTAGACTTACTCAGCTTCAGTACTATTTCTTGTAGTAGTAGCCAATGTCAAAGAAATCCAACACAAGTACAAGTTATACTATCAATACTTTACCATTTGTTAGGCTACATTGTGGCACTGTTCTAGTGTACTGTCACCTGCTATATTCTCTATCGTACCGTTGTAATGCTACAGTAAGGACAAACCAGGTTTCATTTTCTTTTTTTCCATAGGCATGCAACTGCCACTGTGTCACACCACTCGTACCACCGCAATGAGGAGGAAATTTCATCTGCCCTGGATTGCCAACCTTAATCGCCATTTCCCGTGGAGCCAGCCCTGGGCCTAGCCCTACTTTCAAACACAAATTACAGGTAAGAAAAGCGTTTGGTTGGAGGTAGTATAATGGAGTATTAGGAGAGACGAGAGATTGACGGCAGTACTACTAAAGTCCTAGGACTATTCAGGAAAACAAACTTACTGTTAAACCCCCACCCACCAGACTCAAATGCAGTAAAAAACAGGTATGGTCAGATAAAGTTTCAAAAAGTATATTTTTATAGCCCTAACAAAATAATCTCCCGCAAGACCCTCCCTAACCCCAACGATTGTCCTTCAAAAGTCCCAAAAAAACCCAACTCCCAATTCCCACCCCCCAAAAGTCTCTAAAAAAGGGGCAAGGGACACAACGGCAGGGTGCTGTTGACTTTAGCGGCCAGGGCATCATGCTCCTTGCGGAGGGTGGCATGGTTGAAGTGGAGGCCCTCCACCAAGTTCTTATAGCTTAGGACCTCCTGCTCCAGGTAGGACACTCTGAGGCATAAGCGGCGCTGGCGTGCCTTGCAAATCCTGTGGGGGGCAGCTGTTGTCTTTGCTGCTTGGCGGTGGCGGTTGGCTTTGGTAGCCCGGCTCCGTACCGCTGGAGCACTGCGCTGGCTGGCAGCCCGTGGGGGCACGGAGGAGGATGCAGCTGTCCCAGTGTATGTTGTTGTTGTACCGGTAGACTGCGTCTCCTCCTCCTCCAGGGCCACCAGCCGCCGATATTCAGCGACAGTGGCAGCCAGCCTCCGTTGCCGGGCCATTCGAGCTAGCTCCCTCCTCCTTGATGGTCTCTTTGATTTGGAAGGAGCAACTATATGAACAAAGAAAGACATAGTCTGTAACCAATGCTCCTTAAGATTAACACAAAATGATTGAGCAGAAAGTTGTGTCACAGTACAAGTAGCAAATTGAAAGCACAGTACATAACTATTGAGGACAGTATCTATGTAACCTCCGACTTCTTCATCCTTTCTCTAACATTAGTGGGAGTTTAAGGAACAAATTCTACGAGCACTATGGACTTCCATTACAGTCGACTATGACAGTACACCAGTCTTATTCTTCTTCTTCTCTCTTGTTTAGGAAAATTGGTACGTTATCTTATGTAAGCCGGCATAATGCCAGAGCAGTGAACTTGCACCCGAGAAAAACAGACGCACACCATGATGAGTGAGACAGACTTGCGTTACTGTACCGGTCCAGTACATGCAGGTGGTGAAGCTCTTACTTTTCTATTACGGGTGGCACTGAGAATACTCTGTTAAAAGGGCTACTGCTTAATTAATTTAGCTTTCACCCTATAGTGCAAATGAGTATTAGAAAAGGAAAATGAAGAAGCTAAATAATCTGATTATCTATCACTTCACATGGGATGTATTTGATGACATATGGGATGACTTTAGGTGCTTTGCTTATTATTGAGTGAACAGTGATATACCCACACATGAATGACGTACTACTACTAAACTAAAGTTATTAAGAGAGGTAGGGAGTGTCCACCGTAATAACAGGATATATGCTGTGCTTGCAGTTGCAATACAAACTACTGCTACTATTCATGGTAGTATTTGGCCAAAATTACAACTTCTTTTCCTTGCCTTTCCTACACTGGAACGGACATGCGGGTGCGGTGTTACATGCTCTTCAAAGTAACACTTAGTTCATCCAGTGAGCGTCTACTCTCTCTAGATACACACATGCTATCTAAGAGTCAGATAGTACCATGATCCAGGCATCCATCCATTCAAAGTATATGAACACATACAGTTTCTGTTTCACCCACCCAGGCTGTTCTCCTTCCACCCATCCTTGCTTCATCATTCACCCAGCCATGCACCATACCATATTCTTTCCTTTCCAGCCACCTCGGGGACCAAGCAAACACATATCATTCTTCTTTGACAGTCATCATTACATTTCTCCTCCTTCCACACTTACTTACACCCTTCTTTCGCTTTTCATTCATCCCATCCATCAAGTTCATCTCAGATCTGATTGGGATTCTTCTCGCCAAAATCTTCACAGCTAAGTCGAAGTACATTTAGAGGAGGCTACTACCTGGTTGATTTATAATACACCCGTGCAGAAAGCACACTCTGCAGTCTTCAATCTCAATAAGGAAGGAATATATAGCTTACCTCTGCCCGCCACCACCGTGTTATCCCTCACAGGATTGTCCGGCCCTTGCACCGCCTCCTCCCCAGAGTTGTTCCCCTCGTCCAATGCCACCACCTCCGCGCTGGCCCCGCCTCCAGATGTTCCACCTACAAAGTACATTTAATAATAATAGAATACACCACTCACTACTACATAATATTTGGTCTAGAAGGAAGAAAGAAATGTGAAAAAAACAGAATACTTGCTGCACTTTTTGGCACAACTGATGAATGCTTGCTTTTTATTTTTAACACGCACCACTTTTTCTCCTAACAGACAGAAGCTTGACTTCTAAGAACATGAGCAGGATCAAGTTCAAACCAGGTGAGAACTCGGCTCGACCACAAGAAATGTGTCGAATTAATCGTCAGCACTAAGCACTTTTCCATTTTCAGTTAAACGTTTACTTTTATGACAAACTTGATTTTAATAAATGTGTTTACTTTTAATAAAGCTTTTAAACTTAAATAGACTCTGTGGTTTTTGGTCCTCCAGACTAGAGTGGATGAGCTAAAGGTTTTGGAATTTTTGCAAGCATGAGTCCGTGCCTCTGACATCATTGGGGATCAATCATCGGTGACTTTGGGAGCTAAATGACTCTGCCACACTATCTAGTCAGTAAGGAGATTGGGGGTTCAACTACAAAGTCTGTTATCACTGAGGTATGTGGAAAGTCTAACAGCACCTATTATAATTGATAAGCTAAGCAATGCATTATTTAGTGTCCATAGTTGTGTTTGTGCAGATTTGTCCCTGCAACAGTAGTAGAATGGATTGTCCTACTATCCAAAGCAAAAGTAAAGTAGTATCTTATTCTTTCTTGGTGGTCATTCACCTTTTTATTGTTGGCAATTGTCAAAGCATAAACATTTAGAAGACTTGAAAAGACATTATGGACAATCCCAGAGGACTGCACAGTGCATAGAGCTATTGCTGACTAGAATGGGAGTCCAATGGAATTCCCAAATGTGCAATCTTAGTTAGCTACACAGACAGACTAATAAGAATAATCTAGTAATACCACAGGGAGTCAGAGTCGAGGCAGGATAAGAATTTAGATCCAGTCTACAAGAAGATCAAAGACGATTTAGAAAAAATTGAATGAGGAACGCTAGGAAAAATAAGTACTCTATATTAAAATTAAAACTTACTGGGGCCAGCAAAGAAGCCCTCGCCTGCCCGATCCTGGCCTGCATCCTGAACAGCACCCTCCTCCTCCTCCTCCTCCTGTGTCCTCTTGCCCCTGGGGGGAGCTGATGTACAACATGAAAGAAAGAAACACCAGAAAACATGGATGATATTTGTCAACCAAATCAAACATTTCAAAAGAACAATAACAAAATATTTTGGCGAAATAGCAAATAGACAACTATTCCACGGGATATATTATTGACCGATCTCATGTGGTCTACTACGTTATTAGTATTGCTTGATTTGCGGACCGTCGAATTGGAAACTTCTTATGTAACTCACTAAACAAAGTACTAAAAAGGTTTGCCTAGGATTGGCAGGCAGCAGTCCGCAGCATGCGAAGTGACAGACAAAGTCCATCGTGATTGCAGATCAGCGACAACACTAAAGTTTCCTACTGCATTAACCAGTCATTAAAATGCTAAAACTATCAATCCACCACCACTATTTCTTCTTATCGCCATGTGTACAAAGGAAGGACTGGACTTGAGTCTGTAGGGGCTGATTTAGAAGCCCCTTGCGGCTCTTTTGCTCCATTGTTGCATGACTTTTGTGACGCAGCAGCAGAACAAAAGAGGCGCAATGGTGCGGCGTATATTAACAACGTGACGCATATGGGAGATGCATCACGTTGTAAAGCCCTGCGCCATCAGGGGGCGATCCGGCGCAAGGGAGGGTGTTCCTGCACAGGAACGCATCCTAAAAGTGGCTGAGGGAAATCTACAAGATTTCAATCCCTCACTTTAACGACAATGATGCGTGACTCAAACCCTGTGCCTGCTTGAAGCAGACGTACGGCTTGACGCAGCATTGGGGAGATAGGGCACCCCAGAGCATTGATGGAGCTGTGCCATCGTTGCGATGCAACTCCAGCAATGCGCCGCCTTTACAGCACAGATGCGTAACGCTTTGTTGACGTTTTGGGCCCATGGTGCGCCGCATTGTAAATACGGCGCACCATGGGTGATGGTGGCGTGGCGCACAATTACTGGCGCATCCCTGCTACTTTGCAGGGATGCGCCGGTAATTAAAAATCTGAACCTTAGTGTCTAGCATTACGCAGTTCTTTAAACTACACTCATACATAATTTCACAGGCCAATGAAATGAACACAAAATCGAAAACAAATAAGCATAGTAACAACACTACTGAGAAGGAGAGCAGTGCACCTGAAATGCACAGAAGATTTTGAAATATAATTTACCTACAATGTAATGAGCAGCATTATTGCTCTTGGTAAAAAACAAAAATTTGCAATATAATAACACACAGAGCAGGAGAAAACAGAGTAGTAAAGAAATAGCTACTACTACTACTCACCAAGCCAGGGGATCTCAAGGCCAAGCAGGTCGAGCAGATCTCGTTCACGGTCCAGGACATCCGTCCAGCGGTGGGTGGCCTGGTTGTAGGTGCGCCGGACCCGAGAGTGGTGGTACATGGCCCGGCACACCTTCTCCCACCGCTTTCGGCGCTCCTGGATCCCGTACCCGCAACCGATCCTGCCGCCTGCCATGATGGTCCTGGGGAGGCGGCGTAGAACATAAAAAATTAGTGCGGCCACCTCCTCCGGGCCAAAGATCTCCCGGGGTACGACCTGCTCCCCCCTCAAACGCCCGCACGGGAGCCGGGCACGGGGTGCGGGACCCTTCCCCTTCTCGGGATGCTTCCCGGCTCCCTTCACCATGGTCTGGGCAGAAAGGAAGCTAAATAATAAAGAAAATAGAATAGGGAAGAGAAGAGAAGAAAAGTAAAGAGTTGAAAAAAGTAATTTAAAATTAACCAAAAGTAGCAGAAAACACCAAAATATAGAGCAAGAAAAATAGAGAGATAGATAATAAGTAAAATAGATCAAAAACAAATTCAAACAAGCAAAGGATGGCAGAGATACAGAGAGGATACCAAAAGCATGCCCAGAACCATAGCAATGAATGAGAAACAAGATGGCCGCGCCCGTTCATGACCGCGCGGGTAAGTTTGCGCGAGATTTTCCTCGCGAACACCCACGAAATTGTACTGGCGAGCCGCACACTTTGCGAGATTGCACTTCGCGCCCGGAAACGGAAATACGTCATGCAAACAAGATGGCCACGCCCTTGAACGACCGCGAGGGTAACTTCGCGCCTTGCGCTACAAGCGGCTCGCTAAAATGCACAAAACCTTGCGAACTAACACGCCGCAAAAAAACAAATCGCATATTCGCACAAATTCGTGGCTTCCGAATACGATCTCGCGCGTGTTCGCGTCCCGCGAATCCCGCGAAATTGCAGAAAAACGAGTTTTGCAAAACTGAAAGCACTCAGCAGGTGCAAGAGTTCAAACTCATCATTAGTAACCATTCCCTGTAGTGCTTCCTGACTGGGGCCCCTCCAGAGTTCAGTTGCTAGTTGCAACAATTGTGTGACCCTGCTCTGACCCTCACAGCAGGCTCATAGAATAGCTACAAGTAGGCCACAAAGGTCCTGGAAAAAGAAATATGGAACTGCAACAGAAAGCAAATTACTGATAAGGAAGCAGGTGCCAGACCTGGAATTTTAAAACAGTGACACATTAATAAACTAACCCCAAATTAATTCATGTCAGTTGAAGCAGGGCAGGTGTGCTTGCTTCCCCCCCCCCATAATCTACAGTGATGATGAACCAGAGGGTGGCATTGATGTAACAGAGGGTGGCATGGGTGAAACAGAGGGTGGCAGTGGTGAAACAGAGGGTGCTGGGAACCTGTGATGATGAACCAGACGTAGAAACAACATAGTCGCGACCGTTGCGAGCCGACAAGTAAGTTCGCAATTGCGAACTGGTACCAAACCCTCGCGAACTGGCAGAAACCCTTTTTCCAGCATTGTCACTGCACACCCCATTTAGAAGCAGAGTCCTCAGTAGCCTGAGCAGGTCTAATTTTAATCTTCTTTTAAAATTGAGGTTTCAAAGTGTTTTGTTTGTCTTCCTGTTTAATGATATAGTCTGAAGTGCTGTCTCCCTTTTCGGCTTGACTCAATCTTCAGATCTGTATTTTGGCCGTCCGTCTCTCTCCAAATGCTTTTCAAATGTCTCCTGAAATGACCGAGATGAACGCATATCAGTATCCTGATACCTGTCAGGTTTTCTAATATTGTCACGATTTCTCAGATTGTATTTTCGTTCGGTGTGTTCGTGTGGAGGACACCCACCCCGTGACTGTGTTTTTTTGGGGGTTTTGTTTTTTTTTCTCATGATTCCCTTTCTTGTTTGAAGAATCGGGTGTTTGCTTAGAGTTATCCTTTTCGGAATTACACTTAACTATTCGCTTCGCAGGTATGGCTCCCAGAGTATCTCTACCAAGTGAAGCATATGTATCCCCAATAATCTTAGGGAATTCTTGCTCCTACTGTGCAGGAATGAATTCCCTCAGGCATTGGCGTATAGCTACCATTGTTCCCTCCCCTTTTACGTTACTCAACAACTGATCCCTTGGCAAAATTGCCCACTAGTTTCATCCCCAGATCTAAGGCAGGCTGTGCCCCATACTCTTTCAGTATTTGCTTCAGTACATCTCACATGACTGCTATCAAAGGGGTAATATGTGTTCTGATATATACAGTAGTGTAGATTGTACCCCAAGTGACTCAATCTCCTATTGGAGAAACCATCACCATTGGCAAGCAATTTGTCAGTATTCTGTGTTTTTCCTACGGGCCCGTATGGGAAAAAAAAGCTTCAAGCTGTGCTGTTTTTTTTTGTGCTTTCCAGAACAGGATTTGCTCCCGGCTGGTGTAAATCTTTCTCATAACAGCATTTAGTGTTTGTTGGCTAATACCTGTAGTAGCCATATGTGGTTGTGTAGCCTTAGCAGCCCCAGCAACTTGGACGGTAAATGTTCTCATTACGTATTAAGTAAGATTTCTGTAAATGTTTACTAGATCTCTGAAAATTTGCGCATTCCTGCTGCTGTCAAGGTAGCAACGTCTGGATGCAGTGTGTATGATTCTAAGATCGGCCAAGTTGCTTTTTCTCTGCAGAGCGGACCAAGTCTCAAGTGTTCTGTGGTATGGGACAGGCCACCTTTGTGCAATTAATCTGCTCTTGGTATTTTAACGGGACTTCTAAGTTCACGTATGGGAAATACTCATCAGGTGGTTCATATTCAATGTATTCTTGAAAAAACCATGTGTGTGCATCTGCTGGCGGGAACTTAACCCAAAAATAGAATACCTATGTTTTGAATGCTGCGGGTGCCTCAACCACGAAGGTAAAATCTCCACTTGTTGCCGCGAGGCCATGTTTTAACAATTTCATGGTAACTGCCTCTCTGCAATTTTCTGAAATATTTAGTCCAATTATCTGTTCCCCAATGTACTCATCTTGTTCGGTCATTGTCACAGTAGTAGTGTTTTATTTTAAATAATTTTTATGGAGATATGGTATGCACTATGTGGGAGCCTCTAATCCTCCAAGCTTGACTTCCATACATCCTATACATAGGGTATACCTACTCAGCTGAGGAAGATTTGTTTCCATTCCCACTACGGATGTCTCTGGTTTTAATGTGGGTAGGGATATCTGAGTAAGCACGACTGGAGTACTCATATTATACCATTAACCCCTTCGCTGCTAGGCCTTTTCCTCTCCTGTGCTAAGCCTTTTTTTGGCGATTTGGGGTAGTGCGTGCTTAGGCCCCTGTAACTTTTTGACCACATAAGGTATCCACGCTACATTTGCGTCCTTTTCTTCCAACATCATGTGGATTCTCAAGTTGTCCAGGGTTTGTGGATTCCCTTGAAGGGGTCTCAGAAATTAAGCAAAATACAGTGAAATTTTAGTTTTTTTCAGATAAATGGGAATAACGGGCTGCAAATGAAAGCCTCTGGGTTTTTCCCTGTAAATGTTGTCAAAAAAGAGTTTGTGGGGTTGAAATCTCCATTTTCTCGGCTTTTAGGGAATGACAGTCTTTTGTCAGAGAACCAACATTTTTCACACAGTTTTGACATTTTTCTGGGACATAGCCTTTCTTTCCTATTTTTAGAGCTTTCAACCTCCTTCCAGGTAATGGTAGAAATGTGTTTGAAAGCAATAATGGATCCTGGAAAGCTATACATTTCTTAAAAATAGACAAAATTCTGAATTCAGAAAGGGGGCATTTGTCTAAGTCCATGAAGGTTTCTTTATAGAAACTAACAGTTAAATATTGGAATAATTGAAAATTAGTTAATTAAAACTGCCTTTTGTCTCAACGTTTTCACCTGTAACTTCTTGTAATCTTGACAGCTCTTTGAAAGCAATATACCATTACATCCATTTGATCTTCCTGGTTGTGGGAATATGTAGGACTTGTAGTTTCACCAAGTACCGGACGAACCCAGAGCCAAAAACTGAGCAGCAACTTGCAATGGTATTTTATTATTTCCCGGGTAAAGAGCATTTATTCTTGGAAAATGTATACATGGAAAAATCAGTACAGAAGACACCTATGTATTTTTGAATTGGGTACAAATTATAGAGTTTAGAAACAGTATATATTTGCACATTTTCAAAATTGGGAATACTCATACTAGCTTGCGAATTATTGGTAATTTTTCAAAATGATTTCTTTTTTACACAATGTCTTTCATTGGGAAGAGGAAAATGCATGAAAACTCAAAAGGTAATAACAGTTGATTTACAAATCTAAATTACCCTAAGTCTCCCAATAAAAACGGTACCTCACTTGTGTGGGTTGGCCTTGTGCCTGCTACAGGAAACGGCGCAAAATGCAACGTGGTCACACCTCAAGTTTGCAGTTAAAAATGGACCCTTTTACGGCAAAGTGCCTAGCTGTAGTTTTTGCACCCTAGCTCTGCCGACACCAAGGGAAACGTAGAAAACCTATACATTTTATAAAACTAGACACCCAGGGGAATTCAGGATGGGGTGACTCAACTGTCTCCCACCAGGTTCTGTTACACAGAATCCCTTGCAAAGCTAAAAAATGCGAATGCATTTTCCTCACATTTCTGTGGTGGAAAGTTCTGGAATCTGCGAGGATCAACAAACTTCTACCCACCCAGACTTGCCCCAGGTCTCCCGATAAAAATGGTACCTCAGTTGCCTGGGTCTGCCTAGTGCCTGCGTCAGGAAACAGCGCAAAACGCAACATAGTCGCACCTCAATTTTGCAGTGAAAACAGGCCCTTTTTTGGCAAAGAGCCTACCTTTCGTTTTTGAACCCTAGCTCTGCGGCACCTAGGGAAGTCTAGCAAACCTATACATTTGTGAAAACTTAACACCCAGGGGAATTTAGGATGGGGTGACTCGACTGCCTCCCATCAAGTTCCGTTACCCAGAATCCCTTGCAAAGCTAAATAATTCACCAAGAAAATGCATTTTCTTCACATTTCTGTGGTGGAAAGTTCTGGAATCTGCGTGGAGCAACAAATTTCCACCCAGCCAGCGTTTCCCCAGGTCTCCGAAAAAAAATCATACCTCACTTGCCTGGGTCTGCCTAGTGCCTGCGACAGGAAACAGCGCAAAACGCAACATGGTAGCACCTCAAATTCGCAGTGAAAACGGGCCCTATTTTGGCAAAGAGCATACCTTTCGTTTTTGAACCCTAGCTCTGCCGGCACCTAGGGAAACCTAGCAAACCTATACATTTTTCAAAACTAGTCACCCAGGGAAATTCAGGATGGGGTGACTCGTCTGCCTCCCACCAGGTTCTGTTACCCAGACTCCCTGGCAAATCTAAAAAATTGATCAAATAATCGCATTTTCCTCACATTTCTGTGGTGGAAAGTTCTGGAATCTCCGTGGATCAAAAATTTCCACCCACCCAGCATTCCCAAGGTCTCCCCATTTTGCGCCCTCACTTGCCTGGGTCTGCCTACTGCCTGCGACAGGAAACAGCGCAAAACGCAACATGGTCGCACCTCAATTTTGCAGTGAAAACGGGCCCTTTTTTGGCAAAGAGCCTACCTTTTGTTTTTGAACCTAGCTCTGCCGGCACCTAGGGAAACCTAGCAAACCTATAATTTTTTTTAAACTAGACACACAGGGAAATTCAGGATGGGGTGACTCGACTGCCTCCCACTAGGTTTTGTTACCCAGAATCCCTCGCAAAGCAAAACAATTGTAAAACAAAGCATTTTCCTCACATTTCTGTGGTGGAAAGTTCTGGATTCTGCGTGGATCAACAAATTCCCACCCAACCAGCGTTCCCCCAGGTCTACCGATAAAAATGGTACCTCACTTGCATGGGTATGCCTAGTGCCTGCGACAGGAAACAGCACAAAACGCAACATGGTCGCACCTCAATTTCGCAGTGAAAACGGCCCCTTTTTTGGCAAAGATCCTACCTTTCGTTTTTGAACCCTGGCTCTGCCGGCACCTAGGGAAACCTAGCAAACCTATACATTTTTGAAAACTAGACACCCAGGGAAATTCAGGATGGGGTGATTCGACTGTCTTCCACCAAGTTCTGTTACCCAGAATCCCTTGCAAAACAAAACAATTGACAAAAAAACGTATTTTCCTGACATTTTTGTCGTGGAAAGTACTGGAATCTGCGTGGACCAACACATTTCCACCCACCCAGCGTTCCCCCAGGTCTCTTGATAAAAATGGTACCTCACTTGCCTGGGTCTGCCTAGTGTCTGCGACAGGAAACAGCGCAAAATGCAACGTGGTCGCACCTCAATTTCGCAATGAAAACGGGCCCTTTTTTGGCAAAGAGCCTACCTTTTGTTTTTGAACTCTAGCTCTGCCGGCACCTTGGAAAACCTAGCAAACCTATACATTTTTGAAAACTAGACACCCAGGGGAATTCAGGATGGAGTGACTTGACTGTCTCCCACCAGGGTCTGTTACCCAGAATCCCTTGCAAAGCTAATAAATTGACAAAAAAACGCATTTTCCTGAAATTTCTGTCGTGGAAAGTTCTGGAATCTGCGTGGATCAACAAATTTCTACCCACCCAGTATTTCCCCAGGTCTCCTTAATAAAAATGGTACCTCAATTGCCTGGGTCTGCCTAGTGCCTGCGATAGGAAAAAGTGCAAAACGCAACGTGGTCGCCCCTCAATTTTGCAGTGAAAACGGGCCCTTTTTTGGCAAAGACCTTACCTTTGGTTTTTAACCCTAGCTCTGCCGGCACCTAGGGAAACCTAGCAACCTATACATTTTTTAAAACTAGACACCCAGAGAAATTAAGGATGGGGTGACTCGACTGCCTCCCACCAGGTTTTGTTACCCAGAATCCCTCGCAAAGCTAAAAAATTGTCCAATAAAAGCATTTTCCTCACATTTCTGTGGTGGAAAGTTCTGGATTCTGTGTGGATCAATTTCCAACCACCAAGCGTTACTCCAGGTCTCCTGATAAAAATGGTACCTCACTTGCCTGGGTCTGCCTAGCGCCTGCGACAGGAAACAGCACAAAACGCAACGTGGTTGCACCTCAATTTTGCAGTAAAAACAGTCCCTTTTTTGGCAAAGAGCCTACCTTTCGTTTTTGAACCCTAACTCTGCTGGCACCTAGGGGAACCTAGCAAACCTATACATTTTTGAAAACAAGACACCCAGGGAAAATTAGGATGAGGTGACTCGACCGCCTCCCACCAGGTTCTGTACCCAGAATCCCTTGCAAAGCTAAAGAAATCACCAAGAAAACGCATTTTCCTCACATTTCTGTGGTGAAAAGTTCTGGAATGTGCGTGGATCAACAAATTTCTACCCACCCAGCGTTCCCCCAGGTCTCCCGAAAAAAATGGTACGTCACTTGCCTGGGTCTGCCTAGTGCCTGCGACAGAAAAAAGCGCAAAACGCAACATGCTTGCACCTCAATTTTGAAGGAAAAACAGGCCCTTTTTTGGCAAAGAGCCTACCTTTTGTTTTTGAACCCTGGCTCTGCCGGCACCTAGGGAAACCTAGCAAACCTATACATTTTTGAAAACTAGACACCCAGAGAAATTCAGGATGGGGTGACTCGACTGTCTTCCACCAGGTTCTGTTACCCAGAATCCCTTGCAAAACAAAACAATTGACAAAAAAACGTATTTTCCTGATATTTCTGTGGTGGAAAGTACTGGAATCTGCGTGGATCAACAAATTTCCACCCACCCAGCGTTCCCCCAGGTCTCTTTATAAAAATGGTACCTCACTTGCCTGGGTCTGCCTAGTGTCTGCGACAGGAAACAGCGCAAAATGCAACGTGGTCGCACCTCAATTTCGCAGTGAAAATGGGCCCTTTTTTGGCAAAGAGTCTACCTTTCGTTTTTGAAACCTAGCTCTGCCGGCACCTGGGGAACCTAGCAAACCTATACATTTCTGAAAACTAGACACCCAGGGAAATTCAGGATGGAGTGACTCGACTGTCTCCCAGTAGGGTCTGTTACCCAGAATCCCTTGCAAAGCTAAAAATTTGACAAAAAACGCATTTTCCTGAAATTTCTGTGGTAGAAAGTTCTGGAAAATGCGTGGATCAACAAATTTCTACCCACCCAGCGTTTCCCCAGGTCTCCTGATAAAAATGGTACCTCAATTGCCTGGGTCTGCCTAGTGCCTGCGATAGGAAATAGTGCAGCAATTGCAATTTATAAGCTTTATTCGACATTTTGTCATAAAAGCATTCTCCTAGCCCTATACAATAAATACTACTTATAAAAATACTTCTAAAAATACATATTAAACATTAAATGTCGAATAATACATAGTAAAAGGACATAAAATTACAACACATTATTAGAATTTTAAAAGGACACATTCCATAGGTTAAAAAAATAAAAACATGCTCTATGTCGCAAGAAAACAATTTAAGGATATACATAATTTCATTATGATACAGTAGCCAATAGTGATCGGGTACGTATTAGCCACGACCACGCCAGATATTTTGCTACACCAACCACATACAATGTTGTACAGTCTGATTCAAGTATCCTAAGGGCTTCGGATTGGCTTCGGGTTCCCAACTTTAAGCACACCGGTTTTAACCACTTACGTCTGGGGGTCGAATACAGTGGACAACAAAACAAAAAATGGGAGATGTGTTCAATTTCCTCGTTACAATGGTGACAATGTTCATCCCATGTCTGGGACCAATGCTTCTTAAACGCATTTAAAGGTAATGTACCAATGCGAAATTGAAAATAAAGTTTTCTATCATATGGTTTTTCAATGCAGCAATGCAACGTGGTCGCACCTCAATTTCGCAGTGAAAACGGGCCCTTTTTTGGCAAAGAGCCTACCTTTCGTTTTTGAACCCTAGCTCTGCTGGCACCTAGGGAAACCTAGCAACCTATACATTTTTTAAAACTAGACACCCAGGGAAATTCAGGATGGAGTGACTCGACGGTCTCCCACTAGGGTCTCTTACCCAGAATCCCTTGCAAAGCTAAAAAATTGTCCAAAAAAAGCATTTTCCTCACATTTCTGTGGTGAAAAGTTCTGGATTCTGTGTGGATCAACAAATTTCCACCCACCAAGCGTTCCCCCAGGTCTCCTGATATAAATGGTACCTCACTTGCCTGGGTCTGCCTAGTGCCTGCGACAGGAAACACCACAAAACGCAACGTGGTTGCACCTCAATTTTGCAGTGAAAACAGTCCCTTTTTTGGCAAAGAGCCTACCTTTGGTTTTTGAACCTTAGCTCTGCCGGCACCTAGGGAAACCTAGCAAACCTATAAATTTTTTAAAACTAGACACCCAGGGGAATTCAGGATTGGGTGATTCGTCTGCCTCCCACCAGGTTCTGTTTCACAGAATCCCTTGCAAATCTAAAAAATTGACAAACAAAACGCATTTTCCTCACATTTCTGTGGTGGAAAGTTCTAGAATCTGCGTGGATCAACAAATTTCCACCAACCCAGCATTCCCCAAGGTCTCCCGATAAAAATGGTACCTCACTTGCCTGGGTCTGCCTAGTGTCTGCGACAGGAAACAGCGTAAAATGCAACCTGGTCGCACCTCAATTTCGCAGTGAAAACGGGCCCTTTTTTGGCAAAGAGCCTACCTTTCGTTTTTGAACCCTAGCTCTCCTGGCACCTGGGGAAACCTAGCAAAACTATACATTTTTGAAAAAGTAGACACCCAGGGGAATTCAGGATGGAGTGACTCGACTGTCTCCCACCAGGTTCTGTTACCCAGAATCCCTTGCAAAGCTAAAAAACTGACAAAAAAACGGATTTTCCTGAAATTTCTGTGGTGGAAAGTTCTGGAATCTGCATGGATCAACAAATTTCTACCCACCCAGCGTTTCCCCAGGTCTCCTGATAAAAATGGTACCTCAATTGCCTGGGTCTGCCTAGTGCCTGCGATAGGAAATAGTGCAAAACGCAACGTGGTCTCACCTCAATTTCGCAGTGAAAACTGGCCCTTTTTTGGCAAAGAGCCTACCTTTCATTTTGAACCCTAGCTCTGCCGGCACCTAGGGAAACCTAGCAACGTATACATTTTCTAAAACTAGACACCCAGGGAAATTAAGGATGGGGTGACTCGACTGCCTCCCACCAGGTTTTGTTACCCAGAATCCCTCGCAAATCTAAAAAATTGTCCAAAAAAAGCATTTTCCTCACATTTCTGTGGTGGAAAGTTCTGGATTCTAAGTGCATCAACAAATTTCCACCCACCCAGCGTTCCCCCAGGTATCATGATAAAAATGGTACCTCACTTGCCTGGGTCTGCCTAGTGCCTGCAACAGGAAACAGCGCAAAACGCAACGTGGTCGCACCTCAATTTTGCAGTGAAAACAGTCCCTTTTTTGGCAAAGAGCCTACCTTTGGTTTTTGAACCCTAGCTCTGCCAGCACCTAGGGAAACCTAGCAAACCTAGACATTTTTAAAAACTAGACACCCAGGGAAATTCAGGATGAGGTGACTCGACCGCCCCCACCAGGTTCTGTTACCCAGAATTCCTTGCAAAGCAAAAAAATTCACCAAGAAAACACATTTTCCTCACATTTCTGTGGTGGAAAGTTCTGGAATCTGCGTGGATCAACAAATTTCTACCCACCCAGCGTGCCCCCGGGTCTACCGAAAACAATGGTACGTCACTTGCCTGGGTCTGCCTAGTGCCTGTGACAGGAAACAGCACAAAATGCAATGTGGTCGCACCTCAATTTTTCAGTGAAAATGGGCCCTTTTTTGACAAAGAGACTACTTTTTGTTTTTGAACCCGCGATCTGCCGGCACCTGGGGAAACCTAGCAAACCTATACATTTTTGAAAACTAGACACCCAGGGAAATTCAGGATGGGGTGACGCGACTGCCTCCCGCCAGGTTTTGTTACCCAGAATCCCTCGCAAAGTTAAAAAATTGTCCAAAAAAAGCATTTTCCTCACATTTGTTTGATGGAAAGATCTGGATTCTGCGTGGATCAACAAATTTCTACCCACCCAGCGTTCCCCCCAGGTCTCCCGATAAAAATGGTACCTCACTTGCCTGGGTCTGCCTGGTGCCTGCGACAGGAAACAGTGCAAAACGCAACATGGTCGCTCCTCAAATTTGCAGTGAAAACGGGCCCTTTTTTGGCAGAGATCCTACCTTTTGTTTTTGAACTCTAGCTCTGCCGGCACCTAAGGAAACCTAGCAACCTATACATTTCTTTAAAACTATACACCCAGGGAAATTAAGGATGGGGTGACTCGACTGCCTCCCACCAGGTTTTGTTACCCAGAATCCCTCGCAAAGCTAAAGAATTGTCCAAAAAAAGCATTTTCCTCACATTTCTGTGGTGAACAGTTCTGGATTCTGTGTGGATCAACAAATTTCCACCCACCCAGCATTCCCCCAGGTCTCCTGATACAAATGGTGCCTCACTTGCCTGGGTCTGTGTAGTGCCTGTGACAGGAAACAGCACAAAACGCAACGTGGTCGCACCTCAATTCTGCAGTGAAAACAGGCCCTTTTTTGGCAGAGAGCCTACCTTTTGTTTTTGAACCCTAGCTCTGCCGGCACCTGGGGAAACCTAGCAAACCTATACATTTTTGAAAACTAGACACCCAGGGAAATTCAGGATGGAGTGACTCGACTGTCTCCCACTAGGGTCTGTTACCCAGAATCCCTTGCAAAGCAAAAAAATTGACAAAAAACGCATTTTCCTGAAATGTCTGTGGTGGAAAGTTCTGGAAAATGCGTGGATCAACAAATTTCTACCCACCCAGCGTTTCCCCAGGTCTCCTGATAAAAATGGTACCTCACTTGCCTGGGTCTGCCTAGTGCCTGCGACAGGAAACAGCGCAAAACGCAACGTGGTCGCACCTCAATTTTGCAGTGAAAACCGTCCCTCTTTTGGCAAAGAGCCTACCTTTCGTTTTTGAACCCTAGCTCCGCCGGCACCTAGGGAAACCTAGCAACCTATACATTTTTTTAAACTAGACACCCAGGGAAATTAAGGATGGGGTGACTCGACTGCCTCCCACCAGGTTTTGTTACCCAGAATCCCTCGCAAAGCTAAAGAATTGTCCAAAAAAAGCATTTTCCTCACATTTCTGTGGTGGAAAGTTCTGGAATGTGCATAGATCAACACATTTCTACACACCCAGCGTTCCCCCAGGTCTCCCGAAAAAAATGGTACGTCACTTGCCTGGGTCTGCTTAGTGCCTGCGACAGGAAACAGCGCAAAACGCAACGTGGTTGCACCTCAATTTTGAAGTGAAAACAGGCCCTTTTTTGGCAAAGAGCCTACCTTTTGTTTTTGAACCCTAGCTCTGCCGGCACCTGGGGAAACCTAGCAAACCTATACATTTTTGAAAACTAGACACCCAGGGAAATTCAGGATGGAGTGACTTGACTGTCTCCCACTAGGGTCTGTTACCCAGAATCCCTTGCAAAGCAAAAAAATTGACAAAAAACGCATTTTCCTGAAATTTCTGTGGTGGAAAGTTCTGGAAAATGCGTGGATCAACGAATTTCTACCCACCCAGCGTTTCCCCAGGTCTCCTGATAAAAATGGTACCTCACTTGCCTGGGTCTGCCTAGTGCCTGCGACAGGAAACAGCACAAAACGCAACGTGGTCGCACCTCAATTTTGCAGTGAAAACCGTCCCTTTTTTGGCAAAGAGCCTACCTTTCGTTTTTGAACCCTAGCTCTGCCGGCACCTAGGGAAACCTAGCAACCTATACATTTTTTTAAACTAGACACCCAGGGAAATTAAGGATGGGGTGACTCGACTGCCTCCCACCAGGTTTTGTTACCCAGAATCCCTCGCAAAGCTAAAGAATTGTCCAAAAAAAGCATTTTCCTCACATTTCTGTGGTGGAAAGTTCTGGAATGTGCATAGATCAACACATTTCTACACACCCAGCGTTCCCCCAGGTCTCCCGAAAAAAATTGGTACGTCACTTGCCTGGGTCTGCTTAGTGCCTGCGACAGGAAACAGCGCAAAACGCAACGTGGTTGCACCTCAATTTTGAAGTGAAAACAGGCCCTTTTTTGGCAAAGAGCCTACCTTTCATTTTTGAACCCTAGCTCTCCTGGCACCTGGGGAAACCTAGCAAACCTATACATTTTTGAAAAAGTAGACACCCAGGGGAATTCAGGATGGAGTGACTCGACTGTCTCCCACCAGGCTCTGTTACCCAGAATCCCTTGCAAAGCTAAAAAACTGACAAAAAAAACGAATTTTCCTGAAATTTCTGTGGTGGAAAGTTCAGGAATGTGCGTGGATCAACAAATTTCTACCCACCCAGCGTTTCCCCAGGTCTCCTGATAAAAATGGTACCTCAATTGCCTGGGTCTGCCTAGGGCCTGCGATAGGAAATAGTGCAAAACGCAACGTGGTCTCACCTCAATTTCGCAGTGAAAACGGGCCCTTTTTTGGCAAACAGCTTACCTTTCATTTTGAACCCTAGCTCTGCCAGCACCTAGGGAAACCTAGCAACGTATACATTTTCTAAAACCAGACACCCAGGGAAATTAAGGATGGGGTGACTCGACTGCCTCCCACCACGTTTTGTTACCCAGAATCCCTCGCAAATCTAAAAAATTGTCCAAAAAAGCATTTTCCTCACATTTCTGTTGTGGGAAGTTCTGGATTCTAAGTGCATCAACAAATTTCCACCCACCCAACGTTCCCCCAGGTCTCATGATAAAAATGGTACCTCACTTGCCTGGGTCTGCCTAGTGCCTGCGACAGGAAACAGCGCAAAAGGCAACGTGGTCGCACCTCAATTTTGCAGTGAAAACAGTCCCTTTTTTGGCAAAGAGCCTACCTTTGGTTTTTGAACCCTAGCTCTGCCGGCACCTAGGGAAACCTAGCAAACCTATACATTTTTAAAAACTAGACACCCAGGGAAATTCAGGATGTGGTAACTCGACCGACTCCCACCAGGTTCTGTTACCCAGAATTCCTTGCAAAGCTTAAAAAATTCACCAAGAAAACGCATTTTCCTCACATTTCTGTGGTGGAAAGTTCTGGAATCTGCGTGGATCAACAAATTTCTACCAACCCAGCGTTCCCCCAGGTCTTCCGAAAAAAATGGTACGTCACTTGCCTGGGTCTGCCTAGTGCCTGCGACAGGAAACAGCGCAAAACGCAACGTGGTCACACCTCAATTTCGTAGTGAAAACGGGCCCTTTTTTGGCAAAGAGCCTACCTTTTGTTTTTGAACCCTAGCTCTGCCGGCACCTAGGGAAAGCTAGCAAACCTATACATTTTTTAAAACAGGACACCCAGGGGAATTCAGGATGGGGTGACTCGTCTGTCTCCCATCAGGTTCTGTTACCCAGAATCCCTTGCAAATCTAAAGAATTGACAAACAAAACGCATTTTCCTCACATTTCTGTGGTGGAAAGTTCTGGAATCTGCGTGGATCAACACATTTCCACCCACCCAGCGTTCCCCCAGGTCTCCCCAATAATATGGTACCTCACTTGCCTGGGTCTGCCTAGTGCCTGCAACAGGAAACAGCACAAAACGCAATGTGGTCGCACCTCAATTTTGCAGTGAAAATGGGCCCTTTCTTGACAAAGAGCCTACCTTTAGTTTTTGAACCCTAGATCTGCCGGCACCTGGGTAAACCTAGCAAACCTATACATTTTTGAAAACTAGACACCCAGGGAAATTCAGGATGGGGTGACGTGACCGCCTCCCACCAGGTTTTGTTACCCAGAATCCCTCGCAAAGTTAATAAATTTTCCATAAAAAAGCATTATCCACAGATTTCTTTGGTGGAAAGTTCTGGATTCTGTGTGGATCAGCAAATTTCCACCCACCCAGCGTTTCCCCAGGTCTCCTGATAAAAATGGTACCTCACTTGCCTGGGTCTGCCTAGTGCCTGCGACAGGAAACAGCACAAAACGTAACGTGGTCGCACCTCAATTTTGCAGTGAAAATAGTCCCTTTTTTGGCAAAGAGCCTACCTTTTGTTTTTGAACCCTAGCTCTGCCAGCACCTAGGGAAACCTAGCAAACCTATATATTTTTAAAAACTAGACACCCAGGGAAATTCAGGATGAGGCGCCTCGACCGCCCCCATCAGGTTCTGATACCCAGAATTTCTTGCAAAGCTAAAAAATTCACCAAGAAAACGCAGTTTCCTCACATTTCTGTGGTGGAAAGTTCTGGAATCTGCATGGATCAACAAATTTCTACCCACCCAGCATTCCTCCAGGTCTACTGAAAAAAATGGTACCTCACTTGCCTGGGTCTGCCTAGTGCCTGCGACAGGAAACAGCACAAAATGCAATGTGGTCGCACCTCAATTTTGCAGTGAAAATGGGCCCTTTTTTGAAAAAGAGCCTACCTTTCGTTTTTGAACCCGTGATCTGCCGGCACCTGGGGAAACCTAGCAAACCTATACATTTTTGAAAACTAGACACCCAGGGAAATTCAGGATGGGGTGACGCGACTGCCTTCCACCAGGTTTTGTTACCCAGAATCCCTCGCAAAGTTAAAAAATTGTCCAAAAAAAGCATTTTCCTCATATTTCTTTGGTGGAAAGTTCTGGATTCTGCGTGGATCAACAAATTTCTACCCACCCAGCGTTCCCCCCAGGTCTCCCGATAAAAATGATACCTCACTTGCCTGGGTCTGCCTGGTGCCTGCGACAGGAAACAGTGCAAAACGCAACATGGTCGCACCTCAATTTTGCAGTGAAAATAGGCCCTTTTTTGTCAGAGATCCTACCTTTTGTTTTTGAACTCTAGCTCTGCCGGCACCTAAGGAAACCTAGCAACCTATACATTTCTTTAAAACTAGACACCAGGGAAATTAAGGATGGGGTGACTCGACTGCCTCCCACCAGGTTTTGTTACCCAGAATCCCTCGCAAAGCTAAAGAATTGTCCAAAAAAAGCATTTTCCTCACATTTCTGTGGTGAAAAGTTCTGGATTCTGTGTGGATCAACAAATTTCCACCCACCCAGCATTCCCCCAGGTCTCCTGATAAAAATGGTGCCCCACTTGCCTGGGTCTGTCTAGTACCTGCGACAGAAAACAGCGCAAAACGCAACGTGGTCGCACCTCAATTCTGCAGTGAAAACAGGCCCTTTTTTGGCAAAGAACCTACCTTTTGTTTTTGAACCCTAGCTCTGCCGGCACCTAGGGAAACCTAGCAAACCTATACATTTTTTTAAAACTAGACACCCCGGGAAATTCAGGATGAGGTGACTCAACTGCCTCCCACCAGCTTCTGTTACCCAGAATCCCTTGCAAAGCTAAAACATTCACCAAGAAAATGCATTTTCCTCACATTTCTGTGGTGGAAAGTTCTGGAATCTGGTGGATCAACAAATTTCCACCCACCCAGCGTTCCCCCAGGTCTCATGATAAAAATGGTACCTCACTTGCCTGGGTCTGCCTAGTGCCTGCGACAGGAAACACCGCAAAACGCAACGTGGTCGCACCTCAATTTTGCTTTGAAAACAGTTCCTTTTTTTGGCAAAGAGCCTACCTTTTGTTTTTGAACCCTAGCTCTGCCGGCACCTAGGGAAACCTAGCAAACCTATACATTTTTAAAAACTAGACACCCAGGTAAATTCTGGATGAGGTGACTCGACCGCCTCCCACCAGGTTCTGTTACCCAGAATTCCTTGCAAAGCTAAACAATTCACCAGGAAAACGCATTTTCCTCACATTTCTGTGGTGGAAAGTTCTGGAATCTGCGTGGATCAACAAATTTCTACCAACCCAGCGTTCCCCCAGGTCTCCCGAAAAAAATGGTACATCAGTTGCCTGGGTCTGCCTAGTCCCTGCGACAGGAAACAGCGCAAAACGCAACGTGGTCGCACCTCAATTTCAAAGTGAAAACGGGCCCTTTTTTGGCAAAGAGCCTACCATTCGTTTTTGAACCCTAGCTCTGCCGGCACCTAGGGAAACCTGGCAAACCTATACATTTTTTAAAACAGGACACCCAGGGGAATTCAGGATGGGCTGACTCGTCTGCCTCCCATCAGGTTCTGTTACCCAGAATCCCTTGCAAATCTAATAAATTGACAAACAAAACGCATTTTCCTCATATTTCTGTGGTGGAAAGTTCTGGAATCTGCGTGGATCAACAAAGTTCTACCCACCCAGCGTTCCCCCAGGTCTACCCAATAGAATGGTACCTCACTTGCCTGGGTCTGCCTAGTGCCTGTGACAGGAAACAGCACAAAGCGCAATGTGGTCGCACCTCAATTTTGCAGTGAAAATGTGCCCTTTCTTGACAAAGAGCCTACCTTTAGTTTTTGAACCCTAGATCTGCCGGCACCTGGGGAAACCTAGGAAACCTATACATTTTTGAAAACTAGACACCCAGGGAAATTCAGGATGGGGTGACACGACCGCCTCCCACCAGGATTTTTAACCCAGAATCCCTCGCAAATTTAAAAAATTGTCCAAAAAAAGCATTTTCCTCAGATTTCTTTGGTGGAAAGTTCTGGATTCTGCGTATATCAGCAAATTTCTAGCCACCCACCGTTCCCCCAGGTCTCCCGATACAAATGGTACCTCACTTGCCTGGGTCTGCCTGGTGCCTGCGACAGGAAACAGCGCAAAACACAACATGGTCGCACATCAATTTTGCAGTGAAAACGGGCCCTTTTTTGGCAAAGATCCTACCTTTCGTTTTTGAACCCTAGCTCTGTCGGCACCTAAGGGAACCTAGCAACCTATACATTTTTTTTAAAACTAGAAACCCAGGGAAATTAAGGATGGGGTGACTCTACTGCCTCCCACCAGGTTTTGTTACCCAGAATCCCTCGCAAAGCTAAAGAATTGTCCAAAAAAAGCATTTTCCTCACATTTCTGTGGTGAAAAGTTCTGGATTCTGTGTGGATCAACAAATTTCCACCCACCCAGCATTCCCCCAGGTCTCCTGATAAAAATGGTGCCCCACTTGCCTGGGTCTGTCTAGTGCCTGCGACAGGAAACAGCGCAAAACGCAACGTGGTCGCACCTCAATTCTGCAGTGAAAACAGGCCCTTTTTTGGCAAAGAACCTACCTTTTGTTTTTGAACCCTAGCTCTGCCGGCACCTAGGGAAACCTAGCAAACCTATACATTTTTGAAAACTAGACACCCCGGGAAATTCAGGATGAGGTGACTCAACTGCCTCCCACCAGGTTCTGTTACCCAGAATCCCTTGCAAAGCTAAAACATTCACCAAGAAAATGCATTTTCCTCACATTTCTGTGGTGGAAAGTTCTGGAATCTGTGTGGATCAACAAATTTCCACCCACCCAGCGTTCCCCCAGGTCTCATGATAAAAATGGTACCTCACTTGCCTGGGTCTGCCTAGTGCCTGCGACAGGAAACAGCGCAAAACGCAACGTGGTCGCACCTCAATTTTGCAGTGAAAACAGTCCCTTTTTTTGGCAAAGAGTCTACCTTTTGTTTTTGAACCCTAGATCTGCCGGCACCTGGGGAAACCTAGGAAACCTATACATTTTTGAAAACTAGACACCCAGGGAAATTCAGGATGGGGTGACGTGACCGCCTCCCACCAGGATTTTTTACCCAGAATCCCTCGCAAATTTAAAAAATTGCCCAAAAAAAGCATTTTCCTCAGATTTCTTTGGTGGAAAGTTCTGGATTCTGCGTATATCAGCAAATTTCTTGCCACCCAGCGTTCCCCCAGGTCTCCCGATACAAATGGTACCTCACTTGCCTGGGTCTGCCTGGTGCCTGCGACAGGAAACAGCGCAAAACACAACATGGTCGCACATCAATTTTGCAGTGAAAACGGGCCCTTTTTTGGCAAAGATCCTACCTTTCGTTTTTGAACCCTAGCTCTGTCGGCACCTAAGGAAACCTAGCAACCTATACATTTTTTTAAAACTAGAAACCCAGGGAAATTAAGGATGGGGTGACTCTACTGCCTCCCACCAGGTTTTGTTACCCAGAATCCCTCGCAAAGCTAAAGAATTGTCCAAAAAAAGCATTTTCCTCACATTTCTGTGGTGAAAAGTTCTGGATTCTGTGTGGATCAACAAATTTCCACCCACCCAGCATTCCCCCAGGTCTCCTGATAAAAATGGTGCCCCACTTGCCTGGGTCTGTCTAGTGCCTGCGACAGGAAACAGCGCAAAACGCAACGTGGTCGCACCTCAATTCTGCAGTGAAAACAGGCCCTTTTTTGGCAAAGAACCTACCTTTTGTTTTTGAACCCTAGCTCTGCCGGCACCTTGGGAAACCTAGCAAACCTATACATTTTTGAAAGCTAGACACCCCGGGAAATTCAGGATGAGGTGACTCAACTGCCTCCCACCAGGTTCTGTTACCCAGAATCCCTTGCAAAGCTAAAACATTCACCAAGAAAATGCATTTTCCTCACATTTCTGTGGTGGAAAGTTCTGGAATCTGTGTGGATCAACAAATTTCCACCCACCTAGCGTTCCCCCAGGTCTCATGATAAAAATGGTACCTCACTTGCCTGGGTCTGCCTAGTGCCTGCGACAGGAAACAGCGCAAAACGCAACGTGCTCGCACCTCAATTTTGCAGTGAAAACAGTCCCTTTTTTTGGCAAAGAGCCTACCTTTTGTTTTTGAACCCTAGCTCTGCCGGCACCTAGAGAAACCTAGCAAACCTATACATTTTTAAAAACTAGACACCCAGGGAAATTCAGGATGAGGTGACTCGACCGCCTCCCACCAGGTTCTGTTACCCAGAATTCCTTGCAAAGCTAAACAATTCACCAAGAAAACGCATTTTTCTCACATTTCAGTGGTGGAAAGTTCTGGAATCTGCGTGGATCAACAAATTTCTGCCCACCCAGCGTTCCCCCAGGTCTCCCAAAAAAAATGGTACATCACTTGCCTCAGTCTGCCTAGTCCCTGCGACAGGAAACAGCGCAAAACGCAACGTGGCCGCACCTCAATTTCAAAGTGAAAACGGGCCCTTTTTTGGCTAAGAGCCTACCTTTCGTTTTTGAACCCTAGCTCTGACGGCACCTAGGGAAACCTAGCAAACCTATACATTTTTTAAAACAGGACACCCAGGGGCATTCAGGATGGGCTGACTCGTCTGCCTCCCATCAGGTTTTGTTACCCAGAATCCCTTGCAAATCTAATAAATTGACAAACAAAACGCCTTTTCCTCATATTTCTGTGGTGGAAAGTTCTGGAATCTGCGTGGATCAACAAATTTCTACCCACCCAGCGTTCCCCCAGGTCTCCCCAATAGAATGGTACCTCACTTGCCTGGGTCTGCCTAGTGCCTGTGACAGGAAACAGCAAAAAACGCAATGTGGTCGCACCTCAATTTTGCAGTGAAAAGTGCCATTTCTTGACAAAGAGCCTACCTTTAGTTTTTGAACCCTAGATCTGCCGGCACCTGGGGAAACCCAGGAAACCTATACATTTTTGAAAACTAGACACCCAGGGAAATTCAGGATGGGGTGACGCGACCGCCTCCCACCAGGTTTTTTTACCCAGAATCCCTCGCAAATTTAAAAAATTGTCCAAAAAAGCATTTTCCTCAGATTTCTTTGGTGGAAAGTTCTGGATTCTGCGTGGATCAGCAAATTTCTAACCACCCAGCGTTCCCCCAGGTCTCCCGATAAAAATGGTACCTCACTTGCCTGGGTCTGCCTGGTGCCTGCGACAGGAAACAGCTCAAAACGCAACATGGTCGCACCTCAATTTTGCAGTGAAAACGGGCCCTTTTTTGGCAAAGATCCTATCTTTCGTTTTTGAACCCTAGCTCTGCCGGCACCTAAGGAAACATAGCAACCTATACATTTTTTTAAAACTAGAAACCCAGGGAAATTAAGGATGGGGTGACTCTACTGCCTCCCACCAGGTTTTGTTACCCAGAATCCCTCGCAAAGCTAAAAAATTGTTCAAAAAAAGCATTTTCCTCACATTTCTGTGGTGAAAAATTATTGATTCTGTGTGGATCAACAAATTTCCACCCACCCAGCGTTCCCCCAGGTCTCCTGATAAAAATGGTGCCTCACTTGCCTGGGTCTGCCTAGTGCCTGCAACAGGAAACAGCGCAAAACGCAACATGGTCGCACCTCAATTTTGCAGTGAAAACAGTCCCATTTTTGGCAAAGAGCCTACCTTTGGTTTTTGAACCCTAGCTCTGCCGGCACCTAGGGAAACCTAGCAAACCTATACATTTCTTAAAACTAGACAGCCAGGGGAATTCAGGATGGGGTGACTCGTCTGCCTCCCACCAGGTTCTGTTACCCAGAATCCCTTGCAAATCTAAAAAATTGACAAACAAAATGCATTTTGCTCACATTTCTGTGGTGGAAAGGTCCTGGAATCTGTGTGGATCAACAAATTTCCACCCACCCAGCGTTTCCCCAGGTCTCCCCAATAGAATGGTACCTCACTTGCCTGGGTCTGCCTAGTGCCTTCGTCAGGAAACAGCGCAAAACGCAACATGGTCGCACCTCAATTTTGCAGTGAAAACAGTCCCATTTTTGGCAAAGAGCCTACCTTTGGTTTTTGAACCCTAGCTCTGCCGGCACCTAGGGAAACCTAGCAAACCTATACATTTCTTAAAACTAGACAGCCAGGGGAATTTAGGATGGGGTGACTCGTCTGGCTCCCACCAGGTTCTGTTACCCAGAATCCCTTGCAAATCTAAAAAATTGACAAACAAAATGCATTTTGCTCACATTTCTGTGGTGGAAAGGTCCTGGAATCTGTGTGGATCAACGAATTTCCACCCACCCAGCGTTTCCCCAGGTCTCCCCAATAGAATGGTACCTCACTTGCCTGGGTCTGCCTAGTGCCTTCGTCAGGAAACAGCACAAAACGCAATGTGGTCGCACCTCAATTTTGCAGTGAAAATGGGCCCTTTTTTGGCAAAGAGCCTACCTTTCGTTTTTTAACCCTAGCTCTGCCGGCACCTGGGGAAACCTAGCAAACCTATACAGTTTTGAAAACTAGACACCCAGGGAAATTCAGGATGGGGTGATGTGACTGCCTCCCACCAGGTTTTGTTACCCAGAATCCCTCGCAAAGTTAACAAATTGTCCAAAAAAACATTTTCCTCACATTTCTTTGGTGGAAAGTTCTGGATTCTGCGTGGATCAACAAACTTCTACCCATCCAGCATTCCCCCAGGTCTCCCGATAAAAATGGTACCTCACTTGCTTGGGTCTGCCTAGGGCCTGCGACAGGAAACAGCACAAAACACAACGTGGTCGCACCTCAATATTGCAGTGAAAACTGCCGCTTTTTTGGCAAAGATCCTATCTTTCGTTTTTTAACCCTGGCTCTGCCGGCACCTAGGGAAACCTAGCAAACCTATACATTTTTAAAAACTAGACACCCAGGGAAATTCAGGATGGGGTGACTCGACTGTCTTCCACCAGGTTCTGTTACCCAGAATCCCTTGCAAAACTAAATAATTGAAAAAAAAATCGCATTTTCCTGACATTTCGTGGTGGAAAGTTCTGGAATCTGCGTGGATCAACAAATTTTCACCCACCCAGCTTTACCCCCGGTCTCTCGATAAAAATGGTACCTCACTTGCCTGGGTCTGCCTAGTGTCTGTGGCAGTACACAGCGCAAAATGCAACGTGGTCGCACCTCAATTTCGCAGTGAAAACGGGCCCTTTTTTGGCAAAGAGCCTACTTTTCGTTTTTGAACCCTAGCTCTGCCGGCACCTGGATAAACCTAGCAAACCTATATATTTTTGAAAACTAGACACACAGGGAATTCAGGATGGAGTGACTTGACTGTCTCCCACCAGGTTCTGTTACCCAGAATCACTTGCAAAACTAAAAAACTGACAAAAAATGCATTTTCCTGAAATTTCAGTGGTGGAAAGTTCTGGAATGGGGTGACTCGACTGCCTCCCACCAGGTTTTGTTACACAGAATCCCTCGCAAAGCTAAAGAATTGTCCAAAAAAAGCATTTTCCTCACATTTCTGTGGTGAAAAGTTCTGGATTCTGTGTGGATCAACAAATTTCCACCCACCCAGCATTCCCCCCGGTCTCCTGATAAAAATGGTGCCCCACTTGCCTGCGACAGGAAACAGCACAAAACGCAACATGGTCGCACCTCAATTCTGCAGTGAAAACAGGCCCTTTTTTGGCAAAGAACCTACCTTTTGTTTTTGAACCCTAGCTCTGCCGGCACCTAGGGAAACCTAGCAAACCTATACATTTTTGAAAACTAGACACCCCGGGAAATTCAGGATGAGGTGACTCAACTGCCTCCCACCAGGTTCTGTTACCTAGAATCCCTTGCAAAGCTAAAACATTCACCAAGAAAATGCATTTTCCTCACATTTCTGTGGTGGAAAGTTCTGGAATCTGTGTGGATCAACAAATTTCCACCCACCCAGCGTTCCCCCAGGTCTCATGATAAAAATGGTACCTCACTTGCCTGGGTCTGCCTAGTGCCTGCGAAAGGAAACAGCGCAAAACGCAACATGGTCGCACCTCAATTTTGCAGTGAAAGCAGTCCCTTTTTTTGGCAAAGAGCCTACCTTTTGTTTTTGAACCCTAGCTCTGCCGGCACCTAGGGAAACCTAGCAAACCTATACATTTTTAAAAACTAGACACCCAGGGAAATTCAGGATGAGGTGACTCGACCGCCTCCCACCAGGTTCTGTTACCCAGAATTCCTTGCAAAGCTAAACAATTCACCAAGAAAACGCATTTTCCTCACATTTCTGTGGTGGAAAGTTCTGGAATCTGCGTGGATCAACAAATTTCTACCCACCCAGCGTACCCCCAGGTCTCCCGAAAAAAATTGGTACGTCACTTGCCTGGGTCTACCTTGTCCCTGCGACAGGAAACAGCGCAAAACGCAACGTGGTCGCACCTCAATTTCAAAGTGAAAACGGGCCCTTTTTTGGCAAAGAGCCTACCTTTCGTTTTTGACCCTAGCTCTGCCGGCACCTAGGGAAACCTAGCAAACCTATACATTTTTTAAAACAGGACACCCAGGGGAATTGAGGATTGGCTGACTCGTCTGCCTCCCATCAGGTTCTGTTACCCAGAATCCCTTGCAAATCTAATAAATTGACAAACAAAACGCATTTTCCTCATATTTCTGTGGTGGAAAGTTCTGGAATCTGCGTGGACCAACAAATTTCTACCCACCCAGCTTTCCCCCAGGTCTCCGCAATAGAATGGTACCTCACTTGCCTGGGTCTGCCTAGTGCCTGTGACAGGAAACAGCACAAACTCAATGTGGTCGCACCTCAATTTTGCAGTGAAAATGTGACATTTCTTGACAAAGAGCCTACCTTTAGTTTTTGAACCCTAGATCTGCCGGCACCTGGGGAAACCTAGCAAACCTATATATTTTTGAAAACTAGACACACAGGGAATTCAGGATGGGGTGACTCGACTGCCTCCCACCAGGTTTTGTTACCCAGAATCCCTCGCAAAGCTAAAAAATTGTCCAAAAAAAGCATTTTCCTCACATTTCTGTGGTGAAAAATTTTGGATTCTGTGTTGATCAACAAATTTCCACGCACCCAGCGTTCCCCCAGGTCTCCTGATAAAAATGGTGCCTCACTTGCCTGGGTCTGCCTAGTGCCTGCAACAGGAAACAGCGCAAAACGCAACATGGTCGCACCTCAATTTTGCAGTGAAAACAGTCCCATTTTTGGCAAAGAGCCTACCTTTGGTTTTTGAACCCTAGCTCTGCCGGCACCTAGGGAAACCTAGCAAACCTATACATTTCTTAAAACTAGACAGCCAGGGGAATTCAGGATGGGGTGACTCGTCTGCCTCCCACCAGGTTCTGTTACCCAGAATCCCTTGCAAATCTAAAAAATTGACAAACAAAACGCATTTTGCTCACATTTCTGTGGTGGAAAGGTCCTGGAATCTGTGTGTATCAACAAATTTTGACCCACCCAGCGTTTTCCCCAGGTCTCCCCAATAGAATGGTACCTCACTTGCCTGGGTCTGCCTAGTGCCTTGGACAGGAAACAGCACAAAATGCAATGTGGTCGCACCTCAATTTTGCAGTGAAAATGAGCCCTTTTTTGGCAAAGAGCCTACCTTTCGTTTTTTAACCCTAGCTCTGCCGGCACCTGGGGAAACCTAGCAAACCTATACAGTTTTGAAAACTAAACACCCAGGGAAATTCAGGATGGGGTGACGCGACTGCCTCCCACCAGGTTTTGTTACCCAGAATCCCTCGCAAAGTTAAAAAATTGTTCAAAAAAAGCATTTTCCTCACATTTCTGTGGTGGAAAGTTCTGGATTCTGCGTGGATCAACACATTTCTACCCACCCAGCATTCCCCCAGGTCTCCTGATAAAAATGGTGCCTCACTTGCCTGGGTCTGCCTAGTGCCTGCAACAGGAAACAGCACAAAACGCAACATGGTCGCACCTCAATATTGCAGTGAAAACGGCCGCTTTTTTGGCAAAGAGCCCACCTTTGGTTTTTTAACCCTGGCTCTGCCAGCACCTAGGGAAACCTAGCAAACCTATACATTTTTAAAAACTAGACAGCCAGGGGAATTCAGGATGGGGTGACTCGTCTGCCTCCCACCAGGTTCTGTTACCCAGAATCCCTTGCAAATCTAAAAAATTGACAAACAAAATGCATTTTGCTCACATTTCTGTGGTGGAAAGGTCCTGGAATCTGTGTGGATCAACAAATTTCCACCCACCCAGCGTTTCCCCAGGTCTCCCCAATAGAATGGTACCTCACTTGCCTGGGTCTGCCTAGTGCCTTCGTCAGGAAACAGCGCAAAACGCAACATGGTCGCACCTCAATTTTGCAGTGAAAACAGTCCCATTTTTGGCAAAGAGCCTACCTCTGGTTTTTGAACCCTAGCTCTGCCGGCACCTAGGGAAACCTAGCAAACCTATACATTTCTTAAAACTAGACAGCCAGGGGAATTTAGGATGGGGTGACTCGTCTGGCTCCCACCAGGTTCTGTTACCCAGAATCCCTTGCAAATCTAAAAAATTGACAAACAAAATGTATTTTGCTCACATTTCTGTGGTGGAAAGGTCCTGGAATCTGTGTGGATCAACGAATTTCCACCCACCCAGCGTTTCCCCAGGTCTCCCCAATAGAATGGTACCTCACTTGCCTGGGTCTGCCTAGTGCCTTCGTCAGGAAACAGCACAAAACGCAATGTGGTCGCACCTCAATTTTGCAGTGAAAATGAGCCCTTTTTTGGCAAAGAGCCTACCTTTCGTTTTTTAACCCTAGCTCTGCCGGCACCTGGGGAAACCTAGCAAACCTATACAGTTTTGAAAACTAAACACCCAGGGAAATTCAGGATGGGGTGACGCGACTGCCTCCCACCAGGTTTTGTTACCCAGAATCCCTCGCAAAGTTAAAAAATTGTTCAAAAAAAGCATTTTCCTCACATTTCTGTGGTGGAAAGTTCTGGATTCTGCGTGGATCAACACATTTCTACCCACCCAGCATTCCCCCAGGTCTCCTGATAAAAATGGTGCCTCACTTGCCTGGGTCTGCCTAGTGCCCGCAACAGGAAACAGCACAAAACGCAACATGGTCGCACCTCAATATTGCAGTGAAAACGGCCGCTTTTTTGGCAAAGAGCCTACCTTTGGTTTTTTAACCCTGGCTCTGCCAGCACCTAGGGAAACCTAGCAAACCTATACATTTTTAAAAACTAGACAGCCAGGGGAATTCAGGATGGGGTGACTCGTCTGCCTCCCACCAGGTTCTGTTACCCAGAATCCCTTGCAAATCTAAAAAATTGACAAACAAAATGCATTTTGCTCACATTTCTGTGGTGGAAAGGTCCTGGAATCTGTGTGGATCAACAAATTTCCACCCACCCAGCGTTTCCCCAGGTCTCCCCAATAGAATGGTACCTCACTTGCCTGGGTCTGCCTAGTGCCTTCGTCAGGAAACAGCGCAAAACGCAACATGGTCGCACCTCAATTTTGCAGTGAAAACAGTCCCATTTTTGGCAAAGAGCCTACCTTTGGTTTTTGAACCCTAGCTCTGCCGGCACCTAGGGAAACCTAGCAAACCTATACATTTCTTAAAACTAGACAGCCAGGGGAATTTAGGATGGGGTGACTCGTCTGGCTCCCACCAGGTTCTGTTACCCAGAATCCCTTGCAAATCTAAAAAATTGACAAACAAAATGCATTTTGCTCACATTTCTGTGGTGGAAAGGTCCTGGAATCTGTGTGGATCAACGAATTTCCACCCACCCAGCGTTTCCCCAGGTCTCCCCAATAGAATGGTACCTCACTTGCCTGGGTCTGCCTAGTGCCTTCGTCAGGAAACAGCACAAAACGCAATGTGGTCGCACCTCAATTTTGCAGTGAAAATGGGCCCTTTTTTGGCAAAGAGCCTACCTTTCGTTTTTTAACCCTAGCTCTGCCGGCACCTGGGGAAACCTAGCAAACCTATACAGTTTTGAAAACTAGACACCCAGGGAAATTCAGGATGGGGTGATGTGACTGCCTCCCACCAGGTTTTGTTACCCAGAATCCCTCGCAAAGTTAAAAAATTGTCCAAAAAAACATTTTCCTCACATTTCTTTGGTGGAAAGTTCTGGATTCTGCGTGGATCAACAAACTTCTACCCATCCAGCATTCCCCCAGGTCTCCCGATAAAAATGGTACCTCACTTGCTTGGGTCTGCCTAGGGCCTGCGACAGGAAACAGCACAAAACACAACGTGGTCGCACCTCAATATTGCAGTGAAAACTGCCGCTTTTTTGGCAAAGATCCTATCTTTCGTTTTTTAACCCTGGCTCTGCCGGCACCTAGGGAAACCTAGCAAACCTATACATTTTTAAAAACTAGACACCCAGGGAAATTCAGGATGGGGTGACTCGACTGTCTTCCACCAGGTTCTGTTACCCAGAATCCCTTGCAAAACTAAATAATTGAAAAAAAAATCGCATTTTCCTGACATTTCGTGGTGGAAAGTTCTGGAATCTGCGTGGATCAACAAATTTCCACCTACCCAGCTTTACCCCCGGTCTCTCAATAAAAATGGTACCTCACTTGCCTGGGTCTGCCTAGTGTCTGTGGCAGTACACAGCGCAAAATGCAACGTGGTCGCACCTCAATTTCGCAGTGAAAACGGGCCCTTTTTTGGCAAAGAGCCTACTTTTCGTTTTTGAACCCTAGCTCTGCCGGCACCTGGATAAACCTAGCAAACCTATATATTTTTGAAAACTAGACACACAGGGAATTCAGGATGGAGTGACTTGACTGTCTCCCACCAGGTTCTGTTACCCAGAATCACTTGCAAAACTAAAAAACTGACAAAAAATGCATTTTCCTGAAATTTCAGTGGTGGAAAGTTCTGGAATGGGGTGACTCGACTGCCTCCCACCAGGTTTTGTTACACAGAATCCCTCGCAAAGCTAAAGAATTGTCCAAAAAAAGCATTTTCCTCACATTTCTGTGGTGAAAAGTTCTGCATTCTGTGTGGATCAACAAATTTCCACCCACCCAGCATTCCCCCCGGTCTCCTGATAAAAATGGTGCCCCACTTGCCTGGGTCTGTCCAGTGCCTGCGACAGGAAACAGCACAAAACGCAACATGGTCGCACCTCAATTCTGCAGTGAAAACAGGCCCTTTTTTGGCAAAGAACCTACCTTTTGTTTTTGAACCCTAGCTCTGCCGGCACCTAGGGAAACCTAGCAAACCTATACATTTTTGAAAACTAGACACCCCGGGAAATTCAGGATGAGGTGACTCAACTGCCTCCCACCAGGTTCTGTTACCTAGAATCCCTTGCAAAGCTAAAACATTCACCAAGAAAATGCATTTTCCTCACATTTCTGTGGTGGAAAGTTCTGGAATCTGTGTGGATCAACAAATTTCCACCCACCCAGCGTTCCCCCAGGTCTCATGATAAAAATGGTACCTCACTTGCCTGGGTCTGCCTAGTGCCTGCGAAAGGAAACAGCGCAAAACGCAACATGGTCGCACCTCAATTTTGCAGTGAAAGCAGTCCCTTTTTTTGGCAAAGAGCCTACCTTTTGTTTTTGAACCCTAGCTCTGCCGGCACCTAGGGAAACCTAGCAAACCTATACATTTTTAAAAACTAGACACCCAGGGAAATTCAGGATGAGGTGACTCGACCGCCTCCCACCAGGTTCTGTTACCCAGAATTCCTTGCAAAGCTAAACAATTCACCAAGAAAACGCATTTTCCTCACATTTCTGTGGTGGAAAGTTCTGGAATCTGCGTGGATCAACAAATTTCTACCCACCCAGCGTACCCCCAGGTCTCCCGAAAAAAATTGGTACGTCACTTGCCTGGGTCTACCTTGTCCCTGCGACAGGAAACAGCGCAAAACGCAACGTGGTCGCACCTCAATTTCAAAGTGAAAACGGGCCCTTTTTTGGCAAAGAGCCTACCTTTCGTTTTTGACCCTAGCTCTGCCGGCACCTAGGGAAACCTAGCAAACCTATACATTTTTTAAAACAGGACACCCAGGGGAATTCAGGATTGGCTGACTCGTCTGCCTCCCATCAGGTTCTGTTACCCAGAATCCCTTGCAAATCTAATAAATTGACAAACAAAACGCATTTTCCTCATATTTCTGTGGTGGAAAGTTCTGGAATCTGCGTGGACCAACAAATTTCTACCCACCCAGCTTTCCCCCAGGTCTCCGCAATAGAATGGTACCTCACTTGCCTGGGTCTGCCTAGTGCCTGTGACAGGAAACAGCACAAACTCAATGTGGTCGCACCTCAATTTTGCAGTGAAAAAGTGACATTTCTTGACAAAGAGCCTACCTTTAGTTTTTGAACCCTAGATCTGCCGGCACCTGGGGAAACCTAGCAAACCTATATATTTTTGAAAACTAGACACACAGGGAATTCAGGATGGGGTGACTCGACTGCCTCCCACCAGGTTTTGTTACCCAGAATCCCTTGCAAAGCTAAAAAATTGTCCAAAAAAAGCATTTTCCTCACATTTCTGTGGTGAAAAATTTTGGATTCTGTGTTGATCAACAAATTTCCACGCACCCAGCGTTCCCCCAGGTCTCCTGATAAAAATGGTGCCTCACTTGCCTGGGTCTGCCTAGTGCCTGCAACAGGAAACAGCGCAAAACGCAACATGGTCGCACCTCAATTTTGCAGTGAAAACAGTCCCATTTTTGGCAAAGAGCCTACCTTTGGTTTTTGAACCCTAGCTCTGCCGGCACCTAGGGAAACCTAGCAAACCTATACATTTCTTAAAACTAGACAGCCAGGGGAATTCAGGATGGGGTGACTCGTCTGCCTCCCACCAGGTTCTGTTACCCAGAATCCCTTGCAAATCTAAAAAATTGACAAACAAAACGCATTTTGCTCACATTTCTGTGGTGGAAAGGTCCTGGAATCTGTGTGTATCAACAAATTTTGACCCACCCAGCGTTTCCCCCAGGTCTCCCCAATAGAATGGTACCTCACTTGCCTGGGTCTGCCTAGTGCCTTGGACAGGAAACAGCACAAAACGCAATGTGGTTGCACCTCAATTTTGCAGTGAAAATGAGCCCTTTTTTGGCAAAGAGCCTACCTTTCGTTTTTTAACCCTAGCTCTGCCGGCACCTGGGGAAACCTAGCAAACCTATACAGTTTTGAAAACTAAACACCCAGGGAAATTCAGGATGGGGTGACGTGACTGCCTCCCACCAGGTTTTGTTACCCAGAATCCCTCGCAAAGTTAAAAAATTGTCCAAAAAAACATTTTCCTCACATTTCTTTGGTGGAAAGTTCTGGATTCTGCGTGGATCAACACATTTCTACCCACCCAGCATTCCCCCAGGTCTCCCGATAAAAATGGTACCTCACTTGCCTGGGTCTGCCTAGGGCCTGCGACAGGAAACAGCGCAAAACACAACGTGGTCGCACCTCAATATTGCAGTGAAAACGGCCGCTTTTTTGGCAAAGATCCTATCTTTCGTTTTTTAACCCTGGCTCTGCCAGCACCTAGGGAAACCTAGCAAACCTATACATTTTTAAAAACTAGACACCCAGGGAAATTCAGGATGGGGTGACTCAACTGTCTTCCACCAGGTTCTGTTACCCAGAATCCCTTGCAAAACTAAATAATTGACAAACAAATCGCATTTTCCTGACATTTCGTGGTGGAAAGTTCTGGAATCTGCGTGGATCAACAAATTTTCACCCACCCAGCGTTCCCCCTGGTCTCTCGATAAAAATGGTACCTCATTTGCCTGGGTCTGCCTAGTGTCTGTGACAGTACACAGCGCAAAATGATCTGAACGTGTTCTTGACACAACCCCCCCACCACATCCTGTTTGTTCCTCGCTACTAATTCACTTATCCTCATTGCCCCGTGAAATGCAAGCGTAAAAGCAGCTCGGAACAAAAACGTCTCAAACTGAGACGAGCATGTGGCAGGGAGTGCGTCCAGCAACTGGGACAACCTATCCAGACCTATCGGGCGCCTCTCATCTACTCTGCGACCCTCAAGGCGTTGCCACCCACGCAGCGCTTTTTGTACCACGAAAGACGCTGTCGGGTCCTGGATATTGTGTGCCCTGGCAACAAAGGAAATGGCAGCACGATGCCTTTGGGCCGTAGCCACTGACTTCCCAGCCCTACGCAAGAACATCAGAAAATGTACTACCCATTCCTCATAGCCCCAAAGCCCCTCTCTCTCAGTCCCTAAAAAGGCTAAATAAGCCCTAAACGCCCCTTCATATGCCTTCCTCGTCCTTGGTGCTAGACTTTCTCCCACGAGGTGACGAAGTTCGGGGCACCGAGAGACCAAAGAGCTTCGGGAAAAGGTGCCGGTTCTGGGTCCGCTGAGGGAAGGAAACCCGAGAAAGCCTGCATTTGAAAACGAGACAGTGCATCAGCTGCCTGATTCAACACCCCTGGGACATGTTTTGCTCTGAATATCACGTTCAGTTGCATACAGAGTAAGACAATTTCTTTGAGCAGCCTTAACATCATTTTACAACGTGCTGCTTGACTGTTGATGCATTCTACAACGGTCATATTGTCTGACCAAAATATGACAGAATGATCTTTGAACCCTTCGGGCCAGGTTCTGAGGGCCACCAAAATGGGAAACAATTCAAGGAAAGCAATATTACTCGTCAGCCCCTCTTCATGCCACCATGTCGGCCATCTTTGTGCCGACCATTTTGTGCCGAAAATGGCGCCGAAGCCCATGCTTCCTGCTGAATCTGTCCATAGACCAAGCTCATCAGAGGACACGGCTGGTTTGTTCCAGACGACTCGACCATTGAAGTCCGCCAGAAATGCTAACCAAATACGCATGTCCTGGCGGACCTCAGCCGATAGTCTTGTGCGATGATGACCCTCCTTAAGGCCGACCATCGCTTGAGCAATTGAGCGGGAAAAGGGGCGGGCCATTGGGATCACCCTCAGGGCAAAATTCAACTTCCCCACCAGTTGCTGCAATTGATGCAGCGTAACTTTAGATGCATTTATACATACTTGCAGGGCTGCCCTGAATTTCAACACTTTGGCAGCTGGTAAACGAAAACAACCTTCACTAGAGTCCAACTCAATCCCCAGAAACTCGAGGCAAGTCGTGGGACCCACAGTTTTACCTGGTGCCAATGGCACTCCAAATTGACCCATTAACACACAAAAGTCAGCCAAGGCCTGGCCGCATTCGTCATCCCCGGCGGCCCCAAGAAACAAAAAGTCATCAAGGTAATGCATTACATGCCTGAAACCCGTTTTCTTCGTGAAGACCCATTGCAGAAAACTACTGAAAGTTTCGAAATATGCACACGATATAGAGCACCCCATCGGCATACACTTATCCATGTAATATGAACCTTGAAACATGAATCCCAGAAGACACTGGTCGTCTGGGTGTACCGGGAGCAATCGGAACGCTGACTCGATATCTGATTTCGCCATCAGCGTCCCGGGCCCCAGGCGATTCAAAATGGCTACGGCCTCATCGAATGATGCGTACCGCACCGAACATACCTCTGGATCAATTGCACCGTTTACAGAAAGACCATGAGGAGCTGATAAATTATGAATCAATCGAAACTCACCTGGGTCCTTCTTGGGGACCACCCCTAAAGGAGAACAGACAAAATTCTGTACCGGGGGTACACTAAACGGGCCGGCGACCCGACCTCGGGCCACCTCTTTCTGGATCTTATCTTGCACTACAGTCGTATGTTGCAAGACGGAAAGTTGATTTTTGCACGTCCCGACACCCTGAAAGTCCCCTACCGGGATGCGGAAACCATATGAAAAACCGTTCCGCAGCACCCCAGCAGAAGTACGATCCGGGTATTCACTGAGCCAGGGAATCATCGCCAAGGTATCAATCGGGGTTGGTAAAGGCGCCCCTCGGACTACATTAGACCTGTTTGGCGCCTCCTCTACCCCCATTCTCACCCGTTCTGGCTCTGCACGAGGACTCAGGATGGGGCGACCCGCAACCACTACATTCATGCTTGAACTTGCACGATCCCTGAGGCCTAGTACATTTACCTTTGTTAAAATTGAAACAGAAACCCCTTTTCCCTGTATTGCCGGCAGGTCTCGAGTAATCATCGGTACCCGCCCCTGACCGAAAGGGCGTCCCTGCATAATGGCGGGAGGACTCGCCAACATTACCCCCCACTAACGGTATTTTCAACATTCCTGATTCTTTCATCTTATCCCATGTTAAAGAATCATAACAGTCCCACGTTAAACTTTTGTTATGCTCCATCGCTTTCCTGAAAAGGTTATCATAACAGAACCACTGGTTACCTTGGTGTGATGTCGAGTACCCCATAATTCGTGACTGATAAACAGGAAACTCGGGAAGCAATTCAGGCCTACGTTCCCCCAAAATCGACGTAAAAATTCCCCATGCATTGCCCCAGTTGCCAATATTCTCATTCACTTTAAAGGCGGCCATTTTTGCGCGCCAAACACTCGGATGCATTAGATCCTTTTGACCCTTAACAGTTTCCACCTCATAATGATCGACAAGCAGGGAGAAAATATTCACATATTCCCCCGCCCAAATCTTTTCCTTTATTGTCAAAGGAACATGTTGCCCCAATTTTTCTCTACGGGAGGGTGCTGACTCATCCCTCGCGATCGGCAATGGCCGCTTACCTGCACCGGACGCTGCTTCCGCCACTCGTGGCTTGTCTATCCCCCCAGCCGGCGCGGGCACCTTGGCTGCATCTCGTTTCTCACGTAACTGTTTCATCAGCGCTTGTGCCTCGGCAGCCGTGGCGCCCTCGCTACTGTCGCCCAACCACGCTGCTAGCTGTGCCGCCAACTCGGGAGGCATCTCCTCGGCGGATGTCGGAATCGGATTCCCCTCCCTCGGTACCGGGGCTGGCGCCTCGAGCGGGGCACTGGGAACCGGGACGTCTCCCCCGGCTGGTCCCCTTTTTGGCCTCTTGGGCTTCCCTCCAGGAACTGCCCCAGCCGATGGACGCCCCCCGATCCCTCCTCCCCGTCTCGCTCCGCCAACCGCTTCTTTATTTCGGACATCTCTTTTACGAGGACCCGAACCATCTGGTCAGTCGTCATTCCCTTTGAGCCTTTCTTGGGCATCTCTCCGACAAAGTATCTGGAAGACAAAAAGAAAGATCAAAACGCTCAAAATTGGCTCTTCGTTCTGTCCCGAGCTCACGTGTAGCGAGGAGGTGCAGCTTCAGAGCACAAGAACAAGAGGATGTCTTCTGGTCTTGCGTCCCTTTTTATCCGTCTTCAGGGCGGGCGTATACCCGCCCCTGCCTGCCCCGAGGGCGTGGCTGGCTGCGTCAGTGTCTAGGCCAGCCCACTCTAGGGCGGGAACGGGCGCGCCCCAGCTACGCCGCTTCGGGCATACCAGCCGAGACGCGCCTCCCGCCCAAAAATGGCTTCCCGGGGGGATCGAGGCACTCTGCCATACGTTCGGGGGGATCGAGTTGGTCGCCCCTTTCCATATGGCCGAGATACCCGCCACCCCCTCTCAACACAATCCCCAAAAGGAGGGAAACCGGAAACAGTTCTTGAAGTTTTTGGAAGTGGGATGGAGTGACCATCCCGGCCGTATTTATTAAAACAAAATTAAAACATTAAACGTTTCATGTTATGTACAATTTCATTACCATATTGCGATGTTTGGCTAACCATAACAGATTCTCTAATACAGAGGTTCTCCTAGCCGAACTAGCATCCTACAAAACATTTCTTGACATATTGAAATTGTACATCCTAACGTTTAAGGGCCAACGGCAAGGTCATAACCGGTGTCAAGATCCCTAACCAGACTTACCCCTCCCACTTGGGATGGGCGACAGCACGGAGGCGTACCTCAAGTGCAACTACTACCAATTTCCCTTGACTTGACGGGGGCACCTAAAGACTCGACGCCAGTTAAAGGTCGTTCGAATACTCGTGTGAGGTATCTATAAGGTATCGTAGACCTTATCCCAACCCCACACAACTTACCGCATCTGCCGTCGCAGATGTCACTGGCCCCGGGAAATTCCCCAGGAGGGGGCTGTAACCCCTCCTACAAAGGAAGGGGCCTTGACCGCCTTTCCTTTACTTCCGGCGACCCATCCTTAGAAGGGACCGCCTCCCCATTGAGGGGCCAATGGCCACCTCTCCCGAGCGCTCCCATCCGTGTTGGGTGACGCCCACTCATAGGGATCTACTAATTAGTGCTCACCGATCATGACCTTACCGCCACAGGCCCGGATAGTTGACCGGCTATCCGGGCCCCCCACAAAAGTCCTACCTAAAGGTCATGCTTCAACGTTTTTTAACCATGCTAAGAAGTCTCCTATGAGTAACTCATTCCCCACCCGAGACAAATGCACACCGTCCCCCAAATACATACTGTCATCATTGATACAACCATGCGAGATAGAATGCAATGTCTTGGAACGGAACAACCTACTCATTTTGTTATTAAGTTTTCTAACAGAATGGTTCAAAGCAGGAATCGAGATAGCCCCCCGCCACACTTTTCGTGGGATCATATGAGACCACGCGATTATGCACCCCGGAACTTTCCTCGCCAACCAACTTACAGTGGAAAGCATTGCCTCTAGGAGAAGTCGTCTACCGGTGGTGACCAAATCATTGCCCCCCAAATGTACTATGACTATAGACGGCGGTGACCTCATCCGCGCTAACAAACCCTCAAAGAATGCTTGAAACTGGTCAATACAGAGACCGCCCCTTCCGTAGAAGGACACCCTGTACCCGTATTCCCAGGCTACGTGAATCATGTCACCTGCTTCGAATACGTCTGCGGCATGCCTCACGTGTGAGTGGCCCACGACCCACACCTCCTTTTTCACAGCCGGTGATGTCTGACCGCTGGCCCGGTGTAGGGTCGACTGCATAGTCCGCCCTGCCTCGTAGGCTTGCGCAACTGAAAACCAAACAAAAACAAGAGGCGTGAGTACATCGTTACAGCTTTACAACATGTGCAACCGTACATACCTCTTATAGCAATTGGAGGACCAACGCCCCACTCGTTTTACTTGCTCAACATTAAGACCCCTGGCTGTAGCTTCAGTGGCAGCCCCTATCCGAAAGGAATGGGTCCCGAACTCGCCCGGGTCCAAGCCCGCTGCGGTAATTGACATCGCAAGCACCCGCTGAAACTGAAACTTCGTCAGTGGGGTGGCGTCCGCGTGTCTCAACAAAGTCCCCGCCCATGATGCCACCCTTCGTGCTAGGTAATCTTCTAAACACTTTACCGGACACATGGAGGACCCAGGAATCCTGCGAATGATTATGCAGTCACCCGTCCCATCTTGATCGGTCTTGGACCTGACAAAGGAGACAGTCATTGTCTCGCCCCTGATCTGAACGTGTTCTTGACACAACCCCCCCACCACATCCTGTTTGTTCCTCGCTACTAATTCACTTATCCTCATTGCCCCGTGAAATGCAAGCGTAAAAGCAGCTCGGAACAAAAACGTCTCAAACTGAGACGAGCATGTGGCAGGGAGTGCGTCCAGCAACTGGGACAACCTATCCAGACCTATCGGGCGCCTCTCATCTACTCTGCGACCCTCAAGGCGTTGCCACCCACGCAGCGCTTTTTGTACCACGAAAGACGCTGTCGGGTCCTGGATATTGTGTGCCCTGGCAACAAAGGAAATGGCAGCACGATGCCTTTGGGCCGTAGCCACTGACTTCCCAGCCCTACGCAAGAACATCAGAAAATGTACTACCCATTCCTCATAGCCCCAAAGCCCCTCTCTCTCAGTCCCTAAAAAGGCTAAATAAGCCCTAAACGCCCCTTCATATGCCTTCCTCGTCCTTGGTGCTAGACTTTCTCCCACGAGGTGACGAAGTTCGGGGCACCGAGAGACCAAAGAGCTTCGGGAAAAGGTGCCGGTTCTGGGTCCGCTGAGGGAAGGAAACCCGAGAAAGCCTGCATTTGAAAACGAGACAGTGCATCAGCTGCCTGATTCAACACCCATGGGACATGTTTTGCTCTGAATATCACGTTCAGTTGCATACAGAGTAAGACAATTTCTTTGAGCAGCCTTAACATCATTTTACAACGTGCTGCTTGACTGTTGATGCATTCTACAACGGTCATATTGTCTGACCAAAATATGACAGAATGATCTTTGAACCCTTCGGGCCAGGTTCTGAGGGCCACCAAAATGGGAAACAATTCAAGGAAAGCAATATTACTCGTCAGCCCCTCTTCATGCCACCATGTCGGCCATCTTTGTGCCGACCATTTTGTGCCGAAAATGGCGCCGAAGCCCATGCTTCCTGCTGAATCTGTCCATAGACCAAGCTCATCAGAGGACACGGCTGGTTTGTTCCAGACGACTCGACCATTGAAGTCCGCCAGAAATGCTAACCAAATACGCATGTCCTGGCGGACCTCAGCCGATAGTCTCGTGCGATGATGACCCTCCTTAAGGCCGACCATCGCTTGAGCAATTGAGCGGAAAAAGGGGCGGGCCATTGGGATCACCCTCAGGGCAAAATTCAACTTCCCCACCAGTTGCTGCAATTGATGCAGCGTAACTTTAGATGCATTTATACATACTTGCAGGGCTGCCCTGAATTTCAACACTTTGGCAGCTGGTAAACGAAAACAACCTTCACTAGAGTCCAACTCAATCCCCAGAAACTCGAGGCAAGTCGTGGGACCCACAGTTTTACCTGGTGCCAATGGCACTCCAAATTGACCCATTAACACACAAAAGTCAGCCAAGGCCTGGCCGCATTCGTCATCCCCGGCGGCCCCAAGGAACAAAAAGTCATCAAGGTAATGCATTACATGCCTGAAACCCGTTTTCTTCGTGAAGACCCATTGCAGAAAACTACTGAAAGTTTCGAAATATGCACACGATATAGAGCACCCCATCGGCATACACTTATCCATGTAATATGAACCTTGAAACATGAATCCCAGAAGACACTGGTCGTCTGGGTGTACCGGGAGCAATCGGAACGCTGACTCGATATCTGATTTCGCCATCAGCGTCCCGGGCCCCAGGCGATTCAAAATGGCTACGGCCTCATCGAATGATGCGTACCGCACCGAACATACCTCTGGATCAATTGCACCGTTTACAGAAAGACCATGAGGAGCTGATAAATTATGAATCAATCGAAACTCACCTGGGTCCTTCTTGGGGACCACCCCTAAAGGAGAACAGACAAAATTCTGTACCGGGGGTACACTAAACGGGCCGGCGACCTGACCTCGGGCCACCTCTTTCTGGATCTTATCTTGCACTACAGTCGTATGTTGCAAGACGGAAAGTTGATTTTTGCACGTCCCGACACCCTGAAAGTCCCCTACCGGGATGCGGAAACCATATGAAAAACCGTTCCGCAGCACCCCAGCAGAAGTACGATCCGGGTATTCACTGAGCCAGGGAATCATCGCCAAGGTATCAATCGGGGTTGGTAAAGGCGCCCCTCGGACTACATTAGACCTGTTTGGCGCCTCCTCTACCCCCATTCTCACCCGTTCTGGCTCTGCACGAGGACTCAGGATGGGGCGACCCGCAACCACTACATTCATGCTTGAACTTGCACGATCCCTGAGGCCTAGTACATTTACCTTTGTTAAAATTGAAACAGAAACCCCTTTTCCCTGTATTGCCGGCAGGTCTCGAGTAATCATCGGTACCCGCCCCTGACCGAAAGGGCGTCCCTGCATAATGGCGGGAGGACTCGCCAACATTACCCCCCACTAACGGTATTTTCAACATTCCTGATTCTTTCATCTTATCCCATGTTAAAGAATCATAACAGTCCCACGTTAAACTTTTGTTATGCTCCATCGCTTTCCTGAAAAGGTTATCATAACAGAACCACTGGTTACCTTGGTGTGATGTCGAGTACCCCATAATTCGTGACTGATAAACAGGAAACTCGGGAAGCAATTCAGGCCTACGTTCCCCCAAAATCGACGTAAAAATTCCCCATGCATTGCCCCAGTTGCCAATATTCTCATTCACTTTAAAGGCGGCCATTTTTGCGCGCCAAACACTCGGATGCATTAGATCCTTTTGACCCTTAACAGTTTCCACCTCATAATGATCGACAAGCAGGGAGAAAATATTCACATATTCCCCCGCCCAAATCTTTTCCTTTATTGTCAAAGGAACATGTTGCCCCAATTTTTCTCTACGGGAGGGTGCTGACTCATCCCTCGCGATCGGCAATGGCCGCTTACCTGCACCGGACGCTGCTTCCGCCACTCGTGGCTTGTCTATCCCCCCAGCCGGCGCGGGCACCTTGGCTGCATCTCGTTTCTCACGTAACTGTTTCATCAGCGCTTGTGCCTCGGCAGCCGTGGCGCCCTCGCTACTGTCGCCCAACCACGCTGCTAGCTGTGCCGCCAACTCGGGAGGCATCTCCTCGGCGGATGTCGGAATCGGATTCCCCTCCCTCGGTACCGGGGCTGGCGCCTCGAGCGGGGCACTGGGAACCGGGACGTCTCCCCCGGCTGGTCCCCTTTTTGGCCTCTTGGGCTTCCCTCCAGGAACTGCCCCAGCCGATGGACGCCCCGATCCCTCCTCCCCGTCTCGCTCCGCCAACCGCTTCTTTATTTCGGACATCTCTTTTACGAGGACCCGAACCATCTGGTCAGTCGTCATTCCCTTTGAGCCTTTCTTGGGCATCTCTCCGACAAAGTATCTGGAAGACAAAAAGAAAGATCAAAACGCTCAAAATTGGCTCTTCGTTCTGTCCCGAGCTCACGTGTAGCGAGGAGGTGCAGCTTCAGAGCACAAGAACAAGAGGATGTCTTCTGGTCTTGCGTCCCTTTTTATCCGTCTTCAGGGCGGGCGTATACCCGCCCCTGCCTGCCCCGAGGGCGTGGCTGGCTGCGTCAGTGTCTAGGCCAGCCCACTCTAGGGCGGGAACGGGCGCGCCCCAGCTACGCCGCTTCGGGCATACCAGCCGAGACGCGCCTCCCGCCCAAAAATGGCTTCCCGGGGGGATCGAGGCACTCTGCCATACGTTCGGGGGGACCGAGTTGGTCGCCCCTTTCCATATGGCCGAGATACCCGCCACCCCCTCTCAACACAATCCCCAAAAGGAGGGAAACCGGAAACAGTTCTTGAAGTTTTTGGAAGTGGGATGGAGTGACCATCCCGGCCGTATTTATTAAAACAAAATTAAAACATTAAACGTTTCATGTTATGTACAATTTCATTACCATATTGCGATGTTTGGCTAACCATAACAGATTCTCTAATACAGAGGTTCTCCTAGCCGAACTAGCATCCTACAAAACATTTCTTGACATATTGAAATTGTACATCCTAACGTTTAAGGGCCAACGGCAAGGTCATAACCGGTGTCAAGATCCCTAACCAGACTTACCCCTCCCACTTGGGATGGGCGACAGCACGGAGGCGTACCTCAAGTGCAACTACTACCAATTTCCCTTGACTTGACGGGGGCACCTAAAGACTCGACGCCAGTTAAAGGTCGTTCGAATACTCGTGTGAGGTATCTATAAGGTATCGTAGACCTTATCCCAACCCTACACAACTTACCGCATCTGCCGTCGCAGATGTCACTGGCCCCGGGAAATTCCCCAGGAGGGGGCTGTAACCCCTCCTACAAAGGAAGGGGCCTTGACCGCCTTTCCTTTACTTCCGGCGACCCATCCTTAGAAGGGACCGCCTCCCCATTGAGGGGCCAATGGCCACCTCTCCCGAGCGCTCCCATCCGTGTTGGGTGACGCCCACTCATAGGGATCTACTAATTAGTGCTCACCGATCATGACCTTACCGCCTACCAAAATAAATACGACAGTGCTAACTAAACCTGAGAATACATTGGCCACTATGACCGAAAGAGCATGCATAAAATTCAACACTAAATCTGAATCTCTTTAATGGCAAAACGTACTCAAACCGATCATTCTTTATTAAACTCAACATCAACATGACACTACAACCTGCAAACGAAAACAGAAGCAAAATTAATCAACTTTATTACAAACAACTGGCTGTCTTCAGGGGCTGGTGGGTGGGTCAAAATTGGCTCTTCGTTCTGTCCCGAGCTCACGTGTAGCGAGGAGGTGCAGCTTCAGAGCACAAGAACAAGAGGATGTCTTCTGGTCTTGCGTCCCTTTTTATCCGTCTTCAGGGCGGGCGTATACCCGCCCCTGCCTGCCCCGAGGGCGTGGCTGGCTGCGTCAGTGTCTAGGCCAGCCCACTCTAGGGCGGGAACGGGCGCGCCCCAGCTACGCCGCTTCGGGCATACCAGCCGAGACGCGCCTCCCGCCCAAAAATGGCTTCCCGGGGGGATCGAGGCACTCTGCCATACGTTCGGGGGGACCGAGTTGGTCGCCCCTTTCCATATGGCCGAGATACCCGCCACCCCCTCTCAACACAATCCCCAAAAGGAGGGAAACCGGAAACAGTTCTTGAAGTTTTTGGAAGTGGGATGGAGTGACCATCCCGGCCGTATTTATTAAAACAAAATTAAAACATTAAACGTTTCATGTTATGTACAATTTCATTACCATATTGCGATGTTTGGCTAACCATAACAGATTCTCTAATACAGAGGTTCTCCTAGCCGAACTAGCATCCTACAAAACATTTCTTGACATATTGAAATTGTACATCCTAACGTTTAAGGGCCAACGGCAAGGTCATAACCGGTGTCAAGATCCCTAACCAGACTTACCCCTCCCACTTGGGATGGGCGACAGCACGGAGGCGTACCTCAAGTGCAACTACTACCAATTTCCCTTGACTTGACGGGGGCACCTAAAGACTCGACGCCAGTTAAAGGTCGTTCGAATACTCGTGTGAGGTATCTATAAGGTATCGTAGACCTTATCCCAACCCCACACAACTTACCGCATCTGCCGTCGCAGATGTCACTGGCCCCGGGAAATTCCCCAGGAGGGGGCTGTAACCCCTCCTACAAAGGAAGGGGCCTTGACCGCCTTTCCTTTACTTCCGGCGACCCATCCTTAGAAGGGACCGCCTCCCCATTGAGGGGCCAATGGCCACCTCTCCCGAGCGCTCCCATCCGTGTTGGGTGACGCCCACTCATAGGGATCTACTAATTAGTGCTCACCGATCATGACCTTACCGCCTACCAAAATAAATACGACAGTGCTAACTAAACCTGAGAATACATTGGCCACTATGACCGAAAGAGCATGCATAAAATTCAACACTAAATCTGAATCTCTTTAATGGCAAAACGTACTCAAACCGATCATTCTTTATTAAACTCAACATCAACATGACACTACAACCTGCAAACGAAAACAGAAGCAAAATTAATCAACTTTATTACAAACAACTGGCTGTCTTCAGGGGCTGGTGGGTGGGTCAAAATTGGCTCTTCGTTCTGTCCCGAGCTCACGTGTAGCGAGGAGGTGCAGCTTCAGAGCACAAGAACAAGAGGATGTCTTCTGGTCTTGCGTCCCTTTTTATCCGTCTTCAGGGCGGGCGTATACCCGCCCCTGCCTGCCCCGAGGGCGTGGCTGGCTGCGTCAGTGTCTAGGCCAGCCCACTCTAGGGCGGGAACGGGCGCGCCCCAGCTACGCCGCTTCGGGCATACCAGCCGAGACGCGCCTCCCGCCCAAAAATGGCTTCCCGGGGGGATCGAGGCACTCTGCCATACGTTCGGGGGGACCGAGTTGGTCGCCCCTTTCCATATGGCCGAGATACCCGCCACCCCCTCTCAACACAATCCCCAAAAGGAGGGAAAACAGAAACAGTTCTTGAAGTTTTTGGAAGTGGGATGGAGTGACCATCCCGGCCGTATTTATTAAAACAAAATTAAAACATTAAACGTTTCATGTTATGTACAATTTCATTACCATATTGCGATGTTTGGCTAACCATAACAGATTCTCTAATACAGAGGTTCTCCTAGCCGAACTAGCATCCTACAAAACATTTCTTGACATATTGAAATTGTACATCCTAACGTTTAAGGGCCAACGGCAAGGTCATAACCGGTGTCAAGATCCCTAACCAGACTTACCCCTCCCACTTGGGATGGGCGACAGCACGGAGGCGTACCTCAAGTGCAACTACTACCAATTTCCCTTGACTTGACGGGGGCACCTAAAGACTCGACGCCAGTTAAAGGTCGTTCGAATACTCGTGTGAGGTATCTATAAGGTATCGTAGACCTTATCCCAACCCCACACAACTTACCGCATCTGCCGTCGCAGATGTCACTGGCCCCGGGAAATTCCCCAGGAGGGGGCTGTAACCCCTCCTACAAAGGAAGGGGCCTTGACCGCCTTTCCTTTACTTCCGGCGACCCATCCTTAGAAGGGACCGCCTCCCCATTGAGGGGCCAATGGCCACCTCTCCCGAGCGCTCCCATCCGTGTTGGGTGACGCCCACTCATAGGGATCTACTAATTAGTGCTCACCGATCATGACCTTACCGCCACAGGCCCGGATAGTTGACCGGCTATCCGGGCCCCCCACAAAAGTCCTACCTAAAGGTCATGCTTCAACGTTTTTTAACCATGCTAAGAAGTCTCCTATGAGTAACTCATTCCCCACCCGAGACAAATGCACACCGTCCCCCAAATACATACTGTCATCATTGATACAACCATGCGAGATAGAATGCAATGTCTTGGAACGGAACAACCTACTCATTTTGTTATTAAGTTTTCTAACAGAATGGTTCAAAGCAGGAATCGAGATAGCCCCCCGCCACACTTTTCGTGGGATCATATGAGACCACGCGATTATGCACCCCGGAACTTTCCTCGCCAACCAACTTACAGTGGAAAGCATTGCCTCTAGGAGAAGTCGTCTACCGGTGGTGACCAAATCATTGCCCCCCAAATGTACTATGACTATAGACGGCGGTGACCTCGTCCGCGCTAACAAACCCTCAAAGAATGCTTGAAACTGGTCAATACAGAGACCGCCCCTTCCGTAGAAGGACACCCTGTACCCGTATTCCCAGGCTACGTGAATCATGTCACCTGCTTCGAATACGTCTGCGGCACGCCTCACGTGTGAGTGGCCCACGACCCACACCTCCTTTTTCACAGCCGGTGATGTCTGACCGCTGGCCCGGTGTAGGGTCGACTGCATAGTCCGCCCTGCCTCGTAGGCTTGCGCAACTGAAAACCAAACAAAAACAAGAGGCGTGAGTACATCGTTACAGCTTTACAACATGTGCAACCGTACATACCTCTTATAGCAATTGGAGGACCAACGCCCCACTCGTTTTACTTGCTCAACATTAAGACCCCTGGCTGTAGCTTCAGTGGCAGCCCCTATCCGAAAGGAATGGGTCCCGAACTCGCCCGGGTCCAAGCCCGCTGCGGTAATTGACATCGCAAGCACCCGCTGAAACTGAAACTTCGTCAGTGGGGTGGCGTCCGCGTGTCTCAACAAAGTCCCCGCCCATGATGCCACCCTTCGTGCTAGGTAATCTTCTAAACACTTTACCGGACACATGGAGGACCCAGGAATCCTGCGAATGATTATGCAGTCACCCGTCCCATCTTGATCGGTCTTGGACCTGACAAAGGAGACAGTCATTGTCTCGCCCCTGATCTGAACGTGTTCTTGACACAACCCCCCCACCACATCCTGTTTGTTCCTCGCTACTAATTCACTCATCCTCATTGCCCCGTGAAATGCAAGCGTAAAAGCAGCTCGGAACAAAAACGTCTCAAACTGAGACGAGCATGTGGCAGGGAGTGCGTCCAGCAACTGGGACAACCTATCCAGACCTATCGGGCGCCTCTCATCTACTCTGCGACCCTCAAGGCGTTGCCACCCACGCAGCGCTTTTTGTACCACGAAAGACGCTGTCGGGTCCTGGATATTGTGTGCCCTGGCAACAAAGGAAATGGCAGCACGATGCCTTTGGGCCGTAGCCACTGACTTCCCAGCCCTACGCAAGAACATCAGAAAATGTACTACCCATTCCTCATAGCCCCAAAGCCCCTCTCTCTCAGTCCCTAAAAAGGCTAAATAAGCCCTAAACGCCCCTTCATATGCCTTCCTCGTCCTTGGTGCTAGACTTTCTCCCACGAGGTGACGAAGTTCGGGGCACCGAGAGACCAAAGAGCTTCGGGAAAAGGTGCCGGTTCTGGGTCCGCTGAGGGAAGGAAACCCGAGAAAGCCTGCATTTGAAAACGAGACAGTGCATCAGCTGCCTGATTCAACACCCCTGGGACATGTTTTGCTCTGAATATCACGTTCAGTTGCATACAGAGTAAGACAATTTCTTTGAGCAGCCTTAACATCATTTTACAACGTGCTGCTTGACTGTTGATGCATTCTACAACGGTCATATTGTCTGACCAAAATATGACAGAATGATCTTTGAACCCTTCGGGCCAGGTTCTGAGGGCCACCAAAATGGGAAACAATTCAAGGAAAGCAATATTACTCGTCAGCCCCTCTTCATGCCACCATGTCGGCCATCTTTGTGCCGACCATTTTGTGCCGAAAATGGCGCCGAAGCCCATGCTTCCTGCTGAATCTGTCCATAGACCAAGCTCATCAGAGGACACGGCTGGTTTGTTCCAGACGACTCGACCATTGAAGTCCGCCAGAAATGCTAACCAAATACGCATGTCCTGGCGGACCTCAGCCGATAGTCTCGTGCGATGATGACCCTCCTTAAGGCCGACCATCGCTTGAGCAATTGAGCGGGAAAAGGGGCGGGCCATTGGGATCACCCTCAGGGCAAAATTCAACTTCCCCACCAGTTGCTGCAATTGATGCAGCGTAACTTTAGATGCATTTATACATACTTGCAGGGCTGCCCTGAATTTCAACACTTTGGCAGCTGGTAAACGAAAACAACCTTCACTAGAGTCCAACTCAATCCCCAGAAACTCGAGGCAAGTCGTGGGACCCACAGTTTTACCTGGTGCCAATGGCACTCCAAATTGACCCATTAACACACAAAAGTCAGCCAAGGCCTGGCCGCATTCGTCATCCCTGGCGGCCCCAAGGAACAAAAAGTCATCAAGGTAATGCATTACATGCCTGAAACCCGTTTTCTTCGTGAAGACCCATTGCAGAAAACTACTGAAAGTTTCGAAATATGCACACGATATAGAGCACCCCATCGGCATACACTTATCCATGTAATATGAACCTTGAAACATGAATCCCAGAAGACACTGGTCGTCTGGGTGTACCGGGAGCAATCGGAACGCTGACTCGATATCTGATTTCGCCATCAGCGTCCCGGGCCCCAGGCGATTCAAAATGGCTACGGCCTCATCGAATGATGCGTACCGCACCGAACATACCTCTGGATCAATTGCACCGTTTACAGAAAGACCATGAGGAGCTGATAAATTATGAATCAATCGAAACTCACCTGGGTCCTTCTTGGGGACCACCCCTAAAGGAGAACAGACAAAATTCTGTACCGGGGGTACACTAAACGGGCCGGCGACCCGACCTCGGGCCACCTCTTTCTGGATCTTATCTTGCACTACAGTCGTATGTTGCAAGACGGAAAGTTGATTTTTGCACGTCCGACACCCTGAAAGTCCCCTACCGGGATGCGGAAACCATATGAAAAACCGTTCCGCAGCACCCCAGCAGAAGTACGATCCGGGTATTCACTGAGCCAGGGAATCGTCGCCAAGGTATCAATCGGGGTTGGTAAAGGCGCCCCTCGGACTACATTAGACCTGTTTGGCGCCTCCTCTACCCCCATTCTCACCCGTTCTGGCTCTGCACGAGGACTCAGGATGGGGCGACCCGCAACCACTACATTCATGCTTGAACTTGCACGATCCCTGAGGCCTAGTACATTTACCTTTGTTAAAATTGAAACAGAAACCCCTTTTCCCTGTATTGCCGGCAGGTCTCGAGTAATCATCGGTACCCGCCCCTGACCGAAAGGGCGTCCCTGCATAATGGCGGGAGGACTCGCCAACATTACCCCCCACTAACGGTATTTTCAACATTCCTGATTCTTTCATCTTATCCCATGTTAAAGAATCATAACAGTCCCACGTTAAACTTTTGTTATGCTCCATCGCTTTCCTGAAAAGGTTATCATAACAGAACCACTGGTTACCTTGGTGTGATGTCGAGTACCCCATAATTCGTGACTGATAAACAGGAAACTCGGGAAGCAATTCAGGCCTACGTTCCCCCAAAATCGACGTAAAAATTCCCCATGCATTGCCCCAGTTGCCAATATTCTCATTCACTTTAAAGGCGGCCATTTTTGCGCGCCAAACACTCGGATGCATTAGATCCTTTTGACCCTTAACAGTTTCCACCTCATAATGATCGACAAGCAGGGAGAAAATATTCACATATTCCCCCGCCCAAATCTTTTCCTTTATTGTCAAAGGAACATGTTGCCCCAATTTTTCTCTACGGGAGGGTGCTGACTCATCCCTCGCGATCGGCAATGGCCGCTTACCTGCACCGGACGCTGCTTCCGCCACTCGTGGCTTGTCTATCCCCCCAGCCGGCGCGGGCACCTTGGCTGCATCTCGTTTCTCACGTAACTGTTTCATCAGCGCTTGTGCCTCGGCAGCCGTGGCGCCCTCGCTACTGTCGCCCAACCACGCTGCTAGCTGTGCCGCCAACTCGGGAGGCATCTCCTCGGCGGATGTCGGAATCGGATTCCCCTCCCTCGGTACCGGGGCTGGCGCCTCGAGCGGGGCACTGGGAACCGGGACGTCTCCCCCGGCTGGTCCCCTTTTTGGCCTCTTGGGCTTCCCTCCAGGAACTGCCCCAGCCGATGGACGCCCCGATCCCTCCTCCCCGTCTCGCTCCGCCAACCGCTTCTTTATTTCGGACATCTCTTTTACGAGGACCCGAACCATCTGGTCAGTCGTCATTCCCTTTGAGCCTTTCTTGGGCATCTCTCCGACAAAGTATCTGGAAGACAAAAAGAAAGATCAAAACGCTCAAAATTGGCTCTTCGTTCTGTCCCGAGCTCACGTGTAGCGAGGAGGTGCAGCTTCAGAGCACAAGAACAAGAGGATGTCTTCTGGTCTTGCGTCCCTTTTTATCCGTCTTCAGGGCGGGCGTATACCCGCCCCTGCCTGCCCCGAGGGCGTGGCTGGCTGCGTCAGTGTCTAGGCCAGCCCACTCTAGGGCGGGAACGGGCGCGCCCCAGCTACGCCGCTTCGGGCATACCAGCCGAGACGCGCCTCCCGCCCAAAAATGGCTTCCCGGGGGGATCGAGGCACTCTGCCATACGTTCGGGGGGACCGAGTTGGTCGCCCCTTTCCATATGGCCGAGATACCCGCCACCCCCTCTCAACACAATCCCCAAAAGGAGGGAAACCGGAAACAGTTCTTGAAGTTTTTGGAAGTGGGATGGAGTGACCATCCCGGCCGTATTTATTAAAACAAAATTAAAACATTAAACGTTTCATGTTATGTACAATTTCATTACCATATTGCGATGTTTGGCTAACCATAACAGATTCTCTAATACAGAGGTTCTCCTAGCCGAACTAGCATCCTACAAAACATTTCTTGACATATTGAAATTGTACATCCTAACGTTTAAGGGCCAACGGCAAGGTCATAACCGGTGTCAAGATCCCTAACCAGACTTACCCCTCCCACTTGGGATGGGCGACAGCACGGAGGCGTACCTCAAGTGCAACTACTACCAATTTCCCTTGACTTGACGGGGGCACCTAAAGACTCGACGCCAGTTAAAGGTCGTTCGAATACTCGTGTGAGGTATCTATAAGGTATCGTAGACCTTATCCCAACCCCACACAACTTACCGCATCTGCCGTCGCAGATGTCACTGGCCCCGGGAAATTCCCCAGGAGGGGGCTGTAACCCCTCCTACAAAGGAAGGGGCCTTGACCGCCTTTCCTTTACTTCCGGCGACCCATCCTTAGAAGGGACCGCCTCCCCATTGAGGGGCCAATGGCCACCTCTCCCGAGCGCTCCCATCCGTGTTGGGTGACGCCCACTCATAGGGATCTACTAATTAGTGCTCACCGATCATGACCTTACCGCCTACCAAAATAAATACGACAGTGCTAACTAAACCTGAGAATACATTGGCCACTATGACCGAAAGAGCATGCATAAAATTCAACACTAAATCTGAATCTCTTTAATGGCAAAACGTACTCAAACCGATCATTCTTTATTAAACTCAACATCAACATGACACTACAACCTGCAAACGAAAACAGAAGCAAAATTAATCAACTTTATTACAAACAACTGGCTGTCTTCAGGGGCTGGTGGGTGGGTCAAAATTGGCTCTTCGTTCTGTCCCGAGCTCACGTGTAGCGAGGAGGTGCAGCTTCAGAGCACAAGAACAAGAGGATGTCTTCTGGTCTTGCGTCCCTTTTTATCCGTCTTCAGGGCGGGCGTATACCCGCCCCTGCCTGCCCCGAGGGCGTGGCTGGCTGCGTCAGTGTCTAGGCCAGCCCACTCTAGGGCGGGAACGGGCGCGCCCCAGCTACGCCGCTTCGGGCATACCAGCCGAGACGCGCCTCCCGCCCAAAAATGGCTTCCCGGGGGGATCGAGGCACTCTGCCATACGTTCGGGGGGACCGAGTTGGTCGCCCCTTTCCATATGGCCGAGATACCCGCCACCCCCTCTCAACACAATCCCCAAAAGGAGGGAAACCGGAAACAGTTCTTGAAGTTTTTGGAAGTGGGATGGAGTGACCATCCCGGCCGTATTTATTAAAACAAAATTAAAACATTAAACGTTTCATGTTATGTACAATTTCATTACCATATTGCGATGTTTGGCTAACCATAACAGATTCTCTAATACAGAGGTTCTCCTAGCCGAACTAGCATCCTACAAAACATTTCTTGACATATTGAAATTGTACATCCTAACGTTTAAGGGCCAACGGCAAGGTCATAACCGGTGTCAAGATCCCTAACCAGACTTACCCCTCCCACTTGGGATGGGCGACAGCACGGAGGCGTACCTCAAGTGCAACTACTACCAATTTCCCTTGACTTGACGGGGGCACCTAAAGACTTGACGCCAGTTAAAGGTCGTTCGAATACTCGTGTGAGGTATCTATAAGGTATCGTAGACCTTATCCCAACCCCACACAACTTACCGCATCTGCCGTCGCAGATGTCACTGGCCCCGGGAAATTCCCCAGGAGGGGGCTGTAACCCCTCCTACAAAGGAAGGGGCCTTGACCGCCTTTCCTTTACTTCCGGCGACCCATCCTTAGAAGGGACCGCCTCCCCATTGAGGGGCCAATGGCCACCTCTCCCGAGCGCTCCCATCCGTGTTGGGTGACGCCCACTCATAGGGATCTACTAATTAGTGCTCACCGATCATGACCTTACCGCCACAGGCCCGGATAGTTGACCGGCTATCCGGGCCCCCCACAAAAGTCCTACCTAAAGGTCATGCTTCAACGTTTTTTAACCATGCTAAGAAGTCTCCTATGAGTAACTCATTCCCCACCCGAGACAAATGCACACCGTCCCCCAAATACATACTGTCATCATTGATACAACCATGCGAGATAGAATGCAATGTCTTGGAACGGAACAACCTACTCATTTTGTTATTAAGTTTTCTAACAGAATGGTTCAAAGCAGGAATCGAGATAGCCCCCCGCCACACTTTTCGTGGGATCATATGAGACCACGCGATTATGCACCCCGGAACTTTCCTCGCCAACCAACTTACAGTGGAAAGCATTGCCTCTAGGAGAAGTCGTCTACCGGTGGTGACCAAATCATTGCCCCCCAAATGTACTATGACTATAGACGGCGGTGACCTCGTCCGCGCTAACAAACCCTCAAAGAATGCTTGAAACTGGTCAATACAGAGACCGCCCCTTCCGTAGAAGGACACCCTGTACCCGTATTCCCAGGCTACGTGAATCATGTCACCTGCTTCGAATACGTCTGCGGCACGCCTCACGTGTGAGTGGCCCACGACCCACACCTCCTTTTTCACAGCCGGTGATGTCTGACCGCTGGCCCGGTGTAGGGTCGACTGCATAGTCCGCCCTGCCTCGTAGGCTTGCGCAACTGAAAACCAAACAAAAACAAGAGGCGTGAGTACATCGTTACAGCTTTACAACATGTGCAACCGTACATACCTCTTATAGCAATTGGAGGACCAACGCCCCACTCGTTTTACTTGCTCAACATTAAGACCCCTGGCTGTAGCTTCAGTGGCAGCCCCTATCCGAAAGGAATGGGTCCCGAACTCGCCCGGGTCCAAGCCCGCTGCGGTAATTGACATCGCAAGCACCCGCTGAAACTGAAACTTCGTCAGTGGGGTGGCGTCCGCGTGTCTCAACAAAGTCCCCGCCCATGATGCCACCCTTCGTGCTAGGTAATCTTCTAAACACTTTACCGGACACATGGAGGACCCAGGAATCCTGCGAATGATTATGCAGTCACCCGTCCCATCTTGATCGGTCTTGGACCTGACAAAGGAGACAGTCATTGTCTCGCCCCTGATCTGAACGTGTTCTTGACACAACCCCCCCACCACATCCTGTTTGTTCCTCGCTACTAATTCACTTATCCTCATTGCCCCGTGAAATGCAAGCGTAAAAGCAGCTCGGAACAAAAACGTCTCAAACTGAGACGAGCATGTGGCAGGGAGTGCGTCCAGCAACTGGGACAACCTATCCAGACCTATCGGGCGCCTCTCATCTACTCTGCGACCCTCAAGGCGTTGCCACCCACGCAGCGCTTTTTGTACCACGAAAGACGCTGTCGGGTCCTGGATATTGTGTGCCCTGGCAACAAAGGAAATGGCAGCACGATGCCTTTGGGCCGTAGCCACTGACTTCCCAGCCCTACGCAAGAACATCAGAAAATGTACTACCCATTCCTCATAGCCCCAAAGCCCCTCTCTCTCAGTCCCTAAAAAGGCTAAATAAGCCCTAAACGCCCCTTCATATGCCTTCCTCGTCCTTGGTGCTAGACTTTCTCCCACGAGGTGACGAAGTTCGGGGCACCGAGAGACCAAAGAGCTTCGGGAAAAGGTGCCGGTTCTGGGTCCGCTGAGGGAAGGAAACCCGAGAAAGCCTGCAATTGAAAACGAGACAGTGCATCAGCTGCCTGATTCAACACCCCTGGGACATGTTTTGCTCTGAATATCACGTTCAGTTGCATACAGAGTAAGACAATTTCTTTGAGCAGCCTTAACATCATTTTACAACGTGCTGCTTGACTGTTGATGCATTCTACAACGGTCATATTGTCTGACCAAAATATGACAGAATGATCTTTGAACCCTTCGGGCCAGGTTCTGAGGGCCACCAAAATGGGAAACAATTCAAGGAAAGCAATATTACTCGTCAGCCCCTCTTCATGCCACCATGTCGGCCATCTTTGTGCCGACCATTTTGTGCCGAAAATGGCGCCGAAGCCCATGCTTCCTGCTGAATCTGTCCATAGACCAAGCTCATCAGAGGACACGGCTGGTTTGTTCCAGACGACTCGACCATTGAAGTCCGCCAGAAATGCTAACCAAATACGCATGTCCTGGCGGACCTCAGCCGATAGTCTCGTGCGATGATGACCCTCCTTAAGGCCGACCATCGCTTGAGCAATTGAGCGGGAAAAGGGGCGGGCCATTGGGATCACCCTCAGGGCAAAATTCAACTTCCCCACCAGTTGCTGCAATTGATGCAGCGTAACTTTAGATGCATTTATACATACTTGCAGGGCTGCCCTGAATTTCAACACTTTGGCAGCTGGTAAACGAAAACAACCTTCACTAGAGTCCAACTCAATCCCCAGAAACTCGAGGCAAGTCGTGGGACCCACAGTTTTACCTGGTGCCAATGGCACTCCAAATTGACCCATTAACACACAAAAGTCAGCCAAGGCCTGGCCGCATTCATCATCCCCGGCGGCCCCAAGGAACAAAAAGTCATCAAGGTAATGCATTACATGCCTGAAACCCGTTTTCTTCGTGAAGACCCATTGCAGAAAACTACTGAAAGTTTCGAAATATGCACACGATATAGAGCACCCCATCGGCATACACTTATCCATGTAATATGAACCTTGAAACATGAATCCCAGAAGACACTGGTCGTCTGGGTGTACCGGGAGCAATCGGAACGCTGACTCGATATCTGATTTCGCCATCAGCGTCCCGGGCCCCAGGCGATTCAAAATGGCTACGGCCTCATCGAATGATGCGTACCGCACCGAACATACCTCTGGATCAATTGCACCGTTTACAGAAAGACCATGAGGAGCTGATAAATTATGAATCAATCGAAACTCACCTGGGTCCTTCTTGGGGACCACCCCTAAAGGAGAACAGACAAAATTCTGTACCGGGGGTACACTAAACGGGCCGGCGACCCGACCTCGGGCCACCTCTTTCTGGATCTTATCTTGCACTACAGTCGTATGTTGCAAGACGGAAAGTTGATTTTTGCACGTCCCGACACCCTGAAAGTCCCCTACCGGGATGCGGAAACCATATGAAAAACCGTTCCGCAGCACCCCAGCAGAAGTACGATCCGGGTATTCACTGAGCCAGGGAATCATCGCCAAGGTATCAATCGGGGTTGGTAAAGGCGCCCCTCGGACTACATTAGACCTGTTTGGCGCCTCCTCTACCCCCATTCTCACCCGTTCTGGCTCTGCACGAGGACTCAGGATGGGGCGACCCGCAACCACTACATTCATGCTTGAACTTGCACGATCCCTGAGGCCTAGTACATTTACCTTTGTTAAAATTGAAACAGAAACCCCTTTTCCCTGTATTGCCGGCAGGTCTCGAGTAATCATCGGTACCCGCCCCTGACCGAAAGGGCGTCCCTGCATAATGGCGGGAGGACTCGCCAACATTACCCCCCACTAACGGTATTTTCAACATTCCTGATTCTTTCATCTTATCCCATGTTAAAGAATCATAACAGTCCCACGTTAAACTTTTGTTATGCTCCATCGCTTTCCTGAAAAGGTTATCATAACAGAACCACTGGTTACCTTGGTGTGATGTCGAGTACCCCATAATTCGTGACTGATAAACAGGAAACTCGGGAAGCAATTCAGGCCTACGTTCCCCCAAAATCGACGTAAAAATTCCCCATGCATTGCCCCAGTTGCCAATATTCTCATTCACTTTAAAGGCGGCCATTTTTGCGCGCCAAACACTCGGATGCATTAGATCCTTTTGACCCTTAACAGTTTCCACCTCATAATGATCGACAAGCAGGGAGAAAATATTCACATATTCCCCCGCCCAAATCTTTTCCTTTATTGTCAAAGGAACATGTTGCCCCAATTTTTCTCTACGGGAGGGTGCTGACTCATCCCTCGCGATCGGCAATGGCCGCTTACCTGCACCGGACGCTGCTTCCGCCACTCGTGGCTTGTCTATCCCCCCAGCCGGCGCGGGCACCTTGGCTGCATCTCGTTTCTCACGTAACTGTTTCATCAGCGCTTGTGCCTCGGCAGCCGTGGCGCCCTCGCTACTGTCGCCCAACCACGCTGCTAGCTGTGCCGCCAACTCGGGAGGCATCTCCTCGGCGGATGTCGGAATCGGATTCCCCTCCCTCGGTACCGGGGCTGGCGCCTCGAGCGGGGCACTGGGAACCGGGACGTCTCCCCCGGCTGGTCCCCTTTTTGGCCTCTTGGGCTTCCCTCCAGGAACTGCCCCAGCCGATGGACGCCCCGATCCCTCCTCCCCGTCTCGCTCCGCCAACCGCTTCTTTATTTCGGACATCTCTTTTACGAGGACCCGAACCATCTGGTCAGTCGTCATTCCCTTTGAGCCTTTCTTGGGCATCTCTCCGACAAAGTATCTGGAAGACAAAAAGAAAGATCAAAACGCTCAAAATTGGCTCTTCGTTCTGTCCCGAGCTCACGTGTAGCGAGGAGGTGCAGCTTCAGAGCACAAGAACAAGAGGATGTCTTCTGGTCTTGCGTCCCTTTTTATCCGTCTTCAGGGCGGGCGTATACCCGCCCCTGCCTGCCCCGAGGGCGTGGCTGGCTGCGTCAGTGTCTAGGCCAGCCCACTCTAGGGCGGGAACGGGCGCGCCCCAGCTACGCCGCTTCGGGCATACCAGCCGAGACGCGCCTCCCGCCCAAAAATGGCTTCCCGGGGGGATCGAGGCACTCTGCCATACGTTCGGGGGGACCGAGTTGGTCGCCCCTTTCCATATGGCCGAGATACCCGCCACCCCCTCTCAACACAATCCCCAAAAGGAGGGAAACCGGAAACAGTTCTTGAAGTTTTTGGAAGTGGGATGGAGTGACCATCCCGGCCGTATTTATTAAAACAAAATTAAAACATTAAACGTTTCATGTTATGTACAATTTCATTACCATATTGCGATGTTTGGCTAACCATAACAGATTCTCTAATACAGAGGTTCTCCTAGCCGAACTAGCATCCTACAAAACATTTCTTGACATATTGAAATTGTACATCCTAACGTTTAAGGGCCAACGGCAAGGTCATAACCGGTGTCAAGATCCCTAACCAGACTTACCCCTCCCACTTGGGATGGGCGACAGCACGGAGGCGTACCTCAAGTGCAACTACTACCAATTTCCCTTGACTTGACGGGGGCACCTAAAGACTCGACGCCAGTTAAAGGTCGTTCGAATACTCGTGTGAGGTATCTATAAGGTATCGTAGACCTTATCCCAACCCCACACAACTTACCGCATCTGCCGTCGCAGATGTCACTGGCCCTGGGAAATTCCCCAGGAGGGGGCTGTAACCCCTCCTACAAAGGAAGGGGCCTTGACCGCCTTTCCTTTACTTCCGGCGACCCATCCTTAGAAGGGACCGCCTCCCCATTGAGGGGCCAATGGCCACCTCTCCCGAGCGCTCCCATCCGTGTTGGGTGACGCCCACTCATAGGGATCTACTAATTAGTGCTCACCGATCATGACCTTACCGCCTACCAAAATAAATACGACAGTGCTAACTAAACCTGAGAATACATTGGCCACTATGACCGAAAGAGCATGCATAAAATTCAACACTAAATCTGAATCTCTTTAATGGCAAAACGTACTCAAACCGATCATTCTTTATTAAACTCAACATCAACATGACACTACAACCTGCAAACGAAAACAGAAGCAAAATTAATCAACTTTATTACAAACAACTGGCTGTCTTCAGGGGCTGGTGGGTGGGTCAAAATTGGCTCTTCGTTCTGTCCCGAGCTCACGTGTAGCGAGGAGGTGCAGCTTCAGAGCACAAGAACAAGAGGATGTCTTCTGGTCTTGCGTCCCTTTTTATCCGTCTTCAGGGCGGGCGTATACCCGCCCCTGCCTGCCCCGAGGGCGTGGCTGGCTGCGTCAGTGTCTAGGCCAGCCCACTCTAGGGCGGGAACGGGCGCGCCCCAGCTACGCCGCTTCGGGCATACCAGCCGAGACGCGCCTCCCGCCCAAAAATGGCTTCCCGGGGGGATCGAGGCACTCTGCCATACGTTCGGGGGGACCGAGTTGGTCGCCCCTTTCCATATGGCCGAGATACCCGCCACCCCCTCTCAACACAATCCCCAAAAGGAGGGAAACCGGAAACAGTTCTTGAAGTTTTTGGAAGTGGGATGGAGTGACCATCCCGGCCGTATTTATTAAAACAAAATTAAAACATTAAACGTTTCATGTTATGTACAATTTCATTACCATATTGCGATGTTTGGCTAACCATAACAGATTCTCTAATACAGAGGTTCTCCTAGCCGAACTAGCATCCTACAAAACATTTCTTGACATATTGAAATTGTACATCCTAACGTTTAAGGGCCAACGGCAAGGTCATAACCGGTGTCAAGATCCCTAACCAGACTTACCCCTCCCACTTGGGATGGGCGACAGCACGGAGGCGTACCTCAAGTGCAACTACTACCAATTTCCCTTGACTTGACGGGGGCACCTAAAGACTCGACGCCAGTTAAAGGTCGTTCGAATACTCGTGTGAGGTATCTATAAGGTATCGTAGACCTTATCCCAACCCCACACAACTTACCGCATCTGCCGTCGCAGATGTCACTGGCCCCGGGAAATTCCCCAGGAGGGGGCTGTAACCCCTCCTACAAAGGAAGGGGCCTTGACCGCCTTTCCTTTACTTCCGGCGACCCATCCTTAGAAGGGACCGCCTCCCCATTGAGGGGCCAATGGCCACCTCTCCCGAGCGCTCCCATCCGTGTTGGGTGACGCCCACTCATAGGGATCTACTAATTAGTGCTCACCGATCATGACCTTACCGCCTACCAAAATAAATACGACAGTGCTAACTAAACCTGAGAATACATTGGCCACTATGACCGAAAGAGCATGCATAAAATTCAACACTAAATCTGAATCTCTTTAATGGCAAAACGTACTCAAACCGATCATTCTTTATTAAACTCAACATCAACATGACACTACAACCTGCAAACGAAAACAGAAGCAAAATTAATCAACTTTATTACAAACAACTGGCTGTCTTCAGGGGCTGGTGGGTGGGTCAAAATTGGCTCTTCGTTCTGTCCCGAGCTCACGTGTAGCGAGGAGGTGCAGCTTCAGAGCACAAGAACAAGAGGATGTCTTCTGGTCTTGCGTCCCTTTTTATCCGTCTTCAGGGCGGGCGTATACCCGCCCCTGCCTGCCCCAAGGGCGTGGCTGGCTGCGTCAGTGTCTAGGCCAGCCCACTCTAGGGCGGGAACGGGCGCGCCCCAGCTACGCCGCTTCGGGCATACCAGCCGAGACGCGCCTCCCGCCCAAAAATGGCTTCCCGGGGGGATCGAGGCACTCTGCCATACGTTCGGGGGGACCGAGTTGGTCGCCCCTTTCCATATGGCCGAGATACCCGCCACCCCCTCTCAACACAATCCCCAAAAGGAGGGAAACCGGAAACAGTTCTTGAAGTTTTTGGAAGTGGGATGGAGTGACCATCCCGGCCGTATTTATTAAAACAAAATTAAAACATTAAACGTTTCATGTTATGTACAATTTCATTACCATATTGCGATGTTTGGCTAACCATAACAGATTCTCTAATACAGAGGTTCTCCTAGCCGAACTAGCATCCTACAAAACATTTCTTGACATATTGAAATTGTACATCCTAACGTTTAAGGGCCAACGGCAAGGTCATAACCGGTGTCAAGATCCCTAACCAGACTTACCCCTCCCACTTGGGATGGGCGACAGCACGGAGGCGTACCTCAAGTGCAACTACTACCAATTTCCCTTGACTTGACGGGGGCACCTAAAGACTCGACGCCAGTTAAAGGTCGTTCGAATACTCGTGTGAGGTATCTATAAGGTATCGTAGACCTTATCCCAACCCCACACAACTTACCGCATCTGCCGTCGCAGATGTCACTGGCCCCGGGAAATTCCCCAGGAGGGGGCTGTAACCCCTCCTACAAAGGAAGGGGCCTTGACCGCCTTTCCTTTACTTCCGGCGACCCATCCTTAGAAGGGACCGCCTCCCCATTGAGGGGCCAATGGCCACCTCTCCCGAGCGCTCCCATCCGTGTTGGGTGACGCCCACTCATAGGGATCTACTAATTAGTGCTCACCGATCATGACCTTACCGCCACAGGCCCGGATAGTTGACCGGCTATCCGGGCCCCCCACAAAAGTCCTACCTAAAGGTCATGCTTCAACGTTTTTTAACCATGCTAAGAAGTCTCCTATGAGTAACTCATTCCCCACCCGAGACAAATGCACACCGTCCCCCAAATACATACTGTCATCATTGATACAACCATGCGAGATAGAATGCAATGTCTTGGAACGGAACAACCTACTCATTTTGTTATTAAGTTTTCTAACAGAATGGTTCAAAGCAGGAATCGAGATAGCCCCCCGCCACACTTTTCGTGGGATCATATGAGACCACGCGATTATGCACCCCGGAACTTTCCTCGCCAACCAACTTACAGTGGAAAGCATTGCCTCTAGGAGAAGTCGTCTACCGGTGGTGACCAAATCATTGCCCCCCAAATGTACTATGACTATAGACGGCGGTGACCTCGTCCGCGCTAACAAACCCTCAAAGAATGCTTGAAACTGGTCAATACAGAGACCGCCCCTTCCGTAGAAGGACACCCTGTACCCGTATTCCCAGGCTACGTGAATCATGTCACCTGCTTCGAATACGTCTGCGGCACGCCTCACGTGTGAGTGGCCCACGACCCACACCTCCTTTTTCACAGCCGGTGATGTCTGACCGCTGGCCCGGTGTAGGGTCGACTGCATAGTCCGCCCTGCCTCGTAGGCTTGCGCAACTGAAAACCAAACAAAAACAAGAGGCGTGAGTACATCGTTACAGCTTTACAACATGTGCAACCGTACATACCTCTTATAGCAATTGGAGGACCAACGCCCCACTCGTTTTACTTGCTCAACATTAAGACCCCTGGCTGTAGCTTCAGTGGCAGCCCCTATCCGAAAGGAATGGGTCCCGAACTCGCCCGGGTCCAAGCCCGCTGCGGTAATTGACATCGCAAGCACCTGCTGAAACTGAAACTTCGTCAGTGGGGTGGCGTCCGCGTGTCTCAACAAAGTCCCCGCCCATGATGCCACCCTTCGTGCTAGGTAATCTTCTAAACACTTTACCGGACACATGGAGGACCCAGGAATCCTGCGAATGATTATGCAGTCACCCGTCCCATCTTGATCGGTCTTGGACCTGACAAAGGAGACAGTCATTGTCTCGCCCCTGATCTGAACGTGTTCTTGACACAACCCCCCCACCACATCCTGTTTGTTCCTCGCTACTAATTCACTTATCCTCATTGCCCCGTGAAATGCAAGCGTAAAAGCAGCTCGGAACAAAAACGTCTCAAACTGAGACGAGCATGTGGCAGGGAGTGCGTCCAGCAACTGGGACAACCTATCCAGACCTATCGGGCGCCTCTCATCTACTCTGCGACCCTCAAGGCGTTGCCACCCACGCAGCGCTTTTTGTACCACGAAAGACGCTGTCGGGTCCTGGATATTGTGTGCCCTGGCAACAAAGGAAATGGCAGCACGATGCCTTTGGGCCGTAGCCACTGACTTCCCAGCCCTACGCAAGAACATCAGAAAATGTACTACCCATTCCTCATAGCCCCAAAGCCCCTCTCTCTCAGTCCCTAAAAAGGCTAAATAAGCCCTAAACGCCCCTTCATATGCCTTCCTCGTCCTTGGTGCTAGACTTTCTCCCACGAGGTGACGAAGTTCGGGGCACCGAGAGACCAAAGAGCTTCGGGAAAAGGTGCCGGTTCTGGGTCCGCTGAGGGAAGGAAACCCGAGAAAGCCTGCATTTGAAAACGAGACAGTGCATCAGCTGCCTGATTCAACACCCCTGGGACATGTTTTGCTCTGAATATCACGTTCAGTTGCATACAGAGTAAGACAATTTCTTTGAGCAGCCTTAACATCATTTTACAACGTGCTGCTTGACTGTTGATGCATTCTACAACGGTCATATTGTCTGACCAAAATATGACAGAATGATCTTTGAACCCTTCGGGCCAGGTTCTGAGGGCCACCAAAATGGGAAACAATTCAAGGAAAGCAATATTACTCGTCAGCCCCTCTTCATGCCACCATGTCGGCCATCTTTGTGCCGACCATTTTGTGCCGAAAATGGCGCCGAAGCCCATGCTTCCTGCTGAATCTGTCCATAGACCAAGCTCATCAGAGGACACGGCTGGTTTGTTCCAGACGACTCGACCATTGAAGTCCGCCAGAAATGCTAACCAAATACGCATGTCCTGGCGGACCTCAGCCGATAGTCTCGTGCGATGATGACCCTCCTTAAGGCCGACCATCGCTTGAGCAATTGAGCGGGAAAAGGGGCGGGCCATTGGGATCACCCTCAGGGCAAAATTCAACTTCCCCACCAGTTGCTGCAATTGATGCAGCGTAACTTTAGATGCATTTATACATACTTGCAGGGCTGCCCTGAATTTCAACACTTTGGCAGCTGGTAAACGAAAACAACCTTCACTAGAGTCCAACTCAATCCCCAGAAACTCGAGGCAAGTCGTGGGACCCACAGTTTTACCTGGTGCCAATGGCACTCCAAATTGACCCATTAACACACAAAAGTCAGCCAAGGCCTGGCCGCATTCGTCATCCCCGGCGGCCCCAAGGAACAAAAAGTCATCAAGGTAATGCATTACATGCCTGAAACCCGTTTTCTTCGTGAAGACCCATTGCAGAAAACTACTGAAAGTTTCGAAATATGCACACGATATAGAGCACCCCATCGGCATACACTTATCCATGTAATATGAACCTTGAAACATGAATCCCAGAAGACACTGGTCGTCTGGGTGTACCGGGAGCAATCGGAACGCTGACTCGATATCTGATTTCGCCATCAGCGTCCCGGGCCCCAGGCGATTCAAAATGGCTACGGCCTCATCGAATGATGCGTACCGCACCGAACATACCTCTGGATCAATTGCACAGTTTACAGAAAGACCATGAGGAGCTGATAAATTATGAATCAATCGAAACTCACCTGGGTCCTTCTTGGGGACCACCCCTAAAGGAGAACAGACAAAATTCTGTACCGGGGGTACACTAAACGGGCCGGCGACCCGACCTCGGGCCACCTCTTTCTGGATCTTATCTTGCACTACAGTCGTATGTTGCAAGACGGAAAGTTGATTTTTGCACGTCCCGACACCCTGAAAGTCCCCTACCGGGATGCGGAAACCATATGAAAAACCGTTCCGCAGCACCCCAGCAGAAGTACGATCCGGGTATTCACTGAGCCAGGGAATCATCGCCAAGGTATCAATCGGGGTTGGTAAAGGCGCCCCTCGGACTACATTAGACCTGTTTGGCGCCTCCTCTACCCCCATTCTCACCCGTTCTGGCTCTGCACGAGGACTCAGGATGGGGCGACCCGCAACCACTACATTCATGCTTGAACTTGCACGATCCCTGAGGCCTAGTACATTTACCTTTGTTAAAATTGAAACAGAAACCCCTTTTCCCTGTATTGCCGGCAGGTCTCGAGTAATCATCGGTACCCGCCCCTGACCGAAAGGGCGTCCCTGCATAATGGCGGGAGGACTCGCCAACATTACCCCCCACTAACGGTATTTTCAACATTCCTGATTCTTTCATCTTATCCCATGTTAAAGAATCATAACAGTCCCACGTTAAACTTTTGTTATGCTCCATCGCTTTCCTGAAAAGGTTATCATAACAGAACCACTGGTTACCTTGGTGTGATGTCGAGTACCCCATAATTCGTGACTGATAAACAGGAAACTCGGGAAGCAATTCAGGCCTACGTTCCCCCAAAATCGACGTAAAAATTCCCCATGCATTGCCCCAGTTGCCAATATTCTCATTCACTTTAAAGGCGGCCATTTTTGCGCGCCAAACACTCGGATGCATTAGATCCTTTTGACCCTTAACAGTTTCCACCTCATAATGATCGACAAGCAGGGAGAAAATATTCACATATTCCCCCGCCCAAATCTTTTCCTTTATTGTCAAAGGAACATGTTGCCCCAATTTTTCTCTACGGGAGGGTGCTGACTCATCCCTCGCGATCGGCAATGGCCGCTTACCTGCACCGGACGCTGCTTCCGCCACTCGTGGCTTGTCTATCCCCCCAGCCGGCGCGGGCACCTTGGCTGCATCTCGTTTCTCACGTAACTGTTTCATCAGCGCTTGTGCCTCGGCAGCCGTGGCGCCCTCGCTACTGTCGCCCAACCACGCTGCTAGCTGTGCCGCCAACTCGGGAGGCATCTCCTCGGCGGATGTCGGAATCGGATTCCCCTCCCTCGGTACCGGGGCTGGCGCCTCGAGCGGGGCACTGGGAACCGGGACGTCTCCCCCGGCTGGTCCCCTTTTTGGCCTCTTGGGCTTCCCTCCAGGAACTGCCCCAGCCGATGGACGCCCCGATCCCTCCTCCCCGTCTCGCTCCGCCAACCGCTTCTTTATTTCGGACATCTCTTTTACGAGGACCCGAACCATCTGGTCAGTCGTCATTCCCTTTGAGCCTTTCTTGGGCATCTCTCCGACAAAGTATCTGGAAGACAAAAAGAAAGATCAAAACGCTCAAAATTGGCTCTTCGTTCTGTCCCGAGCTCACGTGTAGCGAGGAGGTGCAGCTTCAGAGCATAAGAACAAGAGGATGTCTTCTGGTCTTGCGTCCCTTTTTATCCGTCTTCAGGGCGGGCGTATACCCGCCCCTGCCTGCCCCGAGGGCGTGGCTGGCTGCGTCAGTGTCTAGGCCAGCCCACTCTAGGGCGGGAACGGGCGCGCCCCAGCTACGCCGCTTCGGGCATACCAGCCGAGACGCGCCTCCCGCCCAAAAATGGCTTCCCGGGGGGATCGAGGCACTCTGCCATACGTTCGGGGGGACCGAGTTGGTCGCCCCTTTCCATATGGCCGAGATACCCGCCACCCCCTCTCAACACAATCCCCAAAAGGAGGGAAACCGGAAACAGTTCTTGAAGTTTTTGGAAGTGGGATGGAGTGACCATCCCGGCCGTATTTATTAAAACAAAATTAAAACATTAAACGTTTCATGTTATGTACAATTTCATTACCATATTGCGATGTTTGGCTAACCATAACAGATTCTCTAATACAGAGGTTCTCCTAGCCGAACTAGCATCCTACAAAACATTTCTTGACATATTGAAATTGTACATCCTAACGTTTAAGGGCCAACGGCAAGGTCATAACCGGTGTCAAGATCCCTAACCAGACTTACCCCTCCCACTTGGGATGGGCGACTGAGGTTCCGTGACGGTTCCGTGACGACTTGAACCCGTGTTTTCAAGTTTGTCGGAATTACATAAAAATGATATCAGTGAACCGCAAATGATCCATTTAGTATATCGTAGTGTTTTCGCTACGCTACGAGCAAGAGCACTCCTTCTACCGACACATTTCTGATATACACATGGCATCCATCTTAGATCGTGGCCGCCATTTTGTGTTTCCTTGCCCTCACATATGCAATAGCCTCTGATCACTTCATTCACTCCACTTTGATTAAGAACACGTAGCCTTAGCCGGAGATTCACCTCTTACGTGACACGTGCACCTTAAACCAGATCACGCTGTAGCTGCATGACTCGACAAAGGCTGCCTCCTCTGCCCGAGGCCAGTCCTGCCAAACTGGTCTTCGTGTCCATTGTACCTGATCATGATTAGGCGGCCGAAGCCGGTAGCCTTGCCCATTTACAACCTACAAACATCTCTTATCCCGCTTCTCTATCTTCTGCACCTGGCTCTGCTCCTTTCCTTCTGGGCCTTTATTAGGGGGAGGTAACGAACTTTACGATGAGGCGGTCCGGCTCTTGAATACAATATTGACAAGGGATTGTGATGGACTAGTGGGAACCCCTCTTCGTGATGTTTGGTATCAGATATTATCGACAGTTCCTGTGTAACGCCAAATATTTATTGTTTAGAGACGCAAAAGGTTTGGGAATGTACCGACATGTGAAATATTTGCCTAGAGCACAATTTTTGGTATATAAGGAGCAACCCACTTTGTACAAATCGAACAGTCTCCTGAATTCTGCCCGTGTGTAGATTCTGTGACTTCTGTGTCCCTGCAGTAATAAACCTTTGGTCTTTGACGCCACCATCGAGAAGCCCGTGTTTCTGTTCATTTGTGCACCAAGGCAGGTGGGACTCCGGGGTCTTTGGGTGTTGTACCCTGACACCTCTGGACGGAACCAAAAAGTCCAGAACTCCAATTGGCGCCCAACGTGGGGCGACGTCATTCGGTACCGGTCCAAAAGCCTGAAGAGTTCGAGAAGCTTCGTGTGAAGATTCCTGAGGGAGGCGCCCCACTTCATCGATCCCGGCATATCGCAAAAGTGGCCCTGAAGTTCTCTTCCACGAGGATTCCCGTTCAGGACGGCTGCAGTGGGCCGTTGCCTTGACCGTCGCCCTGTCTTGGACCCGAAGTGGTGCAGTCCTTAGTACGGCGAAACGTGACGGGTTTCTCCTTGGTGACGTCTTCAGTGACTCAGTTAAGTATTTAGTAATAGCTAGCTGGTTATTTTGTGAGGATTGTTAAAAATCCTTGATCGGTTCTTGGTTTGGTTTGGTTTTGTAAGATTATCTTTGGTTGTTCTAGTTACGATAATCTATTTTGGTTTAGTTTTGGGTATCGATACATCAGTTCGTTTTTGGTAGGCCTAAGTTCTTGGTTCAAGTGCACAAATTTGTTTCGTGTTTGTTTGTTTTGTGTTCCGGACTGAAAATGGTAAGTCGGAAAATGTTGTCTTGTTTTAGTTGCAACAGTGACTCACAATTAGAGGACTCTTGTCTGGTTCCTCCGATTGGGACTCCCCTATATGATTTATACTGTAAGTATGGTGTGGGTCCTATAACTTATAATGAGATATGGGTCCGTTATTGTAAGAAGGATGGTGTCCTTAGTTGGCCACTGCATGGTAGTTTTGAACAAGAGATTCTCGACAACTTAGAAGCGAAATTGTTTAGGAAGAAAGCCCGGCCGGCAATGTTTGACTCTTTTCGTTATTGGCGGAAAGAATCCAAACAGAGAGAAATGAAAAGGTTGAAGAAAGAGCAAAAAGAACAAGAAGAGTTAACTCTAGAGCAAGCGACTAAACAGTTGCAGGCTAACGAGTGTGAGAAGGCCATAGATGCCGCCATTAGAGAGCATAACTTAGCGATTGACAAGTGCTATCCTGCCTTGCCATTGAAAATGGCTAAGATACTGGAGGATTCCGAAAACGATCCTCTGCTATCTTATCTGTTACGGTCACCTCCACCGTATGCACAAGGTGCTACGGCTCCACTCATCCCGAATGTTCAATTGCCGGTTGCTGGACAACCTGGTGTTCCTGTTCCTCAGAATCAAGTTCCTATACTTCCCGTGGTGAATGTAAATGTTCCTACAGCTCCTCCTCTTCCCGCACTGCCAGCTCCTATACCTACCACTGTACCTACTGGTCCTCAAACTATTTTTCTCGATACTCCTACTGTTTCGTCATCTATTCCTACCTCTACTGCATTCTCTATGTCTGCGAGTGTACTAACTCCACTTTCTGTTCGTCGAAGAATCACTGATTCTGTTACTAATATGCTGTCTCCTATATATAAAACCTTGATTAAGACTCCTACTCCTGACTCTGTTCAGAGACGGAGTCAGCTTCCAAGTACTGAGGAACGGGGAGTTTTAGACTCCACGGCTCTCAGATGGATTACGAAAGTTAGAAGATATAGTACGAGAGATGTGTTAGAGACATTTATGCAATGGGGAGAGCCAACGCAACGGTACGTCTTTGATGAGATGTGCTCGTTGTTACGTGAAGAGATAGAAGAAGACGATGTCGAATCAGATTTGGAAGATTTAATTAAAGTTCAAAAGGAGTTTGCGGCAGGAATGATAGTGGGTGATAAAATACAGGAAGCGATGGAACTTATTTTGAGTTTTAGGAATGATCCATCTCTTCGTTCACCGAGAAGTTTAGAAAAAGGTAAAGCGAAGCTAAGTCGCCAATATCCTATGAGGGAGGTTCCTCCAATTTGGCGCGAAGCTGTGCAAGCTGATCAAAACGCTGGAATTGCAGCTGCTCCAGCACAGTTCCAAAGAGTATGGATACATATTCCATGGAAGCGAGCAGAAGTGTTAGCAGTGAAACAGGCCTTGCCAGATCCACGTAAGAATCCAGCCGGATATTACAAGGAATTGACACAGACAGTTGAGGCTTGTATAATGAACTTAGCCGACATTGATATGTTGTTTGGTAATGTAGTTCCGCAACCAGTGTGGGCTAAAATTCGTAGAGAGGATCATCAGGCTGCTTTAGGTGGTGATTGGGCAGCTATCACTGCAGCAGATGCTCATCAAATAGGTGGTGCGAAACCCGAACCTTTGATTGCTAATCTGCCGGGTAGAATAATTGATCTAATGAAGACTCTGATGCCAGCATTGCGTGTTAATTGGGACAAGTTGTCAGCGTGTAGACAGAAGAAAGACGAAAGTGTCTCGGACTTCTTCACGAGGTTCGAAGAGACTTTTGTAGATCATAGTGGTCAAGATATGAGCACAGAAGGAGGACAAAGATTGTTTGTCGATAAATTTGTGCATAATTTGTTACCTGAATTATGCAATAAATTGAAAGACTCAGAAAGTGCGTGGGCTGTATCTACGACAGCGCAAATACTTGCGACTGCCCAGTACTACGAAAATAGGGATAAAGAGGAAAAGGAGAAATCAGAGAAGAAAACGAAAGATTTAAAAACTAAAGTTCTTTTACAGCAGGCGTATCCGCCTCGTACGAATCAGACTAATACGCAGCAAAATTCATATCAAAGGACAGATTATAGTACATCAAGGCCTCAATATCAGTGGAATCAGTGCGCGTACTGTAAGAAAGAGGGTCATTATAAAAATGAATGTCCGATCTTAGCGCAAAATAATGCAGCAGCAGCTCAGAGAGGTCGTGGTGGATATACACAGAATTCTAGAGGTCGAGGGCGAGGTGCTATGCCTCCGCAAACGAATGATCGTCCTTCTAATCACTTTGATCAACGAAATGTACAGTCAGCTCAACAGAATAGGTCTCAGCAATATCTTGTTGAGGATTATTGTGAAGTTGAAGAGGGATTTCGACAAAATGGGTACTAGGACAGCCATGGGCAGAGAGAGGGAGTAGTATCAGTTCCAGTGGATCAGAGTGGGCCTTATGTCGCAGTAGCAACATCAGGTGTAGTCGAACCGTTTCTGTTGGATACTGGTGCCGCGAAAAGTTCTATCATGCATGCGAAACTCCCTGGCGCACCTTTGTCTGGCTCAACAAATGTTTCCGTAGGTTTTTCAGGCGCCCCTGTGTACAACCCGATATCTGGTCCTTTGTCTATTTCTGTTGGACCGTGTCACTTGAAAGCACCCCTGATTTTGACGACAGGTTGTAATGAAAATCTGCTTGGTTTAGATTTGTTAAAACGACTATATGCGACATTGTACTGTTCTCCGGAAGGAGTACAGCTTACTTTGGGTAAAAGACTCACCTCTCCGATGTACTTGTCAATGGACGCACTCCCGCCGGAGCTACGTTCACTCCCTGATTCTCTTTGGGCGACTGGTCCCAATGATGTAGGTCTACTAGAAATTCCACCATATGTAGTAACTTTGAAAGCGAATGTAAAATTTCCAAGAATTCCTCAATATAAAATATCGAGTGAAGGAGAACGTGCACTCTTATTGATTGTGCAAGATTTGATTAAGAAAGGTGTGGTTGAAGAAACTCGAGGAAATGTCTGTAACAGTCCTGTATTACCGATCTTGAAACGAACTGATCCTACAAAGCCTCCAGTCTATAGGTTTGTCATAGACCTTAGAGAAGTTAATAAGATTGTAATTCCGCAGTTTCCTGTAGTGCCAGACATTACTGCCTTATTAACATTGATTCCTGCCACAGCTACGTGGTTCTCAGTTATAGATCTCAAGAATGCATTTTTCAGCATTCCGATAGCTGAAGAAAGTAGGGATATTTTTGGCTTCTGTTTAGGAGGTCGCAGTTTCAGATTTAAACGCGCTCCACAAGGCTATTGTGAAAGTCCATCCATTTACAGTCAAGCTTTAAAAAGTCAGCTAGATTCTTTTGTCCTTCCTCCAGGCTCTGCCCTAGTACAGTACGTAGACGATCTTTTAGTGGCTGCCGATGACAAGGAAACTTGCAAAGCAGCTACAATTTCACTATTGCATCATTTGTCTAATTTGAATCATAAGGTGTCCCCTTCCAAAATGCAATATTGCTGCCAAGAAGTAACCTACCTAGGTCACCTCTTATCAAAGGAGGGAAGGAAGTTGACCCCAGAGAGAGTAAAAGCAATTACGCAGATGAGTGTTCCACGCACACAGAGAGAAGTACGTGCCTTTCTAGGTATTACCTCCTACTGTAGGCAGTGGATTCCAAATTTTTCGCTTTTGGCGAAACCATTGGTAGCTTTGACTGGGAAAAATGTTCCGAGTCCGGTGCCATGGTCTGATGAATGTCAAGAGAGTTTTATTGAATTACGAAAAGCACTGTGTTCAGCTCCTGTATTGGGTATACCTGATTATAGCAAGCCATTCACGCTCTACGTTCACGAAAGAGAAGGTTGCGCGTTGAGTGTTCTGACACAGAAGTTTGGTGACAAACAACGCCCTTGTGCGTATTTCTCATCAACATTAGATCCGGTAGCTAGAGCATTGCCGAGTTGTTTGAGGGCTACAGCGGCAGCTGCAGCTTCCATTCGACAATCTGCTGGTTTGGTGATGAATAATATGCTAGTGGTCATGGTTCCTCATGCAGTGGATACACTCATGAACCGAACGAAGACACAACACCTTACTAGTGCGAGATTATCTGGTTACGAGCTGACGTTATTAGCAAGTCATATTCAGATCAAAAGATGCAATGTATTGAATCCAGCAACATTGTTGCCGACTGATCAAGAGTCGAGTGATTCTGAGCCACATGACTGTTATTTCAAAACGGAGGAAGAGACAAAAGGTCGCATCGACTTGAGGGATACTCCCCTATCCGACCCGGATGGTACGCTGTATGTGGACGGGTCATGTTTTAAATTGGAGAATGGTAATGTGACTGCTGCCTACGCGGTAACGACTTTGAAGACGATTGTGGAGACTGCAAGAGTGAGTCAGAATTCTGCCCAAGCTGCAGAATTAATAGCTCTTACGAGAGCGTGTGTTTTAGCTGAGGGAAAGAGAGTGAATGTGTTTACAGATAGTCAGTACGCATTTGGCGTGGCCCATAGTTTTGGCCGTTTGTGGAGAGAAAGGGGTTTCATTACGTCCCATGGGACTAAGATTCAGCATGGTCAGCTAGTTAACGACTTGTTGGAATCTCTAACCTTACCGACTGAAGTTGCGATTGTGAAGTGCAGTGCTCATAAAGCAATCACGGATGATGTTGGTCGGGGAAATGCCTTTGCTGATGAAACCGCTAAACAAACAGCTAGAGACATGATGAGTAGAATGTATGTTGCTACGTCTGCAGGATGGATTGCTGAGTCTGGAATGTGTGAGGACACTATGGAAAGTGTGAAAGAGATTCAGAAAGAAGCGACTGAGGAAGAGAAACGCGTATGGAGAGAAAGTACGGGCAAATTGGACTCGAATGGATGTTGGATCGATTTGACAGAACAGCAGCGTTGGATGTTGCCTGATGCGTATGTGCTTGCAGTAGTGACGATGGCGCATGGAGTGGCGCACATAAGTTCTAAAGGAATATGTAAGATGTTAGCTCCGGTCTGGAAGAATGAGGGAATCAGTAAATGTGCAGAGAGAGTGGTGAAAAATTGTATGGTGTGCTTGATGCATAATCCTGGTAAGGGAACTCCAACTCCAGCTGGTCATTTTGCTCCTCCTTCCTGTCCCTTCGAAGTGATTCAGTTAGACTTCATTCACATGGAACGCTGCAACAATTTAAAATACGTCCTGGTGGTAGTTTGTGCTTTTTCCAGGTGGATAGAAGCATACCCACTAAAGGACAACACTGCTCTATCTACTGCCAAAATTCTTCTAAAAGAATTTTTCCCTAGGTACGGAATGCCACGGATTGTATGGTCAGATAACGGAAGTGAGTTTATAGGGAAAGTTATGCAGAGTGTGTGTGCTGGTCTAGGGTTGAAACAAAAATTTCATAGTGCGAACCATCCCCAGTCTGCTGGTTTAGTGGAGGGTTACAATGGCACCCTCAAGCTTAAAATAGCCAAAATACAAGCATCCACAGGTTTGGCTTGGCCAGACGCACTTCCCTTGGCTTTGTTATCAACGAGAGCAACAGTGCATTCTAGAATAGGGCTTTCTCCATATGAGATTGTGTTTGGCCGCCCGGCAAATGTCTGGGGTGTGCCAAGGCCTAAACAATTTTGCTCCATTGAATATCCTATGTTGATAGACTACCTTTACGACTTGACTGCTAAATTAAGTCTTATTCATCAACAGGTTTTTGATACACTACCAAAGCCTCCGGAGAGTCCAGGGCATCAACTGAAACCGGGTGACTTCATTGTGGTTCGGAACTTCGCGAGGACAAAGAATCTTCAGCCTCGCTACATCGGCCCCTTCCAGATCCTGCTGGCAACGAGGACAGCTGTACGTGTTGCTGGCCGCAAGCACTGGATCCACGCTTCTCACGTAAAGCGTGTTCCACTGCCGCTGCCCTACGACGACTGGGTGAAGAAGGGAATTGGTGCCTCCGAATCTGAAATAACTCCGAAATTTGTCCCTTTCAGCGATGCCGATTTGATTACTGACACTTTGAAACTTAACTCTCCTCCTGAAAAGACTGCTTTGAACATTGAACATTTGTCTCCAGCATCAGAAGAAACTTTGCCATCTGCGAACGTAAACTCTGCAACAACTGCTAGTGATACACTATTTTCTGATCAAACAGTACCAGCGAAGAAGAGATACAACCTTAGAAGCCATAAAACGAACTAATAAAGCAGGCAACTGCATATTGTGATTTTGATACATATATATATATTGAACTTTTGCTTTTCAGCCAGGAAGTTTGCTATTGTTTATTGTTTTTAAAATTGCCTTGCCGTCTGGGTAGCCGTAGGGTCGTGGCTGTGTGCCTAGTTTGAATTTGCAGGGGTCTGACACAAGGTCGATCTTTCTGTTAGTTTTGGGAACTCCCAGGGCTGACAGAGGCATTTTCATCTACGTACACATCATCAGTGGTCGCGAGCGGATTGTAGAAGATGGAACTTCCTGCGCTGCAACGAGAAAATGTGATTTACGTTCGCAGAAACAAACTTAATAGAATTCTTCACAGCAAATGTTTCTTGATGCAATGTGCCATTACATTTTTGATTGTTTTAGCAACATTGGTGGGTGGAATTGTCTTTAGCATAAATTTGATTTTTGTACCAGTTTCTACAGTGCCTCCCCTTGATCCAGCTATTTCTACTGTTTCTTCTATACACTCTTTTCACTCATTTCCAGAACATGAGCAAGCTCGACGCTCAGAATTCATTAATAATACTTTTGTACAGCTCTTGCATCAACACCAACTGGTAGTTAACACTACAGACTGCTGGGTGTGTGGCTTGATACCTCACACTATGGATAAAGGTATTCCCTATTTGGTTTTGCCTTACAGCTATAATGGATCATTTCAGGCCTTCCAAACCATCTTTGCTTATGCCCTTGAAACCTATCCTCCACGTCCACCACGTTCCACTAAATATAACTCTGCCAACAAAGCCTTAGTCCAGGGAATTATTGACATGGTTAAGGACGTCAATAATACTCCATCTTACCCTAGAGACGAATTGCGAGTATATTTAAGTTGGAATACTTCAGAGTATCGCCTTAGTTTAGGAGAAAGCAAGCGTAAAAGCTCAACTCCAATCTGGGTCGTACCTCACCGAGGTCAGGTCTGTCTGCAAGGTAATGGGAGAAATCCGAGAGCTCAACTAGGGAGGAGTGAGTGCGTAGAGACTTATGTGTTTCCGGCTAACTCCTCCCCTGCCTTCCTCACTGCTAGGGGTACCTACTTCATTTGTCGAGACAGAGCTTATACATGGTTGCCTGCCGACTTCTCAGGATCATGTTACATTGCTCGATTGTTGCCTCCGACATACACTGCTTCACCGGATTATCACAGAGCAAGAGTAGCAAGAGGTGTTTTCAGCAAGGAAGATACCGCTGGTCAGGAAGCTGGAGACTTCTTCAAAGGCTTCCTTCCGTTCTGGGGGCCTATGGCCAATAGTAGAAACATACGTCAGCTAACACGGGTAGTTGAATCTACTATTACCGAAACTGCTGGTGCCCTTAGCAATCTGACAGCTGAGCTTCAGGCGGATAGGCTCATGACATTGCAGAACCGTATGGTTCTAGATGTTATACTTGCAGATCGAGGTGGGGTATGTAGAATGATCCAATCGAGCTGCTGTGTCTTTATTCCTAATAATGCTCCAACAGTTTACGAGGCGATCTCTAAGTTACACAAGATTTCGGATTCCATACATGTCGACAAGGGAAACTGGTCTTTCATGGAGTGGGTTTGGACTCTGATTTCAGCGTGGGGATGGAAGGTTCTAATGGTCATTGGTGTCATCTTAGTATTCCTATTCTCATGTTGTCTGATTATCCAGTGTGGTCCTGCTCTGTGTAGTCTTTGTGCTGCAACTTGTTTTAGGAAACCACCTGCGTTTGGAGAAAAGACACGAGAAAGGATGATGATACAACAGCATGTCACTGACCTGATGAACATAGAACTAGATTCAGACATAGATTGAGTAATTGCCTATGTAAGGGCAAAAGGAGGGTCTGAGGTTCCGTGACGGTTCCGTGACGACTTGAACCCGTGTTTTCAAGTTTGTCGGAATTACATAAAAATGATATCAGTGAACCGCAAATGATCCATTTAGTATATCGTAGTGTTTTCGCTACGCTACGAGCAAGAGCACTCCTTCTACCGACACATTTCTGATATACACATGGCATCCATCTTAGATCGTGGCCGCCATTTTGTGTTTCCTTGCCCTCACATATGCAATAGCCTCTGATCACTTCATTCACTCCACTTTGATTAAGAACACGTAGCCTTAGCCGGAGATTCACCTCTTACGTGACACGTGCACCTTAAACCAGATCACGCTGTAGCTGCATGACTCGACAAAGGCTGCCTCCTCTGCCCGAGGCCAGTCCTGCCAAACTGGTCTTCGTGTCCATTGTACCTGATCATGATTAGGCGGCCGAAGCCGGTAGCCTTGCCCATTTACAACCTACAAACATCTCTTATCCCGCTTCTCTATCTTCTGCACCTGGCTCTGCTCCTTTCCTTCTGGGCCTTTATTAGGGGGAGGTAACGAACTTTACGATGAGGCGGTCCGGCTCTTGAATACAATATTGACAAGGGATTGTGATGGACTAGTGGGAACCCCTCTTCGTGATGTTTGGTATCAGATATTATCGACAGTTCCTGTGTAACGCCAAATATTTATTGTTTAGAGACGCAAAAGGTTTGGGAATGTACCGACATGTGAAATATTTGCCTAGAGCACAATTTTTGGTATATAAGGAGCAACCCACTTTGTACAAATCGAACAGTCTCCTGAATTCTGCCCGTGTGTAGATTCTGTGACTTCTGTGTCCCTGCAGTAATAAACCTTTGGTCTTTGACGCCACCATCGAGAAGCCCGTGTTTCTGTTCATTTGTGCACCAAGGCAGGTGGGACTCCGGGGTCTTTGGGTGTTGTACCCTGACACCTCTGGACGGAACCAAAAAGTCCAGAACTCCACGACAGCACGGAGGCGTACCTCAAGTGCAACTACTACCAATTTCCCTTGACTTGACGGGGGCACCTAAAGACTCGACGCCAGTTAAAGGTCGTTCGAATACTCGTGTGAGGTATCTATAAGGTATCGTAGACCTTATCCCAACCCCACACAACTTACCGCATCTGCCGTCGCAGATGTCACTGGCCCCGGGAAATTCCCCAGGAGGGGGCTGTAACCCCTCCTACAAAGGAAGGGGCCTTGACCGCCTTTCCTTTACTTCCGGCGACCCATCCTTAGAAGGGACCGCCTCCCCATTGAGGGGCCAATGGCCACCTCTCCCGAGCGCTCCCATCCGTGTTGGGTGACGCCCACTCATAGGGATCTACTAATTAGTGCTCACCGATCATGACCTTACCGCCTACCAAAATAAATACGACAGTGCTAACTAAACCTGAGAATACATTGGCCACTATGACCGAAAGAGCATGCATAAAATTCAACACTAAATCTGAATCTCTTTAATGGCAAAACGTACTCAAACCGATCATTCTTTATTAAACTCAACATCAACATGACACTACAACCTGCAAACGAAAACAGAAGCAAAATTAATCAACTTTATTACAAACAACTGGCTGTCTTCAGGGGCTGGTGGGTGGGTCAAAATTGGCACGTCGTTCTGTCCCGAGCTCACGTGTAGCGAGGAGGTGCAGCTTCAGAGCACAAGAACAAGAGGATGTCTTCTGGTCTTGCGTCCCTTTTTATCCGTCTTCAGGGCGGGCGTATACCCGCCCCTGCCTGCCCCGAGGGCGTGGCTGGCTGCGTCAGTGTCTAGGCCAGCCCACTCTAGGGCGGGAACGGGCGCGCCCCAGCTACGCCGCTTCGGGCATACCAGCCGAGACGCGCCTCCCGCCCAAAAATGGCTTCCCGTGGGGATCGAGGCACTCTGCCATACGTTCGGGGGGACCGAGTTGGTCGCCCCTTTCCATATGGCCGAGATACCCGCCACCCCCTCTCAACACAATCCCCAAAAGGAGGGAAACCGGAAACAGTTCTTGAAGTTTTTGGAAGTGGGATGGAGTGACCATCCCGGCCGTATTTATTAAAACAAAATTAAAACATTAAACGTTTCATGTTATGTACAATTTCATTACCATATTGCGATGTTTGGCTAACCATAACAGATTCTCTAATACAGAGGTTCTCCTAGCCGAACTAGCATCCTACAAAACATTTCTTGACATATTGAAATTGTACATCCTAACGTTTAAGGGCCAACGGCAAGGTCATAACCGGTGTCAAGATCCCTAACCAGACTTACCCCTCCCACTTGGGATGGGCGACAGCACGGAGGCGTACCTCAAGTGCAACTACTACCAATTTCCCTTGACTTGACGGGGGCACCTAAAGACTCGACGCCAGTTAAAGGTCGTTCGAATACTCGTGTGAGGTATCTATAAGGTATCGTAGACCTTATCCCAACCCCACACAACTTACCGCATCTGCCGTCGCAGATGTCACTGGCCCCGGGAAATTCCCCAGGAGGGGGCTGTAACCCCTCCTACAAAGGAAGGGGCCTTGACCGCCTTTCCTTTACTTCCGGCGACCCATCCTTAGAAGGGACCGCCTCCCCATTGAGGGGCCAATGGCCACCTCTCCCGAGCGCTCCCATCCGTGTTGGGTGACGCCCACTCATAGGGATCTACTAATTAGTGCTCACCGATCATGACCTTACCGCCACAGGCCCGGATAGTTGACCGGCTATCCGGGCCCCCCACAAAAGTCCTACCTAAAGGTCATGCTTCAACGTTTTTTAACCATGCTAAGAAGTCTCCTATGAGTAACTCATTCCCCACCCGAGACAAATGCACACCGTCCCCCAAATACATACTGTCATCATTGATACAACCATGCGAGATAGAATGCAATGTCTTGGAACGGAACAACCTACTCATTTTGTTATTAAGTTTTCTAACAGAATGGTTCAAAGCAGGAATCGAGATAGCCCCCCGCCACACTTTTCGTGGGATCATATGAGACCACGCGATTATGCACCCCGGAACTTTCCTCGCCAACCAACTTACAGTGGAAAGCATTGCCTCTAGGAGAAGTCGTCTACCGGTGGTGACCAAATCATTGCCCCCCAAATGTACTATGACTATAGACGGCGGTGACCTCGTCCGCGCTAACAAACCCTCAAAGAATGCTTGAAACTGGTCAATACAGAGACCGCCCCTTCCGTAGAAGGACACCCTGTACCCGTATTCCCAGGCTACGTGAATCATGTCACCTGCTTCGAATACGTCTGCGGCACGCCTCACGTGTGAGTGGCCCACGACCCACACCTCCTTTTTCACAGCCGGTGATGTCTGACCGCTGGCCCGGTGTAGGGTCGACTGCATAGTCCGCCCTGCCTCGTAGGCTTGCGCAACTGAAAACCAAACAAAAACAAGAGGCGTGAGTACATCGTTACAGCTTTACAACATGTGCAACCGTACATACCTCTTATAGCAATTGGAGGACCAACGCCCCACTCGTTTTACTTGCTCAACATTAAGACCCCTGGCTGTAGCTTCAGTGGCAGCCCCTATCCGAAAGGAATGGGTCCCGAACTCGCCCGGGTCCAAGCCCGCTGCGGTAATTGACATCGCAAGCACCCGCTGAAACTGAAACTTCGTCAGTGGGGTGGCGTCCGCGTGTCTCAACAAAGTCCCCGCCCATGATGCCACCCTTCGTGCTAGGTAATCTTCTAAACACTTTACCGGACACATGGAGGACCCAGGAATCCTGCGAATGATTATGCAGTCACCCGTCCCATCTTGATCGGTCTTGGACCTGACAAAGGAGACAGTCATTGTCTCGCCCCTGATCTGAACGTGTTCTTGACACAACCCCCCCACCACATCCTGTTTGTTCCTCGCTACTAATTCACTTATCCTCATTGCCCCGTGAAATGCAAGCGTAAAAGCAGCTCGGAACAAAAACGTCTCAAACTGAGACGAGCATGTGGCAGGGAGTGCGTCCAGCAACTGGGACAACCTATCCAGACCTATCGGGCGCCTCTCATCTACTCTGCGACCCTCAAGGCGTTGCCACCCACGCAGCGCTTTTTGTACCACGAAAGACGCTGTCGGGTCCTGGATATTGTGTGCCCTGGCAACAAAGGAAATGGCAGCACGATGCCTTTGGGCCGTAGCCACTGACTTCCCAGCCCTACGCAAGAACATCAGAAAATGTACTACCCATTCCTCATAGCCCCAAAGCCCCTCTCTCTCAGTCCCTAAAAAGGCTAAATAAGCCCTAAACGCCCCTTCATATGCCTTCCTCGTCCTTGGTGCTAGACTTTCTCCCACGAGGTGACGAAGTTCGGGGCACCGAGAGACCAAAGAGCTTCGGGAAAAGGTGCCGGTTCTGGGTCCGCTGAGGGAAGGAAACCCGAGAAAGCCTGCATTTGAAAACGAGACAGTGCATCAGCTGCCTGATTCAACACCCCTGGGACATGTTTTGCTCTGAATATCACGTTCAGTTGCATACAGAGTAAGACAATTTCTTTGAGCAGCCTTAACATCATTTTACAACGTGCTGCTTGACTGTTGATGCATTCTACAACGGTCATATTGTCTGACCAAAATATGACAGAATGATCTTTGAACCCTTCGGGCCAGGTTCTGAGGGCCACCAAAATGGGAAACAATTCAAGGAAAGCAATATTACTCGTCAGCCCCTCTTCATGCCACCATGTCGGCCATCTTTGTGCCGACCATTTTGTGCCGAAAATGGCGCCGAAGCCCATGCTTCCTGCTGAATCTGTCCATAGACCAAGCTCATCAGAGGACACGGCTGGTTTGTTCCAGACGACTCGACCATTGAAGTCCACCAGAAATGCTAACCAAATACGCATGTCCTGGCGGACCTCAGCCGATAGTCTCGTGCGATGATGACCCTCCTTAAGGCCGACCATCGCTTGAGCAATTGAGCGGGAAAAGGGGCGGGCCATTGGGATCACCCTCAGGGCAAAATTCAACTTCCCCACCAGTTGCTGCAATTGATGCAGCGTAACTTTAGATGCATTTATACATACTTGCAGGGCTGCCCTGAATTTCAACACTTTGGCAGCTGGTAAACGAAAACAACCTTCACTAGAGTCCAACTCAATCCCCAGAAACTCGAGGCAAGTCGTGGGACCCACAGTTTTACCTGGTGCCAATGGCACTCCAAATTGACCCATTAACACACAAAAGTCAGCCAAGGCCTGGCCGCATTCGTCATCCCCGGCGGCCCCAAGGAACAAAAAGTCATCAAGGTAATGCATTACATGCCTGAAACCCGTTTTCTTCGTGAAGACCCATTGCAGAAAACTACTGAAAGTTTCGAAATATGCACACGATATAGAGCACCCCATCGGCATACACTTATCCATGTAATATGAACCTTGAAACATGAATCCCAGAAGACACTGGTCGTCTGGGTGTACCGGGAGCAATCGGAACGCTGACTCGATATCTGATTTCGCCATCAGCGTCCCGGGCCCCAGGCGATTCAAAATGGCTACGGCCTCATCGAATGATGCGTACCGCACCGAACATACCTCTGGATCAATTGCACCGTTTACAGAAAGACCATGAGGAGCTGATAAATTATGAATCAATCGAAACTCACCTGGGTCCTTCTTGGGGACCACCCCTAAAGGAGAACAGACAAAATTCTGTACCGGGGGTACACTAAACGGGCCGGCGACCCGACCTCGGGCCACCTCTTTCTGGATCTTATCTTGCACTACAGTCGTATGTTGCAAGACGGAAAGTTGATTTTTGCACGTCCCGACACCCTGAAAGTCCCCTACCGGGATGCGGAAACCATATGAAAAACCGTTCCGCAGCACCCCAGCAGAAGTACGATCCGGGTATTCACTGAGCCAGGGAATCATCGCCAAGGTATCAATCGGGGTTGGTAAAGGCGCCCCTCGGACTACATTAGACCTGTTTGGCGCCTCCTCTACCCCCATTCTCACCCGTTCTGGCTCTGCACGAGGACTCAGGATGGGGCGACCCGCAACCACTACATTCATGCTTGAACTTGCACGATCCCTGAGGCCTAGTACATTTACCTTTGTTAAAATTGAAACAGAAACCCCTTTTCCCTGTATTGCCGGCAGGTCTCGAGTAATCATCGGTACCCGCCCCTGACCGAAAGGGCGTCCCTGCATAATGGCGGGAGGACTCGCCAACATTACCCCCCACTAACGGTATTTTCAACATTCCTGATTCTTTCATCTTATCCCATGTTAAAGAATCATAACAGTCCCACGTTAAACTTTTGTTATGCTCCATCGCTTTCCTGAAAAGGTTATCATAACAGAACCACTGGTTACCTTGGTGTGATGTCGAGTACCCCATAATTCGTGACTGATAAACAGGAAACTCGGGAAGCAATTCAGGCCTACGTTCCCCCAAAATCGACGTAAAAATTCCCCATGCATTGCCCCAGTTGCCAATATTCTCATTCACTTTAAAGGCGGCCATTTTTGCGCGCCAAACACTCGGATGCATTAGATCCTTTTGACCCTTAACAGTTTCCACCTCATAATGATCGACAAGCAGGGAGAAAATATTCACATATTCCCCCGCCCAAATCTTTTCCTTTATTGTCAAAGGAACATGTTGCCCCAATTTTTCTCTACGGGAGGGTGCTGACTCATCCCTTGCGATCGGCAATGGCCGCTTACCTGCACCGGACGCTGCTTCCGCCACTCGTGGCTTGTCTATCCCCCCAGCCGGCGCGGGCACCTTGGCTGCATCTCGTTTCTCACGTAACTGTTTCATCAGCGCTTGTGCCTCGGCAGCCGTGGCGCCCTCGCTACTGTCGCCCAACCACGCTGCTAGCTGTGCCGCCAACTCGGGAGGCATCTCCTCGGCGGATGTCGGAATCGGATTCCCCTCCCTCGGTACCGGGGCTGGCGCCTCGAGCGGGGCACTGGGAACCGGGACGTCTCCCCCGGCTGGTCCCCTTTTTGGCCTCTTGGGCTTCCCTCCAGGAACTGCCCCAGCCGATGGACGCCCCGATCCCTCCTCCCCGTCTCGCTCCGCCAACCGCTTCTTTATTTCGGACATCTCTTTTACGAGGACCCGAACCATCTGGTCAGTCGTCATTCCCTTTGAGCCTTTCTTGGGCATCTCTCCGACAAAGTATCTGGAAGACAAAAAGAAAGATCAAAACGCTCAAAATTGGCTCTTCGTTCTGTCCCGAGCTCACGTGTAGCGAGGAGGTGCAGCTTCAGAGCACAAGAACAAGAGGATGTCTTCTGGTCTTGCGTCCCTTTTTATCCGTCTTCAGGGCGGGCGTATACCCGCCCCTGCCTGCCCCGAGGGCGTGGCTGGCTGCGTCAGTGTCTAGGCCAGCCCACTCTAGGGCGGGAACGGGCGCGCCCCAGCTACGCCGCTTCGGGCATACCAGCCGAGACGCGCCTCCCGCCCAAAAATGGCTTCCTGGGGGGATCGAGGCACTCTGCCATACGTTCGGGGGGACCGAGTTGGTCGCCCCTTTCCATATGGCCGAGATACCCGCCACCCCCTCTCAACACAATCCCCAAAAGGAGGGAAACCGGAAACAGTTCTTGAAGTTTTTGGAAGTGGGATGGAGTGACCATCCCGGCCGTATTTATTAAAACAAAATTAAAACATTAAACGTTTCATGTTATGTACAATTTCATTACCATATTGCGATGTTTGGCTAACCATAACAGATTCTCTAATACAGAGGTTCTCCTAGCCGAACTAGCATCCTACAAAACATTTCTTGACATATTGAAATTGTACATCCTAACGTTTAAGGGCCAACGGCAAGGTCATAACCGGTGTCAAGATCCCTAACCAGACTTACCCCTCCCACTTGGGATGGGCGACAGCACGGAGGCGTACCTCAAGTGCAACTACTACCAATTTCCCTTGACTTGACGGGGGCACCTAAAGACTCGACGCCAGTTAAAGGTCGTTCGAATACTCGTGTGAGGTATCTATAAGGTATCGTAGACCTTATCCCAACCCCACACAACTTACCGCATCTGCCGTCGCAGATGTCACTGGCCCCGGGAAATTCCCCAGGAGGGGGCTGTAACCCCTCCTACAAAGGAAGGGGCCTTGACCGCCTTTCCTTTACTTCCGGCGACCCATCCTTAGAAGGGACCGCCTCCCCATTGAGGGGCCAATGGCCACCTCTCCCGAGCGCTCCCATCCGTGTTGGGTGACGCCCACTCATAGGGATCTACTAATTAGTGCTCACCGATCATGACCTTACCGCCTACCAAAATAAATACGACAGTGCTAACTAAACCTGAGAATACATTGGCCACTATGACCGAAAGAGCATGCATAAATTCAACACTAAATCTGAATCTCTTTAATGGCAAAACGTACTCAAACCGATCATTCTTTATTAAACTCAACATCAACATGACACTACAACCTGCAAACGAAAACAGAAGCAAAATTAATCAACTTTATTACAAACAACTGGCTGTCTTCAGGGGCTGGTGGGTGGGTCAAAATTGGCTCTTCGTTCTGTCCCGAGCTCACGTGTAGCGAGGAGGTGCAGCTTCAGAGCACAAGAACAAGAGGATGTCTTCTGGTCTTGCGTCCCTTTTTATCCGTCTTCAGGGCGGGCGTATACCCGCCCCTGCCTGCCCCGAGGGCGTGGCTGGCTGCGTCAGTGTCTAGGCCAGCCCACTCTAGGGCGGGAACGGGCGCGCCCCAGCTACGCCGCTTCGGGCATACCAGCCGAGACGCGCCTCCCGCCCAAAAATGGCTTCCCGGGGGGATCGAGGCACTCTGCCATACGTTCGGGGGGACCGAGTTGGTCGCCCCTTTCCATATGGCCGAGATACCCGCCACCCCCTCTCAACACAATCCCCAAAAGGAGGGAAACCGGAAACAGTTCTTGAAGTTTTTGGAAGTGGGATGGAGTGACCATCCCGGCCGTATTTATTAAAACAAAATTAAAACATTAAACGTTTCATGTTATGTACAATTTCATTACCATATTGCGATGTTTGGCTAACCATAACAGATTCTCTAATACAGAGGTTCTCCTAGCCGAACTAGCATCCTACAAAACATTTCTTGACATATTGAAATTGTACATCCTAACGTTTAAGGGCCAACGGCAAGGTCATAACCGGTGTCAAGATCCCTAACCAGACTTACCCCTCCCACTTGGGATGGGCGACAGCACGGAGGCGTACCTCAAGTGCAACTACTACCAATTTCCCTTGACTTGACGGGGGCACCTAAAGACTCGACGCCAGTTAAAGGTCGTTCGAATACTCGTGTGAGGTATCTATAAGGTATCGTAGACCTTATCCCAACCCCACACAACTTACCGCATCTGCCGTCGCAGATGTCACTGGCCCCGGGAAATTCCCCAGGAGGGGGCTGTAACCCCTCCTACAAAGGAAGGGGCCTTGACCGCCTTTCCTTTACTTCCGGCGACCCATCCTTAGAAGGGACCGCCTCCCCATTGAGGGGCCAATGGCCACCTCTCCCGAGCGCTCCCATCCGTGTTGGGTGACGCCCACTCATAGGGATCTACTAATTAGTGCTCACCGATCATGACCTTACCGCCACAGGCCCGGATAGTTGACCGGCTATCCGGGCCCCCCACAAAAGTCCTACCTAAAGGTCATGCTTCAACGTTTTTTAACCATGCTAAGAAGTCTCCTATGAGTAACTCATTCCCCACCCGAGACAAATGCACACCGTCCCCCAAATACATACTGTCATCATTGATACAACCATGCGAGATAGAATGCAATGTCTTGGAACGGAACAACCTACTCATTTTGTTATTAAGTTTTCTAACAGAATGGTTCAAAGCAGGAATCGAGATAGCCCCCCGCCACACTTTTCGTGGGATCATATGAGACCACGCGATTATGCACCCCGGAACTTTCCTCGCCAACCAACTTACAGTGGAAAGCATTGCCTCTAGGAGAAGTCGTCTACCGGTGGTGACCAAATCATTGCCCCCCAAATGTACTATGACTATAGACGGCGGTGACCTCGTCCGCGCTAACAAACCCTCAAAGAATGCTTGAAACTGGTCAATACAGAGACCGCCCCTTCCGTAGAAGGACACCCTGTACCCGTATTCCCAGGCTACGTGAATCATGTCACCTGCTTCGAATACGTCTGCGGCACGCCTCACGTGTGAGTGGCCCACGACCCACACCTCCTTTTTCACAGCCGGTGATGTCTGACCGCTGGCCCGGTGTAGGGTCGACTGCATAGTCCGCCCTGCCTCGTAGGCTTGCGCAACTGAAAACCAAACAAAAACAAGAGGCGTGAGTACATCGTTACAGCTTTACAACATGTGCAACCGTACATACCTCTTATAGCAATTGGAGGACCAACGCCCCACTCGTTTTACTTGCTCAACATTAAGACCCCTGGCTGTAGCTTCAGTGGCAGCCCCTATCCGAAAGGAATGGGTCCCGAACTCGCCCGGGTCCAAGCCCGCTGCGGTAATTGACATCGCAAGCACCCGCTGAAACTGAAACTTCGTCAGTGGGGTGGCGTCCGCGTGTCTCAACAAAGTCCCCGCCCATGATGCCACCCTTCGTGCTAGGTAATCTTCTAAACACTTTACCGGACACATGGAGGACCCAGGAATCCTGCGAATGATTATGCAGTCACCCGTCCCATCTTGATCGGTCTTGGACCTGACAAAGGAGACAGTCATTGTCTCGCCCCTGATCTGAACGTGTTCTTGACACAACCCCCCCACCACATCCTGTTTGTTCCTCGCTACTAATTCACTTATCCTCATTGCCCCGTGAAATGCAAGCGTAAAAGCAGCTCGGAACAAAAACGTCTCAAACTGAGACGAGCATGTGGCAGGGAGTGCGTCCAGCAACTGGGACAACCTATCCAGACCTATCGGGCGCCTCTCATCTACTCTGCGACCCTCAAGGCGTTGCCACCCACGCAGCGCTTTTTGTACCACGAAAGACGCTGTCGGGTCCTGGATATTGTGTGCCCTGGCAACAAAGGAAATGGCAGCACGATGCCTTTGGGCCGTAGCCACTGACTTCCCAGCCCTACGCAAGAACATCAGAAAATGTACTACCCATTCCTCATAGCCCCAAAGCCCCTCTCTCTCAGTCCCTAAAAAGGCTAAATAAGCCCTAAACGCCCCTTCATATGCCTTCCTCGTCCTTGGTGCTAGACTTTCTCCCACGAGGTGACGAAGTTCGGGGCACCGAGAGACCAAAGAGCTTCGGGAAAAGGTGCCGGTTCTGGGTCCGCTGAGGGAAGGAAACCCGAGAAAGCCTGCATTTGAAAACGAGACAGTGCATCAGCTGCCTGATTCAACACCCCTGGGACATGTTTTGCTCTGAATATCACGTTCAGTTGCATACAGAGTAAGACAATTTCTTTGAGCAGCCTTAACATCATTTTACAACGTGCTGCTTGACTGTTGATGCATTCTACAACGGTCATATTGTCTGACCAAAATATGACAGAATGATCTTTGAACCCTTCGGGCCAGGTTCTGAGGGCCACCAAAATGGGAAACAATTCAAGGAAAGCAATATTACTCGTCAGCCCCTCTTCATGCCACCATGTCGGCCATCTTTGTGCCGACCATTTTGTGCCGAAAATGGCGCCGAAGCCCATGCTTCCTGCTGAATCTGTCCATAGACCAAGCTCATCAGAGGACACGGCTGGTTTGTTCCAGACGACTCGACCATTGAAGTCCGCCAGAAATGCTAACCAAATACGCATGTCCTGGCGGACCTCAGCCGATAGTCTCGTGCGATGATGACCCTCCTTAAGGCCGACCATCGCTTGAGCAATTGAGCGGGAAAAGGGGCGGGCCATTGGGATCACCCTCAGGGCAAAATTCAACTTCCCCACCAGTTGCTGCAATTGATGCAGCGTAACTTTAGATGCATTTATACATACTTGCAGGGCTGCCCTGAATTTCAACACTTTGGCAGCTGGTAAACGAAAACAACCTTCACTAGAGTCCAACTCAATCCCCAGAAACTCGAGGCAAGTCGTGGGACCCACAGTTTTACCTGGTGCCAATGGCACTCCAAATTGACCCATTAACACACAAAAGTCAGCCAAGGCCTGGCCGCATTCGTCATCCCCGGCGGCCCCAAGGAACAAAAAGTCATCAAGGTAATGCATTACATGCCTGAAACCCGTTTTCTTCGTGAAGACCCATTGCAGAAAACTACTGAAAGTTTCGAAATATGCACACGATATAGAGCACCCCATCGGCATACACTTATCCATGTAATATGAACCTTGAAACATGAATCCCAGAAGACACTGGTCGTCTGGGTGTACCGGGAGCAATCGGAACGCTGACTCGATATCTGATTTCGCCATCAGCGTCCCGGGCCCCAGGCGATTCAAAATGGCTACGGCCTCATCGAATGATGCGCACCGCACCGAACATACCTCTGGATCAATTGCACCGTTTACAGAAAGACCATGAGGAGCTGATAAATTATGAATCAATCGAAACTCACCTGGGTCCTTCTTGGGGACCACCCCTAAAGGAGAACAGACAAAATTCTGTACCGGGGGTACACTAAACGGGCCGGCGACCCGACCTCGGGCCACCTCTTTCTGGATCTTATCTTGCACTACAGTCGTATGTTGCAAGACGGAAAGTTGATTTTTGCACGTCCCGACACCCTGAAAGTCCCCTACCGGGATGCGGAAACCATATGAAAAACCGTTCCGCAGCACCCCAGCAGAAGTACGATCCGGGTATTCACTGAGCCAGGGAATCATCGCCAAGGTATCAATCGGGGTTGGTAAAGGCGCCCCTCGGACTACATTAGACCTGTTTGGCGCCTCCTCTACCCCCATTCTCACCCGTTCTGGCTCTGCACGAGGACTCAGGATGGGGCGACCCGCAACCACTACATTCATGCTTGAACTTGCACGATCCCTGAGGCCTAGTACATTTACCTTTGTTAAAATTGAAACAGAAACCCCTTTTCCCTGTATTGCCGGCAGGTCTCGAGTAATCATCGGTACCCGCCCCTGACCGAAAGGGCGTCCCTGCATAATGGCGGGAGGACTCGCCAACATTACCCCCCACTAACGGTATTTTCAACATTCCTGATTCTTTCATCTTATCCCATGTTAAAGAATCATAACAGTCCCACGTTAAACTTTTGTTATGCTCCATCGCTTTCCTGAAAAGGTTATCATAACAGAACCACTGGTTACCTTGGTGTGATGTCGAGTACCCCATAATTCGTGACTGATAAACAGGAAACTCGGGAAGCAATTCAGGCCTACGTTCCCCCAAAATCGACGTAAAAATTCCCCATGCATTGCCCCAGTTGCCAATATTCTCATTCACTTTAAAGGCGGCCATTTTTGCGCGCCAAACACTCGGATGCATTAGATCCTTTTGACCCTTAACAGTTTCCACCTCATAATGATCGACAAGCAGGGAGAAAATATTCACATATTCCCCCGCCCAAATCTTTTCCTTTATTGTCAAAGGAACATGTTGCCCCAATTTTTCTCTACGGGAGGGTGCTGACTCATCCCTCGCGATCGGCAATGGCCGCTTACCTGCACCGGACGCTGCTTCCGCCACTCGTGGCTTGTCTATCCCCCCAGCCGGCGCGGGCACCTTGGCTGCATCTCGTTTCTCACGTAACTGTTTCATCAGCGCTTGTGCCTCGGCAGCCGTGGCGCCCTCGCTACTGTCGCCCAACCACGCTGCTAGCTGTGCCGCCAACTCGGGAGGCATCTCCTCGGCGGATGTCGGAATCGGATTCCCCTCCCTCGGTACCGGGGCTGGCGCCTCGAGCGGGGCACTGGGAACCGGGACGTCTCCCCCGGCTGGTCCCCTTTTTGGCCTCTTGGGCTTCCCTCCAGGAACTGCCCCAGCCGATGGACGCCCCGATCCCTCCTCCCCGTCTCGCTCCGCCAACCGCTTTTTTATTTCGGACATCTCTTTTACGAGGACCCGAACCATCTGGTCAGTCGTCATTCCCTTTGAGCCTTTCTTGGGCATCTCTCCGACAAAGTATCTGGAAGACAAAAAGAAAGATCAAAACGCTCAAAATTGGCTCTTCGTTCTGTCCCGAGCTCACGTGTAGCGAGGAGGTGCAGCTTCAGAGCACAAGAACAAGAGGATGTCTTCTGGTCTTGCGTCCCTTTTTATCCGTCTTCAGGGCGGGCGTATACCCGCCCCTGCCTGCCCCGAGGGCGTGGCTGGCTGCGTCAGTGTCTAGGCCAGCCCACTCTAGGGCGGGAACGGGCGCGCCCCAGCTATGCCGCTTCGGGCATACCAGCCGAGACGCGCCTCCCGCCCAAAAATGGCTTCCCGGGGGGATCGAGGCACTCTGCCATACGTTCGGGGGGACCGAGTTGGTCGCCCCTTTCCATTCGAAGTGAAAACGGGCCCTTTTTTGGCAAAGAGCCTACCTTTTGTTTTTGAACCCTAGCTCTGCCGGCACCTAGGGAAAGCTAGCAAACCCATACATTTTTTAAAACAGGACACCCAGGGGAATTCAGGATGGGGTGACTCGTCTGTCTCCCATCAGGTTCTGTTACTCAGAATCCCTTGCAAATCTAAAGAATTGACAAACAAAACGCATTTTCCTCACATTTCTGTGGTGGAAAGTTCTGGAATCTGCGTGGATCAACACATTTCCACTCACCCAGCGTTCCCCCAGATCTCCCCAATAGAATGGTACCTCACTTGGCTGGGTCTGCCTAGTGCCTGTGACAGGAAACAGCATAAAACGCAATGTGGTCGCACATCAATTTTGCAGTGAAAAAGTGCCCTTTCTTGACAAAGAGCCTACCTTTAGTTTTTGAACCCTAGATCTGCCGGCACCTGGGGAAACCTAGCAAGCCTATATATTTTTGAAGACTAGACACACAGGGAATTCAGGATGGGGTGACTCGACTGCCTCCCACCAGGTTTTGTTACCCAGAATCCCTCGCAAAGCTAAAAAATTGTCCAAAAAAAGCATTTTCCTCACATTTCTGTGGTGAAAAAGTTTGGATTCTGTGTTGATCAACAAATTTCCACGCACCCAGCGTTCCCCCAGGTCTCCTGATAAAAATGGTGCCTCACTTGCCTGGGTCTGCCTAGTGCCTGCAACAGGAAACAGCGCAAAACGCAACAAGGTCGCACCTCAATTTTGCAGTGAAAACAGTCCCATTTTTGGCAAAGAGCCTACCTTTGGTTTTTGAACCCTAGCTCTGCCGGCACCTAGGGAAACCTAGCAAACCTATACATTTCTTAAAACTAGACAGCCAGGGGAATTCATGATGGGGTGACTCGTCTGCCTCCCACCAGGTTCTGTTACCCAGAATCCCTTGCAAATCTAAAAAATTGACAAACAAAACGCATTTTGCTCACATTTCTGTGGTGGAAAGGTCCTGGAATCTGTGTGGATCAACAAATTTCGACCCACCCAGCGTTTCCCCCAGGTCTCCCTAATAGAATGGTACCTCACTTGCCTGGGTCTGCCTAGTGCCTTGGACAGGAAACAGCACAAAACGCAATGTGGTCGCACCTCAATTTTGCAGTGAAAACAGTCCCTTTTTTGGCAAAGAGCCTACCTTTCGTTTTTTAACCCTAGCTCTGCCGGCACCTGGGGAAACCTAGCAAACCTATACAGTTTTGAAGACTAGACACACAGGGAATTCAGGATGGGGTGACTCGACTGCCTCCCACCAGGTTTTGTTACCCAGAATCCCTTGCAAAGCTAAAAAATTGTCCAAAAAAAGCATTTTCCTCACATTTCTGTGGTGAAAAAGTTTGGATTCTGTGTTGATCAACAAATTTCCACGCACCCAGCGTTCCCCCAGGTCTCCTGATAAAAATGGTGCCTCACTTGCCTGGGTCTGCCTAGTGCCTGCAACAGGAAACAGCGCAAAACGCAACAAGGTCGCACCTCAATTTTGCAGTGAAAACAGTCCCATTTTTGGCAAAGAGCCTACTTTTGGTTTTTGAACCCTAGCTCTGCCGGCACCTAGGGAAACCTAGCAAACCTATACATTTCTTAAAACTAGACAGCCAGGGGAATTCAGGATGGGGTGACTCGTCTGCCTCCCACCAGGTTCTGTTACCCAGAATCCCTTGCAAATCTAAAAAATTGACAAACAAAACGCATTTTGCTCACATTTCTGTGGTGGAAAGGTCATGGAATCTGTGTGGATCAACAAATTTCGACCCACCCAGCGTTTCCCCCAGGTCTCCCCAATAGAATGGTACCTCACTTGCCTGGGTCTGCCTAGTGCCTTGGACAGGAAACAGCACAAAACGCAATGTGGTCGCACCTCAATTTTGCAGTGAAAACAGTCCCTTTTTTGGCAAAGAGCCTACCTTTCGTTTTTTAACCCTAGCTCTGCCGGCACCTGGGGAAACCTAGCAAACCTATACAGTTTTGAAAACTAGACACCCAGGGAAATTCAGGATGGGGTGACGCGACTGCCTCCCACCAGGTTTTGTTACCCAGAATCCCTCGCAAAGTTAAAAAATTGTCCAAAAAAACATTTTCCTCACATTTCTTTGGTGGAAAGTTCTGGATTCTGCGTGGATCAACAAATTTCTACCCACCCAGCATTCCCCCAGGTCTCCCGATAAAAATGGTACCTCACTTGCCTGGGTCTGCCTAGGGCCTGCGACAGGAAACAGCGCAAAACACAACGTGGTCGCACCTCAATATTGCAGTGAAAACGGCCGCTTTTTTGGCAAAGATCCTATCTTTCGTTTTTTAACCCTGGCTCTGCCGGCACCTAGGGAAACCTAGCAAACCTATACATTTTTAAAAACTAGACACCCAGGGAAATTCAGGATGGGGTGACTCAACTGTCTTCCACCAGGTTCTGTTACCCAGAATCCCTTGCAAAACTAAATAATTGACAACAAAATCGCATTTTCCTGACATTTCATGGTGGAAAGTTCTGGAATCTGCGTGGATCAACACATTTTACACCCACCCAGCGTTCCCCCTGGTCTCTCGATAAAAATGGTACCTCACTTGCCTGGGTCTGCCTAGTGTCTGTGACAGTACACAGCGCAAAATGCAACGTGGTCGCACCTCAATTTCGCAGTGACAACGGGCCCTTTTTTGGCAAAGAGCCTACTTTTCGTTTTTGAACCCTAGCTCTGCCGGCACCTGGAGAAACCTAGCAAACCTATATATTTTTGAAAACTAGACACACAGGGAATTCAGGATGGAGTGACTTTTTCTGTCTCCCACCAGGTTCTGTTACCCAGAATCACTTGCAAAACTAAAAAACTGACAGAAAATGCATTTTCCTGAAATTTCTGTGGTGGAAAGTTCTGGAATCTGCGTGCATCAACAAATTTCTACCCACCCAGCGTTTCCCCAGGTCTCCTGATAAAAATGGTACCTCAATTGCCTGGGTCTGCCTAGTGCCTGCAATAGGAAATAGTGCAAAACGCAACGTGGTCTCACCTCAATTTCGCAGTGAAAAGGGGCCCTTTTTTGGCAAAGAGCCTACCTTTCATTTTTTAACCCTAGCTCTGCCGGCACCTAGGGAAACCTAGCAACCTATACATTTTTTTAAACTAGACTCCCAGGGAAATTAAGGATGGGGTGACTCGACTGTCTCCCACCAGGTTTTGTTACCCAGAATCCCTCGCAAAGTTAAAAAATTGTCCAAAAAAAGCATTTTCCTCACATTTCTTTGGTGGAAAGTTCTGGATTCTGCGTGGATCAACAAATTTCTACCCACCCAGCGTTCCCCCCAGGTCTCCCGATAAAAATGGTACCTCACTTGCCTGGGGCTGCCTGGTGCCTGCGACAGGAAACAGTGCAAAACGCAACATGGTCGCACCTCAATTTTGCAGTGAAAATGGCCCCTTTTTTGGCAGGGATCCTACCTTTTGTTTTTAAACTCTAGCTCTGCCGGCACCTAAGGAAACCTAGCAACCTATACATTTCTTTAAAACTAGACACCCAGGGTAATTAAGGATGGGGTGACTCGACTGCCTCCCACCAGGTTTTGTTACCCAGAATCCCTCGCAAAGCTAAAGAATTGTCCAAAAAAAGCATTTTCCTCACATTTCTGTGGTGAAAAGTTTTGATTCTTTGTGGATCAACAAATTTCCACCCACCCAGCATTCCCCCAGGTCTCCTGATAAAAATGGTGCCCCACTTGCCTGGGTCTGCCTAGTGCCTGCGACAGGAAACGATTTAGAAAAGGGGGGTGGTGATGAACAGAGTGTCTGAGTTAAACAGACCCCTGTCTCATTGCACCATCAGGATTCAAGCAAACCGGGCCGAAGACGGCTGTAATGCCAGAAACCGGTCCCCGGGAGCTTGTTTCCTTCCCAGTGTAAGAATTGGCTTTTGCAGTTTGGTTTGCCCTGTTCCCATCATGCACTGGGACAGGAACAGACTAATTTGCATACAGCCAGGTTCTGAAACTGGGATGGTGCAGTGAGCTAAAAAACGGTGTAGGATCTAGCCCTGATCTCTTGACTGGGTGAGAGCTTTCTGCTTAATTCAGAGACTCTGTCCCTCACCACCCCTTGTTGTAAATATTTTTGTCCACCCTAAGCGTGGAAGGGTATTCTCAGATGTGAGACCCTTGCTCATTGCACCATCAGGATTCAAGCAAACCGGGCCGAAGACGGCTGTAATGCCAGAAACCGGTCCCCGGGAGCTTGTTTCCTTCGCAGTGTAAGAATTGGCTTTTGCAGTTTGGTTTGCCCTGTTCCCATCATGCACTGGGACAGGAACAGACTAATTTGCATACAGCCAGGTTCTGAAACTGGGATGGTGCAGTGAGCTAAAAAACGGTGTTGGATCTAGCCCTGATCTCTTGACTGGGTGAGAGCTTTCTGCTTAATTCAGAGACTCTGTCCCTCACCACCCCTTGTTGTAAATATTTTTGTCCACCCTAAGCGTGGAAGGGTATTCTCAGATGTGAGACCCTTGCTCATTGCACCATCAGGATTCAAGCAAACCGGGCCGAAGACGGCTGTAATGCCAGAAACCGGTCCCCGGGAGCTTGTTTCCTTCCCAGTGTAAGAATTGGCTTTTGCAGTTTGGTTTGCCCTGTTCCCATCATGCACTGGGACAGGAACAGACTAATTTGCATACAGCCAGGTTCTGAAACTGGGATGGTGCAGTGAGCTAAAAAACGGTGTTGGATCTAGCCCTGATCTCTTGACTGGGTGAGAGCTTTCTGCTTAATTCAGAGACTCTGTCCCTCACCACCCCTTGTTGTAAATATTTTTGTCCACCATAAGCGTGGAAGGGTATTCTCAGATGTGAGACCCTTGCTCATTGCACCATCAGGATTCAAGCAAACCGGGCCGAAGACGGCTGTAATGCCAGAAACCGGTCCCCGGGAGCTTGTTTCCTTCCCAGTGTAAGAATTGGCTTTTGCAGTTTGGTTTGCCCTGTTCCCATCATGCACTGGGACAGGAACAGACTAATTTGCATACAGCCAGGTTCTGAAACTGGGATGGTGCAGTGAGCTAAAAAACGGTGTTGGATCTAGCCCTGATCTCTTGACTGGGTGAGAGCTTTCTGCTTAATTCAGAGACTCTGTCCCTCACCACCCCTTGTTGCGACAGGAAACAGCGCAAAACGCAACGTGGTCGCACCTCAATTTTGCAGTGAAAACAGTCCCTTTTTTGGCAAAGAGCCTACCTTTGGTTTTTGAACCCTAGCTCTGCCGGCACCTAGGGAAACCTAGCAAACCTATACATTTTTAAAAACTAGACACCCAGGGAAACTCAGGATGAGGTAACTCGACCGCCTCCCACCAGGTTCTGTTACCCAGAATTCCTTGCAAAGCTAAAAAATTCACCAAGAAAACGCATTTTCCTCACATTTCTGTGGTGGAAAGTTCTGGAATCTGCGTGGATCAACAAATTTCTACCAACCCAGCGTTCCCCCAGGTCTTCCGAAAAAAATGGTTCGTCACTTGCTTGGGTCTGCCTAGTGCCTGCGACAGGAAACAGCGCAAAATGCAACGTGGTCGCACCTCAATTTCGAAGTGAAAACGGGCCCTTTTTTGGCAAAGAGCCTACCTTTTGTTTTTGAACCCTAGCTCTGCCGGCACCTAGGGAAAGCTAGCAAACCTATACATTTTTTAAAACAGGACACCCAGGGGAATTCAGGATGGGGTGACTCGTCTGTCTCCCATCAGGTTCTGTTACCCAGAATCCCTTGCAAATCTAAAGAATTGACAAACAAAACGCATTTTCCTCACATTTCTGTGGTGGAAAGTTCTGGAATCTGCGTGGATCAACACATTTCCACCCACCCAGCGTTCCCCCAGGTCTCCCCAATAGAATGGTACCTCACTTGCCTGGGTCTGCCTAGTGCCTGTGACAGGAAACAGCATAAAACACAATGTGGTCGCACATCAATTTTGCAGTGAAAATGTGCCCTTTCTTGACAAAGAGCCTACCTTTAGTTTTTGAACCCTAGATCTGCCGGCACCTGGGGAAACCTAGGAAACCTATACATTTTTGAAAACTAGACACCCAGGGAAATTCAGGATGGGGTGACGCGACCGCCTCCCATCAGGTTTTTTTACCCAGAATCCCTCGCAAAGCTAAAGAATTGTCCAAAAAAAGCATTTTCCTCACATTTCTGTGGTGAAAAGTTCTGGATTCTGTGTGGATCAACAAATTTCCACCCACCCAGCATTCCCCCAGGTCTCCTGATACAAATGGTGCCTCACTTGCCTGGGTCTGTGTAGTGCCTGCAACAGGAAACAGCACAAAACGCAACGTGGTCGCACCTCAATTCTGCAGTGAAAACAGGCCCTTTTTTGGCAAAGAGCCTACCTTTTGTTTTTGAACCCTAGCTCTGCCGGCACCTGGGTAAACCTAGCAAACCTATACATTTTTGAAAACTAGACACCCAGGGAAATTCAGGATGGGGTGACGTGACCGCCTCCCACCAGATTTTGTTACCCAGAATCCCTTGCAAAGTTAGTAATTTTCCAAAAAAAACATTTTCCTCAGATTTCTTTGGTGGAAAGTTCCACCCACCCAGCGTTTCCCCAGGTCTCCTGATAAAAATGGTACCTCACTTGCCTGGGTCTGCCTAGTGCCTGCGACAGGAAACAGCGCAAAACGCAACGTGGTCGCACCTCAATTTTGCAGTGAAAATGGGCCCTTTTTTGGCAGAGATCCTACCTTTTGTTTTCGAACTCTAGCTCTGCCGGCACCTAAGGAAACCTGGCAACCTATACATTTCTTTAAAACTAGACACCCAGGGAAATTAAGGATGGGGTGACTCGACTGCCTCCCACCAGGTTTTGTTACCCAGAATCCCTTGCAAAGCTAAAAAATTCACCAAGAAAACGCATTTTCCTCACATTTCTGTGGTGGAAAGTTCTGGAATCTGCGTGGATCAACAAATTTCTACCCACCCAGCGTTCCCCCAGGTCTACCGAAAAAAATGGTACCTCACTTGCCTGGGTCTGCCTAGTGCCTGCGACAGGAAACAGCACAAAATGCAATGTGGTCGCACCTCAATTGTGCAGTGAAAATGGGCCCTTTTTTGACAAAGAGCCTACCTTTCGTTTTTGAACCCGTGATCTGCCGGCACCTGGGGAACCCTAGCAAACCTATACATTTTTGAAAACTAGACACCCAGGAAAATTCAGGATGGGGTGACGCGACTGCCTCCCACCAGGTTTTGTTACCCAGAATCCCTCGCAAAGTTAAAAAATTGTCCAAAAAAAGCATTTTTCTCATATTTCTTTGGTGGAAAGTTCTGGATTCTGCGTGGATCAACAAATTTCTACCCACCCAGCGTTCCCCCCAGGTCTCTCGATAAAAATGGTACCTCACTTGCCTGGGTCTGCCTGGTGCCTGCGACAGGAAACAGTGCAAAACGCAACATGGTCGCACCTCAATTTTGCAGTGAAAATGGGCCCTTTTTTGGCAGAGATCCTACCTTTTGTTTTCGAACTCTAGCTCTGCCGGCACCTAAGGAAACCTGGCAACCTATACATTTCTTTAAAACTAGACACCCAGGGAAATTAAGGATGGGGTGACTCGACTGCCTCCCACCAGGTTTTGTTACCCAGAATCCCTAGCAAAGCTAAAGAATTGTCCAAAAAAAGCATTTTCCTCACATTTCTGTGGTGAAAAGTTCTGGATTCTGTGTGGATCAACAAATTTCCACCCACCCAGCATTCCCCCAGGTCTCCTGATAAAAATGGTACCTCACTTGCCTGGGTCTGCCAAGTGCGTGTAACAGGAAACAGCGCAAAACGCAACGTGGTCGCACCTCAATTTTGCAGTGAAAACCGTCCCTTTTTTGACAAAGAGCCTACCTTTTGTTTTTGAACCCTAGCTCTGCCGGCACCGAAGGAAACCTAGCAAACCTATACATTTTTAAAAACTAGACACCCAGGGAAATTCAGGATGAGGTGACTCGACCGCCTCCCACCAGGTTCTGTTACCCAGAGTTCCTTGCAAAGCTAAACAATTCACCAAGAAAACGCATTTTCCTCACATTTCTGTGGTGGAAAGTTCTGGAATCTGCGTGGATCAACAAATTTCTACCCACCCAGCGTTCCCCCAGGTCTCCCGAAAAAAAATAGTACGTCACTTGCCTGGGTCTGCTTAGTCCCTGCGACAGGAAACAGCGCAAAACGCAACATGGTCGCACCTCAATTTCAAAGTGAAAACGGGCCCTTTTTTGGCAAAGAGCCTACCTTTCGTTTTTGAACCCTAGCTCTGCCGGCACCTAGGGAAACCTAGCAAACCTATACATTTTTTAAAACAGGACACGCAGGGGAATTCAGGATGGGCTGACTCGTCTGCCTCCCTTCAGGATCTGTTACCCAGAATCCCTTGCAAATCTAATAAATTAACTAACAAAACGCATTTTCCTCATATTTCTGTGGTGGAAAGTTCTGGAATCTGCGTGGATCAACAAATTTCTACCCACCCAGCGTTCCCCGAGGTCTCCCCAATAGAATGGTATCTCACTTGCCTGGGTCTGCCTAGTGCCCGTGACAGGAAACAGCATAAAACGCAATGTGGTCGCACATCAATTTTGCAGTGAAAAAGTGCCCTTTCTTGACAAAGAGCCTACCTTTAGTTTTTGAACCCTAGATCTGCCGGCACCTGGGGAAACCTAGGAAACCTATCCATTTTTGAAAACTAGACACCCAGGGAAATTCAGGATGGGGTCACGCGACCGCCTCCCACCAGGTTTTTTTACCCAGAATCCCTCGCAAATTAAAAAAATTGTCCAAAAAAAGCATTTTCCTCAGATTTCTTTGGTGGAAAGTTCTGGAATCTGCGTGGATCAACAAATTTCCACCCACCCAGCGTTCCCCCCGGTCTCTCGATAAAAATGGTACCTCACTTGCCTGGGTCTGCCTAGTGTCTGTGACAGTAAACAGCGCAAAATGCAACGTGGTCGCACCTCAATTTCGCAGTGAAAACTGCCCCTTTTTTGGCAAAGAGCCTACTTTTCGTTTTTGAACCCTAGCTCTGCCGGCACCTGGAGAAACCTAGCAAACCTATATATTTTTGAAAACTAGACACACAGGGAATTCCTGATGGAGTGACTCGACTGTCTCCCACCAGGTTCTGTTACCCAGAATCACTTGCAAAACTAAAAAACTGACAAAAAATGCATTTTCCTGAAATTTCTGTGGTGGAAAGTTCTGGAATCTGCGTGCATCAACACATTTCTACCCACCCAGCGTTTCCCCAGGTCTCCTGATAAAATTGGTACCTCAATTGCCTGGGTCTGCCTAGTGCCTGCAATAGGAAATAGTGCAAAACGCAACGTGGTCTCACCTCAATTTCGCAGTGAAAAGGGGCCCTTTTTTGGCAAAGAGCCTACTTTTCATTTTTTAACCCTAGCTCTGCCGGCACCTAGGGAAACCTAGCAACTTATACATTTTTTAAAACTAGACTCCCAGGGAAATTAAGGATGGGGTGACTCGACTGTCTCCCACCAGGTTTTGTTGCCCAGAATCCCTCGCAAAGGTAAAAAATTGTCAAAAAAACGCATTTTCCTCATATTTCTGTGGTGGAAAGTTCTGGATTCTGTGTGGATCAACAAATTTCCACCCACCCAGCGTTCCCCCAGGTCTCCTGATAAAAATGGTACCTCACTTGCCTGGGTCTGCCTAGTGCCTGCGACAGGAAACAGTGCAAAACGCAACGTGGTCGCACCTCAATTTTGCAGTGAAAACAGTCCCTTTTTTGGCAAAGAGCCTACCTTTTGTTTTTGAACCCTAGCTCTGCCGGCAACTAGGGAAACCTAGCAAACCTATACATTTTTAAAAACTAGACACCCAGGGAAATTCAGGATGAGGTGACTCGACCGCCCCCACCAGGTTCTGTTACCCAGAATTCCCTGCAAAGCTAAAGAATTCACCAAGAAAACGCATTTTCATCACATTTCTGTGGTGGAAAGTTCTGGAATCTGCGTGGATCAACAAATTTCTACCCACCCAAAGTTCCCCCAGGTCTCCCGAAAAAAAATGGTACGTCACTTGCCTGGGTCTGCCTAGTGTCTGCGACAGGAAACAGAATAAAACGCAATTTGGTTGCACCTCAATTTCGAAGTGAAAACGGGCCCTTTTTTGGCAAAGAGCCTACCTTTCATTTTTGAACCCTAGCTCTGCAGGCACCTAGGGAAACCTAGCAAACCTATACATTTTTTAAAACTAGGCACCCAGGGGAATTCAGGATGGGGTGACTCGTCTGCCTCCGATCAGGTTCTGTTACCCAGAATCCCTTGCAAATCTAAAAAATTGACAAACAAAACGCATTATCCTCACATTTCTGTGGTGAAAAATTCTGGAATCTGCGTGGATCAACACATTTCTACCCACCCAGCGTTCCCCCAGGTCTCCCCAATAGAATGGTAACTCACTTGCCTGGGTCTGCCTAGTGCCTGCTACAGGAAACAGCACACGACGCAATGTGGTTGCAACTCAATTTTGCAGTGAAAATGGGCCTTTTTTTGATAAAGAGCCTACCTTTCGTTTTTGAACCCGTGATCTGCCGGCACCTGGGGAAACCTAGCAAACCTATACATTTTTGAAAACTAGACACCCAGGGAAATTCATGATGGGGTGACGCGACTGCCTCCCACCAGGTTTTGTTACCCAGAATCCCTCGCAAAGTTAAAAAATTGTCCAAAAAAAGCATTTTCCTCACATTTCTTTGGTGGAAAGTTCTGGATTCTGTGTGGATCAACAAATTTCTACCCACCCAGCGCTCCCCCCAGGTCTCCTGATAAAAATGGTACCTCACTTACCTGGGTCTGCCTGGTGCCTGCGACAGGAAACAGTGCAAAACGCAACATGGTCGCACCTCAATTTTGCAGTGAAAACTGGCCCTTTTTTGGCAGAGATCCTACCTTTTGTTTTTGAACTCTAGCACCCCCGGCACCTAAGGAAACCTAGCAACCTATACTTTTTTTAGAACTAGACACCCAGGGAAATTAAGGATGGGGTGACTCGACTGCCTCCCACCAGGTTTTGTTACCCAGAATCCCTCGCAAAGCTAAAGAATTGTCCAAAAAAAGCATTTTCCTCACATTTCTGTGGTGAAAAGTTCTGGATTCTGTGTGGATCAACAAATTTCCACCCACCCATCGTTCCCCCAGGTCTCCTGATAAAAATGGTGCCTCACATGCCTGGGTCTGTCTAGTGCCTGCGACAGGGAACAGCGCAAAATGCAACGTGGTCGCACCTCAATTTTACAGTGAAAACAGGCCCTTTTTTGGCAAAGAGCCTACCTTTTGTTTTTTAACCCTAGCTCTGCCGGCACCTAGGGAAACCTAGCAAACCTATACATTTTTGAAAAATAGACACCCCGGGAAATTCAGGATGAGATGACTCGACTGCCTCCCACCAGGTTCTGTTACCCAGAATTCCTTTCAAATCTAAAACATTCACCAAGAAAACGCATTTTCCTCACATTTCTGTAGTGGAAAGTTCTGGAATCTGTGTGGATCAACAAATTTCCACCCACCCAGCGTTCCCCCAGGTCTCCCCAAAAAAATGGTACCTCACTTGCCTGGGTCTGCCGAGTGCCTGCGACAGGAAACAGGGCAAAACGCAACGTGGTCGCACCTCGAAGTGAAAATGGTCCTTTTTTGGCAAAGAGCCTACCTTTCGTTTTGAACCCTAACTCTGCCGGCACCTAGGGAAACGTAGCAAACCTATACATTTTTTAAAACTAGACACCCAGGGGAATTCAGGATGGGGTGACTGGTCTGCCTCCCACCAGGTTCTGTTACCCAGAATCCCTTGCAAATCTAAAAAATTGACAAACAAAATGAATTTTCCACACTTTTCTGTCGTGGAAAGTTCTGGAATCTGCGTGGTTCAACAAATTGTCACCCACCCAGCGTTCCCCCAGGTCTCCCGATAAAAATGGTACCTCACTTGCCTGGGTCTGCCTAGTGCCTGCGACAGGAAACAGCGCAAAACGCAACATGGTCGCACCTCAATTTTGCAGTGAAAACAGTCCCTTTTTTGGCAAAGAGCCTACCTTTGGTTTTTGAACCCTAGCTCTGCCGGCACCTAGGGAAACCTAGCAAACCTATACATTTTTAAAAACTAGACACCCAGGGGAATTCAGGATGAGGTGACTCAACCGCCTCCCACCAGGTTCTGTTACCCAGAATTCCTTGCAAAGCTAAACAATTCACCAAGAAAACGCATTTTCCTCACATTTCTGTGGTGGAAAGTTCTGGAATCTGCGTGGATCAACAAATTTCTACCCACCCAGCGTTCCCCCAGGTCTCCCAAAAAAAATGGTACGTCACTTGCCTGGGTCTGCTTAGTCCCTGCGACAGGAAACAGCGCAAACCGCAACATGGTCGCACCTCAATTTCAAAGTGAAAACTGGCCCTTTTTTGGCAAAGAGCCTACCTTTCGTTTTTGAACCCTAGCTCTGCCGGCACCTAGGGAAACCTAGCAAACCTATACATTTTTTAAAACAGGACACGAAGGGGAATTCAGGATGGGCTGACTCGTCTGCCTCCCATCAGGTTCTGTTACCCAGAATCCCTTGCAAATCTAATAAATTGACTAACAAAACGCATTTTCCTCATATTTCTGTGGTGGAAAGTTCTGGAATCTGCGTGGATCAACAAATTTCTACCCACCCAGCGTTCCCCGAGGTCTCCCCAATAGAATGGTACCTCACTTGCCTGGGTCTGCCTAGTGCCTGTGACAGGAAACAGCATAAAATGCAATGTGGTCGCACATCAATTTTGCCGTGAAAATGTGCCCTTTCTTGACAAAGAGCCTACCTTTAGTTTTTGAACCCTAGATCTGCCGGCACCTGGGGAAACCTAGGAAACCTATACATTTTTGAAAACTAGATACCCAGGGAAATTCAGGATGGGGTGACGCGACCGCCTCCCACCAGGTTTTTTTACCCAGAATCCCTCGCAAATTAAAAAAATTGTCCAAAAAAAGCATTTTCCTCAGATTTCTTTGGTGGAAAGTTCTGGAATCTGCGTGGATCAACAAATTTCCACCCACCCAGCGTTCCCCCCCGGTCTCTCGATAAAAATGGTACCTCACTTGCCTGGGTCTGCCTAGTGTCTGTGACAGTAAACAGCGCAAAATGCAACGTGGTCGCACCTCAATTTCGCAGTGAAAACGGCCCCTTTTTTGGCAAAGAGCCTACATTTCGTTTTTGAACCCTAGCTCTGCCGGCACCTGGAGAAACCTAGCAAACCTATATATTTTTGAAAACTAGACACACAGGGAATTCAGGATGGAGTGACTCGACTGTCTCCCACCAGGTTTTGTTACCCAGAATCACTTGCAAAACTAAAAAACTGACAAAAAATGCATTTTCCTGAAATTTCTGTGGTGGAAAGTTCTGGAATCTGCGTGCATCAACACATTTCTACCCACCCAGCGTTTCCCCAGGTCTCCTGATAAAATTGGTACCTCAATTGCCTGGGTCTGCCTAGTGCCTGCAATAGGAAATAGTGCAAAACGCAACGTGGTCTCACCTCAATTTCGCAGTGAAAAGGGGCCCTTTTTTGGCAAAGAGCCTACTTTTCATTTTTTAACCCTAGCTCTGCCGGCACCTAGGGAAACCTTGCAACTTATAAATTTTTTAAAACTAGACTCCCAGGGAAATTAAGGATGGGGTGACTCGACTGTCTCCCACCAGGTTTTGTTACCCAGAATCCCTCGCAAAGGTAAAAAATTGTCCAAAAAACGCATTTTCCTCATATTTCTGTGGTGGAAAGTTCTGGATTCTGTGTGGATCAACAAATTTCCACCCACCCAGCGTTCCCCCAGGTCTCCTGATAAAAATGGTACCTCACTTGCCTGGGTCTGCCTAGTGCCTGCGACAGGAAACAGTGCAAAACGCAACGTGGTCGCACCTCAATTTTGCAGTGAAAACAGTCCCTTTTTTGGCAAAGAGCCTACCTTTTGTTTTTGAACCCTAGCTCTGCCGGCAACTAGGGAAACCTAGCAAACCTATACATTTTTAAAAACTAGACACCCAGGGAAATTCAGGATGAGGTGACTCGACCGCCCCCACCAGGTTCTGTTACCCAGAATTCCCTGCAAAGCTAAAAAATTCACCAAGAAAACACATTTTCATCACATTTCTGTGGTGGAAAGTTCTGGAATCTGCGTGGATCAACAAATTTCTACCCACCCAAAGTTCCCCCAGGTCTCCCGAAAAAAATGGTACGTCACTTGCCTGGGTCTGCCTAGTGTCTGCGACAGGAAACAGCGTAAAACGCAATTTGGTTGCACCTCAATTTCGAAGTGAAAACGGGCCCTTTTTTGGCAAAGAGCCTACCTTTCATTTTTGAACCCTAGCTCTGCAGGCACCTAGGGAAACTTAGCAAACCTATACATTTTTTAAAACTAGGCACCCAGGGGAATTCAGGATGGGGTGACTCGTCTGCCTCCCATCAGGTTCTGTTACCCAGAATCCCTTGCAAATCTAAAAAATTGACAAACAAAACGCATTATCCTCACATTTCTGTGGTGAAAAATTCTGGAATCTGCGTGGATCAACAAATTTCTACCCACCCAGCGTTCCCCCAGGTCTCCCCAATAGAATGGTACCTCACTTGCCTGGGTCTGCCTAGTGCCTGCTACAGGAAACAGCACACGACGCAATGTGGTCGCAACTCAATTTTGCAGTGAAAATGGGCCCTTTTTTGACAAAGAGCCTACCTTTTTATTTTTGAACCCGTGATCTGCCGGCACCTGGGGAAACCTAGCAAACCTATACATTTTTGAAAACTAGAAACCCAGGGAAATTCATGATGGGGTGACGCGACTGCCTCCCACCAGGTTTTGTTACCCAGAATCCCTCGCAAAGTTAAAAAATTGTCCAAAAAAAGCATTTTCCTCACATTTCTTTGGTGGAAAGTTCTGGATTCTGCGTGGATCTACAAATTTCTACCCACCCAGCGCTCCCCCCAGGTCTGCTGATAAAAATGGTACCTCACTTACCTGGGTCTGCCTGGTGCCTGCGACAGGAAACAGTGCAAAACGCAACATGGTCGCACCTCAATTTTGCAGTGAAAACGGGCCCTTTTTTGGCAGAGATCCTACCTTTTGTTTTTGAACTCTAGCACCCCCGGCACCTAAGGAAACCTAGCAACCTATACTTTTTTTAAAACTAGACACCCAGGGAAATTAAGGATGGGGTGACTCGACTGCCTCCCACCAGGTTTTGTTACCCAGAATCCCTCGCAAAGCTAAAGAATTGTCCAAAAAAAGCATTTTCCTCACATTTCTGTGGTGAAAAGTTCTGGATTCTGTGTGGATCAACAAATTTCCACCCACCCATCGTTCCCCCAGGTCTCCTGATAAAAATGGTGCCTCACATGCCTGGGTCTGTCTAGTGCCTGCGACAGGGAACAGCGCAAAATGCAACGTGGTCGCACCTCAATTTTACAGTGAAAACAGGCCCTTTTTTGGCAAAGAGCCTACCTTTTGTTTTTTAACCCTAGCTCTGCCGGCACCTAGGGAAACCTAGCAAACCTATACATTTTTGAAAAATAGACACCCCGGGAAATTCAGGATGAGATGACTCGACTGCCTCCCACCAGGTTCTGTTACCCAGAATCCCTTTCAAATCTAAAACATTCACCAAGAAAACGCATTTTCCTCACATTTCTGTGGTGGAAAGTTCTGGAATCTGTGTGGATCAACAAATTTCCACCCACCCAGCGTTCCCCCAGGTCTCCCCAAAAAAATGGTACCTCACTTGCCTGGGTCTGCCGAGTGCCTGCGACAGGAAACAGGGCAAAACGCAACGTGGTCGCACCACGAAGTGAAAATGGTCCTTTTTTGGCAAAGAGCCTACCTTTCGTTTTGAACCCTAACTCTGCCGGCACCTAGGGAAACGTAGCAAACCTATACATTTTTTAAAACTAGACACCCAGGGGAATTCAGGATGGGGTGACTGGTCTGCCTCCCACCAGGTTCTGTTACCCAGAATCCCTTGCAAATCTAAAAAATTGACAAACAAAATGCATTTTCCTCACTTTTCTGTCGTGGAAAGTTCTGGAATCTGCATGGTTCAACAAATTGTCACCCACCCAGCGTTCCCCCAGGTCTCCCGATAAAAATGGTAACTCACTTGCCTAGGTCTGCCTGGTTCCTGTGACTGGAAACAGCGCAAAACGCAACGTGGTTGCACCTCAATTTTGCAGTGAAAACGGGCCCTTTTTTGGCAAAGATCCTACCTTTCGTTTCGTTTTCGAACCCTAGCTCTGCAGGCACCTAAGGAAACCTAGCAAACCTATACATTTTTGAACACTAGACACCCAGGGAAATTCAGGATGGGGTGACTCGACTGTCTCCCACTAGGTTCTGTTACCCACAATCCCTTGCAAACCTAAGAAATTGACAAAAAACGCATTTTCCTGACATTTCTGTCCTGGAAAGTTCTGGAATCTGCGTTGATCCACAAATTTCCACCCACCCAGCGTTTCCCCAGGTATCTCGATAAAAATGGTACCTCACTTGCCTGGGTCTGCCTAGTGCCTGCGACAGGAAACAGCGCAAAACGGATGTATGTTGTACTGTCACAACGCATCCCTTTACACCGCATCCCTTACAACGCAAGTCGTTACCACGACTTGCGTTGGGGGCGTGGATTTCGAATAGTATAATTTACTATTCTAACACCAGTCCCCGTGGACCCTAGGGAAGGTGTTGGGATAGCAAATTTACTATTTTTAATCCTTTAGCGCCCTCCAGCGCAAGTCGTAGTAACGACTTGCGTTGTAACGGCCTCGTGGTAAAGGTACCGCGTGGTAAAAACTTCATGGTAAAGGATGTTTACTACGCAAAATGCAACGTGGTCACACCTCAACTTCGCAGTGAAAACGGTCCCTTTTTTGGCAAAGATCCTACCTTTCTTTTTTGAACCCTAGCCCTGCCGGCACCTAGGGAAACCTAGCAACCTATACATTTTTTAAAAGTAGACACCGTTGGGAATTCAGGATGGGGTGACTCGATTGTCTCCCACCAGGTTCTGTTACCCAGAATCCCTTGCAAAGCTAAATAATTGACAAAAAAATGAATTTTCCTGACATTTCTGTGGTGGAAAGTTCTGGAATCTGCGTGGATCAACAAATTTCCACCCACCCAGCGTTCCCCCAGGTCTCCCGATAAAAATGGTACCTCACTTTCCTGGGTCTGCATAGTGCCTGCGACAGGAAACAGCGCAAAACGCAACGTGGTTGCATCTCAGTTTCGCAGTGAAAACGGGCCCTTTTTTGGCAAATAGCGTACCTTTCGTTTTTGAACCCTAGCTCTGCTGGCACCTAGGGAAACCTAGCAAACCTATACATTTTTGAAAACTAGACACCCAGGGGAATTCAGCATGGGGTGACTCGACTGTCTCCCACCAGGTTCTGTTACCCAGAATACCTTGCAAAGCTAAAAAATTCACAAAAATAACGCATTTTCCTCACATTTCTGTGGTGGAAAGTTCTGGAATCTGCGTGGATCAACAAATTTCTGCCCACCCAGCGTTTCCCCAGGTCTCCCGATAAAAATGGTACCTCACTTGCCTGGGTCTGCCTAGTGTCTCACTTGTGTGGGTGGGCCAAAGCAGAACATGCTAAAAATGTATTTTCAAGAAATTGTAGCTTTCGGGGCTGACAAATTAAGCACAGACAATTCTACTGTTTTGGAGTAATCCTAGTCACAGGCCTTTGGCCCACCCACACAAGTGAGGTATCATTTTACTCGGGAGAACAAGGGGAACGCTGGGTGGTAGGACATTTGTGCCGGCACGGAGATCCCATGCAAAAATGTATGGAAAAGTGGGTTTTTTCGCTTAATTTTAAGGTTTGCAGGGAATTCTGAGTTGGAAAACGTTGGGGGACCCAAGCATGCCATACCTCCCTGTACTCCACCGGGTGTCTAGTTTTCAGAACTGTTTGGGTTTGGTAGTTTTCAAAGATGGCCGCCGAGCCCCGGGCCAAAAACCAAGCCCCCCCCCACAAAAAAGAAGGTAATTTTGCTAAAGGTAATTTTTAAGTCTCCACCCTACGATTTGGACCTTTTCCTTTTGCAACCACTATGTCTCCCCACGCAATTGAGGTACCATTTTTATCGGGAGACTTTGGGGAACGCTGGGTGGGAGGACATTTTTGGGAGCCCAGTGATGCCACGCTTTCCCACACAAAAATTTGTGAAAAATCTGATTTTTGTCAGCTAAAATTGAGATTTGCAAGGGATTCTGGGTAAAGGAACGTTGGAGGAACAACGCAAGCCATACCTCCTTGGAAGCCCCCAGGTGTCTACTTTTCAGAAATGTGTGGGTTTTAGAGAAACTAATCCAACATTGTCGTTTATGTAAATATTTGCAAAAGGTCAGAGCTGAAAATTTTGTTTGTGAGGACAATGTAAGAAAATAAGCTGCTTCGCTATTTGGGGCTAACTTGGGAATATAACACATCTACTCATGATGAAATGTTCTGTTTTCATCAATATGCACACCATTTCTTACACAAAATAAGTACTTCATGTGCAGTATTTATTAACACAATGGAAACACTGCCCTACACAACCAGTGGGTAGCTCCAATACATTTGCACTGGAATTTGCATATTTTTCTATTCACAACCCCAGAGTCTTAGTACCATAAATGATCCTGTTGTCAGCAAAGAAAAATATGCTAACACAATTCTCTTTATATCCTAGTTGTCAAGACAACGGTATAGCTTTTGGAAGCACAATGTTGATTTAAAATCTGTTTGGACAACTAAAGATTGGCAAGTTCAAAACAATGTGTCCTTATTACAATCATGCCTTTACCAAGACAAATTATTTTCCTGAACAAATCTGTGCAGCAAATGTCCTGTCTTGGCCTAGCCAAGATAAAGGATATGAACACACCAAATATTCCCACATTTTGAGAATTAGCAGCAATTCACCAACTACACATAGGAAGAATTCAACAACATGCTTAAGAATAGGACTTACATTTCAGAACGCCTGCTCTCGTTGTAAAGAGCAGAGTTGCAGTTCATCCCTGCACCAGTCACCAGTGACTTGCACCTGTGGGGGCCCTGCAGGGGTCCCTCAAAGTCAGATTACCAAAGCCTTTCTGTGTTGGAAAGGCCGGTGCAAAAAGGCTTTAGGAATCTGCCACCGTAATCCCTTGGCCGGAAAAAGCCAGCCAAGGGTTTACTGAAGACTTTTGGAATGGCGGACAGGCTCTCAGAGCCCGTTGGAGGCCATTCGGAAATTCAATTTGGATTCCCTTCTGACCGACCCCATCAAAATGGGTCGATCAGAAAGGAATCTGACCAGCCAATTACGATGCAGGCTGAAGGGCTACGACCAATGGGCATAGCCGTATCAGCCCACATCGTAATCGGGCCCTAAGTGTCCCGAGTCAGTTGTATGAATTACATCTCCAAATGGAGGGTGATATACCACACACTATTAACAATCTCTTTTGACAGAAATTATCATTTGGTTATGAAATTCTCTTGTCTGAAAAAGATTGGCCACCTGAGTTTGTTAGACAAGTCCCAAGGGGAGAAAGCATAATATCACCTGCTTTTTTTGATCTCATTCTAGAATGAGTTAAAAATGCATATGCCAATGAGTGGGCCCTTACACAATGCCCAGCATTATACCTCATCCACGTGGGCTGGGATTATGATTCACCTTACCACATAATATCAATAGGGTCTAGCCCACAACCACAATACCCCATTAAAAATGAAGCCAAACAACAGGTTAGAGAAATACTCACACAACTTGAATATCAGGGTGTAATAGACAGTTGCACTTCACCAATTAACAATCCTTTGTTTCCAGTGATGAAACATGTTCATTAATATCACTTATGACCTAATTATGAGTTTGGTAGTCCATAGGACCACCAAACATGCGATGGAGGTGCAGTGGTGGTCGGGGTCGGCACACCTACGGTCTGACCACCGTATTACAACAATGGTGGTCGGCCCTCCAGGGGACTGCCACAACCGCCAGGTATTCTCACTCCCGGGAGGTCTTGCAGCATTCTGGGGAAGCACTATGCTTGGTGATGCCATGGTGGCAAGCATATTTAGAGTTTCCCCACCCCCAGACTTTTCATGGCGGTAAGCCCATCATGAAAAGGCTGGCTGTGGGGAAAAATGGGGAGCCCTACATAGCCCGCTGTTGCCCCTGTGCACAGGGATACAGCATGTTCCCCCCTGTCTGCTTGCACCCGCTTTCCTGCACAGCATGGACTGTACAATCCATGCATTGCAGGATGGCCTTAGGTGTTCCCATTGTAGTGTATTTTCAATAGGCACCCCTATGGGACCACCGCCGGTCTGGCAGACAGTGAGGAAACTCATAATCTGGTGGGTGGGCAGGGGCTGGTCAACTTTGGTAATCTGGAAGTGGAGCACTGGCATGGCGGCCAACTCACAGACTGCCAAAGTCATAATCAGGCCCGTAGACTTAGACTTAGGGCCTGATTTAGAATAGATCTTGGCTGATCAGTATTCCTCCTGTCACATTTTCAGCAGTCTACCCACCCACCGGCTTGGCTGTTCATCTGCTCTATTAAGATGTTGGCTATTGCTCAGACCCAAGACCACCACGGTCCCGCCGTCACCACCAAGAAATCTTGATCGCGTTGACGGCAGGATAGACAAATGCGGCTGACAGAAGTGGTACAGCCTTTTTGTTTTCTGGGCCAATCACAATGTGCCTACCCGCCAATGTAACTGAGTCTGGGAAACCTCCACACCGAGTTAGCTGAATGGAATGCATATGAGGCACAAACTCACCATTTCTCAAATGTGTTGCTGCTGTCTGATCACGAAGCAAATCAACACGGTTGTCACCGAAACCAAAGGTAACCTTATTATCCAAAATTAACGGGACATGTCATGTAGCCAGGGGCTGGAGGGGTGGCCATGTCCTCCATGCAGGCTGTAATGCAGCCTGCATTGCAAACAGGGAAGTGCGCATGACTCCTTTAGGCAGCCTGAATGGGACGACCAAACAGTCATCGCACACTTGAGTGGCCATGCCAATCCGCCCAAGCCCTGCTCTGTGTTTGGAGCAGTCCTACCCACACTCCCACCCCCTGAGGATACATAGCATGATTACATCAGTTAGTTATCCCTGTGTTTAACTATTGATCTGTTTATTTGGCCTCTCGGAGCCCGCACTTCCCGCTCCCTGCCACTGCTGCCCCCCTGGCCCCTGTCCTCGACCATTGCTGGCTCCCAGCTGATCATTCCTCCCCTACTAAATGGCTGATGCTGCATGGTTGCACAGCGGACATGCACTGCTGGTGCACAAAAGGTGCGCCTAAGCCAAGTCTGTCTGGGTCCGTCCGTGACCTGACCGCGGCCAGCGCCAGGAACCCTGGATCTCGTGCCAACCACTGCTACAGCTCAGCCACCCTCCACGCACTCAACCACAGAAAACTCAGAGACTGACAACAGGCCTCGCCAAACATGACTCATGGCCAGTTCTCCTGCCTCCACTGCCGCTAGTATTTACAACAAGGGGTGGTGAAGGACAGAGTCTCTGAATTAAGCAGAAAGCTCTCACCCAGTCAAGAGATCAGGGCTAGATCCAACACCGTTTTTTAGCTCACTGCACCATCCCAGTTTCAGAACCTGGCTGTATGCAAATTAGTCTGTTCCTGTCCCAGTGCATGATGGGAACAGGGCAAACCAAACTACAAAAGCCAATTCTTACACTGGGAAGGAAACAAGCTCCCGGGGACCGGTTTCTGGCATTACAGCCGTCTTCGGCCCGGTTTGCTTGAATCCTGATGGTGCAATGAGCAAGGGTCTCACATCTGAGAATACCCTTCCACGCTTAGGGTGGACAAAAATATTTACAACAAGGGGTGGTGAAGGACAGAGTCTCTGAATTAAGCAGAAAGCTCTCACCCAGTCAAGAGATCAGGGCTAGATCCAACACCGTTTTTTAGCTCACAGTACCATCCCAGTTTCAGAACCTGGCTGTATGCAAATTAGTCTGTTCCTGTCCCAGTGCATGATGGGAACAGGGCAAACCAAACTACAAAAGCCAATTCTTACACTGGGAAGGAAACAAGCTCCCGGGGACCGGTTTCTGGCATTACAGCCGTCTTCGGCCCGGTTTGCTTGAATCCTGATGGTGCAATGAGCAAGGGTCTCACATCTGAGAATACCCTTCCACGCTTAGGGTGGACAAAAATATTTACAACAAGGGGTGGTGAAGGACAGAGTCTCTGAATTAAGCAGAAAGCTCTCACCCAGTCAATTCCCTTCCCTATGTATATAGAGATAACTCTGCCGCTAGACCTTAACCACCAAAACATACAACGCCAGCGTCGCAGCCAGAGAACTCCACACTTGGATCTGCTACTGCACATACAAGCTACAAACAGCGCCCCAGCAAAGCTGCCTGGTTCCTTGAAACCACTTCTTCAGCATGTGCCAGTGACTGGTGTCAGCCCCCGTTGGAAGCCCACATACCCCCTCAGACCATGCCAAAAACCTCGGGATCGTACTCGACTCATCCCTCACCATGATCCGACAGGTCTACGCCGTCACCTCCAGCTGCTTCAACAACCTATGCATCCACGCAAGACCTTGAAATGGAGCCCCCGGAGTCAAGGGAGACAGTCACCTATGTAATCATCACCAGCAGACTGGACTAATGAAACATACTCTACACCGGCATTTACAAGTCCCTACTCCGCAAACTCCAGAGATTACAGAACACCGCCGCCAGACTCGTCCAAGGCATCCCCCAGCACGAACACATCAGCCAACACCTACATTTACTCCACTGGCTCCCCGTGAAGAAAAGAGTCACCTTCAAAATCCTCACTCACGCCTACAAAGGACTACCCAACAATGGACCCAAATACCTCAACGACAGAATCAATTTCCACGTCCCGAGAATAGACATAAGATCTTCCAAACTCGGACTGGCCAAAATCCAGCGCATCCAGAGAGCCAGAGAGGTGGAAGATCCTTCTCCCACATAGCATCTAAGACCTGAAACGAGCTGCCAGCAGACATGAGACGGGCCCCCTCCCTGAACACCTTCAGGAAGACCCTCAAGATCTGGCTCTTCGGCTAACAGTTCTGCCCCACTCAGCGCATTCATACCCTCATGGGTGAGTGGCGTGCTTACAATTCCCCTGATTCATTTAATGATTGAGTTATCATCATGCGATGATTGTTCCTCTTCTACGCTGCCTGAGGCGGTGGTCAGTGCTCTTCCGCCATAGCGGAAAAGCCACCACTGGGGGTGTGTCATCTACGTGTGTTAGGCATGAGCGACTCACCCCTGGCCCTCCTGCACTACGCGTCCCACCTTCTCCTTACCTGGTCATTGACACTGTGGTGCAATCCACTGCACTCTCTCCAAATCTGTTACTCAGCCAGTAGGAGCCTCAGCCAAGTGTGAATTCACTCTGCATTTTATTTATTTATTTATTTATTTATTTATTTGTTTAATGAGATTTTATATAGCGCGAACATTACCCGAAGGTGTCAGAACGCTTTCCATAAGAACCAGTTCCGATACATAAGGACTCAGGATTACGTGCGTTGCATAAAAGATACAAACAGAAAAAAATTACAAATGTACAAGTTATAGTCACACAAGGAGGAGCACTCAAGGAAGGGATACAAATGGATATACTCTAAGAGTCACATAGGAATGGTAGAGAGTACAAAGGTCTACTGCATATACTAGTGATTAGAGTTATCTCTATATACATAGGGAAGGGATACGAATGGATACACTTTAAGAGTCACATAGGAATGGTAGAGAACACAAAGGTCTACTGCATATACTAGTGATTAGAGTTATCTCTATATGCATAGGGAAGGGATACAAATGGATATACTCTAAGATTCACATAGGAATGGTAGAGAGTACAAAGGTCTACTGCATATACTAGTGATTAGAGTTATCTCTATATACATAGGGAAGGGATACAAATGGATACACTCTAAGAGTCACATAGGAATGGTATAGAGTACAAAGGTCTACTGCATATACTGGTGATTAGAGTTATCTCTATATACATAGGTAAGGGATACGAATGGATATACTCCAAGAGTCACATTGGAATGGTAGAGAGTACAAAGGTCTACTGCATATAGTAGTGATTAGAGTTATCTCTATATACATAGGGAAGGGATATGAATGGATATTTATTTTGAAAGTTTTATATAGCGCGGACAAGATCCTTGCGGATATCAGAGCGCTTTACACAGAAGGGGTACATGAGAGAGCATAGTCAGACAGGTAAATCAAATGAGCAAACAGTACATCGTCAGACAGGTAAATCAGAAGGAGCAAACAGTACAATCAAGTAAATCATGCATAGGGTGCAATATGAGCTAACTATCGGTGCATTAAAACAAGTAGAAGTATAATACTGCAATAAAAGGCATACATTCGCTAGTTGATAATAGTCTGAAGAGGCCATTTCTTAGGGTGCTATATGAGCTAACGATCGGTGCATTATAAACAAGTAGAAGTATAATACTGCAATAAAAGGCATACATTCGCTAGTTGATAATAGTCTAAAAAGGCCATTTCTTAGGGTGCTATATGAGCTAACGATCGGTGCAATATAAACAAGTAGAAGTATAATACTGCAATAAAAGGCAGACACTCGTTAATTAATAATAGTCTAAAAAGGCCATTTCTTAGGGTGCTATATGAGCTAACGATTGGTGCATTAAAAGCAAGTGGAGGTATGAAACTGCAATAATGGCAGACATTCGCTAATTAATATTGGCCTAAAGAGGCTTTCTTAGGGTGTGTTCAAGTAGTGAGAAAGACTAGTCCAAGATGGCCGACAAGGAGAGAGAGAGAGAGACCAGTCTAAGATGGCAGCCAAATTGTAGGGATTACAGAGTTTGGTTTCCCTTTCTACTCTGGGAATGTCGAGTTAGTCCATCTTCCATGTTGATTGAGGGGGAGAGCAGAGTTCAGCTTCTATGCTGCTAGATGGTGGCTTATCTCTGTTTTGCTGCTCTCTGACCGCGTTGGTATGTAGCTTCATGGTCATCTGGTGGGCAGGGGGGCGATTTATGGCTGCAGCCAGATTAGCCAATGGAGAGTGAAAAGCCCGCGAAAATACCAGTCACATAAAGATATCAGTTTAAAATTCCGGGCAAAGCGTAAAAAGCCTGCATGAGTGTTTAAGATGATGGGATTGCGAGTAGTTGCCCTTCGAGTCACCCCTGAAGCTGTTCAAATAGTTTTGTGTGCTGTATTCCAGGCAGAGAATGAGAGGACCTGCATGGGTATTTGGGTAAATAGCTCTGCGTGCAGTTAACTTACAAGTCACCACTGATGCTGCTGCTCACATCAGGCTTCTCCCTAGTTGCCCAGTTGTTGCCCCCAACACACAGGCAAACAGGGCATACCGGCACTGTGAGGGTGGAGGGGGGAGGGGTGAAGCCTCCCGCCAAAATGCCGCCCCAAACCACCAGACAATGGCACACCGGAGCCGTTCCAGATGCCCCCCGTTCCGTACTCACCGAACCACTGGACGGCGGGGGGGGCGTTTGGGAGGCCTCCCGTCGAAGCACTACTGAAGACACACCACAGGGCACACCGGAGCCGCTCCAGACGCCGACCGCTCCGTTCTGAAAGAATCCTTGGGAGGGGGGGAGGGGGGAGCGCTCGTTCAGCCAGTGCCGACCCCCGTCCTCCCGTCCCCCGCGACACCGATCAGTTGGGCACACCGGAGAATCCTTGAGAGGGGGGAGGGGGGAGCGCTCGTTCACCCGCGCCGGCTCAGCCAGCGCCAGCCCCCGTTCACCGATCCCCCACTACACCGATCCGTTGTCCGCAGGCAGGGCACCTCCGCATTCAAGAGGGCAGAGGAGTGCAGCCGCCCGACAGGATCCTCCCAGGCGTCCCCAATGGATCCGACGACTATCTAAGGCGGGTCGGGCATAACTCAGCTCCAACCGTCCTGGGCTCCGGCGAGCTGCAGGGGTCACCAATTTATCCGCCAGGTTCAATGCAAGCGACGGCGATCTCCAGGCGTGTCGGGCCCCTCCGGTGACACGCCACAGCTCAAGTCCAGTCGACCTGTGTTCTGCCGAGGCTGCAGGCGTTCCAGCTGTCCCTGCTGCAGGTACTTGTTTTGCCGCGATAGTCCGATCACTTTTGCGATTAGTTACACGTTTCAATCCAGTTACTTTTGTTACTTATTTTTTGCTGAGGGAGGTGTTCTAAGAGTCACATAGGAATGGCAGATAGTACAAAGATCTACTGCATATACAAGTGATTAGAGTTATCTCTATATACATAGGGAAGGGATACACATGGATATACTCTAAGAGTCACATAGGAATGGTAAATAGTACAAACGTCTAGTGCATATACTAGTGATTAGAGTTATCTCTATATACATAGTGAAAGGATACAAATGGATATACTCTAAGAGTCACATAGGAATGGTAAAGAGTACAAAGGGCTACTGCATATACTAGTGATTAGAGTTATCTCTATATACAAAGATATACAAATAGCAGATTTTCTCAGGTCAAGACCCAAAAAAACAGGAGTTCCATTAAGTGCGGTCGGAGGGGGGGCGCAGTCACAACACCAATCGGAGCGCTTTACAAGAGTAACCACAGCAGTACAATAAGTTACACAAAATTAGACATTACAAAACAGGGGGTTGGGAAATGAGAAAACTTGAGGATGTCAAAAACGAAGGCGCTGGGTGGGGTAACGAAAAGCAGTGGGATGGTTGTAAGAGAGGCTGAAACTAAGAGACAAGAACAATTTAAGGGGCAGGCGAAGGAAGAGAGGTGGACAGAGAGAAAGGGGAAGGAAGGCAGAAAAGGACAGGAAAGCAAGAGAGGGACAAAATGAGCAAGACAGCGAGGAGTGCTTCGAAGGCACAGGAGAGAAACCAGAAAGGTTGCCGGGACAAAGGAAGAGGTCAGTGATCGCCAAAATGGCGGATCAGGAGAAGGGCGGTAGAAGAAGAGAGCCATAAAAAGAAAACGGCGGGGAGCACCGAGGTCCAAGTCAGACATTCAAGGTAGAGGGTCACCACAGCCAGCAAGTCCGGAGGGAGAAAGGCAGTTGGCCCAAGTCCACAGCCGCCCAATCCATAAGCAGCGGGGGCAGAGGTGTTCAATCCAGAGACCAGGGGTCAGACAACAAAGGCCGCGGGCACCAAGGCAGCTGTCCCCAGAACGGGAGACAGCAGTCACCGCCTAGTATGCTGGTGGCCCTCCAGATGAAGTTGATGCAGCAGGGCCCCCTTAGCCATGATGGTGCGACACTCACATCACACAAGTTCGCTGTAGCACAGGGGCCTCAGCCTCCACAGCGTACCGCCAGCCCAACATCATCTGGCCTGTGATGCAGGGAGATGGCACACACTGTTGGTAGTCACCTCCATGCACCCCGGTGTAGTGGTGGATTGTAGTATGAGATGCAGACCTCACAATGTTGGTGTGCACAAGTGCCTCTACCATTAACAGCTCCAAGGGTCGCAAGGCGGTCTTCTCACACAGATCAGCAATGTGTCTCCATGCGACCTGCCAGACTTCACCACCAGGTACCGGCGATCGTTGCGCATCAATGTCTCCTGCCACGGCTCATCGACTTCACAGCTCCCCCACATCCCACTCCAGGCTCCAGACGCAGGTCCGGCGGAGCATCCAGGCCCCAGACGCAGGTCCCGTGAGGCATCCAGGCTCCAGACTTAGGTACAGCAGGGCAAGATTTCCAGAACACACAAAACAGCTACATAGGCAGCAGGAGTGCAAGATTAGAAAAGACACACTTAACAACTACAGCATGTACAGCAGTAATGGAAGCCTCGCACAGTAAACAACCACAGCAGAGGCAATACTAGTTCAACTTCTTATCCTCTTAGCAACCTCTCAGTCTCAAAATGACAATAGGCAGAGCTCGGTAATGCAAAGCTGGTACCATTTTAATGAAAAGTTCTTGAAGGTGTAAGGTCTAGAATGTTGCAACATTAAAAAAAGCAATTTTATTTAGCAGGTCGGTGAGGTTGCAGCAGGACACCCTACAGCAGTAAACAAAATGTAGGCCATGGCTGGGGTCGAGAGCTGAGAGATTGACTTATGAATGAGGTCCAGAAAGGCTATATTTCTCCTTAGGACTTGGCATCCACTCCGATCTAGGTTGTATGTAACAGGGGCTCCTCCCGAGGTCAGTGTGTCCTGGCAAAGATAACAATGACCTCTTATTTCAAGGTCCCCAGTACCTCTCTCAACCAGAACCTCCCTGATCTTCTTAGCCACGAGCCCCAGATTTACCCTGCAATATGCACTATCTCCAGACTAAATGTTTGGCATTGTAAGTGCTTGTTTACTGGTTACAGTCCCTCTTCATCTGAATGTATTTAACATTTGTTTTTGAAACCAAAGTGATTCTTTGTAACTAGAGAACCCTGCACTGAAGTCAGTCTTATAAAGATTGCAAGTTACACATGAGTCTCATACCTTGGTGTCCCTCTGCTTCATCTGCTACAATGGAACTTCACATATGGTAATTTACTGTAACCCTCTCTGTTAACCCAAAAAAGCTCTGTAGGTCACATTAAAATAATAACACCAGACCGGAATAGCATCTATGAATATATTTCTATGTATTGTAAGTATTTAACTGTGGTTTGCTGGCTCTGTGCCTTCATTTTTGGACTTTGTCACTTTAATATTTCAGAATCCTGTTATCATGGCCACATAAACCAATGGGGTCAGTGTTGTAGCAAGAATGTCTCCAATAATTCAAAGAAGGAAAATAGAACCCTCTGTTCCCCAAGTCAGTAGTAAAACCAGTCACCAATTCGGCACAATGGCCCCTACAAACACTGCAGTACCCTCCCCCCCCCCTTTTACTGCCTTTGCTGTAACGTCAAGGAGACTCGTTATAGTTCTTTCAGTCTCATCCTTTAAGGACGGAAGCATTTTCATGATTATATACAAAAAATCTATAGTTATAGCCTATTTATCTTACGCAACTAGCAACCATTGACAAAGCCAATAGTCTTGGCTTGTGGTAGGTGTATTGTTACTTGTATTAAACATCTAGATGAAATGACAGAAGCAGCAAAATATCAGTGGGGCAGCACACTATGATGAGGACAGATTTTTAGCTATTGTGTTTTGAAACCACGCCCTTAATTACAACTGCCACGTCCCTGTGAGAGACCCTCCCCCCACCCCTATAAGTTTCTTATCCCACTAAAGCCCTGCTTATCACACAGCCCTGCCGCTCACTGCTCTGAGGGACAGTGCATCTGGAGCATGCAATCATAATACACCGACAGCAGGCAGGCCTGTCAGGGCCGCCCTCGTCTGCCAGTCTCGTGGCTCATCTACCCAGCTATCCATCCTATTGGTCTGCATCTCAGCCGTCCGTCCATCTATCCAGTCGGTCTGCCTATCCAGGCCGTCCGTCCATACATCCACCTATCCAGTTAATCTCTGTCCCCTGGCCCTGCCTTCCAACTATCCACCCAGTTGGTCTACATGCCTTTCTCTCTACTTTTCTATCATTGCACTCACCTTTCCTGTTGATTTCCGGGTCTCTTTGACCCTCTGTTTACCCACCCATTCATCCACCTTTCCACCCATCATTCAACCTGTCGATCTCTTAGCTTCCATCAGTCCTTCCATCATTTTCACTATATACCTTATTGATCCATTCATCCATCTGTGCTCCCATCTACTCATTATCCGCCAAGTCAACATCCATCTGAGCGTATGTCCATCCACCATTCATCCAAGCATTCCCACACCGACCTAGCCAGCTAACAAATCCAACATGCTTATGTCCGTCCATCCATCCATCCAGTCAGGTCTCTCTGCCAGTCGACCAGGTTGCTAATCGTTTCATGTTCCTATGTGTCGTCCATGTCTTCTACCTGCTTGTTCTCTCTCACTCTTTCTTTGGATCACGTCACCCTCTATCTATTCTGTCTATTTACAGTCTACCTGACTGTCTCTCCCTTTGCCTGTTCCTGTATCTATTCAATCCTTGTCCTTCCAGCTCTCTCTCTCTCTCTGGGGCATTGCTCTATATTGATTTATCTCTTCATTTCTCCATTAGCAAGCTGTTTAAGATGAATCCTGCTGACCAGGGTTCTAATCCCAGCTTCAACACTTGACATAAAATCTTGTGATTTTAGACAAACTACTTTAAATCGGCATGCATCCAATGTTACATTGCATTTCCTTGAAAAGCAGCATAGTTTGTCTGGATTATGTCTGGCTTCCACTAGGCCCACACCAGGCCCCGCTCTGTGTAGAGACCCTCATGCTCTCTGTTAAGCGCCCTGATGCCCCTCAGAGCTTGGCTCATGCTATATTAAATGCCTACAAATATATATGGCTACATGCATCACCTGCCTGTCAGCACCTCTCTCTGCATGTCTCACTCTCAGGGGCATCTTTTTACGGACTTATCACCGCGATGGTAGAAGGGAATTTTCTGCCACTAATGGCCTTATCGCTAGATTCCGCCCGCCATCGCTGAACAGCCTATCACCATGGCTAAGAAGTTAGCAGGAGTTTTCTACGTTGTTTACCGACACTATTGCCTGTTACTGACATGTTGATAGTACATCGATAACAAGGCGATAATTATCAGGGAAAGAAGGAGATAAATAAACTCCTGCTAAATGGCGCTGGCAATAGTTATCGCCAGGACTTGATAATATGCCCCCATGTTTGTAAGAGGGGAGCTCCAAAGATGCAAACAGACTCCCAGAGAAAAGAATAGGGATAGGAAAAGGAATGAGAATGTTGAATAAACTATAGATATGGGACGAAATTTTCCCCCAAAAAAGAGAAACAGAAGGGCAAAGAAAAAGAAGGTGCATAAGATCAGTATTAGGAGATTCACAGGTCCAGAAGTTTGTGTCAGTAGAATGGGAGGATTTAGCTACAAAAGTAGGGTGAAATAAAGTCTATGGTAAAGGAAAAACATAGATTGAGTAAGAGAAGCAGATCAAGAAATTTTAAGAGAAAGGGACCAGAGTTTGTCCCAAAAGTTGACAGTCCATTCACGTCCCAGGTCTAACTCCCATGCACCCTCAATTTTACTTTTAGAACGATCTGGATCAGGAGCTAAGGAGCAAGGAGTATTTGTAAATGAGAGAAGCCTTAGGTAGAGAAAGAAGAATCTTTAGAAGAGAGTTTGTACAGAGAGAAGAGGAGCAGATGGAAGAGAGTAAAAGGTATCAAGAATAACTGACATTAAGGTAGAGAATTTCTGTAGAAAAGAAGGCGATAAATCATCAAATAGGCACTTGACCCAAAATATTCCCCTCAATCGCCACGATTTCCAAAAGATAGCTCTATTGTTAATGGTAATGAGGGAATTGTGCCAAATTGGAGATTCCAAAAAGGACTCCCTAGAAACAGAATTTGGTTTTCTTAAAGGTTTCAACAGGAGGCAAGTGTGTTTAAACAAGGGAAGAGAAGTTTGAGGAGTCTTGGCAGAAAAGGCTAGAACTTCCTTTAAAGAAAAGGGTAAAAGCAAAGCACATTCAATAGAAAACCATAGGGGGGGTAAAAGGAGAGGATTCGGAAAGGAGCCATTGCGTGGCCTAATGGAGGCAGAAGGATTTATGGTAAATTCAAAAATCAGGAAAATTCACACCCCCATTAGATTTTGCCTTGCAAAAGAAAAGATAGGGATTTGCTAGCTTTTGTATTTTTACAAAGGAAGTTGGAGAGGCGAGAATCAATCTTTTTGCAGTAACAAGCAGCAATATGGAAAGGGAGCATGGAAAGAGCAGACATTAAGATAGGAGAAACCATCATTTTAATAGGGTCCAACCGACCCCGCCATGAAAGAAAAAGAGGATTCCTGGATGAGAATAGTTTGTCAATTCGAGATAAGGTCTCAGTCATATTTAGTTTAACAGAAGAGGTGATGGAGTTGGAGAACCACATTCCAAGTATTTGATTTTAGAGCTATTACATATCTCTGTTTTGTCTGAATTAATTTTGTAACCAGAGACAAGGAAAAATGAAGAGAATTCATGTAATAAAGGAGGAATAGAAACTTCAGGGTCAGAAATAAAGAGAGGAATGTCATCACCATATTCAGAAAGCTTTAAATGTTGCTCACCATAAGAGAAACCAGATATAGATACATTATAACGGATTGATGATAAAAAGGGTTCAAGAGCTAAGATAAAGAGAAGGGGGAGAGAAGGCAGCCTTGACGAACTCCACGTTGAAGGGGAAAGTAGGAAGATACGCAGCCATTGACTAACACTGAGGCTCCGGGGGCAGAATACAGTAAAGAGATGAGCAAAATTCACTTTGGACCAAAACCATGCCACTTCAAAGATTCAAATGGATAGGACCTGTCAAATCCATCAAATGCTTTTTCAGCATCAACAGAAATGGCCGCTAAGGATGTGGAGAGGGAAGGAATTTTGTTCAAGACGTTAAGAAAAAGACGAGAGTTGGCCGAAGTTAACCTGCCCTTGACGAAACCACATAGCTCCTTACCAACCAATGAGGCATCAGAGGGTCTAGGCGTAAAGCAAGTGTTTTGGCGAATAATTTATAGTCTACATTGACCAAGGAAATCAGGCGAGAATTTTTTACAAGACATGGGATCCCGACCGTCTTTATGAATCAAGCAAATCGTGGCTTTTTGAAAGGTGCCGTCTTACCGAGAGAAAACATGAATGAAAAAGTTGTAAGAGTTTAGGAAGTAATATGTTTAAATTTAAATAATATTCAACTGAAAAACCATCTGGACCGGGGTTTTCCCTTTCTTTAAAACATTTAGAGCATTGGATAATTCATTAAGGGAAAGGTCTGTTTCAAGGTTAGAAAAGTTAAGGTGATCATTAGACGGGGTCGGAAGTTTGTTAAGATAAGATTGAATGAGAGAAGTGGAAGGAGGAGATTCTCTGGGTATAAAGGTCTTTACAAACTAACATACATTCATTGAGAATGTCTTGGTCATTACGAATGGGCTTGTCATCTGAGGAATAAATAGATTCGATAAGAGTATGGTCTTTACGAGATTTGAGATAATTCGCCACAAGTTTACCAACTTTATTGCATCCTCCGTAATATCGAGCACTTCTTCGGGGAAGTATGGAAGATGCATTATCAGTCGTAGTTTTGTTAATGGCTTATTTGGCATGGACAAGAGCTTGTAAAACCGAGTCTGTCGGCGAAGTATAGAAATGGTGTTCTAAGGCCTTAATATTTGCTAGAGTAGCTTTGTGTTGTTGAAGGAAACATTTCTTCATTTGTGAGATGAAGTCCATGATAAAACCCCTCGCTGTCGCTTTAAAGGAGTCCCATAGTATATGATGGGGAGATTAGGATAATTATTTATTAAAAAAAAAATCATTAGCAAAAGTGGTGAAAGAAGAAGAAAAAAGAGGGTCAAGAAGTAGAGAATTGTTAAAACGCTATCTGGAGGACTTGGGATGTGGCGGGAGCAGATCAAAGTCAACCACAATCGGTGCATGGTCAGAAATGACAATGGGTTCGATAGATGAAGATAAAAGATTTTGAGATAAAGACTGAGAGAGAAAAATATAGGGGCATATTATCAAGGGGGTTTATCCCTGCTTTTTTGGCTTTAAAAGCCAAGAAAGCGGAGATAAAATTATCTCCCTATTACCTAGCTGTCGCTAACACCAGTTAGCGACAGCTAGTAGGAGATAGCGACCATCTTGGGCCCCACTTTGCATGTCAGTGATATTTATCACTAATGACATGCAAAGTGGGCGTGCCAAGATGTTAGCGACTGGAAACAGTTGTTAACATAGCTATCTCTTATTACCAACTTTTGGAGATATTCGCGCTAAGCGCCAATATCTCCAAAAGCTAACACCTGCCCTGAGCAAATCTTAGCCATGTTATCCAATGGGAGGTGGATAACATGGCTAAGAGCATTAGCTCGCTAATGCGTGAATATCACGGACTTTTCAGCGATATTCATGTATTGCGGCCGATTTTTATCGCATTTGTGATAAACCTTGGTAATACCAAGGTTTATCTGCGATAAAAATCGCCGCAGCTCAGCGGTAAAATTTTGTCTCTAACCAAGCAATAGCGATAATTATCGCTATTGCTTGGTAATATGCCCCTAGTCTAAATGGGAAAGGGAGTTGCGAGGAGGAGAAAAGAAAGAAAAGTCAAGAGAATCCGGGTAAGAGAGTCTCCAAGCATCTACTAGATGTGTTTGGAAAATATTGTCCAGAACTTGTTTATGGGCTTTATGAGGAATGAAACATACCTGAGATTGACGTTCAAGAAAAGGATCAACAACTTCATTGCAGTCACCTCCTAGGATAAAGAGATCATCTCTAAACTGAATACATTTCTGTGTGATCTGAGGCCAAAAGGAATAGCCAGGTTGAGTAAGGCCATAAACATTGAATACAGTCAAAGAAACATTATTAATTAACAATTTAGCAAGCAACCATCTCCCTTCAGTATCAATTTCTTGTGATCTAACTTTGCAATTCAATTTTATGTGGCATAACATTATAACACCATTTTTGTTAGTGGAAGTAGGAGAGACTAAAACTGAACCAACCCAACCTGTTTTTAATTTTAATGCCTCAGGTTCTGTAAAGTTAGTCTCTTGTAAGAGAACCAGATCAGGATTGTAAGAGGCAAGATGCGATAATACTCTCTGTCTTTTAATTCGGTTATTGAAAACTTTCACATTGCAGGAAATAACACTGAATGCAAAACCATCGATGATAAATAAAGAACAATATCTGCATCAATGAAATAATGAAATAAGAGATAGAGAGAGAGAAAAGAGAGAAGAGTCAAGGAGAAAGGAATACATGTAAAGAAGAGGGAAGTTAAGAAGTCATATGAAGAAAGAAACATATAAGAAAAAGGATGCAGATCTACCAAGAAAAGAAAGGGGAAAGATAAAAAAAATAGAGGAAACAATGGGAGGGGAGAAAGAATAAGAATAAGAGAAGACAGTACATATCAATAATGACGACTGTGGAATGTACCTTATGGGGAACAAAGGGGAGGGGTGGCAACGGACAATAAAAACAGTACACCCAACAAAGGGCAACACATCCCGCCAGGACATCAATTAAACATGAACTGGAGCGGGAACATGGTGAGGAACACAGTAAACTTTCAATTAACCTGTAAAAGGAAACAAAGCATTATGCAGATGAGAGAAAAAAGAACAATAAAATCAAATAACATAAAACTATAACAACAGAATCAATGAAGTAGCACAACAAAAGAAGCATTACAGTCAAGTTCCAGAAGGAGGAGCAACAATCTCCATTGAAGCAGTAGAGTGAGACTGAATAAACCTTCTGAGATCAGCCGGATCTTCAAAAGTGGAAGTCTTGGGGGTGTGGCTAGTGGCCGTCAGGAATGGTTGCTTTCTGAAGCGGATCCTTAGCCCTCACCTACATATCCGATAAAATCTCTGTGTTTCGATTTGGAGACATCCCCACGACATCGGGAACTTTCCCTAAACCCAGTCCGACACTTCTGAGCGGCTCGGGAAGGTAAAGCATCCACATCTCAGCCGGTCAGAGTGCCTGGACTGCAGCGCCCGAGAGACGCAAAATGGCAGCCGGGAAGAAGCAAACAGACTAGCCCGAATTGGGACTAACAGACCACGACTACACGGCCCAGGGCGAAGAGACAAGCACTACAGGATACCGCTTCACCCCCTGGGAGCCTCTGAGAGACAACGGTGTTGCAGCGGCAATCGGGTGCAGCTGCGGGGGAGATGACACAGCTGTGATTCGGCAGAGACGGAGCCTTGAACAAGGGACCGGACCAATCGAGATCCCCGGCTCTGGGGCCTGCACGTGGGGCCTCCGGGTCTTGCAAGATCCCACTACATTCTCTGACCATCGGCAAAATTTAGGTGAGGAGGAGCAATTAGGGACCTCTGGGACTCCTGGGTGTAAATGATTAGTAGAGGACCCGCCACCGTCCATACTGAGGGAACAGCGGACAAGGCAGCGGAAATAAATAGAGACACATGGTGCAAGGCCTACCCCACGGAAGGCGCCAAGTTGTGACTGCTCCCCCGAAATCTGGCTCCATTGTGAGTCGGCGGGGATATTGTTTCACTGGCACAAGGGCGGGAGGTACCCCTACCTGCATTTTTCTCCAGCATCCCTGAAAGTTGTGCAAGCGGAGGAGGACCTGGATGAGAGCTGGGTGTTCCGACCCTGGTGGGGCCTCCCGTTGAAACTCACACAGTAATCGAGCGCAATACACCCCAACCCACCTCATGAGCTGCAAAGGCAGTGGGCTCCTCAACTCTGGCTCGGGGAAGCAAGACGAAGCGCTGCTAGGTGGAGCACCGCCATACATCCTGTGGCCTCATCTGGACCCATGCAGTGACGGACACAACACAGTCCCGGGCCCTGACCTGCCACTGGGACGTACTGGTGCGGGAAAACCGGGGTTTCCATCCAAGACTACTGCATAGCTGGTTCCAGACTTCGAAGTCCACCAGGGAGGCGGAATTACTTTCTCTAGTCCATTGAAACCATCTGGAACACTGACAGGCTGGCGAGGAGATAGTCCTTTTTCCTTGCGCAGGTGGCATCCATTACAGGTGTGTTTCTCCGAACAATTGCAACCCCTCTATCTGCTTTGTTACTAATGGCTGTTAACAGAGGACTGAAATCTCAAGCTCAGAAACAATTGGCAAAGTTCACCTGGAATAAGCAAGGAGAAGACAACAAGATGGCATCAGGTGGAGACACTAAAACCTAACAACCTCGGCCCCCAGCTAAGACTCTCACCCTGGAGGACGTTATGGGGGCTATAGCAGGAGTGAGGACATCTTTAGAAACACTTATAGACTCCATCAATATTGCAGTGACCCTCCTACGAGCTGACCTGAAGAAGATGGACTCTAGGGTCAAAGAAGCTGAGACCACCACAACGGCCCTTATGTCCGACACATCTACCCCTCGGCAAAAACTTGCTCAGATCCAGAACCAGCAGAAAAAAATGGGAGAGCTCCTGGATAATTATGAAGGAAGGGCGAGACGAAACAACATCGTATTCTTGGTGTGCCTGAGAAAATCGAAGGTCCGGCAGCTGACTTCTTTGTGGAGGACTTGGTACTCAATAAACTCCAGCCTAAACGTCTATCTAGCTTCTTCTCCATCGAACGGGCCCCGTGGGGACGCCCTAAACCTGGAGCTCCTCCGAGGCCCATAATCGCAAAGGTTTTTAATTTTCGAGACAGGGACGTCATCTTACAGACTGCAAGGACCGAACCCCTGTTGAAAATTGACAACGCAAACATCACATTCTTTCCAGACTTCACAATCAAAGTTCATGCACAACAACGCAGTTTTACAGAAGTTAAAAAAGCCCTCCGAGATAATAGCATTAAATACTTCATGCTGTTCCCAGCCAAACTACGGGTGGAATCAGAAGGCAAGTCTTGGTTTTTTCTATCCCCGGAGGAGGTCTGGGACTGGCTGGAAGGATGGCGCAGAGTGGGGAAACAGCTGAATGGTCGCAAAAATAGGGGCCTGCACAACAGCCAGCTGTCCCTTCCTATAGCAAAAGAGCAGCACTCAGAGGGAGAATCGGATGGGGCACATTGACTTTGGCAGTCAAATCCTAAGGCTCTATTCTACGCGTTCCAATGATGTCTGAATCTGCGGACTCGCTGAACTATGTTCTTCATGCAACAACTGTCGGGCGGCTATGGTCAACACATTTGATGCGCACCCGGTGGGGCCGGGCATACACCCCGGAGCCTCGACTCCAACATGAATCCCACATGAGGACTGGACTTAATTGAACAATGTCGAATTTACTATGAACCTAATACGTTGGTAAGGCGAATGCGGGAGGTAGCTAACCGGGTACCCTGCAATTGGATGGGTGGGCGACAGGCACGCAGCCTAGCTGGGGAGTGGATAGTTCAGATTTCACTGGCAGAGGGGCAGGGATGGGGATTCAGGGGGGGCAGGGGATAGTTGGAGTTCAATCAGTTAGAGTTTTTCTTTGCACAGAGCATCCTAGGGTGCAGGACTCCACCAACACAACAGGTCATGGCTCTGTGTCCGTCAACTGCTTGGGTGGATGGGTCGGGAGGGATCCCACTAACATTGTGGTGGAAAAAATGTTTCTTCAGCAGGTGGGCCCGCACATGGGCCATCCATCCAGGCACGGCAATCAGCGCCTACTTTCTCTAATTGCTAGCTATGACAGACACTAAAGAGATGACACTATCAATAATGACGTAGAATGTGAATGGTTTAGGTAGCAAAATAAAGAGAGGGGTGGTCCTACAGTACCTTTAAAGACACTTGCCTGACATGATTTTATTGCAAGAAACGCATCTAGTGGGCAACATTTGTAAAGCTCTCCACAGATGGGGCTACAAACCCATAGTTCATGCTGGATTCACGTCGGGATCTAGGGGTACTTGTATCCTCATTCACAAGAATCTGGCCCTTACACCCACCTGGACTTGGGCCAACCCCCAGGGAAGGTTTGCTGTCCTAGAGGCGACCTGGGAGGGTAGGCCGTTGAATGTAATTTCAGCCTCTCTCCCACCAGCGTTGGGAAAGACGGCACTACAAGATCTGGGCACGGTACTATTTGATTGCCCTCCGGGTACTCTTATACTGGGTGGGGACTTCAACACGACAATGGACGATATATGCTGGACCGACACCCTCAAAGAGCATCTCCCCGACACAACATCTGTATGGGTGAATTCGCCCACGCAATGGGACTGATTGACATATGGCGAGTGTTGAACCCTGCCATAACTCATTTCACAAACTACTCCAGTGCCCATAACAGTATGTCCCGCATTGGCTATTTCCTTATATCCCCCACAGATATAGGCCACTTTCAGGAACTTCAGGGACTTCCAAGAGGTATCTCAGACCATTCTCCACTTAGGCTTGAACCCACATTTCACCGGAGACTCACCCGAGGTCATATAGTTATCAACCCATGACTTCTCACAATTCCGGACATCAGTGAAGACCTTGCTGAACACACAGACTATTACTTCATGGAGAATGTTGGCTCCGTTGACTCAGCAAACACCATATGGGAGGCCTAGAAGGAGGTAATCAAGGGACGTTCCTCAGCATTGAAGGTCGTATATCTCTGAAATCACAATGAACAGCTGACTCAATTGGAGAGCGATCTGCTCCTTCTTGAATCAGGACACCTCTCCCAATACAGCTACAGTCCATAAACTCTGAAACAAACAACTGGAATACAAGCTTTGGTGCGATAAAGGGCCCAATCGAAATTACTACAGACATGCCATAGAGTTTACGAGTTTAGGGAAAGGGCGGGAAAGATGCTGGCCTGGCTTGAAAAAGTGGATCAGGAGCTAGGTGGGTCCCAGAAATATTACTTGAAGATGGTAGATGGGTTACAGAGCCCCGGTAGGAAGCAGAAACATTTGAAGATCACCTGGAGGCCATTTACACCTCGAGGACTAAATCCACATCGGAAGACTCCTGTCAGCTTCTGAAGGAAATGACTCTGCCCACACTATCAGATTCCGACAGAGATGCCCTAGTTGCAGCCATAACAGCAGATGAAATTTGTAAGGCTATTTATGCCATTAATTCTGGGAAGGCCGTGGGACCTAATGGGATCCCCTTTGAATTCCTTAAGGGGATGGCCCTTAAGGTGGCTCCTCACCTGAAAAACATGTATGACGAGAGACAGGAGTGGGGTATTTTCCCATTGTACCAAAGATTGGCCTCAATAGTAGTAAACTGCAAGCCGGGTAAACCTGCAAGCAATTGTGGCTCCTATAGACCCATCTCTTTGATCAGTGCAGAGGATAAGGTTCTAGCAAACTTCTTGCATCCCGGTGAATTGCAATCCTTCCATCTCTGGTCCATGAAGACCAATCCGGTTTTGTGCCAGGTCGGAATACAGCCCTGAATATTCGTCGTGTTCACAATGTCCTGGGTAGGCAGCCCTACCTGCAGGAAGATGCGGTTATATTGTCTCTCGACGCCACCATGGCGTTCGATTCAATAGAGTGGCCCTACCTTTTCGAAGTGCTGGCAAGGTTTGGATTTGGCCCAAGATTTTGACAATGGGTGGCATTGCTATATACTGATTTGTTGGGGCAGGTCAGAGTGAACAATCAAACATCCTGAATGCTCGCTAAACAGAGGGGGACCAGACAGGGTTGTCCCCTGTCCCCCTTATTGTTTGCGTTGACCTTCGAACCGTTGACCCACTGGATACGACGAGATGCCTCCATAAGGGGATTGCGATGGAGTGCAGACACAGAGGACAAAATATTATATGTAGATGACATACTTATATATTTAGCGTTCCCCCGAACATCCATCAACAGTTTGCTTAACGTTATTACTAACTTTGGTAAATATGCGGGGTAAACTATTAATTGTTCCAAATCCGTATTGTACGTATTGCACGCCTCCCCCACCTCGCCTACCCCGTGGCTATACAATAGAACTGACATCTGAAGGCTTCAGGTACCTGGACATTTTCGTTACCCCAGATCCCAAATTGTTTTATTAGAGTTATCTTGTGGGCCCCCTTAAGCGGCTACAAGAAGATGTTAAGCACTGGCGATCGCTGCCCCTATCCCTTCTGGGTAGGGCGGCCCTATTTAAAATGCTTGCACTCCCCAGATTCTTATATATACTCCAAAACTGCCCATTCCCTATAGCTGACAATTATTTCAACACCATAGAAGGGGAGCTCAGGGTCTTGCTGTGGAATGGGGGCACCTCGTATCGCTCTTCAGAGGCTCACAAAGGGATGGTACGACGGGGGGATTGCTCTTCCAGATCTACGCCTTTACTACTGGGCTTCACAACTGGTGGCCATTAACCACTGGATCTATGGATCCGCTACAAACCCAGCCTTCCACCTAGAACACTACCAAACAGGACGAGAGGGATATTTGGGGGCTCTCTACAGCAATGTTCGAAAAGGCCGCTATTTAGGGCCTAGGGCACAAACTGTAGCTATTTGGCACAAGGCCACCAAACGACTGGGGTGGGCGGACAAATTCTCAAAAGCCACGCCGTTGTGGTCAACTCAGCGCTTGGGATCACTTTGCTTCCATACAGGGTTTGACAAATGGGACACCATTGGCATTACTAATATCGGAGATTTGGTGAGCAAGGGGAAACTTCTCACCTTTAAAGAATAACAAAATAAATATGCACTTGCACAAGGAGAGATTTTCCGATATCTACAGATCTGACATGCTCTTCTCAGACAAGCTTCAGACCTTTCTTCCTTGCCAGACTTTCCCCCTCTAGAGGACCGTTTGCTCACTGAGCCCCTTTTGACAAAAGCCATCTTGTGTACCTACCGTAAACTTTTCAATAACCTCCCTGACTCTTGTTAAAAGCTTTGAGACCATAAGCAGACTGACGTAGGAATATTGGATGACGGAGACTGGCAGAACGCATTAATGCCCCCCGGGAAATAGCGATAAACCATCGCTTCCATCTGATACAAATAAAAATACTTCACAGGTCCTATTTCTCCGGAGTGCTCCTGGCCAAAATAGGTAGCCGTGCGGATGCGTTGTACCTTAGAAGCTGCGTCCAGGATAGTACTTTTTACCATGTTCTGTGGGAGTGTCCCCAAATACGACCCTTGTGAGACAGGGCAACGAAGAAAATGACAGACACACTGGGTAAACATATTCAATTGTTGCCAACACTGGGAATCCTCAAGATATGGGAGGCCATAGACTTAACAGAAATCAAGCAGCAATGGGTGGCATTGGGATATCTGCTAGTGAAGCGGGCTATAGCGATGCAGTGGGGATCCAACACGAAGGCGTCAACGATTGGATGGGTTGCAGAGAAGGATAGATGCATGATAGCAGAGAAAGAAGTCTATAAACAAAGGGTATCCCCCAAGAAATGGGACAAAAATGGGGATGGTGGACTGCTTTTAGAGGTGAAATATGTACCACTCCCACTGAAAATATGGCAATGAGGAGATCCCGACTTAGTGACCGTTACTCATTAAGATTTATATTATGCCAATGCTAATGGACTTTTTGTATGACCCTTGCACTTCATTGTGATACTATAATGATAATTCTGTGCTTCATTTTAATAAACTTTGTTTTAAAAAACCCTGCATTTTCAGTGCCACAGAATGTTATGTTTCAACAAGAACCTGCACTGCAAAATCATTCCTTGAATAATTGACTTACTTTCGTGGTTTGCAATAGTGACCCATTCACAAAAGTGCTTGGTACACACACACAATATATGCCATGTGCAAGGTGTTCCTGTAACTCGTGAAACAGGTGAAATGAGCTGAAGTCTTTAATGCAAGAGCAACTTAATTTTGTCACATCGTTGGTACAACAGGCTGCAGGAGTGTTGGACTTTTGTCTCTTAGTATAATGGAGTAGGTATTTGCTTCTACCCATGTAACGTGGTATGAAAAAATCAGAAAGAGGTTATGTAGCTTGGCATTATAAACGAACGCGGGGAAAATTACCTCACAAATGACAGCAATGGTGATAAATAATTAGATCCTCCGATGACAAAAAATGTTCACTCAAAGAAAATGTGCACAAAATAAAGAAAAACGTTGAAAAATTGTCCTCCAGAGGAGATTTGAAGAGAAAAAGCAGAAGGTAGAAAATCAAAATGGCGGCGGCTAGGCAGTAAAAAGTTTCACCTGCAATTTCTGTAATGTCTCCATGGAAATAAGGGATGTAGAAGGCCGCATCCTGTAGAGTAAGCATTCTGATTCAGAAATATGCCCACATGTTAGTAGGAGAGACGCTGGAACCCCTTAAAAGGATCGCGAAGTCTGGCGCGATGTGGAGCTCTGACGTTAGGTGGCCATCTTGGTTCATAGTGCGCTCGGCCCCCCCAGTCATGTACATTTTTAAACATAAAATTATGTAGTTTCACATTGTTTTTTAAAAATTTTGTAGAAAGAAATTGATTTTTAATACCAGTTATACATTATTAATTTGTATTGAAAACATTGATTACATTCTTAGATACAGTGTAATATTATTAATATATATGTTTTAATATGTTTTTATTACAAGCACTTTTTTCAATTCTTTCACTTTTTTAAACATAATATTATATTTTAAGTATTATTTATAGTTGAAATATAAATAATATTAATTATTATGTGTATTTTTATACAAACTTTTTTATAATACTAATACTTTTTTAACGTTCATTTCTCATAGTACAGATTTGTCTTATACATTGGATATGAAATGTACATTTATAGAATTACAATAATAATTATTACATGTTTAATAGTATGTATTATTATAATTTTACATTTCCCCAAAAATAAAATAATGTTTAATACATAAGTATTATTTTCTAGTATTTTTACAAAAATGTACAGCAATCTATTTATAATGTTCTATCAGTTTATTAAAGAAATGGATACATCTTTAATGGTTTAAAGCAGCCATATTTGTTTCTAACTTGTATTTTATAACCGCTCGAGTTTGGAAGTTGCATTTTGGAGAAAATTGCAATTTTATTTTAGTTAAGGTAGTGTGTATTAGTTTTAGAAACCTAATAATTATTTTACACTTCCTTAATTTTTTGAGTTTTCATGGTGCGTTTCTTTTTTTAAATACGTTTTTAGGGATTTTTATGGTTCATCGTTTGTGGAGTTATTTCCTGTGGAGTATTTTTTAAACAGTTGTATTTTTCCATTTCTTGGGGGGATTTTTGATGCTTATTGGGATTATGTCAAACCTGGATTTATTTATGGCAGTTGGAATTTTGTTTCTTCAGCTACGGAAACAGTAACTCATTTTAAATTATTTTTGTGGGAGGGAAAGGTTTAAAAATCATTGTTATTGTGCTTTATATTTTATGAAATATATTTATTATGTCAATATATTTTTTGTATATTAATTAATCTATTTGACAAATAAATTATATATTTTTTAAATATAAAAATTGTATTTATTTGTTTGTTTCGATTTGAAATGAGTTTTAGGGTATTTTGATAATTTTTTAGTTAATGTAGGGATTTGGCAATAATTCAAGGTATTCTAGGCCTTTAATCCTTGGATATAGTCTTACTTTGTATTGTAAGTACTCAATCATTTGCCTAGTTTGTTTGGTAAGGTTGGAGTCTATTTGTGTTACAGACTGATCCATTCTTAGTTGTTGGTAGCTCTGTTCTTTTTGGATAGATAATAATAGTTCATGTAGAGTTGGTGGAGTTCTGCCTGTTGTTGCTTCGAAGGCGTTATGCCATCCTTCAACAGCATTGTTAATTTTAGCTTCTTTGTTTAGGGTACTGTTATATACATTCCACCATGGAATGTGGTATTTAGGTTGCCTTCTGCGTCCAGATCTGTGTAGCCTTCCCACTATTGTAACCTCAAAATAGTCAAGTATGGGACTTAGGGGGTCATTAGGATGACAGATGGACTGGAGTCCATCTGGCATCCTGGTGGTGACAGGGACCGTCCTCCATGCATGCGGCGGTCCCGCCACCACATTAGGATGCGACTGCAACCATGGCGGTCGCATACTGCCATTTAACATTGTGGCAGGTGCTGCTGAGTGCAGCACCCGCAGCAATGCCAAAAAGGCAGGATGTGCATTTCACTGCACTATATGGTAGGCACCACACAGTGCCTGCCACATAGTGCTGTGAAATGTAGAGGGGTATCATGGGTATACCCCAGAACAACCACACCTCCCTCTAACAGAAGAGGGGCCCATCAAATCCCCACCAGCCTTTCCATGTTGGCATCGCCGCCATGGAAAGGATGGCTGCAGCCATCATCCTAATTTTGTGGACGATGCCTACTAGGCACCTCCACCATTTTAGGCGATCTGGTCCGTCTGCCAGGCAATTTGTATGATTGCCTTTGTCAGCCCCGTGGCAGCCAGTCTTTGCATCCGCCACGGTCCGTGCGCAATTCCCTCCGCCATCGTAATGGAAATATCAGGGAAATATCGCGGTCCGATTGCGGAAGGAACGTCACCGCATGGCTGGCGGTGATGGGCCTTCTGCAATCATAATCAGCCCCTACGTTTTTGCTCATTTTGTTGGTAGTATGTACTTTCAATTAGTTAATTGTAGTGTTCGGCTATGTCAGTAACCAGTGCTATACATTTTTTAAATTGATATGCAAAGGAGCTATTTGTTGCATATTCAATACTAAGGGGCCCATTACAATGACAGATGAGAATCCATCCGTACTGGTGGCTTTGGCAGAAAATCGTCATGTTTTCCCCCCCAGGTGCAGTCATTGAGACCAACAAATCACAATAGACACACAGCGGGTATTTTCCATCTGGCCCGGTCTTTCAGGCTCCGTACATTTTTGTGCCGCAAGGATGGCGGACGGAGCCAACAGGGCAGGACCGGCGTGTAGAAACACGTTCTGTCCACCAAGAAGATCACAATGTTGCAGACAACCCTTGCCACTACGGAGAGGAAGAGCCGAAACAGAAGCCATCCAAACCACCGGAGCCACCATGGATCTGGCACAACAGACTGTACCCCCCAGCTGCACCTCCAGCAGACGCCGCCGTGCCCAACAGCAGAGGTATGTACCAAATATTACTATGCATGCAACCCATGAACAACTACAACTCCCAGCAAGCGTGGCAGCAGCGCTATGAATGTGGCAACCTGCCAAATGCAAGGTGCGAGGCCCACGCAATCCCCATGAGTGACTCCCGGTGCCCCCGAAGGCAATTGGGGCCAATAACGAGCCTCGCTGTTGCAGAGCGCGTACACCACAACACCTTAATATGTACGCCAAAGGCACCCATTGGCTGATGACACATCTGCATTGTGTGTGCCACACCCATGTGGCCCGGAAGCTGTGACCACAACCCTGCAACTTTCAAGTGGGGCCAATGCTTGTCATTGCTGCGAATGCCAGCTATTGCACATGCGAACACATACTGTATTTGCAGTGGCGCCCTGACAATCATACCACACATCACAACATATTTGCCGAAAGTGACTGGTGCAGCCCATGTGCAATGTTGTTTGGCGCGATGCCCCCATGCAAGTAAAGTAACCACACAGACACCGGACATGTATATGATAACCGTCCCAGGGCACATGCGCCCTGGTCCGTTTGTTGGCAGGGTCACATGTCCAGTGATGCCTGTACTGGGTGGATGTGGGGTGGGGGGTAAGCCAGCCCCCTGGGAGTAGCTGGTACATCAGATCAACTAGAACAGTGACCAGCTGGTCACTACACTGTGAAGGGATAAGAGAGTGTGACCCGTGAGCCAAGTCTTCACACATATGGAATGTCCAAGGAAAGGAGAGTAAAATCACACACATAGTAAATGCTTCATGGCCAGATAGACTTAAATGAATGAAGGGGTCAAAAAGGAGAAAAGGGTTCCCGCTCTGTACTAATGTTGTGCAATGAAACATCCAACTTGTGAATCCCGCCTGAATATCCCTTGACATTTGACTGGCGTCACTGGGCCAGGTGTAGTCTTGTGAAGAATCAGTGGCATAGGCAGACAACCAGAGTGTTCATTGTCTGCAAATCAGACATACATCTAATCCCTAGCACGTCCAACACACATATTGGTGTGGCGTGCAGTGTGCCCAGCTGCCACTGCCTGCAAAAGTACCCACACACGTCCCAAGTCAGTGCTTCTCTAGACCAAACGCCCTGAAAAACCTGCCCACCAGTATGTATGACATGTGATTACCACAACTTGCAATCCTCATAGGCTTTCCTGACATTCCCTTTAGACTGATGTACTTACATACTTGCATGACTGATAGTCTCTGTACAATGTTTGCATGATGTAAAGTACTGTCACACCCTACACCCATATCAGTAGCTACATACAACAAATGAAATGCAATTGAGTGAGCGAGTTCCAGAGACTTTGTACACATACTGGACAATGCACCGGATTAGAAAACACATGCATGCAGGGACTGAGCACCACGAAGCACCCCCTACGCACAAGACACAATTGCCGTACTGCCGCACTTGCTCCCGTACTCACTCAGAGGCATTCAAGCGCTGTAGCGGGAATTCCGTTCTCCTACAGAACTGTGCATAGAGATTTGGAACCTCAGTGAATTAGGATGGCCCAAAACTCACCTCAGTACCCAAAATCCCCTTACCGAGCTAGCTACAGTGTCTCATTGGTCATAACAAACTCCCAATGTTTAGACAAACCAGAACATGAGCTTAGAATACCTCAGGTATCGTGGAACACATGAACAGTCTTTCGCTATATAATCATTTCAAACCAGAACGTGGAGTAAATAAAGACACGTGCATATTTGAAATATTTATTTACTAATGCAGGGTTCTCAAACGCAGTATCTTATATAATACAAGCAAACATATTATAAGAAACAAAGTTATCAGCATAGTTACTAGTCCATAAAAAGCAAACGGTGACAGCATACTAAGATGCTGAAATGAATAGGAATTAACAACACCTATTTCTCACCCTCCCTAATTAGCATAGTATATTATATCTATGAAGGTCTCTTTTGGGTTTTAGCAGGGCGGGCCCATACCTCAAAATCTCAGTGGCAGAGGATCACATCATCTTCCACCAGATCTCTGCATGCGAAGCACCATTAAGTGTATTACATGTGTTTTCAGCAAAGCAATATAAAACCCGCTTAAAGCCAGATTTTGGCAGCAGCTGCATTTGTGTTATGTCTAGGAAGGTGCGAAGATCAGACCTCACAACAACACTGTGTCTAGTTATCCTTGGAGGCTTCAGCACTCACTGTGCAGACAGTGTACCAAGCAAAACTGATATCAGAGTAATAACATAATATTCTCAAGTAAATCACAGCGCTCTTCTAGGTTGAAAGCTAAAATAACAATTATGTGTCATGTGCAAAATGAAGCAAAAGGAAAAATGTCTTGCATGTGGACCAACAAAGGAGTCACCCACAGCTTATGATCCAGTCAGCAAGGGATGTGTTGGGCAGGCAGACATCCATGGCCCACTCACACAGACATCTTCTGCATGAAAAGACGGGTTGCACGCAGGTGAAATATGCATGGTGGTAGATTAGCCTATAACTGATGCCCAGCACAGCCAGTGGGACACATCCAAAGAGAAGCTGCATGCGGGCCCGGTAAGTTGCAACCGACTGGGCTCTGCCTGGCCCACTGCTCGGTCAGACATGGCGTGAGAGCAATCTCAGAACCAGCACTCAGCTGTACAGCCAAACTTATGATCAGAAAGCGCAAAATGCAGTGTGCTAATTGGAGGACGGACCCCTGGCGGTACCCCCGTAAAAGCATGGAAGGAAGTGAAAAGGCTAGAGCCCACAAGTCTGATAAAAAGTGTGCAATGGCCTTCAGTATCAGAAGCTATCAATACTCTGTGTGTCAGTTCCCCGTAAAAATAGTGGGCAAGCCATGTTCAGCACTGGCTGAATCGCTCGGGCCGGTCAGGAAACCTGGTATCCGAAGGTCTTTGGGCTGGTGTGGGAGCAACTACTTGTCTACACAGAGGCTCATTGTGCATTCACACTCATTGAAGTATGCTTTCGCTGTGGGAATGTGAGGCCATGATTGACTATCCACAATCACTTATGAAATCTTTTTTGGCCAGTAGAACGCAAACAGTGGATTTTGGCAGAGATAGCTCTAAGCTTTTTTCCCTCTCTTGCGGAGTTCCACAGGGCTCTTCGCTCAGTCCAACATTATTCAATGTATACGTTGACCCACTGGCACTTTTGATCAGATCCTTTGGCTTTCAGTTAACCTCCTACGCCGATGACACACAAATTGTGTTATCAATTCAAAAAGGCGCTGAGGCGGAATCTGGCTCAAAATGCCATACCTGTATGCAGGCAATAGCTGTATGGATGGTATCAAACTGCCTTAAACTTAACCCAGGGAAAACCGAGGTTATCATTTTTGGAAACACGGCTCATCTATGGACACCTGATTGGTGGCCAGATATAATGAGCGTTCTTCCAACTTCAGGGGAAAGGGTTAAAAACCTTGGAGTGATTGTGGACTCGAAACTGGCATATAGAGATCAGGTCAGAAGGGTCATTTCCTCCTGTTTTTTCATCCTCAGAATCCTGCGCAAAATCACATTTTTCCTCCCGGAAGAGAGCATAAAAATAGCAGTCACAGCTCTCATTCTTCCACGTCTGGATTACTGCAATGGTCTCCTTAGCAACATCCAGAAGAGACAATTAGCCAGACTCCAGATTGTGCAGAATGTGGCAGGTAGGCTGCTTCTAGGGACCCACAAGTTTGATTCGGTGAGCCCTTCACTTGCTCCCTGTCGAACTCCGGATTCAGTTTAAGGCTATGTGTTTCATTTTTAAGGCCCTCAATGGTATTGGCCCTGACTTTCTGAAGCAATCAATTCAGTGCTACTTTCCGGGAAAAGTCTTACGTTCTATGAGAGCAAAACAAATTACTCTTCCCCGCATCAACAAAATGAGGTGGGGTGGTAGAAGCTTTCAGTATTGTGCTGCCAAGGCATGGAACAGTATCCCCTTCCTTCTAAGAAACTCTACAGAGCTTCTTCCATTCAGGAAGGGATTAAAAACTTTAATTTTCAGGGAATCACTTCTTGCCCACTGGCACAGTCACAGTCTTCTTCAGACGGTAGCGTATAGCGCCAGGACACCTCAGGGTAACAGAGTGCTTTAAAAATTTCAGTATCATTAACATTATGGGGGAGTTAGCATAACATTGACACATAAAGGACACATTGTGCAACTGTTACCATATACGTAATGCCTGCCCTGTGCATGCAGGAGGTGCCATGTAGGTCCTTCTTACCTGAAAAGACCATAGAGTATGCATCCGAGGCGTCAGCTTCCTGGGGTGGGGGCTGGCTGGGCTTGTCCAAGGCACGGTCGCCTGCTGTTGCAATTGAGTCACCTTTTGGCGTTGGGTCACTTTTGTCGATTCAGAAAAGGGGGTGGTGATGGACAGAGTATCTGAATTAAGCAGAACACTCCTACCCAGTCAACAGATCAGGGCTTGATCCATCACCGTTTTTTAGCTCACTGCACCATCCCAGCTCAGAACCTGGCTACATGCAAATTAGTCTGTCCCTGGCCCAGTGCATCATGGGAACAGGGCAGACCAAACTACCAAGCCAATTCTTTTACTGGAAAGGAAACAAGCTTCGGGGACCGGTTTCTGGCATTACAGCCGTCTTCGGCCCGGCTTGCTTGAATCCTGATGGTGCAGTGAGCAAGGGACTCACATCTGAGCATACCCTTCCACGCTTATGGTGGACAAAACGATTCAGAAAAGGGGGTGGTGATGGACAGAGTATCTGAATTAAGCAGAACACTACTACCCAGTCAACAGATCAGGTCTTGATCCATCACAGTTTTTTAGGTCACTGCACCATCCCAGATCAGAACCTGGCTACATGCAAATTAGTCTGTCCCTGGCCCAGTGCATCATGAGAACAGGTCACATTGTGCAACTGTTACCATATACATAATGCCTGCCCTGTGCATGCAGGAGGTGCCATGTAGGTCCTCCTTACCTGAACAGACCATGGAGTATGCATCCGAGGCGTCAGCTTCCTGGGGTGGGGGCTGGCTGGGCTTGTCCAAGGCACGGTCGCCTGCTGTTGCAATTGAGTCAACTTTTGGCGTTGGGTCACTTTTGTCAGCATGTTCTGCACAGAACACAACATAGATGTTCATGTTTGCCACATTTGAATTGAGGTAACATGAGTTTTGCCTGGTCTTTACTAGGCATTCATGTCAGTATGTCATCAGTCGCACATGATGTTGATAAACATACAGGTATTTCAGTGGGCCTGTTCTCACCTGTGCTGTGCACTGTCCCTTTTTCTGAGTGGGCCTCAGTACGGGTATCTTTTGTTCTCTGTTTTGTACTTTGCCACAGGCGGTCCGTTCTTCCTGCTGGAATGCATAGCCAGCAGGCACATCGCTGTGCGCATGGTCACACTCCTCACCTCTCACTGATGGAGTAGTTATGGCATGATGTCAGGTGAGCATTGTGGAGAAGTGAAATCCTTTGTGGATTCATTTTGTCTCAGGAAATCACTCCTTTGGAGACTCATGAGCAGCAACATCCTCATGGGGGTCATTTGGCTCCATGCTGGTTGTGAGGGGAGACAGAGGGCCATGTGGGAGTTGTGGTGTGACGGTCAGGGCTCGACATCGACCTTCCAGGTGAGATGGCTAGCTACCTGTTAGGAGGCACAGTTGACGGTGTTAGCTGCAAAATGGCTGTGGTGTGGGGAGGGTGAGCCAGGCTGTTCGGGAGGGAGGCCAGGGTGCATGAGCTGAACACCTACCTGTGAGCTTGAGCTTATTAAGGAAATGCTGTCCTTGTGACTCATTCATATTGTAGAAGAACAACACGAAAGCCAATGCTGAGACAAAATTTAGACAAAAGGGGGAATTTGGGGGTTTGAAAAAAGCAAAACCACCTGCTTGATTTCTTTAGCAATGTATCAAGATTTATTCTCTTGCAGTTATTTTTGCTTTGTTTTCTATTCAATTTTTAAGTGCAAGGAGAAGCCAACAGTTTCATATATACAATAAATACAACAGTGAAAGAAGAAAAACATAAGTATTTCAAGCATTCAATCATACATGGCCGTCCAGTCATACACAGACATTCACACACATAACAGCATGATCAATAAACAGAAAGAAACAAATGGATCCACGTATTGGTCAAAAATAAAGTGGAGAGAATCCCTTTGGATGATGCAATTTTAAAAGTCTTTTTAGTGTATTTACACCGGGAAAGTCTTTCTCTCTAAGTTAGCGAAGGCGCTCTGTCCTTAACACAGCAAATAAAGACCAAATACGGGGGTAGAGTGGTCGACGCGTTTCGAACCCCACTTGTTAGGGGGGTTCTCCTCAGGACCAAATGGTTCTGCAAAAATAATAAAAGGGGTGCTTAGAGAGGAGTATTCAAACACAATTAAAATGAGAGACTCAACAGTCCCGTGAGTACAACAGCCTACCTTAGCCAATGAACCAAAAAGTCATCAATATTCAAAAGCAGCGAGTCAAGAAGTTTGAGGGTGGAATGCTCACAGTAGCTGTAACCAAAAAGAAATAAGCGTGCTATCTTTAGTATCAAGCACTCACTGTGATTCATTCAAACTCTACTGATGTATCACTGCGCGGGGCTCTTACCTACGCTTCGTCCGGCTACTTGCTTGCCGGCGTATCCCTGCTTCTCCTTCGTTCTAGGGAAACGGTTTTCTAATCTCTGGAAAGGAGGGAGGGGGGCCGTCAGTAATGCCTTAGGAAAGCGCTAGCGCGTGGGTTAGTAACCAGGCTTCCGCATTAGGCTGGGGACGTACCGTTTGATGAAAGGCGTCTGTCCTTGTTTCCAAAGTGCGAGTTGTAGGAAAATCGCTGCTGGTTGAAAGTTGAACTTCCTGTTAAATAGCCCCATGTCATTGTGGGACTTGTAGTTTTATGGAAGCCACAGAGAACTACAATTGGAAGAATGCCAAAGGCATATAGACTGAGCCGGTTAGAAAATAGATTTAACTGGTGTCTTTATAGATTTCAGCAATCTCATTCAGGCCTTTAGAGGCTGTATTAAATTTCATAATGAGTAAAGCCTCACGTTGGGATAGTTTCGCGTCCACGTCTCCTCCCCTTGGATCTTTTTCAATTTTAGAGAGTACTGTCCATTTTAAGTCAGTTTGATCATGTTTCATCCTGGCCCAATGGTTGACCAATGGGGCATTTTCAACTCCTTTCCTGATCCTGGATTTGTGCTGGGTAATCCTATTTCTGACTTCCTGTGTGGTTTTACCAATATATATCAAAGGGCACGGGCAGACAATGGCATAAACTACATTTTTGCTTTTGCAATTTGTAAATGTGTCATGCTTCCAATGGATGTTGTCGACACTGAAAACAGATTCTTCGATTGTTTCATTGCAACAAGTGCAAGTCCCGCACTTGTGATGGCCCTTGGTTGGTGGGAGTCCAAATAGACTTTTCAAAGTTGGTGCTTTAGTTATAGGAAGGGCAGCTCTGATTATATGATTGGCTATGCTCTTTTCTTTTTTGTACGCGAATAGTGGGGGTGCCACGAAATCCTCATGGAGGTCTTTTAGCAAATGCCAGTTAGATAGGATCAGTTTCTTATATGGATTGGCTGCTGGGCAGAATGTAGTTACGCAGACCAGTCTTTTTAGGTCTTTTTTGACTTTCTTTTCCAATAGAGTTTCTCTGGGAGTCCACCAAGCTCTTTTGAGGGAGTTCCTTAAAAGTTTTTTGGGGTAACCCCTTTGTATGAGGCGTTCCTTCAGCTCGCCAGCGTGTTTAAAGTATTCCTCCTTGTTTGGACAATTACGGCGAATTCTAAGGAATTGTCCGTAAGGAAGGTTTTGTCTCAAATTACGCGGGTGGTTACTGGTAAAATGTAGCGCCTTATTCCTGTCAGATGGTTTGCGGAATAAGGTGGTTATGAGTCCCTGTGTTGTAGACTCTACTTTCACGTCCAAGAATGTTATAGATTCATTAGAGGCTGTAGCTGAAAATTGAATGTCAATAGTTCTTGAGTTCAGCCATTCAATGAATTGATTCAGTTCCTCCTGGTTTCCTGTCCAAATCAGGAACACGTCGTCTATATACCGCATATAGTTGGAAATGCGGGGACTGAATGGATTGTTGTTATATATGAATTTTTCTTCATATAATCCCATAAACATTATGGCCAGCTCTGGAGCAAAGGGGCAGCCCATAGCTACCCCTTTAATCTGAAAGAAGAACTCAGAATCGAATGTGAAGAAGTTCTTTTGAAGTGCAAATCGAGATAGATCCAGTATAAATTCTGTGGGGACCCTCAATGGTCTTTCCTGACTATCCAAGAAAAAGGTTAAGGTTTCCAGGGCTTGATCTTGCGGTATTTGTGTGTACAGCGACACTACGTCAAGGGTAACCAATAACTGAGTTCTGCTGTCGAAAGTAGTGTTGGCTAATCGATTTAGAAATGAGGTGGTGTCTCGCAAATGGGCTGGAATCATATCAATAAAAGGCTTCAAAAAGAAATCAATATATTTAGCTACCGGTTCAAAGAGAGATTCGCAACCCGATATTATGGGGCGGCCTGGTGGATTGAGCTCATCTTTATGCAGTTTTGGAAGGGCATAGAATACCGAAGTTCGAGGGTTTTTATTTTGTAGGAAGGATAGTTCCTTGGGTCCAACGAATCCTTCGTCAAAGCCTTTTTGGATGACATCGAACAATTGGTTTTTAATTTCCAAAGTGGGGTCCTTACCGATCCGTCTATAACAGGCTTGGTCATTTAATTGGCGGTGGACTTCTTGCTTGTATTTATTTACGTCCCAAATGACGATCGCTCCGCCTTTATCGGCCTGTTTGACCACGATAGTCTCGTCTTTTTTGATTGTCAAAAGTGCATCTCTCTCAGTTTTTGATATATTGTACTTAACAAAGGTTTTCCTTTTTTCCAAGTCAGAGATCCCAGATAGTATAGTGTTTTCAAATGTTATTACTTCCTTGGGGATTTTTGGGCCTTTAGGGCAAAATGTTGATTTTCTTTTCAGACCTGTGACTTCCTCTTGTGGTTCTTCACTAGAGTCTTGAAAAAATGTTTTCAAACGTATTTTACGGCAAAATTCGAGTGTCTCTAGTTTCATTTTGACGTAATCCGTAGGTCGGGATGGAACGAAATTAAGGCCTTTGGTAAGTATAGATCTTTCAGCAGGCGACAGAATTCTGTCAGAGAGGTTGAAAATCGGAGAAGTGGTTAATTCTTGTAGAATTTCTGACGTGTCCTCATTTCCCATGGTTGAGGTGCTCGAGTTCGGCCCCGAGGTTTCGGTTGGCCCCGTCCTAAAAAAGGCTGCTGATTTTGCTGCTGTTGCTGGTATTGGCCCTGGCGATTATCGGTCCTGTTTTGAAATTGTCGGTTGGTGTTATCAGGTTCACTTCCAGATGATGAGGATGTATCAGAGAAGATGACGTATTTTTGGCGTGATCTTCCCTGATTGTCCTGTAGATACCGACGTGAATCCAATCGAGTATAAAAATCCTTATTTAGGTATGGATAGATGGACTCCAATGAAAAATTCTTTTTATCGACTTCAAATTTGTTGTTTTTCTGAGTGACTGTAAAGTCCTTGAATTCCAGGATCTCTTTCTCTATCTTTTCCAAAAGGGTTTTAGAGTCCGAGATGAGTTGATTGTTTTCAATTTCCCTCTGCAAAGCGGCTATTTCCTCAAGTTCTTTCTGGGAAATCCTATGTGCAGCTTCGATGGTTAGGACCATTAGGTCCCTACTGCATTTAGTCTCGATTCCACTGAATCCTTTTTTGTATTCCGGGTCGTCCGTGAAAATGACGGGGATGTTTCGAATGACTAGTCCTGATGGAATTGTTCCTGCACGCAGGTGCTGGAGTAAGAAATGGCCGTGAAGGTCTGTGCGGATCTGTTTCTTCCGTAGGCGGGTTAATTTATCCAACTCGTTCTGAGTATTGGCAGTAAGGCTAAGGGATGCAGAAGCAAACACTGGGGGGTCTCTCATTAAATTCCGTATGTGCTCCTCGCTGAATGCAAGCGTGTCTTCCTCAGCCCTACCAAGTGCAACAAAAAACAATAATAAGTGAAAGTGAAAAATAAAAAGAAAGACTCAAAGAGTAGAGTGAAACAATCAAAATAACCTAACACTAATGCCCCAATGCTGGGCAAACAACAATGATGCAGAACAACAAATACCCTGTGGCAGGATGGTCCCTGCCCAACAGGACCTCGCGGGCACTTGCCCGCCAATAAGTCAAAACAACAACACAGGGTCTTGACTCCTAACTCAGCAAGACTGAGCCAAAATTAACTAGAAGAACAACACGAAAGCCAATGCTGAGACAAAATTTAGACAAAAGGGGGAATTTGGGGGTTTGAAAAAAGCAAAACCACCTGCTTGATTTCTTTAGCAATGTATCAAGATTTATTCTCTTGCAGTTATTTTTGCTTTGTTTTCTATTCAATTTTTAAGTGCAAGGAGAAGCCAACAGTTTCATATATACAATAAATACAACAGTGAAAGAAGAAAAACATAAGTATTTCAAGCATTCAATCATACATGGCCGTCCAGTCATACACAGACATTCACACACATAACAGCATGATCAATAAACAGAAAGAAACAAATGGATCCACGTATTGGTCAAAAATAAATTGGAGAGAATCCCTTTGGATGATGCAATTTTAAAAGTCTTTTTAGTGTATTTACACCGGGAAAGTCTTTCTCTCTAAGTTAGCGAAGGTGCTCTGTCCTTAACACAGCAAATAAAGACCAAATACGGGGGTAGAGTGGTCGACGCGTTTCGAACCCCACTTGTTAGGGGGGTTCTCCTCAGGACCAAATGGTTCTGCAAAAATAATAAAAGGGGTGCTTAGAGAGGAGTATTCAAACACAATTAAAATGAGAGACTCAACAGTCCCATGAGTACAACAGCCTACCTTAGCCAATGAACCAAAAAGTCATCAATATTCAAAAGCAGCGAGTCAAGAAGTTTGAGGGTGGAATGCTCACAGTAGCTGTAACCAAAAAGAAATAAGCGTGCTATCTTTAGTATCAAGCACTCACTGTGATTCATTCAAACTCTACTGATGTATCACTGCGCGGGGCTCTTACCTACGCTTCGTCCGGCTACTTGCTTGCCGGCGTATCCCTGCTTCTCCTTCGTTCTAGGGAAACGGTTTTCTAATCTCTGGAAAGGAGGGAGGGGGGCCGTCAGTAATGCCTTAGGAAAGCGCTAGCGCTTGGGTTAGTAACCAGGCTTCCGCATTAGGCTGGGGACGTACCGTTTGATGAAAGGCGTCTGTCCTTGTTTCCAAAGTGCGAGTTGTAGGAAAATCGCTGCTGGTTGAAAGTTGAACTTATTGCTAGGTTTTTTCTCACTCCCCCTCCCTTTTTTCCCTCCCTCCTTTCCCCCCCCTCTTAAAAATGCTTAAAATGCTTTTTTCCTCATTTGTACCATCAGCTTTATTTTTATCCTTTTATCATACTCCCTCTTCCTCATTTATATATGCTGGTGTTACCTTGTTGGATTGATTATTTACTTCAATAAAGCTTTCAAACATAAAAAAAAAAAAAAAGAATTCGCCGTAATTGTTCAAACAAGGAGGAATACTTTAAACACGCTGGCGAGCTGAAGGAACGCCTCATACAAAGGGGTTACCCCAAAAAACTTGGTGGACTCCCAGAGAAACTCTATTGGAAAAGAAAGTCAAAAAAGACCTAAAAAGACTGGTCTGCGTAACTACATTCTGCCCAGCAGCCAATCCATATAAGAAACGGTGTGCACCTGTTACAACACATTTTTTACAACGCACTACTGTTACAACGCATCCATTACAACGCGGATACTGTTACAACTCATGTTTTTACAACGCATTTTTTTACAACGCAGGTACCTTTACAACGCATACCATTACAACGTAAGTATTGGTAAGTATATAGTTATTTTTTAAATGTTATATGTTTGGGGTAAAGGGGTATTTTTAGGGGTTAGGGTCAGTTTAGGGTTTTTGGGTAAAGGGGTATTTTTAGGGTTCAGGGTCAGTTTTCAGTTTTTGGGTAAAGGGGTATTTTTAGGGTTCAGGGTCAGTTTTCAGTTTTTGGGTAAAGGGGTATTTTTAGGGTTCAGGGTCAGTTTTCAGTTTTTGGGTAAAGGGGTATTTTTAGGGTTCAGGGTCAGTTTTTAGTTTTTGGGTAAAGGGGTATTTTTAGGGTTCAGGGTCAGTTTTCAGTTTTTGGGTAAAGGGGTATTTTTAGGGTTCAGGGTCAGTTTTCAGTTTTTGGGTAAAGGGGTATTTTTAGGGTTCAGGGTCAGTTTTTAGTTTTTGGGTAAAGGGGTATTTTTAGGGTTCAGGGTCAGTTTTCAGTTTTTGGGTAAAGGGGTATTTTTAGGGTTCAGGGTCAGTTTTTAGTTTTTGGGGTACAGGGTAAAAATAAATTAAATTTAATTTTAAATTAAATTATTTAATAGTAAATAAATTAAATTAAATTACATTGCATTTTTTGGGGGGTTGAGGGTCAGTTTTCAGTTTTTGGGGTACAGGGGTACAGGGTAAAAATAATGTTATATTTTTTATTAATTTACAAAAATTAATTTAAATTATATTTCATAAAATTACTTTAATTTATTTTTGGGGTTTAGGGTCAGTTTTCAGTTTCTGGGGTACAGGGGTACATGGTAAAAATAAAGTAATATTAATTTAAATTTAAAATAATAAACGGAAATTAAATTATTTAATATTACATTAAATTATATTTTTAAAATTAAGTTACTATTATATTATTAATATTAACATATACTTACCTATACTTACGTTGTAATGGTATGCGTTGTAAAAGTACCTGCGTTGTAAAAAAATGCGTTGTAAATACATGCGTTGTTACAGTATCCGCGTTGTAAAAACCGCGTTGTAACAGTATGCGGAGTAAAAGTCCGCGTTGTAACATCATATATCCATAAGAAACTGATCCTATCTACTGGCATTTGCTAAAAGACCTCCATGAGGATTTCGTGGCACCCCCACTATTCGCGTACAAAAAAGAAAAGAGCATAGCCAATCATATAATCAGAGCTGCCCTTCCTATAACTAAAGCACCAACTTTGAAAAGTCTATTTGGACTCCCACCAACCAAGGGCCATCACAAGTGCGGGACTTGCACTTGTTGCAATGAAACAATCGAAGAATCTGTTTTCAGTGTCGACAACATCCATTGGAAGCATGACACATTTACAAATTGCAAAAGCAAAAATGTAGTTTATGCCATTGTCTGCCCGTGCCCTTTGATATATATTGGTAAAACCACACAGGAAGTCAGAAATAGGATTACCCAGCACAAATCCAGGATCAGGAAAGGAGTTGAAAATGCCCCATTGGTCAACCATTGGGCCAGGATGAAACATGATCAAACTGACTTAAAATGGACAGTACTCTCTAAAATTGAAAAAGATCCAAGGGGAGGAGACGTGGACGCGAAACTATCCCAACGTGAGGCTTTACTCATTATGAAATTTAATACAGCCTCTAAAGGCCTGAATGAGATTGCTGAAATCTATAAAAACACCAGTTAAATCTATTTTCTAACCGGCTCAGTCTATATGCCTTTGGCATTCTTCCAATTGTAGTTCTCTGTGGCTTCCATAAAACTACAAGTCCCACAATGACATGGGGCTATTTAACAGGAAGTTCAACTTTCAACCAGCAGCGATTTTCCTACAACTCGCACTTTGGAAACAAGGACAGACGCCTTTCATCAAACGGTACGTCCCCAGCCTAATGCGGAAGCCTGGTTACTAACCCACGCGCTAGCGCTTTCCTAAGGCATTACTGACGGCCCCCCTCCCTCCTTTCCAGAGATTAGAAAACCGTTTCCCTAGAACGAAGGAGAAGCAGGGATACGCCGGCAAGCAAGTAGCCGGACGAAGCGTAGGTAAGAGCCCCGCGCAGTGATACATCAGTAGAGTTTGAATGAATCACAGTGAGTGCTTGATACTAAAGATAGCACGCTTATTTCTTTTTGGTTACAGCTACTGTGAGCATTCCACCCTCAAACTTCTTGACTCGCTGCTTTTGAATATTGATGACTTTTTGGTTCATTGGCTAAGGTAGGCTGTTGTACTCACGGGACTGTTGAGTCTCTCATTTTAATTGTGTTTGAATACTCCTCTCTAAGCACCCCTTTTATTATTTTTGCAGAACCATTTGGTCCTGAGGAGAACCCCCCTAACAAGTGGGGTTCGAAACGCGTCGACCACTCTACCCCCGTATTTGGTCTTTATTTGCTGTGTTAAGGACAGAGCACCTTCGCTAACTTAGAGAGAAAGACTTTCCCGGTGTAAATACACTAAAAAGACTTTTAAAATTGCATCATCCAAAGGGATTCTCTCCAATTTATTTTTGACCAATACGTGGATCTATTTGTTTCTTTCTGTTTATTGATCATGCTGTTATGTGTGTGAATGTCTGTGTATGACTGGACGGCCATGTATGATTGAATGCTTGAAATACTTATGTTTTTCTTCTTTCACTGTTGTATTTATTGTATATATGAAACTGTTGGCTTCTCCTTGCACTTAAAAATTGAATAGAAAACAAAGCAAAAATAACTGCAAGAGAATAAATCTTGATACATTGCTAAAGAAATCAAGCAGGTGGTTTTGCTTTTTTCAAACCCCCAAATTCCCCCTTTTGTCTAAATTTTGTCTCAGCATTGGCTTTCGTGTTGTTCTTCTAGTTAATTTTGGCTCAGTCTTGCTGAGTTAGGAGTCAAGACCCTGTGTTGTTGTTTTGATTCATTCATATTGTAAGCGTGCATTCCACATGAGTTTGATGTGGGCGGGCAACTGGGGCTCACTTGTTGTGTGCAACACTACATTGCCTTGTAATGTGATCATTTTGTTGGGTCTTACCAGCCTCCAGTCCCCCCTCGATTCCTGTGAGACTCTCTGGATGCATTATGGCAGGCACCTTCTCCTCCCATTCAGTGAATGTTGGTGGTGGAATGGGAGGTCCGCCGCCAGTACTCTGCGCCGCCGCGTGGTTCCTCTGGGCTGGATGCTTGTCCCGGGCCTTGGGGTCTTCCCACCACTTCCTGATGTCATGTACAGTGCGTAGGGTGGTCCCTACAGCATATACTTTGCTGTGGATCCTTCCCCATATCTGTTTCTTATGTGCAAGTGGGGTATGTTGGACCTGTTCCCAGACAAATGTGGTTCTGCCCATGATTGTCTCATCTGCCATCACTTTCAACTCTGAGTCGGGGAATTTGGGCATTTTCTTGGGGGGCATTGTTCAAATTAATGAGGGGAGCAGGGTGCAAGGTAGTGGTGGAGATATGTGTAGTGTGTGAGGTGTGCGGTCGTAAGTGTTGTTGTGTGGAGTTAGGTGGGTGTGATGCTGTGCAATGTGAGTCAATGGTGTCCGGTCTCAGCTTGTGGTGTGCAAAGGATGCTGGTCCAGGTAGGGGTTGGTTTTCATCTCTGGTATGTGGGTGTGTCCACATGGGTGATGACCTCCAGATGTCTCTTCCATGCTGCGCATGGCTTTCCTTACCAGGATCAAGTTGGGGCGTGTCAATGTGGCGTGTGTGTTATGATTGTGGGCGGCAGGGAGTACAGGCACACTTCAGCGTTATTCTGGGATTGGTTGCGTCTGCCATTCATTTGGCCTGTGGGTGTGTGAGGTGGTCGGATGGCAGTGCTTGGTCTGCCTGCTTTGCATTCTCATCGTAATTGGGCGTGCAGTCATGCCACGGCAGGAGCAGCCTTTACGAGCTGTTGTACAGTTTTCCCCGTCCGCGGCGGTCGGATTTGCAGCTTTTCTCACCCTGGTGGACTGTTTTTTGTGCCAACCGTCTGCCGCGGTCATATTTTGCGTACATTGCATCATCATTTGAATGACGGAAATGGTGCGGGTCATGCGGGGAGATTTTTCCCGTTTATCGTGGTGGTCGAAGAACTTTTCCGTACGTCATCGTAATGGGCCCCTTAGTGTGGATTGTTGGAGGTGTCTCCAAATACATTGATTAAAATGATAATAGCAACCCTGAATTGCTGTGTGAGGGTAGGCTTTTAGTATTGCTTGTATCATTGACTGTTCAAAGTCAATGATTATTTTTAGGGGAAAATAATATTGTTTAATTTTTGTTAATCTATACTACTATTAGAAAGAGAGAACTGTGTCCTTTGAGCCAGGTAAACTCGAAAAGTACACCACCAATCAAAACACCCAAGACATCTTTGAAAACCTCAGGGCAAGCAGAAGGACATAGGCTATTAAAAATAAAAAATATACGTTGTTTAAAAAATTTAGAAATAAAAATAAAGTAGTCCCTTGCAAGTAGAGCCGGAGGCGACGTCTGCGTGATGACATCATTTGCGCTCCCAACACTTCCTGAACACTTCCTGAAATGGCGGCGAAGATCGCGACCTGCTGGGAGGACTGCCGCGGCCCTGCTTGCTGCTGGGCGAAGTGGCGGCCTGTGCGGGCGGGGCACCTGGATCGGGACCGGCGGCTGAGGTAAGGATGAGGCTCTCCGGGACATGGGCGGGAGGGGGCTGGGCTGGGGCGGGAGGGGGCCGGGGAGGGGGAGGAGTGCAGGAGGTTGGGCGCCGGCTCATAGACAATGTCGTGGCGGGCGGGGGCCGGGGCGGGCTGCACGCAAGCCTCAAATGCTGCCCCCAACCCCTTTCTGCCCAGGCAACGCTGGGGCGGGCTGCTAGTAGTTCTATATAGGTAGAATTTTGCTTATTTGGTAATAAAGCATATAGAAAAGGGATGTTCGTATTTTGATAAAGTGCATGTATAGTATATAACTGATAACATGGTTTGGGTCATATTTTAAAAGTCCTGTCCATCATCCAAGTCCAACAGGTTTGGAGCTTTTGAAAATGAGGAGCAGTTCCAAATATTATTATTCTTTTGTCACTTGATTTGTTAACATAAAGAATACATTGTTCTTCATTATGGGTAATTGTGAGTTCTGGGGGAATTTCTACTTCTGCAAAAGTTTTGGGGACTGGTGTGGTGGAGGTAGTAGTTATTTTAGTTCTAGCTATTATTCTTTTTAGGGATGAAGTGGAGGGTATTTGGCCAGTTGCATGTTGTGTGATTCTGGGGATCATTTAACTATTTCTGTTGTAGACTTTTCTGATCTAATATTTGCTTCTTTTATATTGTCTAAAGCATTTCTAACTTCAATGTCAGCAACATTAGGGGGGTGGTTATGCTCCCTAACATATAGTCAAGTTTTTCCTTTGTGGCATCCCTCCCATAACATTTGTTAGAATAGTATTTACTACATTTCCAGTTGACTTTTTGATTTTCTTGGGTTTACACATACCCCATATAACTTAGTAAAAACATTACTTTTTGTGACATTATGAATTTGGTGCCTTCAGTCATTGTGATGTTTCAAATGCTAAGAAAAATGTATATAAAAATCACTAAAAATATTCCTGTACTGATTTATTTTCTAAAATACATACATTGTAAGATGTATACTTACAATGTTGAATTTGAAGTAGTTTTCAATGCTGATGGGTTTTATTTACCTTTTGCCTTTCGTTTTTTTGCTGAGATTCCTGTTGGGCAAAAAATTAGTAATTTTAATAATTTATTTAAGTGTGTCTTAAAGGGGGGGTTTGGGATTAACTTGGACCTCTGTTGTTTTTTTAATAAAATTGTTTTAATTTATTTCAGTTTGATACTTACTTTATTTGCAAGTCGATTTTTCACAGTTTTCTGTAGGTATTTGAATTTTTCCAGAATTATCTGTAGAGGGGATATACATTTAAAAAAAATATATTATTTATTTTGTTTCTAAAAATAGTGCTTTTAGAAGATTAGCAGTAATACTAGTTTCTAAATGTTATTTTACTTACTTTGTGAAGCAGGAAACAGAGTTTTCTATAAGGTAGTGCAGTGTTCTGGCAGCAATCCGGCAGAGTTTCTCCTTCTTCATTCTTTTTTGTTTGAAGTGTAAAATACTGCTTTATTTTCTTGTGTTTATATAGTGTTTAATTAATTGTTGTTTTAATTTCATTGGTTTGTTTTAAAAGTGTGTGTATGTCATTGGTTGATATTTATTGTTTTAACTGATTTGATTGTTGCTTTCCATATATGGAAAACGCACATTAAGCTTCAGTTATTGTACTTTTTTATTTTAAAGTGGTTTAGTATATTATATGTGAATGATATTGTTTATGAATATAAATATTATGTGCTTTTTATTTCGGTATAATACTTTAAATAGTAAATATTTGTGTGTATTTAATATATTTTATGATAATATTTAAAAATGTGCTTAAAACATGTTTTAATTGATTTCGTTTGTGTGTTGTGTGTGTTTATTAATAATTATATATTATTTGGGGCAAGTTGTGTATGTTTATAAATGTTTTTAACATGTCAGTATAATTTTCCTAACAATATTAGTGTCTATATTGTGTTACTTGATAATATTAACGCCTTGTATCTTTTTCTAAACATGTTTGATATTTCTTAGAATTATATTTTTGTGTTTGATAATACTGATATTGATGTAAGTGTATGACGATAATTGTATTTTGTTAAATAAGTATAGTCTGTTGATATTAGTATAATCGATATTTTTGTCCCAATATTATGGTAGGTCGATATAGTGTCTGTTGATATAATGTCAGTGATCCCTTTGTGAGATCATACAAATAGTTAACATCATTTTCATTTTATTGGTACAGAAAACATTTTTATGTACAGTTGTAAAGTGTATATAATGTGTTTACAAAATTCTGTGATATGAATTTTCAATGTAGCACATATAAATCAAACATATGTAGATATATCTCTCCATAGACACCAATTGGAATCTAGATCTTGTAATACATACCATATACAATTATGGTTGCTGTTTAAGATTATAATGTGCTGAGAAATCCCCCAAATCATTGCTCTCTATAAGGAAGAAAATATATGACTGTTCACATTACTAACTACACTTCACTCAGGAACTCAAAGGGACATTGTAGCCTGTGTTAATGTGAAAAACCAGTTAGACAGAATCCATATACATTTCAAACATGTACCTGTTCCTCTGGTGAGCCATAGAGCTGGCCATACAGGGAGAGGACCTCTTGTGCCAGCAAATCCCGCTCCTCTGGTGAGGGCAGTGGTCCTCTCTCTTGCTCGACCTGGCATTGTTGCTCCCAGGGGTGATAAACAGCAGTAAATGTGGAGGAGGCCTCTATGGCTGCAGCACTAAGAGGCAACTGAGCTTTTTCGAACCACCACAAACATGCACACGATGCAACCAATCTTCAGTGGAGCTGGACACAGCCATTGGCCTTCACAAAGTTGCTTTTATCAATGTTAGCCTATGGCTGTGTTTCCATTGCGGAGTTTACCACCCACTACGTGATCAACTTCCGTCATGCCCATCTGCTTCCAAATGTCCTATTGGCGCTGTCAGGCAGCCACAACTTGAAATGTTTCGAATAGTGTGTTTGTGAGTGTTAAGTGCATCCCCATCTCTCAAAATTGGGGCTAGTTTGTTTACATATGCAAACTCTGATGGACCCTCATTTATTTAATATAAACATTTACATGTAGTGCATTACTGTGCTGAAATGCAATATTTGCGCAGTATTGTTTACACTTCGGCTGACAGTATTTATGAAGGAATACAATTTAAAAACATAATGTGTAAATAGATTTGATTTGATTTGATTTCAGATTTGTAAAGCGCATAGCTACCCTGGGGTGTCCCAGCGCTGACAATCAACCTGTAGCATTCAGAGGGGGGAAGTTGTAGGGAGAGTTTTATGGGAAGAGCCAAGTTTTTAATCGCCTACGGAAGGCCAGTAGGTTAGTTTCTCTTCGGATGGGGAGTGGGAGGGAATTCCACAGCTTTGGAGCATTATATGAGAACAGTCGCCCCCCTGAGCGGGCCTTTCTTATTCTGGGGACACTGGCCAGGGAAAGGGAGTCTGATCTGAGCTGTCTGCTGGAGTGATGTGGTTTGACGAGAGATCTCAGAATAGGCGGGCCTCTGCCTTTGAGTATTTTATGTGAGATGCAAAGGGTCTTAAACGTGATCCTTTCCTTAATCGAGAGCCAGTATAATGATCTAAGGGCCGGTTTGGCAGAGCATCTAGATTTGGTCCCGGTCAGGAGTCTAGCAGCGGCGTTTTGGGCACATTACAGTCTGTTGATGACCGAAGAGGGAGCACCTAGATATAGGGCATTTCCGTAGTCCAGTCTAGAATTAACTAGCCCCTGTATTAGCAGTTTCCTGGACTGAAAGGGGATTAAGTGGAGGATTTTTTTGAGCTATCTGAATGAGGCCAAAGCATGTGCCGGCAGTTTTTCTGGCCTGGACTTTAAAGTTGAGGTCCTGGTCCATCCAGATCCCCAGGCTCTTGACTTCGGTCTTGGGGGTGCATGAGCTGAACACCTACCTGTGAGCTTGAGCTTATTAAGGAAATGCTGTCCTTGTGACTCATTCATATTGTAAGCGTGCATTCCACATGAGTTTGATGTGGGCGGGCAACTGGGGCTCACTTGTTGTGCGCAACACTACATTGCCTTGTAATGTGATCATTTTGTTGGGTCTTACCAGCCTCCAGTCCCCCCTCGATTCCTGTGAGTCTCTCTGGATGCATTATGGCAGGCACCTTCTCCTCCCATTCAGTGAATGTTGGTGGTGGAATGGGAGGTCCGCCGCCAGTACTTTGTGCCGCCGCGTGGTTCCTCTAGGCCAGATACTTGTCCTGGGCCTTGGGGTCTCCCCACCACTTCCTAATGTCACGTACAGTGCGTAGGGTGGTCCCTACAGCATATACTTTGCTGTGGATCCTTCCCCATATCTGTTTCTTATGTGCAAGTGGGGTATGTTGGACCAGTTCCCAGACAAATGTGGTTCTGCCCTGATTGTCTCATCTGCCATCACTTTCAATTCTGAGTCGGGGAATTTGGGCATTTTCTTGGGGGGCATTGTTCAAATTAATGAGGGGAGCAGGGTGCAAGGTAGTGGTGGAGATATGTGTAGTGTGTGAGGTGTGTGGTCGTAAGTGTTGTTGTGTGGAGCTAGGTGGGTGTGATGCTGTGCAATGTGAGTCAATGGTGTCCGGTCTCAGCTTGTGGTGTGCAAAGGATGCTGGTCCAGGTAGGGGTTGGTTTTTATCTCTGGTATGTGGGTGTGTCCACATGGGTGATGACCTCCAGATGTCTCTTCCATGCTGCGCATGGCTTTCCCTACCAGGATCAAGTTGGGGGGTGTCATTGTGGCGTGTGTGTTTTGATTGTGGGCGGCAGGGAGTCAGGCACACTTCGGCGTTATTCTGGGTTTGGTTGCGTCTGCCATTCATTTGGCCTGTGGGTGTGTGAGGTGGTCGGATGGCAGTGCTTGGTCTGCCTGCTTTGCATTCTCATCGTAATTGGGCGTGCAGTCATGCCACGGCAGGAGCAGCCGTTACGAGCTGTTGTACAGTTTTCCCCGTCCGCGGCGGTCCGATTTGCAGCTTTTCTCACCCTGGTGGACTGTTTTTTGTCTTAAAAATAAGAGAGTTTCCCAGAAACCAGAAAGGACCGGGTATCAATAGTATAAACAACATTTTTCCTTTCTGTGTTGTTAAGCTTCAAATTAGTGACCAAAAGGCCTACACAAGAACCATGATTTCTGTTCAAGTTGTGACACAAATAGTTGACTTTATACAACCCTATAACATATAAACAAAGGGAACAATTTTACATGTCCAAATTTAAATCTTACTACCTAGGACTAAATGGCTGGGAGGAATGGGATAGAATGATAAGATAATCCACTCTATTAACTCTCTATCCGATACAAAAAGTATCTGTAAAAATGAGTTCTTGACTGTCAGAAATCCATGATCTAATAATAGTTATGAAGTACCATTCGACTATAGATAAGAACTTGATCAATCTGTAGAGATGTGGTCTTGATTGTTAAAATAATTAAAAAGTATACATGAAATATAGCACCATTTGTATTAAAATGGTATAATTAACTAGATAATAGACTGGCCTAACCATACACATATAAGTAACCTTGCCAGTGTAATAACAGGAATCTTCATAAAACATATACACCTTCATGACCAACATGGTGTGTTAAGAAAGTTTTTTCTGACAATGATTAACTGTTAAGAAGTCCCAAAGGCCCTAAAGGTTGAGAATATAGCCATAGAAATGTATTAAATCCCTACATCGAAATGTATTAAATGTATTAAATTCCTATATAGTTCCTCTTGATATCCCAAATATGGGGTGCCAGAATTAGAAGAAGAGAAAAATATTCACGAGCTGTATATGATACACTCGTTCTGTGAATTCTAAATAATAGTATTCACTAGCCTAAATGCAAACTATGTTTGGTAAATCTATTGTTTCAAGTGATATACGTTGTTAAACAAATAAGACTGTTTGCAGATGGTAAATGTTTAATATAAAATGCGATGTTTACAATTACACCCATATGCACATTTGTAATCTTTCAATATAGCGTGTATAAATCGACACGAGGCACATGAAATGTGTACATGTGGCAAATACTATTATCTGTACAAATACCCACTGTAGAAAACAAATGTTGGTATTACGATATTAGTATACCGAGGAGATCTGTTGAAACAAAAGAGGGACATCGTTTTCTAATCGCAAACTAGGACTCAAAACAATACAAATTCTCAACTGTACCTGGCCGGGAACGTATATAGGGGAAATAATAGTTTTCTTCTAATAACACACTTAAGAGACTGATTACAAAAAAGATCGATTTTATAACAGCATAAGTAGAATAGTGCCGGTCATATTAGTATGCCCGTAAACAAAATACCAAGGTCAAAATAAATAATCAATATCAGTAACCATGTAAATGTAAATGTAAATGTAGGTGTACTTATATAGCGCAACCTGTCACCCAAAGGGCATCCTGGCGCTTGCTTAGGGAACCCGTCCTGGTATTCCCCTGTGAGAGGCCCCGGCAGGGTGTCCACAGGGTGAAAGCCAGGCATCCCGCCGCGAGGGGCCATAGTGGAGATTAAGCAAGCTATTGCCCAGAGTTGCAGAGTGAGACCCCGTGAGTCGAGTAGGCACCGGAGCGAGAATTGTCGAGGCCGTGGAAGTTTGAGCCCGAGACCCGCAGAGGCGGGGAATCGAACCCTGGTCCACGGTCGATCCCAGCTCCGGGTCTGCCGCCTCTAACCACTGAGCCACACTTCTCCACTTCTGTCTTTATCTACTATGAATAACATAGTTAACAGTATCAATGTATCATCAAGCATTAGAAATTCTAGCTTTAGATACGGTGATCGCACCACAAAAGAAAAAAACTTTTCTTAACAAACTACCAAAATGGCGCCTGTACTTAGGACCGATATATGCGACTGTCACATGACGAGGCGCGGACATTTATGTAAAAAATTGCTAAAAAACTACAAATATGGCGGACACGGTAACAACACAGGTGTCATGCATTTTAAAACAATCGAAACGCTAATCTGCTGATTAACTTAAACGAGGCCGCTATATAAAGCCCCGTTTCTGTGCCACTTCATTTCCAGCACGGGGAGCAGTGAGGTTGATACGATTTTCGAACCCGATTATACGGTAAGGAGGAGGGTCGAAATAGGGGGTTATGCTATAGGTTGATGATACTATCACCGTATTGTCGATACCACTCAAGTGACAGGTGGGGTAATATAAATAATTTTAGAAGGGTAGAAATTGGGCTTCAATGTAAATGACTATGCCCATGTCCCACGATACGGGGGATAGCAAGCTGCAATCAAATATAGAAGAGGGTGTGCTGGATATCTGTAAACAAAACACCCAGGCTTTCGTTTGTTTTTTAATCACTCGGGTTTTCGGCTGTTGTCAAACCAACAAGCCATCAAAAGTCAGATAGTTTGGCCTTTACGTAATTAACAGTTATGTGCAATGTCGTTTTTCATAACAGCAGCCAGCCTTTAGCATAAACATGCTAAAGGGATATTTTGGGGCATGAAATAGATATAGCTTGACAGTAAGGTTTGTTTATAGAACAGCAAACCATTTCTTAGAATAAGAAGCGTTGAGTCATAAACTATGACAAGCGCCAATAAAATAATGGGACCCCCTTGTGCAGAACAATATGTAGCAATTGGGTTCTCATTAGAATGTTTAAACTCTTCCAAATAATGTAAATATTCGTGATTCATGTAAAATCTAGTGAGGAGGGTAACAAATTTCATTCATCTAGGTATCACGGAAGAAGTTGGTGACCGCAGTAACACGGGTCAACGTAATTATACCGCGAACGTGGCACCATATAAAACCATTCTTAACAGCGGAAGGATAATACGCTGGACCAAAGTTCTAACCTTACTGGTATGTACTTATACCCAATGATAGCTAGTAAATGTTTGTAAAATTATTAGACTAGACACAGACTGTAAATAGAGTGTGTGATTAAATTACACAGGTCACTGAGGGAACAGTTCTGAATACTCTGCGCAGATTGAAAGTCGCAACACTGATCAGAAAAAAGACCACAAACACGAGTCTCCCCGTTTTTAAGTAAGTAGGGATGTTATTCATTACATGCCGATTAAGTGGTGTCAGTAGCAATCAATCTTACGCTACTTTTTAAATTACAGAAATTCTGAGAGCCTTATTAAAATGGCTCCCTAAAACACAAATGAACAGTTTTAGGCCTCAACATTCAAGTGAAGGACCAATAGTAAACTAATCAAAGTAAGCTTTTTAGTTACTCTAATAATTAAAAACTCTCAAATGCTTGACACGATATGTACACAACCTGTTGTATTACACGTCTTCTCTAGTTTTCTGTAAAATTAATTATGTGCATTAATCTTTGTAGAAGAAGACCATATCTGTTTTTAACTCGTCCGTCCTGAGGAAGGTGTTATATTATCACAAAAAGCACCGAAATGCGTCGACAAAGCACCTTTTTACATATTATGTTTTCATTAAATGTTATTTATAATTGTTGATTTATTTGTGATCAGATTTGAGTCTTGTTTAAAATTTTGGATCAGTGTACTCTGAGATAGCAACCGTAATAGGAATTGTTAGATAGATTTACATTGTATGTACCAGAGTACATGATCTTGATTGTCACATACAATGAATGCTCAATCATGTTTTTAATTGAAAAAATTGATGTTTTTAAAATAAATAAAACTTGAGAAGTAAAAGAAATCATTAGTGTTGTGTAGTACAAGTCAATTAGGGTTGTATAAAGTCAACTATTTGTGTCACAACTTGAACAGCAATCATGGTTCTTGTGTGGGCCTTTTGGTCACTAATTTGAAGCTTAACAACACAGAAAGGAAAAATTTTGTTTATACTATTGATGCCCGGTCCTTTCTGGTTTCTGGGAAACTCTCTTATTTTTAAGATTGTCCTAAACCTCTTGTAGCTGGAGAGTTAGTGTAGCTGTGTACCATGGATACCCTACGTACCTTTGGTTTTTCCGAAGATCAATTTAAGAAACTCATAGGAGATTCATCTAAAACGATTAATTCCATAACTTTAACTAAAAATGATGATGAAAGATGGAACAAGCTATGGAATCTCAAGAAAAAGATAATTCAAACCGAATTACATTCGGAATTCATTATCCAATATTGTAGAAAAGGCATTATACCGATAGGTCTCCAAATAAAAAATGAGTCGGGCCTATTTGTCACAAATGAAAAATTCAAAGAGAGTTGGACACTGATCGCGAACAGATGTAGTCACGATTGGATGTTGCTAATAATAGAGACTGCTCAAAACATCATAATAATTGAAAAGGAAGAGAAAGAGACCTTAGAAAAACAACTAAATGAGAGCACGGCCCTTGGAGATGCAAAGGCAAAGCTAGAGGAGATTCAAGACGATATTAAGGGGTACCAGGAATACATGATCAACAAGAAATCCAATAAGTTACGTAAGGATATAGCCAGTTACAAGGTGGAATTGGTGTACCCTTACATACAGAAGGATTACTTTGAACAACCGGCTGCAACAGAATATAATGGCAGACAGTTTAACTACAACAAGAATAGGTATTTTAAGAAAAACGTGACCTTCTCTGATACCTCATACAATAGTTCCGACTCGGAAGGAGAAAGAACTAATGACAATAGAAATAGGAGTGAGGAGACGGAAGGAAACGGAGGTGCCAATAGAGAATACCAACCGGCTTTTTTAGGGCAACAACACAGACGCCAACCCATGGGTTTCAGGACGCGGGGTAGGGGTCGTCCAGGCAAGCAACAAACTGGAGGAACCATGAGACGACCATATATGCGAACCCGCAGCCACAAAGACTGGGAATAGAATCAGAAAACCTAAAAGCACCAATAATAAATCTTTCAGATAAAATACTTACTACACACGAAATTAGCGTCCTAGAAAAGGGATTAGGGTTTGCACCCAGTACAACATGATGTAGGTTTGCCATAGAAAGGGACGTGAGAGACCTTTTTAGAAAAATTCAAATGAAACATTTTTTTGAAGTAAAGGAAAGGAGGGAAACAGACAATAAATCAGGACTTAAACCGCCATCAACGTGGACACCCATATAGGTATGGTAGGGCAAGAAGTAGATGCTTTTGAAAAAACAGTGACAATAGGTTTGGAAACATTACTAGACACAAAAGTATGGACACATAATAATTTATCCAAATTAGAAAGAGAGGCATTAAAAAATCTGTCCACCTGTGAGGAGATAACTATAAAACCTGGGGACAAGGGTGGAAGTATAGTGGTATTAAAAACAGATGATTATGAGAGAAGAATGTTAAATTTATTAGATAATCAAACATACTATAAACCCAGCAGTGCCAGAGAATGGGAAAATCTTAAAAAAAAGGTTAGAGATACTGTGACCTTTGCAAAGGAAGATAATATCATCTGTGAAGAAGAATACCATTTTTTAATTAACGATCATCCTAAAATTCCTGCCCTTTATGGGCTCCCTAAGGTCCACAAAAATATGGAGGACCCCCCAATGTGCCCTATAGTGTCCGGAATTGAATCGCTCACAGAACCACTCAGTAAATATGTGGATCACTATATTCAACCACTCGTAGCGAAGTTACCATCCTATATCAAGGATACCATGCATATGATTTCCAAGGTGGAAGGAGTATCCTTCAACAAATATTGTCAATGGCTCGTATGTCTCGACATCGAAGCCTTATATACAAATATTCCCCAGCAGGACACGGTGGTAATGATGGAGGAAATTTGGAGAAATGGATGTAGTGACCTTACGGCCCACGATGCGTTCATTATTGAGTGCATCGATATCATACTGAAAAACAATATTTTCCTGTTTAAGAAAGATTACTATTGTCAGATAAAAGGCACCAGTATGGGAGCAACATGTGCTCCCAGCCTGGCATGCTTATATGTGGGCAAATTCGAAACCCAACATATATACAACGAAATGAGTCCCTTTTTTGAGAATATAAAAAATTGGTCTAGATTCATAGATGATATTTTTTTCATCTGGGATGGTCCAGATGAAGACCTAAATACATTCCTTGAGTGGCTTAATTGTGGTGATGATTCCAACCTTAGATTCACCTCCACTAAGAGTCAGTGTAATGTTGATTTCTTGGATATCAAAATCTATGACAATGGAGGCACTCTGAATGTTGAACTATATGTGAAACCATCAGACCGTAACACCCTACTTCATAACAACAGCTATCATCCCAAATGTCAAAAAGATGGGATTCCCTTTAGCCAATTTTTGCGCATAAGATGAAATTGTAGTGATAGGAAAAGTTTTGAGATACACGCTGAAAAACTGAAACTCAAACTATCCCAACGAGGCTACCCAAAACGCTTAATAAAAAAAGTGTATAAACACGCAAAATATTATAATCGTGACAGCCTCTTTGAAAACTCCAATAGAACCAAAGAACAAAACAGTGGGATCATTATGGTATCTGATTTTATTGGCTTTAGTAACAAAGTTAAGAATTTGATCAATAAAAACTGGTCCACACTGAATAAAACAGGAGCGACACCTATACCAAAGCCTATTTATGCATATAGGAGAAATAAAACCATCAGAAATCACCTTGTCCAGACATTCAGAGAGCCTAAAGCAGGAATACAAATTTTTTTTTTAAATAACACCCCGATTAGAGGTAATTTATCGTGTGGATCCTGTACACACTGTAAGAATATTCTAAAAACAGGATAAATTGGAAGTTAATGGAATTGTTCATTGGATGAACAATCATGTTAATTGCCGTACATCTAATGTAATGTATATAATTATCTGCCCTTGTCAGAAATGCTATATTGGTGAAACAGGACGTGAAATGCGTTTGCGCCTCACTGAACATCGCTCAGCAGTAAAAAATCAGAAAAAGAATGCACCTTTAGTAGAACATTGGTTCTTGGAAAAACATGGCTTAGATGACATAAAATGGTTCATCTTGGAAAAAATTAAAATATCTGCCAGAGCAGGTGATCTAAACAAGAAACGCAAACAAAGGGAACAATTTTACATGTCCAAATTTAAATCTTACTACCTAGGACTAAATGGCCGGGAGGAATGGGATAGAATGATAAGATAATCCACTCTGTTAACTATCTATCCAATACAAAAAATATCTGTAAAAATGAGTTCTTGACTGTCAGAAATCCATGATCTAATAATAGTTATGAAGTACCATTCGACTATAGAAAAGAACTTGATCAATCTGTAGAGATGTGGTCTTGATTGTTAAAATAATTAAAAAGTATACATGAAATATAGCACCATTTGTATTAAAATGGTATAATTAACTAGATAATAGACTGGCCTAACCATACACATATAAGTAACCTTGCCAGTGTAATAACAGGAATCTTCATAAAACATATACACCTTCATGAACAACATGGTGTGTTAAGAAAGTTTTTCTGACAATGATTAACTGTTAAGAAGTCCCAAAGGCCCTAAAGGTTGAGAATATAGCCATAGAAATGTATTAAATCCCTACATCGAAATGTATTAAATGTATTAAATTCCTATATAGTTCCTCTTGATATCCCAAATATGAGGTGCCAGAATTAGAAGAAGAGAAAAATATTCACGAGCTATATATGATACACTCGTTCTGTGAATTCTAAGTAATAGTAATCACTAGCCTAAATGCAAACTATGTTTGGTAAATCTATTGTTTCAACTGATATACGTTGTTAAACAAATAAGACTGTTTGCAGATGGTAAATGTTTAATATAAAATGCGATGTTTTCAATTACACCCATATGCACATTTGTAATCTTTCAATATAGCGTGTACAAATCGACACGAGGCACATGAAATGTGTACATGTGGCAAATACTATTATCTGTACAAATAACCACTGTAGAAAACAAATGTTGGTATTACGATATTAGTATACCGAGGAGATCTGTCGAAACAAAAGAGGGACATCGTTTTCTAATCGCAAACTAGGACTCGTAGCAATACAAATTCTCGACTGTACCTGACCGGGAACGTATATAGGTGAAATATTAGTTTTCTTCTAATAGCACACTTAAGAGACCGATTACAAAAAAGATCGATTTTATAACAGCATAAGTAGAATAGTGCCGGTCATATTAGTATGCCCGTAAACAAAATACCAAGGTCAAAATAAATAATCAATATCAGTAACCATGTCTTTATCTACTATGAATAACATAGTTAACAGTATCAATGTATCATCAAGCATTAGAAATTCTAGCTTTAGATACGGTGATCGCACCACAAAAGAAAAAAACTTTTCTTAACAAACTACCAAAATGGCGCCTGTACTTAGGACCGATATATGCGACTGTCACATGACGGAGGCGCGGACATTTATGTAAAAAATTGCTAAAAATCTACAAATATGGCGGACACGGTAACAACACAGGTGTCATGCATTTTAAAACAATCGAAACGCTAATCTGCTGATTAACTTAAACGAGGCCGCTATATAAAGCCCTGTTTCTGTGCCACTACATTTCCAGCACGGGGAGCAGTGAGGTCGATATGATTTTCGAACCCGATTATACGGTAAGGAGGAGGGTCGAAATAGGGGGTTATGCTATAGGTTGATGATACTATCACCGTATTGTCTATACCACTCAAGTGACAGGTGGGGTAATATAAACAATTTTAGAAGGGTAGAAATTGGGCTTCAATGTTAAATGACTATGCCCATGTCCCACGATACGGGGGATAGCAAGCTGCAATCAAATATAGAAGAGGGTGTGCTGGATATCTGTTAACAAAACACCCAGGCTTTCGTTTGTTTTTTAATCACTCGGGTTTTCGGCTGTTGTCAAACGAACAAGCCATCAAAAGTCAGATAGTTTGGCCTTTACGTAATTAACAGTTATGTGCAATGTCGTTTTTCATCACAGCAGCCAGCCTTTAGCATAAACATGCTAAAGGGATATTTTGGGGCATGAAATAGATATAGCTTGACAGTGAGGTTTGTTTATAGAACAGCAAACCGTTTCTTAGAATAAGAAGCGTTGAGTCATAAACTATGACAAGCGCCAATAAAATAATGGGACCCCCTTGTGCAGAACAATATGTAGCAATTGGGTTCTCATTAGAATGTTTAAACCCTTCCAAATAATGTAAATATTTGTGATTCATGTAAAATCTCATGAGGAGGGTAACAAATTTCATTCATCTAGGTATCACGGAAGAAGTCGGTGACCGCAGTAACATGGGTCAATGTAATTATACCGCGAACGTGGCACCATATAAAACCATTCTTAACAGCGGAAGGATAATACGCTGGACCAAAGTTCTAACCTTACTGGTATGTACTTATACCCAATGATAGCTAGTAAATGTTTGTAAAATTACTAGACTAGACACAGACTGTAAATAGAGTGTCTGATTAAATTACACAGGTCACTGAGGGAACAGTTCTGAATATTCTGAGCAGATTGAAAGTTGCAACACTGATCAGAAAAAAGACCGCAAACACGAGTCTCCTCGTTTTTAAGTAAGTAGGGATGTTATTCATTACATGCCGATTAAGTGGGGTCAGTAGCAATCAATCTTATGCTACTTTTTAAATTACAGAATTTCTGAGAGCCTTATTAAAATGGCTCCCTAAAACACAAATGAACAGTTTTGGGCCTCAACATTCAAGAGAAAGACCAATAGTAAACTAATCAAAGTAAGCTTTTTAGTTACTCTAATAATTAAAAATTCTCAAATGCTTGACACGATATGTACACAACCTGTTGTATTACACGTCTTCTCTAGTTTTCTGTAAAATTGATTAAGTGCATTCATCTTTGTAGAAAGAAGACCATATCTGTTTTTAACTCGTCCGTCCTGAGGAAGGTGTTATATTATCACAAAAAGCACCGAAACGCGTCGACAAAGGACCTTTTTACATATTATGTTTTCATTAAATGTTATTTATAATTGTTGATTTATTTGTGATCAGATTTGAGTCTTGTTTAAAATTTTGGATCAGTGTACTCTGAGATAGCAACCGTAATAGTAATTGTTAGATAGATTTACATTGTATGTACCAGAGTACATGATCTTGATTGTCACATACAATGAATGCTCAATCATGTTTTTAATTGAAAAAATTGATGTTTTTAAAATAAATAAAACTTGAGAAGTAAAAGAAATCATTAGTGTTGTGTAGTACAAGTCAATTAGGGTTGTATAAAGTCAACTATTTGTGTCACAACTTGAACAGAAATCATGGTTCTTGTGTAGGCCTTTTGGTCACTAATTTGAAGCTTAACAACACAGAAAGGAAAAATTTTGTTTATACTTGGACTGTTTTTTGTGCCAACCGTCTGCCGCGGTCATATTTTGCGTACATTGCATCATCATTTGAATGACGGAAATGGTGCGGGTCATGCGGGGAGATTTTTCCCATTTATCGTGGCGGTCAAAGAGCTTTTCCGTACGTCATCGTAATGGGCCCCTTAGTGTGGATTGTTGGAGGTGTCTCCAAATACATTGATTAAAATGATAATAGCAACCCTGAATTGCTGTGTGAGGGTAGGTTTTTAGTATTGCTTGTATCATTGACTGTTCAAAGTCAATGATTATTTTTAGGGGAAAATAATATTGGTTTCGTGTTTAACTTTTTGGTAATCTATACTACTATTATAAAGAGAGAACTGTGTCCTTTGAGCCAGGTAAACTCGAAAAGTACACCACCAATCAAAACACCCAAGACATCTTTGAAACCCTCAGGGCAAGCAGAAGGACATAGGCTATTAAAAATAAAAAATATACGTTGCTTAAAAAATATAGAAATAAAAATAAATTAGTCCCTTGCAAGTAGCGCCAGCGGTGACATCTGCGTGATGACATCATTTGCGCTCCCAACAATTCCTGAACACTTCCTGAAATGGCGGCCAAGATCGCCACCTGCTGGGAGGACTGCCGCAGCCCTGCTTTCTGCTGGCGAAGTGGCGGCCTGTGCGGGCGGGGCGCCTGGATCGGGACCGGCGGCTGAGGTAAGGATGAGGCTCTCCGGGACATGGGCGGGAGGGGGCCGGGCCGGGGAGGGGGAGGGGTGCAGGAGGTTGGGCGCCGGCTCACAGACAATGTCGTGGCGGGCGGGGGCCGGGGCGGGTTGCACGCAAGCCTCAAATGCTGCCCCCAACCCCTTTCTGCCCAGGCAACGCTGGGGCGGGCTGCTAGTAGTTCTATGTAGGTAGAATTTTGCTTATTTGGTGATAAAGCATATAGAAAAGGGATGTTCGTATTTTGATAAAGTGCATGTATAGTATATAACTGATAACATGGTTTGGGTCATATTTTAAAAGTCCTGTCCATCATCCAAGTCCAACAGGTTTGGAGCTTTTGAAAAAGAGTAGCAGTTCCAAATATTATTATTCTTTTGTCACTTGATTTGTTATCATAAAGAATACATTGTTCTTCATTATGGGTAATTGTGAGTTCTGGGGGAATTTCTACTTCTGCAAAAGTTTTGGGGACAGGTGTGGTGGAGGGAGTAGTTATTTTAGTTCTAGCTATTGTTCTTTTTAGGGATGAAGTGGAGGGTATTTGGCCAGTTGCATGTTATGTGATTCTGGGGATCATTTACATATTTCTGTTGTAGACTTTTCTGATCTAATATTTGCTTCTTTTATATTGTCTAAAGCATTTCTAACTTCAATGTCAGCAACATTAGGGAGTGGTTATGCTCCCTAACATATATTCAAGTTTATCCTTTGTGACATCCCTCCCATAGCATTTTTTAGAATAGTATTTACTACATTTCCAGTTGACTTTTTGATTTTCCTGGGTTTACACATACCCCATATAACTTAGTAAAAACATTACTTTTTGTGACATTATGAATTTGGTGCCTTCAGTCATTGTGATGTTTCAAATGCTAAGAAAAATGTATATGAAAATCACTAAAAATATTCCTGTACTGATTTATTTTCTAAAATATATACATTGTAAGATGTATACTTACAATGTTGAATTTAAATTAGTTTTCAATGCTTATGGGTTTTCTTTACTTTTTGCCTTTCGTTTTTTTGCTGAGATTCCTGTTGGGCAAAAAAATAGTAATTTTAATAATTTATTTAAGTGTGTCTTAAAGGGGGTGTTGGGATTAACTTGGACCTCTGTTGTTTTTTTAATCAAATTGTTTTAATTTATTTCAGTTTGATACTTACTTTATTTGCAAGGCGATTTTTCAGTTTTCTGTAGGTATTTGAATTTTTCCAGAATTATCTGTAGAGGGGATATACATTTAAAAAATATATATTAATTATTTTGTTTCTAAAAATAGTGCTTTTAGAAAATTAGCAGTAATACTAGTTTCTAAATGTTATTTTACTTACTTTGTGGAGCAGGAAACAGAGTTTTCTATAATGTAGTGCAGTGTTCTGGCAGCAATCCGGCAGAGTTTCTACTTCTTCATTCTTTTTTGTTTGCAGTGTAAAATACTGCTTTATTTTCTTGTGTTTATATAGTGTTTAAATAATTGTTGTTTTAATTTCATTGGTTTGTTTTAAAAGTGTGTGTATGTCATTGGTTGATATTTATTGTTTTAATTGATTTGATTGTTGCTTTCCATATATGGAAAACGCACATTAAGCTTCAGTTATTGTACTTTTTAAATTTAAAGTGGTTTAGTATATTATATGTGAATGATATTGTTTATGAATATAAATAATATGTGCTTTTTATTTAGGTATAATACTTTAAATAGTAAATATTTGTGTGTATTTAATATATTTTATGATAATATTTAAAAATGTGCTTAAAACATGTTTTAATTGATTTCGTTTGTGTGTTGTGTGTGTTTATTAATAATTATATATTATTTATTCCTTACTGCTGCCCTGCTGGACCAAGCTTGCTGCCTTTTTGCCCTTTCCACGTTGTGACCTCCACGGCTCACCGGACCCGCTGCGCGGGTCCCCCAGCGCACCTTCATCAGCGGGAGTCGCTTGGGGCATTGTGTGACAACAAGGACTCTCCTGGGCTCAATTGGCGTGGTGCAGGGCTGCGAGCGTCAGACAGGGACTCCGTATCCCAGGAGTCCCTGTGCGCCCAACAGATTACACCTGGGCCGCTCTCCCTGCAGGACACAACCCCTGTTCATCTTTACTCCTATTAAAGGTCGTCATTATCCCCGCTGCGCGGAAGCGCGCGGTAGTGCGCCCGGGAGAAGCCCGGGACAAGGGCGGGACCGTCTGTGGCCGTCAGGGGCTGCAGGGCCATTGCTATTTGCTAACCTAGACACCACAAGGGTTTTCTATTGAATACGTATTCTAAATATTCCTTCATATTCATGATGTCCTCTTCTGTTCCGGATCCATTACCTAGCACTGTAGGGGTATCTATTCTTGGCCCACTGGACAAATACTTTGCTAGAGTTAAAAGTGAGGTAGATAGAGAGATCACGCTAGCAGAGAGGCGGGCCGAGCGTCGTTTCTCTATTGAACTCCTCAAAAAACAACCACTTCCTGTTCTACAGAAGGTTGACTCATGTATCTTATCAGACTCAGCTATACACAAAGAATCTGATGCTGATTTATTCAGCACAGACAACATACCACTAATATTTCAAGATACACAATCAGTTTCAGAAGACATTATAGTCATTACTGAATCTAATGTCACTGAGTCAATCCAAATATCTAACTCTTTAACTGACCCAAGTACACCTTTACTAAGTGATGTAGCACCACTTCACAATATAGATGTACCTTCCCCTGTGTTTACACCCTTAGGAACGGACTTACAACTGGTCAATGTACCTGATAAGAAGTCTAAAAAACATTCCATTAACGATACCAACAGCGTTTCTCGCTCCCCGCCTAAAAAGAGGAGAAGAAAGGGTGGGTCCAGAAAGGGGGTAAGGCTTCTCCCCATGGCTACCAGTAACATGTACTCCCCACATAAGATCATTAAAAATGGCGGGAAGGTAGATTCAAATGGGCATTCTACTGTTTACCCGAAATTTGCCCCTAACTATATAGGGCCTTTAGAGGATATTGAACGCCTCTTAAAGGCCTTAATATTACCGCTAACTGAAAGAGTCAAAAGGCTAGGGGAGAAGTTGGATCAGATCCTGTTAAACCAAAGTTCTACAGATTATCAACAATCCAATAACCAAAGTAAAACGCACTCAATAGCCAAACAGCACACTAATAATCCACCCAGGAAAGAAACTGCCATTTCTATATCCAATAAAACGACAGTTATAACAAAACCAAAAGACTCAGCGGGTACCAGTACTGCCATAGTTACCGAAAAAACAAATACAGAAAAAACCCACGCAGGTATACCAAAAAAAGGTTACATAAAAAACGATCCCCCTAGCAAGGATACCTACATAACAAGAACTAAAACTAACAACGTAGCAGATCTGTCCCCGGAATCATCAAATTATGTTATCATTCTTACAGGCGTTCCGGTTATCCCAGATAACAACATTGAACATAATTCCAGTTTAAAAAATAAAGTCATCCATTGGTTGCGCAAGAATAGACCGCTCCCAATGCATCTCAATGGAGACATAGTATCAGTGAGACGATGCAACTGGGTGGGCATACGACCCAAGGACGTCGAAGGAGACGTGATTATAGTTAACTTCAAAGATCACAGACTGGTCACATACATTAGTGACTGGTTCCCCGGGAGATGTGAGGGAGGCATATCTACGCGGAATCTGAGTTACTTCTATCCAGAAGCTCTGATGATGCCATTAAATAATCGATCAATGCGGACCACAAACTATCCCCCTATGAAGCGTGGACCTGACGTACCATTTAGATCAAATATAATTCGGAACCCGGCTGTCCATAGTCATTATAATGAGAATGACACTCCTTCTTCCCAATATATGTCCACAAATTATCCTCCAATGATGCGTGGACCTGATGCACTACATAGACCAAATTTTATCCCGAACCCGACCGTTCATAGATACCACAGCAAGAACGATAATCTCTTTTTTCAACCCATGTACCCAAATATATATCGGTCATCGTTTGAAACAATAATTTTCATACTGACAACCTCAGGGAATACTGGAACATACCACTTTCTAATCTTTTTCACACTTTCTCTGGTATGGATGATAATGAATGACTTAATGTATCATGGCCGGAAGAGAAATCCTTTTGCCTTCACACGTGTGACAGTCCATCTATAATAGAGGCCAGTAATTCTGATCTAGGGAAGGTTAACATGGACATTAAGAGTACGGTAACGATCAGGGAACTTACCCCAAATGTGAGTAGTGAAGGTAGTAGCAATGACCTTTGTCGTGCTGAACCTGTCAGTATCCTGGAAGTGTTCAGGGTGACTGATAAGAGCCATGAAACCCTTACGGGCAAGGAAACCCTGGGGAAGATCTTCCCAGAAATCACTACAGATAGTGGGCTATGTACCAGTCAGGGATCAGTTGTAAGCTCCGGGAAAAAATGGTCCATTACATTCTGGAACATAGCCGGCCTTAGAGCAAAAATAGAAAACCCAGATTGGAAGCTCTTCACTGAAAATTGCGATGTAATTTGTCTTCAAGAGACATGGTCTGAGAGTGAATACCATCTGAGTGGTTTTAAAACGGTTTCCATCCCTGCTGTAGGCTCAGTACATGGACGAGCAAAAGGGGGTCTATGTATGTATATCTCAAACCGTCTAATCTTTAAAAAACTACAGTTATATTCTCATTCCAGTTTCTTTCATATTGTTGGTGTGCACTTTAACAGCTCTTTTTCCATATTAATAGTTAACTTTTATAATAATATCCCTCCCGCCGATATATTGACAGTACTTAAAACTCTGAATAATAAGCTAAATGGTATTATTAATAGTACCAACAGATTGTTCACTGTAATATGGGGTGGGGACTTTAACTGTTCTTTATGTGATAGATCTGGAACAGGAAATTGCGGACTTTCCATTGAAAGGGATACCAATACATCTCACTTCGAGCACTCAATCTTGGGAAACACTTTAAATGCGATCTTGTTTTTCTATGATTTAGGGTTCGCAAATGAACTATGTTATAATAAGACTGTATTCACCCCAACCTTTAATGGTAGAGGATTGATGTCAACTATTGATTTTATCCTTATCTCATCATGTTATCAGGACTGTATTGTCAATTATAATGTTTTAAATGTCCCCCTTAGTGATCATTTCCCGATAAGGATAGAACTAATGGATACAGATCTAACAGTCCACAAAAGAGCAGAGTTTTTTTCTGTTGATGTAGGCATAAACAGGCAAAACGGTTATGCCCTTAAATGGACTAAGGTGGTTCCCGAGGTTTTCCTAAATAAACTTGTCAAAGATTGCAGCACAAACTTTGACGTCTGCTTGGACCCGGAAACTGAGGACGCACCAATCATAACCAATTTCAAAGTGATTATTGCTAGTATAAAAAAGGTTTTATGGGTTAATGTTAAGGCTAATAAGAATTTAATGAAAACCTGAGGCTGGTTCTCACCGGCCTGTCGTAAGGCCCTTAAAAAACTAAAACTGGCCCTGCAATCGCGAATGAGAAACCAACTTCTGATAAAGACCTTACGTAAGGAGTATAAAACTGCACTTAAAACACAAAAGCAGTTGCTAAGAGATAAAGCATGGGCAGCCATTATGGAGGCCTCTGAACTTAAGGACATGACAGCTTTTTGGAAAGCAGTCAATGCTCCTTTTTTTAATGATAATTCAAAAGCTCGCATGGAGATTGCTATAAATGAAGACGAATGGGTTAAGCATTTTGAACTCCTTTATAATCCAGTAGCAGCAACCATCGATCCAATAAGAGCTCCAACGGCCAAGAAAAAGTACATAGAAGCACTCCATCTTAATTTCCTGTTGGATGAGGTAATTAAGGGTATTAAGTCTAGCCTTGGGGGCAAGGCAGCAGGTCCCGATGGCGTACGTGTGGACATTTTTAAGAAGAACATCGGTCTCTGGGCTCCGTTACTTACTAGAACTTTCAATGCTGCTAGTTCTAAAGGATTACTTGATACGTGGTACCAATCGATAATAATTCCAATTTTTAAAAAAGGAGACAGATCTAAATGTGCTTGCTACCGGCCAATATCTTTGCTCGACTCTACCATTAAAATTATTGGGAGAGTCCTTCTAGATAGACTCCAGAAATGGGCAGAGGAACACCATATCATAAGCGATCTTCAATATGGGTTTCGAGAAGGTGTTGGCACCATTGAGCAAGTACTTAATCTATCAATTTTGATAGAGAAATACACAACGGCCAAGGGAGGTAGACTTTTTCTAACTTTTTTAGATCTCACCTCAGCATTTGATTTCGTAAATAATAGTAAACTTTGGACTATTCTAACTACTCTGGGAGTAGATGCAAACATTATTAGTTTTTTAAGAGAATTGCATAATGGGGCGTGTGCAATGGTCAGGTTTGGCCGGGATGGTGAATGTACAAGGGAATTTAGAGTTGGAAGGGGCGTGAGGCAGGGGTGTGTCCTTGCTCCATTCTTATTTTCTATTTACATCAACAATTTAGAGGACACACTCCTGCAGGAATGTAATGATATGCCCAACGCTTCAGCCCGCCGGTTACCTGCACTTATTTATGCAGATGATACCTTGCTTATGGCAAGAACCCCTGTAGCCATGCAGGCCATGATTACGTCTTTTAGTGCCTTTATGGATAAACTTGAATTACAAATAAATTGCACTAAGACCTTTGTGATGAACTGTGGTGGAAACGCCTACAAAAGGAAAAAAACTATGTTCTTTGGATCAACTCCTTTACAGCACACCTCGACTTTCCCATATTTGGGGATTCTCTTTGACCATACTGGAAATTGGAATAGTGCAATACAGGTTAGGAACTTATTATTTGCTAAAGCCATAATGGCCCTTAAGTCCTTTAGCAAAAAGATGGGTAAAAAGCCAGTCAAGGAGCTTATATATATTTATAAGACTAGCTGGGTCTCGGTGGCACTATATGGGGCAGGCATATGGGGAAACTTAAATGTCAGTAGTTTACAAGTAACTGAAAATGTTTTTTTACGATACCTATTGGCACTCCCAACGAGTATGTCCAACTACAATTGCCATACAGAATTGGGTCTTTTTTTCTTGGAAGACTTAATTAGAATTCAACCGATACTTTTATGGCACCGGATATGGACAAATGAGAGATGCCATCTTAATAGACTCATAATGGGAAATGCTCTAAAGTTGGATGGGGCAAAAAGGATAAAATAGTTATGTTACATTAAAATTGTGTGTAACAACATTAAGCACCCGGAGTTCTTCAATGAGCCAGAATCTATGTGTAACATTACTAGGAAGACACTGAAATTTTTATGCTTAAACTTCCTTGTGAACCAAAGACATTTATGTGAAATGGCTAAAAAGACTGTGATCTCCCATCAACTGATCACCAAAGGAAGGACCATTCAGCCCTATCTAAACTTACAAATGAAAGAGCATGAAAGGTTTCTATTAACCAGATTCAGATTTGGAATTTTGTTCAGACTACTGAGTTTCCCAGCCACGAATGACTGGTCTAAGGTATTGGAAAAATGCCCCTGTGACAATGTCTCTAATCAATCGGACATACACATTTTATTCTTTTGTAGATTTTATGTGACACCCAGGAAAAGATGGATAATTCCAATTCTAAAATATATGAATCAGAGACAGTGCCGCCCTGCATTTTCTGCTATACAGACATCTGAAGACATTTTCTCAGTTTGTTCCGTTGTGGCATTTCTTAAAAGTGTATTTTATTTGCGTAAGACAATGATAATTTGATTTTGGCCTGTGTACATAAATACTCTGCATACTGTTCTCCTTTCTTATTCTTTTAACAAAAACTTGATGTCTGTAAATTTTAATGTGATTTTATGTACTTTTCTGGTTATGAAATATAGCCGAATAAAGTCTTTTGATACTGATACTGATATATATTATTTGGGGCAAGTTGTCTATGTTTATAAATGTTTTTAACATGTCATTTTCATTTTCCTAACAATATTAGTGTCTATATTGTGGTAATTGATAATATTAACGCCTTGTATCTTTTTCTAAACATGTTTGATATTTCTTATAATGATATTTTTGTGTTTGATAATACTGATATCGATGTAAGTGTATGATGATATTTGTATTTTGTTAAATAAGTATAGTCTGTTGATATTAGTGTAATTGATATTTTTGTCCCAATATTATGGTAGGTCGATATAGTGTCTGTTGATATAATGTCAGTGATCCCTTTGTGAGATCATACAAATAGTTAACATCATTTCCATTTTATTGGTACAGAATTTTTTTTATGTACAGTTGTAAAGTGTATATAATGTGTTTACAAAATTCTGTGATGTGAATTTTCAATGTAGCACATATAAATCAAACATATGTAGATATATCTCTCCATAGACACCAATTGGAATATAGGTCTTGTAATACGTAACATATACAATTATGGTTGCTGTTTAAGATTATAATGTGCTGAGAAATCCCCCAAATCATTGCTCTCTATAAGGAAGAAAATATATGACTGTTCACATTACTAACTACACTTCACTAAGGAACTCAAAGGGACATTGTAGCCTGTGTTAATGGGAAAAACCAGTTAGACAGAATCCATATACATTTCAAACATGTACCTGTTCCTCTGGTGAGCCATACAGCTGGCCATACAGGGAGAGGACCTCTTGTGCCAGCAAATCCCGCTCCTCTGGTGAGGGCAGTGGTTCTCTCTCTTGCTCGACCTGGCATTGTTGCTCCCAGGGGTGATAAACAGCAGTAAATGTGGAGGAGGCCTTGATGGCTGCAGCACTAAGAGGCAACTGAGCTTTTTCGAACCACCACAAACATGCACACGATGCACCCAATCTTCAGTAGAGCTGGACACAGCCATTGGCCTTCACAAAGTTGCTTTTATCAATGTTAGCCTATGGCTGTGTTTCCGTTGCGGAGTTTACCACCCACTACGTGATCAACTTCCGTCATGCCCATCTGCTTCCAAATGTCCTATTGGCGCTGTCAGGCAGCCACAATTTGAAATGTTTCGAATAGTGTGTTTGTGAGTGTTAAGTGCATCCCCATCTCTCAAAATTGGGGCTAGTTTGTTTACATATGCAAACTCTGATGGACCCTCATTTTTTTAATATAAACATTTACATGTAGTGCATTACTGTGCTGAAATGCAATATTTGCACAGTGTTGTTTACACTTCGGCTGACAGTATTTATGAAGGAATACAATTTAAAAAAAGAATGTGTAAATAGATTTGATTTGATTTGATTTCAGATTTGTAAAGCGCATAGCTACCCTGGGGCGTCCCAGCGCTGACAATCAACCTGTATCATTCAGAGGGGGGAAGTTGTAGGGAGAGTTTTATGGGAAGAGCCAAGTTTTTAATCGCCTACGGAAGGCCAGTAGGTTAGTTTCTCTTCGGATGGGGAGTGGGAGGGAATTCCACAGCTTTGGAGCATTATATGAGAACAGTCGCTCCCCTGACCGGGCCTTTCTTATTCTGGGGACACTGGCCAGGGAAAGGGAGTCTGATCTGAGCTGTCTGCTGGAGTGATGTGGTTTGACGAGAGATCTCAGAATAGCCGGGCCTCTGCCTTGAAGTATTTTATGTGAGATGCAAAGGGTCTTAAAGGTGATCCTTTCCTTAATCGGGAGCCAGTGTAATGATCTGAAGGCCGGTTTGGCAGAGCATCTAGATTTGGTCCCGGTCAGGAGTCTAGCAGCGGCGTTTTGGGCACATTACAGTCTGTTGATGACCAAAGAGGGAGCACCTAGATATAGGGCATTTCCGTAGTCCAGTCTAGAATTAACTAGCCCCTGCATTAGCAGTTTCCTGGACTGAAAGGGGATTAAGTGGAGGATTTTTTGAGTTATCTGAATGAGGCCAAAGCATGTGTTGGCAGTTTATCTGGCCTGGACTTTAAAGTTGAGGTCCTGGTCCATCCAGATCCCCAGGCTCTTGACTTCGGTCTTGGGGGCAGGGGGTGATCCCATGCAGGGTGGCCAGGTGAGGGATGGGGGGAGTCTGCGTGGGTCCCCCAGAAGGAGGATCTCCGAGTTGTCCATACATTTGGTCGACTGGTTAATGGAGACGACCAGCTGGGTATCGTCGGCGCAGTTTTTATGCCGAATGGAGTTACGATGTCTTCGAGGGGAGACATGTATACTTTAAAAAGTGTGGGGCTCAGGGAGGAGCCCTGGGGGACCCAACACTGGAGGGGGAGAGCTCTGGAATTGACTGAGCCGTGGGTCACCTGGAAGGTTCTGCCTTCTAGGAAGGATTTGATCCAAGACAGGGCGGAGCCGGAAATTCCTGCCATGCTAAGACGGTGGATAAGAATGGCATGATCCATCGTGTCGAAGGCGACGCTCAAGTCCAGGAGGATCACTGCCACTGATCCTCCCTCATCTAGGATGGTTCTTGCCTCTTCGACCATGGCTAGGAGTGCGGTGTCCGTTCTCTGTCCTGGTCTAAACCCTGTCTGGGATTGGCGGAGCAGGTTGTTAGATTCTAAGAAGAGGGATAGTTGTTGATTGACAATTTTCTTGGCCACTTTGCTGATGGCCGGGAGGAGGGAGATAGGTCTAAAGTAAGACAGGTCAGCGGGATCGAGGTGGGGCTTTTTGAGAAGCGCACGGACTGTGGCTTTTTTCCAGTTGGTTGGGACGGTGCCTTGTGCAAAAGACACATTAATGAGGTTGGTGAAGGGGGAGGAAACCGTAGAAGCGACCAGTTTTAATTTGATCATGGGTGCTGGGTCTGTGGGAGCCCCACTCTAACCTGTATGAAGGGTGGTCAAAAACAGTTCTGACGACACCTGGGAAAACGCTTCGAGACGTGGACCCTCCGGACATGTGAGAGGAGTCGGGGGTGTAGGAGGTGCTGTGGGTGGGGAGGGTTTTTAGGATGTTGTTGATTTTTGATGAGAAAAACTCAGCTACCCAATTGCATCTAGTGCCAGATGGGTCTGGTATGGGCAGTGGTTCCGGGATTTTCGTCAGAAGACGAACAATACGGTAGGTTTCTTTGGCGGAGTTAGCTGCAGCTAGTTTTTTTTCCTCGAAGAAAGTTGCCTGGGTGTTTTTTATGCAAGTTTTGTAATCCTTCATGGCTGACCTGTATTCATTTTTACTTTCAATAGCCCAGTAATTTCTCCAAAGGTGCTCGAGCTTTTTACACCTTTTTCTAGGCTTGCGTAGTTCCTGGGTGAACCAGGGGGATTTAAAAGTTCCCTTTTTACTGGGGAGGGGTTTGACAGGGAGGATTACGTCGAGGGATTGTTCAATCCAGGAGCGGAGTTGAACTTCTGCTCGGGAGGGATCTGGGTCGAGCTCAGGTATAGTGGAGGCTAGTTTGTGGATCCATACTGCCGTGTCCAATTTTTGCCATGGGCGGGATGGTGCTTGGGGAGGAGAACTATCCGGCGCTTCGTTTGAGAGTTGAAGCTTAAAAGGGATTAAGTGGTGGTCTGACCAAGGGATAGGGAGGGGTTAGTTCACTACTAGGTTCGGGAGGTTAGTGAATATGGGTTCCAGCAAGTGGCCCTTAAAGTGGGTGGGCTGATTGCATTTTAAATGAATATTAAGGGTGGCTAGGTCTTCCTTAAGGTCCTCCTCTATTTTGTTTGATGAGTCGTTGAAGTGGAGATTTAAGTCTCCTAAGACCGTGAAGTTGGGTGATAGACAGGCAAGAGAGGAGATGGCTTCCACTAAGGATTTGCAAAAAAGATTTTGCTGTCCTGGGGTGCGATAAACGAGGATTCCCGAGAGGGTTTTTGACGGGGAGAAGTGGATGGAAAACCGGACATTTTCATAGTCCTGAATTGGGCTGTCCTTGAAGTGGCAGGACAGGATATTTCAGCGTTTACGTCAGCTGCGCGGGGTGGTTACTGTCGATTTGAAGGAGGGGGAGTGCCCAGGGTGGAGTGCTGCGAGCAGGTAAAACAACTTTTAAGAATATAACAATGTTTTAAAAAAACGCTAAGCGATCCTCCCGGCTTCCACCTCAGGAGCTATCGGGTAGACTGATTGCGAGCTGACCTAATAGCGCGACTTATATGCTACCAGTCGGTGCGGCCTCAGAATAGTGGGCGCAGCCTCGTTACCAGGCTAATGGCGGCAGGAATGAGATAGTACCCGCGGCAGCGTTTACGTCGGCTACGCGGGGTGGTTACTGTCGATTTGAAGGAGGGGGAGTGCCCAGGGTGAAGTGATGCGAGCAGGTAAAACAATTTTTAAGAATTTAACAATGTTTAAAAAAAACGCTAAGCGATCCTCCCGGCTTCCGCCTCAGGAGCTATCTGGTAGACTGATAGTACATTTCAAATGAATTATTTACACCTTTTTAATGTAATTTGTGGAAAATAAAGGCCAACACGCAAATGTTTCATTAAAGGATGTAGTAAAACCATATATATTTGTAGAACTGCATGACTTTAGTGTTGATTATCAAATATGTTGCTGTGGAAAATGCAAAAAAATTTCAAAAGAGTTTCCAATGCAGACATATGAACCCTGGGAGAGTGGGGAGATGACAGCCTCAGATGTACCGTCCATTTCCAGGCATTGTCACCATGGAAGACAGGGATATAATCATAAAGTTCAGATTGGATAGGAAAACTATACTGGATTTATGTCATCAGCTGGAGCCAGATCTTCAGCCTCACAACAAAAATACCACATCTATTACACCATTTGTCAAACTAATGACAGTACTTCATTTTGAGGCCACAAATACATTGTGGCACTATCTGTTGGAATGTCACAACAACTTTCAGTGGTGTGCTACAAGAAGTTCGTTCTTCAACGATGAGATGCATTAACAGCTTCATCCAGTCTCCACAGCAGAAAGATTTAGCCGATGTGAAGGGGGACTTTTGTGGCTTGGGATGACTATCTCATGTGATTGGAGCAATTGATGGCACACATATTGCCTTAGTGCCACCATACACCAGAGAACAGGTCTACCAGAATCAGAACACTTCCACCTTTGTGATACGGAAGAGCTCCATACCCCTCAAAAATGTCACAATTTGGACCTAAGAGGGCCTGGCTTGTTGGTCAGTACAACAATTCCTAATATTGTTTGGGGAATTTCTGTTGGAATAATCTGTAATTGTGTCACATTGTTTGGCACTTCTTTGCCGTTTTTTCTAGGAGACTCCGCTTCTCCCAACAAACCATGAATGTTGGCACCACTGAGGGATTCAACGATGCTAGAGGAAGTCTACTTCAATGAGACCTATGGAAGAACAAGGCAATTAGCGAAATGGCTTTCAGGCTCCTGAAAGCCAGGTTTCCTTGTCTTGACAAATCTAGGGGCACCCTACTCTACTCAGGTAGATAAAATGTGTCCCAAATGACTGTGGTCTTCTGCATGCTCCACAACACTGCCCTGTGATGGAACATCCTTTACATCACAGAAGATGGAGACCATGAAGAGCCACTGGGCAAGGATCCTAAATTGTCAAATGATGATGATGGTGGTGAAGAGGATGGAGTAAACTTATGTCAAGATGTCATTGGCAATTTCTTCTCATGAGTGTAAGGATATCTGTACATACCACTTTCACCGTTACACCAACTACTGATATGATGATTAGAGAAGTGTGTGGTGATAAATTGTTAGGAATGGCAAGTCCAGGGAAAATCAAGTTGAAGGTGGTTGTTGATCAAAGTTTAGAGACGTTGACTACTGTGTTTAGTTATATTATTTATCTCTGATTGTTTAGTGAAGCTGTGTCCTCCAAAACCTGACTTTGTGATGTTTCTTTTTTGTTATGTTTGATTGATAATCTTTTTGTTTTGATCTGTTTTAGGTACCTTTACTATGTCATCTTCATTTGGACATTTCAGAGTTATGTCATTTGCAGGTATGTGGTGCTGTTTGTAAGTAAAATGGAAACCTGTATTCATCCTGGGAAAGACAGACACAGACATTGGGTGTACAAATCTTGTACCAAGGCAACTTACACTGTGATTGAAAGGAAGATTTGAGGAATCCATTTGGATGTTTTCTCTGTCGTGTGTATGCACTAAGACAATATGTGTGCAATCATTTGCTCAAACCACATGTGGTAGTGGAGCAAATCATGTTAATCTCCCTTCATATTGAAAAAATCCTCATTGTGTGTAAAGTGTGTGTAGCTGTTATTGTGTCTCATCATTGTATGACATACTTTTTATGGCACACCACTGAAACTTGGTTGTGACATTACATCAGGTACTCGAACAGCAGATTGGAATGATCATGTGTTTACAAAACGTAGTTCTGCCATGTCTTTGTCTATTGGCGTTATTGATGTGGGATTCATTACGTGAGACAGAAGATCTGGCTCCAGCTAATGACATGAGTCAAAAATGCCTATTCAATCTTATTGTTTTGGGTAGATCCCCTTCTTCCATGTTTTCAAGGCCTGGAACTGGAAATGTGAAAAATTGGCACTGAGTATTAGTGTCATGTATGGATTGTTATGATACGGAAGATGTTGACAGACAATTATTGGTCAAATGGAATAAACATAGTAGTAGATGATTGAATGGTATATTTTCAGGGGAGTCATTGTTGGGGACTTGAAAATAACATTACCCATTTGCAAATTATTTATTTTTACACAAACCTTTGCTTTTTGTCATTTCATAGTTATGATAGAAGTAAACAAATACATTGATAGAGCTCAGATATACAACACTAGTCTGTGAGTTTTTGAGTTGTGAATTTATTGAGGTAAATGTGAATAAAATAAACAGGGTAAAAATGAAAAGGCAAACCAAAATGTGATGAAGTCAGTCATGGTGAATGAAACCATAGTTGGAGAGTCAAAATAGTTTGAAGTCCAATATCCAAACTATTGCTGGCATTAGAAAGGCAAATATGTCCAGAAATAGCCCACAGAGTGAATGATGGGCACACACTGGGTTAAATTAGGGTCTGCGTTTCTTGCTGTTGGTGGCAGAGGTCTTACCATCCTCACCTTCTGGTAATATGCTTGAACATCACCTCCTGCAGGCGTGGGGGGATCCACAGTTACAGGGCCTAGGTTGGCTCCAGGTGGTTTTTTGCGGTGGCAGGGTCTCCCTTCCTGTGGCTGCTCTAGATGTAGATGGGGCAGATGTGGTAGAACCTCAGGAAGGGTAGATGTTTCTGTGAAAACCCTGCACATATGGGTGTAAATGTCCTGCAGGACCCCAATTAGGGAGCCCATATTGGAATTGTGAGCCTCCATCTCATAAATGAGCTTCCTGCGCAACTGCATCATCTCTCAGAGCTCGGTGATTACCTGACCCATCATATCTTGAGACTAATGATAGGCTCCAAAGATGTAGTCAATGGTGGCCTGAGTCAGAGTGACCCCAGTGGCCTCATTATGCTGGCGCACAGAATCCCTTCCATGAGACCTGTGGAAAATATGCAGTTGAAATGGGACAGACACTTACAATAAGGTACCATACCATCATGTAACAATGAATGGAGATTTACATCAGTAATCTTAGATGCAGCATAATATATATTCACACAAACAATCCGAGTTGTATGATACTGATACTCTGAGGTTTCTATGTTAGGAAAATATGAGCAGAATACATTGGCAACTGCTAAATTGGGAACAAACAGGACAGTTAGGTTTAGTGAGCCCTTGTAAAGTGTAACAAACCAGACTGCACTCTATCAGATATTCCTGTCTCACCTTCAGTGTGTAAGATCTGCCAGACCTTCTCCTCCCAGGGCATGCGTTGTATTGGGGGCCTGGGAAAACCACCACCAGTCATGTTGACCTCAAGGTTACTCTTGGAGGCCAGGAAACACACTCTCCCCTGCAGGTTGTTCCACCTCTTCCTAATTTCCTTCTATGTGTGCAGGTAGTTTTCTACAGTATTCACTCTGTTGACCATTATGACCCACATTTGCCTTTTGTGAGGGAGTAGGAGCAACATACCCTCCCTTAACTGACAATGAGTCTGGTAGCAAATTCCTTGGTGCAGTGGAATGGCAAAGTATCATGGTTTGAAATTGGGTGTATTTTATAGTGAGGTATGCAGGTGTTTCCATTTGGCCAGTGGACATTAGTTGTGTTCTACTAACATCCATCCAATGGCCAAAGTGATGCTGCATTGTTGAGCGCGTACCGTGATCGACTCCCTCTATCGGGGAACTGCCACTAGGAGACTGCCAGCACAACTGTGAAATCTAAATCTGCTTGGCAGGACCCGTTGCTCTGCTGGCGATGGTGTACTGTTCGCCAGCATCGGAGTCTGCGAGCCGGCAATGGTGTGCTGCGACCACAGCAGGGAACACTTTGCTGATGCGGACGATAAGTCAGGCAGCATGCATCTAAATCCACAGGGTAAAGGACCGGCGACTTGCTGGAGTTCTTAGGACTGCTGCCATCGCGGGGCAGCATTAAGATAGCCAAGATCAAATTCAGGCCTTTAGGCTACAATTGAACAGTACAGGAACAGACAATACTGGTGGTAGATGAAGCGAATCCCACTTTTAATCTATCAACTGAAACTCTAGAACCAGCCTGTATGAAATTACTCTCTAAAGGCTTGTCGTATGTTCCCCACACATGTACAAACAAATTCAAACTATACACAGACATATTGTCTTTTTTCCAGAAAATTCGACTTAAACATTTCTTCTCTAGTGACTAATATTTTGCATTGGAACCATCTGATCATACACCCCTTTTTCGTGAAGTCAACTTTTATTCCATCTCTTGAACAACTAGGACCAGAGATGGCAATCTTTGAACAGGTAGTCTAAACCGCCTTGATCAGGCGACACGATTAATTAGGAAACCCATGTACAATCTAGATAAGGATGAATTCACACCCCTCACCCCCTTGGCTCAGAATAAGACCGTCACTATAAAAAATTGTGACAAAGGAGGGGGAGAGTGGTTATAGACACCAATACATATGAGCAAAAGATGCTAACCCCTTTGAATAACCAACAATTTTACATGAAACAGACTAAGAACCCCATTGCCTCAGTGACAACCAAAATCAAACACCTCACCACCTCGGCTCGTGACTTAGGCCACATCAGCGATAAAGAGTATGAATTTTTGAACAGCTCAAAAGAGAAGATGCCATGCATATACGGAGTAATTAAAATACATAAAAACAGTTTGGATCCTCTGTAACGCCCCATTGTATCCATGATTTGGTCAGTGACAGAACCCCTTTCAAAATAAGTCGACAATTGGCTGCGACCCCAGATTTCTAAAATTCCCTCCTATATCAAAGACACAGGAGAAATTATTAACAAAGTGGAGAAATTACCTTTTAATCCTCTTCACGACATCTTAGTGACTCTAGTCATAGAGTCACTATAAAGCAAGATCCTTCAAATAGAGGCAATACAAGCAGTCTCGTGGTTCATTGACACTTTTAAGATCCTCTGTCCTAAAACTTTTGTTTTGGATTGCCTAACAATCATTTTGATGGACAACACGTTTGAATTTGGCAACAACTTATTCAAACAAATATGAGGGGTAAGTATGGGAGCATTGGTAGCTCCATCGGTGGCAAACATTTACATGTCACAGTTCGAAACCAAATTTATCTACAATGAAATTGCTCCATTTTTTTGGGTCAGTGAATCACTGGTTAAGATCCGTTGACAACATTCATTTTGTTTGGACTGACATTGAGGAAATCCTTTCAGAATTTCTAGCATGGTTGAACCTTGCAGACATTAATCTCAAATTTACTGCACACACGAGGCACCACCAAGTGGAGTATTTACATATCCTTATCAGACAACAAGCAGGCAAACTTGAAGTGGATCTTTTTACCAAACCAACCGCAAGCAACTCCTTGCTACACTTCAATAGCTATCACCCGGCGCCCAGAAACAGAGCATGCCCTTCGTACAGTTTTTACCATTACGTCGTAATTGTACTAATCTGTCTGAGTTTGACAACCAAGCTATCTTGATGAAGGTCAAATTCATAGCTAGAGAGTATCCCCATCGTCTTGTCCGGGAATCATTCAAATGAGTCAGGTTCTATGGAAGGAATCACTTGCTGACCCCTAAGAGCCGAACCAAACCCGACCAACTGGGAGTTACTTATTGACATAAGCAAACACAGCCCCATTAAGTCTGGCTGATGTTGTGGGAGTGAATCGATCGATGTTTATACCGTAGAAGATAAGATATCTTAGATCAGCTACGCTGTTATGTTATTTTTAGAACCACTTATCGGGGACCTTGTCATCATCATCATTGTACTTATCCGCAGAGTTTTGCAGACCGGTAGCCCGCTTTTAAATCAAAATACAAGTTGACTTTCCCAGAAGTGTCCATTTGTTGCCGTGTTTATCCCAGCAGTAGCGGTTTTGTATTACGAATGAGGTAATTTTCCACTGAGGTTACCTATTCCTCTACTTTTCATGACCTTCATTGTTCATCACGTCCATTTCTAGGTTATAAATTGTTGTTTTCATTTATTTTTTTCTTATATAGGATTCCTTATCCAAGTTTTTAAATTCATCCTTGTATATAGAAAAAACGGCACCCATTTGTACGAGACATCAAGTGGAAACTTCCAGAGTGCCATCTTTATTATAATATTCAATATTCATTTTTTGGCATAGAAATTCTTTGTCAATCAGATCCCATCCTTGTACAGATTATGTTTGAATGTTTATAGTGAGGATGCAAGTGTGTTAGTATGATTCATGTGAGAGTGATGTGTATCCAGGTGTTTTTTTTACATATTTGTGATTAATTGTGTTTCTTTTTGATGAATTGTGACTTTTTGGCAATTGCTCTTATTTTTTGTATACTGTGTGTTGATTCTTCTACTTGTCAACTACATAATAATGTATTTATGTCATGAAAAGTAATATTACTCTGTTGACACTCAATATGAGACAAAATGAGTTGCGTTTAAGAAAAAGAATGAAATATATATAAAATGTTCTTAAAAAAAGAAGTAAAGATTTTGTACTAACAATAAAGAATATAATGAATTGTTTATGATTGTCACTAATGTAATTCTGAGATGGATTATAAAAAAGAAAAGGAAGTATATCATGGGTGAATAATTACGGTCTAAGAGGGAAATATTTTTGTTTTGTGTTTTCTTCATTCCCCTCCTTCCCTGATCTACTTGAAATTTGAGGGGGTCCCATCAATTTAGCTATTTGGCATTCACAGTTGTTTAACTGTGGGATTTGTGAGAGCTTTTATTGACTCTACTGTTTAGGGTCAAATCTGTATTGTGAGATCCGACATAGACCTTCTTGTACGACTATTTCTGGTGTATTGTTGGTTATTTAGTACTTTTTTGATTCACTCTTTCTGTTTTTCTTTCTTTCCTCTTGCAGTGTTCACGCAGGTGATTGTGAGTATTACTTGGATTATATACATTGTGGGGTCATCTGATAATCGAGTATGGATGGCTTGCAGACCATTGGTTTTTCCGATGAGGACTTCAATTAGCTTATGGGTCATGTTATGGGTAATGGAGGACCCAACCAGACACATCAATTAGATAATAGTGAATGGCAGAATTTGTTGAACATGAAGAGGAGATTCAAATGTATAGAATCACATGCTTTCTATATGTTTGAATATCTTAAAGTGGGTGTCATTCCCTATGGTCAAAGAGTTAATAATGCACCAGCTTTATTTGTTGAGATCAGAAAGTTCCTGGAGCGGTGGTCCCTTATTTCTAACCGCTGCTCCAGGGACTGGATGAGGCTTATCATTGAGACCGCAAAGGAAATCATGTCGGCTCTGATGCAGGTCATTTTAGATCTGGAGGAAAAACTTGAGACTTCTGATGCAGTACAAGATGTAAAAAGCAGATTAGAGAAAACCCAGGCAGAAATGAATGTCTTTGAGATTTATTTGACAAATAAAAAAACAGAGAAACTAAGAAAGGATCTAAAAATGGTTTACTAAGGAAAAGGCCTACACTTATCTAAATCCCAATTATTATCAGGATGGAGGACAGAACAGCTACACCCCCAATTATAATTATCTACGTAGAAGGTTTACGAACTTCTCAGAAACAGGATTGTCTGAATCTGAGGGAGATAGTTACCAAGATTCGGGTAATGGCCAATACAACTCCAGACCATTTAGAGGCAGACCCACACAGAGACATTTTAATGGACGGGGTTTTTTACCTCAGGGCCAATACAGGGGCAGGAATGTACTGTGGCAACAAGATCGAGGTGGTCAACATCAAATGAGCCCTCAACCTCAGTAATATGTAAAAACACGCAACAACCAATACTGGTGGTAGACAATGTCCCGGTGATTAGAACAGAGGAGACTTTACCTATTTATAACCTTTCTACCACTAGGCTTGAACCTGAAGATACTTCAATGTTGAGTAGAGGACTGTCGTTTGTGCCCTGCACCCAATTGAAAAAATTTAAATTACATGAAGATTTGTTCGCCTTTTTTAGGAAAGTCAGATTGAATACGTTTTTCATAGATAGACCACCCTTAGAAGAGGAGAACAATCTGTCAAACTGCAAACCGCCATCTACCTTCACATCTACTTTGGACATGGTAGGGCCAGAAGTTTGTATTTTTTAACAAAATGTACTGCAAGATATTGCTTGCATCATCAAACATCCTTATAAGCCACATTTTAATCTAACCAAATCTGAAAATAGGTCATTGGAAAAAATCAAGAATGACTCTAATTTGGTTATTAAACCCTATGACAAGGGTGGGAGGATTGCTATCTTCAATAAGAATCAATATGACCAGAAGATGTTGGATATGCTTTCTGTCACTGAACATTATAGGCCAGCACATCCAAGAGAACTCACTAGACTTAACACTCAGATCCAGGAAATGACCCAAGCTGCCCTAGTGGAGGGCTATATTTGTGACAAAGAATATAAATTCTTGAACAAATCGTGTCCAGTTATTTCATCGTTATATGGGTTGCCTAAAACCCATTAATCAGAGACCAATCCCCCAATGCGACCTATTATATCGACAATTGGCTCAAGTACAGAGCCCCTTTTGAAATATATAGACTCCTTCCTATGCCCACTGACACACAGATATGCATCCTTCATACGTGATACAGGGGACATCATTAATAAAATAGAGGGGATACCTTTTCACCCAGAGACTGACACCCTGGTGACGCTTGACATTGAGGCGTTATACACCAATATTCCTCAGTGTCAAGCGTGCTTGCGGTCTCAGCTCTCTTGGAGAGATTCCAGGACAATCGTCCAGACAATTTCATCTTACAATGTCTTGAAGTTGTCCTTTTAAATAACTTTTTTGACTATAAAGGTTCCTTCTACAAATAGATAAAAGAGACATCAATGGGTGCATCTTGTGCCCCCAGTGTGGCTAATACATTTATGGGAGAATGGGAGCTACAAAGCATCTATAATGAAGCAGCTCCATTTTTTGAAAATGTGTCTCTTTGGAGACGCTTTATTGACGATATTTTTTTTATCTGGGGTGGCCCTATTGATACCTTACATGAATTTATTCTTTGAATCAATGCTAGTAACACTAATCTTAAATTCACAGCTAAATTTAGTCAATTAAGGGTCGAATTTTTGGACATTACTATCAATGGCTCGAGTGGTCAACTCAAAGTAAGTTTATTCAGAAAGCCGACGGCTAAGAATTCTATTCTCCAGTTCGAGAGTTATCACCCGAACTGTCAAAGCGATTCAATCCCCTTTGGGGAATTTTTATGCATTTGGCGTAACTGTACTGACATTGCATCCTTCCATGAAAATGGAGATGCACTGAAAGAAAGACTATTGAATAGAGACTACCCTCATCGTCTGGTACGCCAAGCATATAAGAGAGCCAAATACTATAACAGGGAGGCATTACTACAAGGCTCTACACGCGCTCCTCAAAACCGTATCACTTGCGTAATCAATCACTTTACCCTTAATTTCAAAATTAAAAATGTGCTCAATAAAAATTGGAGGATACTAAATACAGATGAAAATATACCTCCTATACCACTCGCCCTAGTGGCCTATTGCAGGAATAAGAACCTCAGGGACCTGTTGGTTCACACGCGGAATAGCAAAAAGTCGACTATGAAACCCAGAGGTCAGTGACTGGTTTACCTATCATTATCGGCAATCATAGATGTGGTCCATGTCACGCCTGTGAGGCAGCCATAGTATCAGATGTAGGTAAATATAACAGCATGAAGATCAAATTACGTCATCTTACCAACTGTCGCAGCAGTAATATTGTCTATATCCTTTTCTGCCCCTGTGGCCTCGCCTATGTGGGGGAAACGGGTCGTGGATTTTGCCTGCGTTTCAGCTAACACAAATCGGCAATGAGAACGAAGAGAGTAGCAGCCCCCATGGTTCAACATTGTTTGGAGATGAACCATAGTGAAACAGAATTAAAATGGTCTATTCTAGAAAAGGTGCAAGCTAGGATGGGCCAATCCAGCGAGACAACGCGCAAAAAACGTGAGACATTTTGGGTGTTCCACCTAAATTGTGTTCGCAAAGGTCTCAACGAGGAAATTTGCTTGCTATGTCACTAAATGATCGTCTTCTCTCTTGTAGGCCCGGTTATCATATGTTACATTGGACTTTCACTCCAGTTTTTTGATACAATTTGTATCAAATTATATCTGATTTGTGGTCTTGCAGAGTAATTTTACTGATTTCTATAGTCCCTGTATGTTATATTTGGTCAGGTGCGTGCCATATCAGTTAGGAGACACATGAATTGCACTTTGGACACTTTGATCTATGTATGTTGGGTATACATAACTTCTTGGTTACCCTTGTTGAGGGATTTCAGTGTTGTTCAGGGGCTGAGTTTTTCGATGTTGATACTTAATGTCATATGCTCTTAATTGTCTTTGGAAATACTGTCATTTATATTTGCAGTTTTTCATTCTTTAAAGGTTAATTTTTATTATTTCAAGGTTAGTTGATCCTTAATATATTCGATCTATTAGTCGCCCTTGTTGCGATTAGTATTTTTTAACTTAGATCATGAATATTTCTATACCTTATAAGGGTCTTCTTCCCTTTTTGTGATTTGAAAGGAGGTAGCCATTTATTCAATATGGCTGCGTATGCATACCCGAGATCTCTGGTGCTACGTAGAATGGGCCGATTAGACTATTGTATATAGTGTGGGGTTATTTACAACATTATTAGGCGCATTTAATATTCATTGCGATTTCGCCTTTCTTATTGTCATATTACCTTTACTTCACACGCATTCATTATTTTTTACTTTTTTAGTAGCTTCCTACTCATTCAAGATGGCCGCGAGTATAGTCCTGTTTCTGCATCTATACTGAGTATGGTTCGATTTAATAGGGTTGTAGTTATCGCGAGGTTTGTGTGATTGACAGTTGTATTTAAAAACGGATATGTTACTCGCCGTACTCTACCTTTGATTTCTACCAAATAACGTGTCTAGAGGACGGCCGACACAATGGATTGCAACAGCGTTATCTAAAGTGAGTACCGGAGAGCCTATCCTATGCTAGCTAGATTCGTAGTTATATTTTGCAGACAATAGTTAACCCCTTAAGTGCTGCCTCGGTGCATTGGCCGACAGCAGCACTACCTCCCCAGTGCTGCGCACGACCATTGGACGTCCATTCAGCACTAGTTCCAATGGACAGCGCAGCACTGGGGAGGAATGTTTAATAGCAGCTATGAGGTTAATTGTCATGGCGTTGTTTACATTTGTGTTTGTTGAGGGTATTAGGTGCCTATACCGCTGCACGTACTACTATGGGCCCTCGCTATCGTTATTGGTCTCATACGTTCAGTAGGTATACATCTTACGCTGACCAGGATATGGACCAGGTGGACTGCATGTATTACTTTCTTGTTAGTATCAAGCGCCCCAAACTTGCTGCATTTATCACTATAAGCTTTTTTATTAATAGTGGTTTCCATGCATTAAGTTGGTACATAGTTAATACTGACCAGGTATATGCATTTGGCGGCTATCATTCACTATTTGTTCGTTTATTGGAACACGCATGAGTGCTTTTATGCTTTTTGAGATTTAGAAACTTTGAATCTCAACTCTGTGACTACAGTATAAGAATTAGTAGACATACAGAACCCTCTTGATTAGCGCGACGTATATCTTTCTCATATCGCGGTCAACTAGTGTTTAGTTTAAAATTAACTTTTCACTTAGGTTGAGGACATGCTAGGTGACTTTTTTAACATGATGGCTATAGGCGTTGACCTTAAGGTCACTTGGCACTTTAATCACGTAGCCTGTTTTATATTTTATACAATCTTTGACAGGCGAAGCCCTCACACCTGAGTAACGTGGTGCTACACATATTGGTCCGTGTAAGATGACTAGACTCAATTCTGAGAAGATGAAGAGGATTTAAAAGATCTGCCCTTAATTAAAAGGTTAGTATGGGGCTCACATTTATCGAGTGGGGAATTGTTTTTCCACAAATGGAATCTTTAATTAGGTAATGTTCCTATTACTTTTGAATTGAGGGCTCCATCTGTATGTTTTATTTTCAGTTAACGTGACTCATGTTCCAGTATGTTGTTTGGATGGATATCACTTCTTAGAGGAATTTGAATGCGCTCGTACTACACTATTGGGTAAGATATCCTTCCCACTTTAGGTGGTTATGGCTATGAATAATAGTTGTCACTATGGGTAATTACTCAATTTCCCTTTTTAGATAGCTCATACTAATGTTTTCTGGGCTAGCAGGTCTTATCCTGTACGTAGGCTTTGTAGCAGTGTTTTGTATCTGACTTTGGAGAAAGGACTTGTCGCTTTTTTTTATGTGAGTAATTCCATAACTGAGAATTAGAAATGGGATGGTTAGGTGACATGAAGGGCCACTGTTATATGTTGTATATTAGCTTTAACATTGTGCCTTTCTAAACATATTATATTGTTTCTTGTATTTTCCTTTCTCTCCTTTTTCCTTAAAATATTGAATGATGATATATATGTTGGTTGGTCGCACAGGCAGGACTATGTTGGGTTGTTATACGTACATGTACTTTGAATTCCTTTTTTCCTTGAAGTACAGTGTTGGTGACATTTATTTTATATATTTTTAGGTCCCCTGGGAAATGTATGTTTGAATCTGAAGAGGTCCTGAGGAAGGTGGCTTTTGTCCCACCAAAACGCACGTCGACCTAGTGCGGAATCTCATCTTGTGTATTGAGATTCATTTTTTGGCATAGAAATTCTTTGTCAATCAGATCCTATCCTTGTGCACATTTTGTTTGAATGTTTATAGTGAGGGTGCAAGTGTGTTAGTATGATTGGTGTGAGAGTGATGTGTAACCAGGTTTTTTTACATATTTGTGATTAATTGTGTTTCTTTTTGATGAATTGTGACTTTTTGGCAATTCCTCCTATTTTTTGTATACTATGTGTTGATTCTTCTACATGTCAATTACGTAATAATGTATTTATGTCATGAAAAGTAATATTACTCTGTTGACACTCAATATGAGATAAAATGAGTTACTTTTAAGAAAAATAATGAAATATTATATAATGTTCTTAAAAAAAGAAATAAAGATTTTGTACTAACAATAAAGAATATAATGAATCGTTTATGATTGTCACTAATGTTCTTTGGAGATGGATTATAAAAAAGAAAAGGAAGTATATCATGGGTGAATAATTACGGTCTAAGAGGGAAATATTTTGGTTTTGTGTTTTCTTCATTCCCCTACTTCCCTGACCTACTTGAAATTTGAGGGGGTCCCATCAATTTTGTTATTTAATATTCAAGTAGGTACACATAGTTCACTAGCCTACGAGCATAATGAACGTACATAGACCATTTGTCACTAAGTCATATCTACCGCTAACCGTAAAACTAACTGTCCTCCATGTACACTTCTATTGCAAGTAATCCAGACTTTGAACCTACATCATTATACCATGGCGTGAGACATACATATCCTGTGCTTTACCCTTCATTATCAGGTATTCACAAAACCTTATTTAATAACCTAATAATTTTGCCAAACACATAGAGTCGGCCAACATCATCCCCATCTTTTACCTTTTAGGTAGAACTGGTGTGCCTTCTACTGGTAATCCAGCACGTCACGACCTGTGTGAAAAGACAGCTTATATTCTATCCTATACTCGGTAAGCACACTACTTGGTCAGAAACAATTAGGTCCTCGTTTGAATATTTATATCGCAATCCATGCTTCTAGGATTCTTAGAACTTTTCACAAATCTTAAATTGTATCATTGGCTGAATTTGAGCACTTTCTGTTCTGATGGGTTTTTAGTATTTCACCCGTTCCTTTCTACTCTGTGCACTTCGGGTGATAGCATGGACTAGATGTTGACTGGTTATATTGTACATTTGGCAACTCTCATTCTATTGACATTGTCCAGCATGTGACTTGGAGGCAGTACAAAGTAGATCACCACAAAATGTATACCATAAAACTCAGTATATTTTAGGACTATGTTTTATGTTTATTTTATTCATTTTATAGGACAAAGGCGTGGATTTTCTGATGAAGAGCACTGAGCTCCGAAACGCGTCTTGAAGACCCATCATGTAGCTACAATGTTGCCATCCTTCTATAATTAGGATTTCAGCAACATGTCCAGATAATTGTGATATAGGCCACTAATTTGAGTGATGGTCATGTTGATATGTATTGTCATTTTTGTTTTCACATCACTAGGATGACTTGTGTCTATTGTTGTTACTTTTGAGAAGGAGATATGGTTCTAAAAAATGAGAATAAAAATAATGCCTTAGTGAACTTATGCTCTACACTGAGTTTTTTCATATCATGTCCTGGTCCAATATGAGTCTATAAGTGTTGTTCTGACTGCTTGATTGCCTAGGGATTTACCCTCAAATGTACAATTGAAAAGTGCTGCATGCACATTTGGAGTTTAAAACGTGCACGCCGCAGCACTAATGAGCAATATAGTGCACAGCCCGGGTAATAGAAGTATTACAAGCTTTTGATGTTGAAACATTGTCCTATGTTGATGACACATACTTAACAGATGATGACTTAGCAAGAGTAGATCCCATCATTCTGAGATTGTCTCACTTGGGCTACAAATTTACCTTAGAAAAAATCAAAACTTGCGTATCTCAGTGTTCTGTTCTTGAGATATTAGTGACCATGTTGGAAAAAGCCACATTTCCAAGTGAAGTGAGTGCTTTTACAAGCAGCAACCTGTCAGGAACCTCATTGCAGCCACCAGGTTTAAGGGGAAAGCACAGGTAAAGCTCCCAAGAGTTAGTAGGTTAAGAATGGTGCCACGTTGGAAGAAAAGGTTTATAGTGTCAAAATTCATGTTTAGGCAATGTCTGCGGTCACTGGTGATTACTACCAGTATGGCCGCCAAATGTCCAGAACACGCAATCCAAAAGTCGCAGTCTAGCGGTAGTGGTCGCGCGACTGCCGATCCGCTTAAGAACTGAGGAGGAATTTGGAACTGCGCACTTCAACTGAACTATGCACCTGGAGCGTGCGTTATTGAAGTCTGCGGTTCTTGTTTGGAGCTATATGAATTCAGAGTTGTAGAACAGATTCGTCGGAGTTCAAGTCACCTATTCTACAGAGTTTTATCCCATGCGCAACAAGGGAGTAAGAACTGTCATGCAGCGAACGAGTTTTCCTTGAGTCGAGAGCAACTTGGGGAACCGTGAGTTACCGGCTGTTGGGTGTAGCATCCTGAGCATCTCCAGCTGGTAAAATAAGACATTGTTTCTTTTGAAGGCATATTCAGAAGGTATTTACAAAGACTGGTTCAAGTATCTTTGCTATCTGGTGTTATCATTTTGTGACCGCAGCAACAGTATTATTCAGTTGAACATTTACAGTAGTAGAAGAAGTATTCTACTGGAACTTTATTTACTACCATAATCTAGACCAAATTGGTAAGTTAATGTTTCTGGGTTGGGAAGGTGTGGTGAAGTAGCGAAGCTCATATAGATAACCCTCATATGTATTTACAGACGCAGAAAACTCACAACCACTGAGTGTAGAAGTCAGTCTAGACTATATGGGAGAGAAGCTACAAGTCAGGCTTTGCAGGTAACACAAGTTTCCCATGGGGTATTAAGAATAGAGTTTCAATTAGATTGCAAGTGTTAAGTATTGTCTTTCCACAGGTGCAGTATCACTACACTAGCGAAGATAGAAGACCAGAGAAGCGTATTCTCTATCTGGCTGTGTCTCTCTCTGTCCACTTCCCCTTTCCCTGCTGCTTCAGCAGTTGCCAAGATTCATATTATTCTGGCGGCTTCTGTGGCGGAGGGGCATTAGGAGCAATCGTCGGCTTCGATGGAACTCTAGTGTGCTAGTCAATCAATCAGTCAATCAATCAATCATCGCATTTATATAGCGCACTACTTACCCAGAGGGTCTCAAGGCGCTGGGGGGGGGGGGGGATCTGCTGCTGCTCGAACAACCAGGTCTTGAGTTGCTTCCTGAAGGCGAGGTGGTCCTGGGTCAGGCGGAGGTAGGTGGGGAGGGAGTTCCATGTCTTGGCGGCGAGGTAGGAGAAGGACCGTCCCCCTGTGGTGGCTCTACGGATGCGGGGGACAGCGGCTGGTCGATCGAAGCTGGCGTTTGGGAGCGTAGAAGTTGAGGCGGCTGTTGAGGTATCCTGGGCCTTGGCTGTGTAGGGCTTTGTGTGCGAGGGTGAGGAGACGGAAGGTGATGCTCTTGTTGACCGGGAGCCAGTGCAGATCTCTCAGGTGTCCGGAGATGTGGCTGCGACGGGGGATGTCCAGGATGAGTCATGCTGAGGCGTTCTGGATCCGCTGGAGTCTCTTCTGGAGTTTGGCAGTGGTTCCGGCGTAGAGGGTGTTGCCGTAGTCCAGACGGCTGGTGACGAGGGCCTGGGTGACCGTCTTCCTGGTCTCGGTGGGGATCCACCGGAAGATCTTACGAAGCATGCGCAGGATGTTGAAGCACGATGAGGAGACAGCGTTGACTTGTCTGGACATGGAGAGGGAGGAGTCCAGGATGAAGTCCAGGTTGCGTGCGTGGTCTGTTGGTTTGGGTGCGCTGCCTAGGGCGGGGGGCCACCAGGAGTCGTCCCAAGCGGCGGGTGAGGATCCCAGGATGAGGACTTCAGTCTTATCTGAGTTCAGTTTCAGGCGGCTGTTCTTCATCCATTCGGCTACCTCTTTCATCCCTTCTTGAAGGTTGGCTCTGGCGGTGGCGGGGTTGTTGGTAAGGGAAAGGATCAGCTGGGTGTCGTCGGCGTAGGAGATGATGTTGAGGTTGTGCTGGCGTGCGATGTCTGCGAGGGGGATCATGTAGATGTTGAAGAGGGTTGGACTGAGCGAGGAGCCTTGAGGGACGCCGCAGATGACTTCGGTGGCTTCTGATCTGAACGGAGGGAAGCGGGCTCTCTGTGTCCTTCCGCGAGGAAGGAGATGATCCACTCCAGTGCCTTCTCTTGGACTCCGACGTTGCTGGGGCGTTGTACTAAGGTACGATGGCAGACAGTGTCGAAGGCCGCAGAGAGGTCGAGGAGGATGAGGGCCACTGTTTCTCCGTTGTCGAGCAGCGCTCGGATGTCATCGGTGACTGCGATCAGGGCGGTCTGACAGATTGAAGTGCCACTGTTTCCGTCTGAGCCACGATGGCAGAGGAGTTAGACCTTAAGACTCTGGCGGGAATCTTGGATGGACTGCAAAGTCAGTTAACCCAATCCGCAGAGGATAATAGAGCACTGAGGGAAGAAATAAAAAGGTCCCAACAAGAGAACCATATAATTAAAACTAAAATGGAGGAGCTTTTGGCAGGTAGGTCTTTAGACTCCAGTCGGGGTTCCGCTTCAGAGGCGACTACGCAAGTAATTCACTCAGTGGCGCCAGTTGTTCCATTTGCTAATCCTGAAAGGTTTGGGGGGGACCCACACAAAGCACAGATATTCATGCCCCAATGTTCATTGCATTTTCTGTGCAGACCTGTAGTGTTCAAGGATGACAGGGTAAAGGTTGCGTTCGTGCTGTCTTACATGAGTGGTGACGCCACTGCCTGGTCTATGCCGCTGATTTCCAGAGATGACCCAGCCTTGTACAATTTTGATGTATTTAAGAAGGAATTCTTACGTATTTTTGATCGAAGAACGGCAGAAGAAGCTACAGATAACGAACTTTTGGATTTGAAACAAGGCAATCGGGAATTGATAGCATATATCGCTCAATTTAACAAATTAATTGTGGAGACAGAGTGGCCAGAGAGTAAACGTGCTGCTATTTTTTACCGAGGATTAAGGGATGAACTCAAAGACGCTCTTGCTCAGATTCCAAAACGGCCACGGGAGATATCAGAACTAATTGACCTGGTCTTGCAGCTTGAACATAGATTGTCTGAAAGAAAATCTGAAAAGAAGAAAGAGTTTCGGCCCTACTTCCCACGGCTTGATAGAGCAAGATCAGAAGTCTCACAAAAAGAAAATGGTGTCGGGGAAGAACCCATGCAGATAGGCTCGATTAGAGGGCCTTTGTCCAAGGAGGAGAAAGAGAAAAGACGCGCTAATAATTTGTGCCTATATTGTGGGGTATCAAGACATTTTGTGAAAGATTGCCTCAAGAAACCCAAAATTGATGTGGCTTTAAAAGCCAAATCCCACCAGTAGAAGGAGCTGCTCTGGTGGGAAATCAAGGGAAATCCGCTCCCGAAATACAACAGTTAATAAACACTCTTCAATTGGCGGCGCCACATTTAACGGTATCATTTGTCATGAGATTCGGAACCAGGGAGGTGAAAGATGTACCAGTAATGATCGACTCTGGAGCTACTGGAAATTTTTGCGATCTGTCTTATGCCAAGGAAATGGGCATACATGCATTAAAGAAAAAACATAGTGAGGTAGTGAAGGCTGTGGATGGCACTAACCTCACGTCTGGACTAATTACAGAAGAAACTGAAACTTTGGAACTAGTAGGACTTCAGGGTCATCATGAATTCCTGCGTTTTAATTTGATTGATGCGCCGCAATTTCAATTAATATTGGGATTGCCGTGGCTTACTGAGCACAACCCACAAATTGATTGGGCAAGCAGGTCTGTAGAGATGTCCTCAGAACATTGCCGTCGAAACTGTTTTACGACTTGTCCACAAAAAACAGTAAGCTTGCCTGCTTGAGAACTGGCCCAACTTACTCGTCAAGTGTGTGTTTTGGAAACCAAAGAAATTCCAGTGGAGTATCAGGACTTGGCGAGTGTTTTTGATAAGGGCAATGCGGAGAAACTTCCACCCCATCGGGAGTATGATTGTAGGATCGAATTAGAACCCGGAGCCAAGCTGCCGTGCAGTCGCATTTATGCCCTCACCGAGGCGGAAAACCAGTTCTTAAAAAAATACTTGGAGGATTATCTCAAAATTGGATTCATACGTCCATCGCAATCGCCAGTCTCCTCGCCGCTGTTTTTCCGGCCTAAGAAGGATGGCACCTTGCGCACCTGTATAGATTATAGAGCGTTGAACCTTGTGACCATCAATAATCGTTATCCTCTACCTCTTATCTCTCAGATGTTGCATCAAGTGAAGGGTGCAAAGGTTTATACTAAGCTGGATCTTCACGGTGCCTATCACTTGGTGAGAGTTGTGGAAGGTGAAGAGTGGAAAACGGCGTTTCGCACCAAGTATGGCCTCTACGAATATCAGGTGATGCCTTTTGGTTTGAGCAATGCTCTGGCAGCTTTTCAACATTTTGTGAATGACATATTAAGAGAATTTTTGGATCGTGTGGCAGTCGTCTATATTGATGATATATAGATTTTTTCAGATTGCATGGAGAATCACATTTCACAAGTAAGAGCTATCCTGCAGAAGCTGTTAGAGAATCATCTGTACGTCAAGTTGGAGAAGTGCTCATTTCATGTGAACCAAGTGGAATTTTTGGGATTCAAACTGTCGGCTGAGGGGGTAGCTATGGATCCATCGAAGGTGCAAGCAATTCAGGATTGGTTGTCACCCAGAAATATAAAGGACATCCAGAGTTTTCTTGGCTTTGCCAATTTCTACCGGAGATTTATTCCAGATTTCTCGGCCAAGGTCCAACCTATCACGCAACTTTTGAAAAAAGGGAAGGCGTTCATCTGGTCAGACGAAGCGGAGGAAGCCTTTCAGTTTCTGAAAAAGGCGTTTGTATCGGCACCAATTTTGATGCATCCAAATCCTGAGGAGGAGTTTTTTGTGGAAACTGATGCTTCCGATTTCGCCACGGGAGGAATTCTGTCACAAAGAAATAAACAGACTGGACAACCCCAACCGGTGACTTTTCGCTCAAGAAAACTATCGGAGACAGAGTTTAATTATCCGATTGCAGATAAGGAGCTGTTGGCGGTCAAGGAGGCTTTCCAGGATTGGCGTCACTATTTACTGGGGGCCAAGCACAAGGTGACCGTGTATACCGACCATCGGAACCTGCAATTTCTAAAGTCCACCAAAACTCTTACTCCACGCCAATTGAGGTGGTCTTTGTATTTCTCAGAATTCGATTTTGTTATCACATACAAACCGGGAGTAAAGAATGGTAAAGCAGACGCTTTGTCACGAATGAATTGTTCGGGGGACAAGAGAATTCCAGTGGAAGAGCCAATGATTCCGTTGGAGAAAATTGTAGGAATAATCCAATTGGAAGATTTCACTAAGGAAATTCAGCAGCAATGTCCTCTTCAAGATCTCGAAAAATGGGCGGCAGATGATGAGAAAAAATCAATTAAGGATTCACTGCCGTATTACGATGATGCCTTGTATTTGCCCACCAGTGAACTACAGAAAAAGGCTTTAGAAGGTTGTCATGATGATCCAATGGCGGGCCACAAAGGAGCTAAGAAGACCTTGCAGTTGATACGAAGATATTTTTGGTGGCCTGGCATGGCGGCTCATGTGGGGCAGTATGTCGCAACCTGTGAGTTATGTATAAAAGGAAAGCCTACCAGACAGTCCCCACAGGGATTATTACAACCCCTCCCTAATGCCCCAGGTCCTTGGCACACAGTATCATTAGATTTGATAGTTGATCTGCCAAATAGTCAAGGGTGTACAGCCATTCTGGTATTGATGGACACATTTTCTATGATGAGTCATTTCGTTCCCTTGGAAAAAATTCCCACTGCTCCCCAGTTGGTGAGGTTATTCAATCAGCATGTGGTTCGTGTTCATGGCGTTCCACAAATCATAGTTTCTGATAGAGGAGCTCAGTTTGGGTCCAAGTTCTGGAAAAACTATATGCAAAGCCTGGGTGTGGACGTTCGTCTCTCCACCAGTTTCCATCCCGAGACTGATGGACAGACCGAGCGCGTAAATCAGGAGTTAGAACAATACTTGAGATTGTATCTGATGGAACAGGAAGGGATTTGGTCTGACCTGTTGTGGTCGGCAGAGTTCGCGTATAACAATGCCATACATGCATCCACTGGGTTCATTCCGTTCTACTTGAATTATGGTAGACACCCAACTTTAATGTTAGGGAAACTGGCTGAGGAGAGTCCTACGGTGGTAGAGTGGATAGCGGGTATTAAAAGAACTTATCAGCGAGTTCAAGCAAACCTTACCAAGGCAAAGTTATCATATAAACAGCAGGCAGACAGGAAAAGATGTGTGGGTAGTAAGTTTGCAGTTGGGGATCAGGTTTGGTTATCCACTAAGCACTTAAGGCTGAAAGGTAATCGGAAGTTTCAACCAAGGTTTATCGGTCCGTTTAAGGTTCAAAAGATCATAAATCCAGTGGCAGTGAAACTACAACTTCCGAATAGTTTAAAAATCCATCCAACTTTTCACATTTCCTTGCTAAAAAGAAATCCTCCACATGTCCGGTATAAAGGGAAACCAGCGCCAATTAGAATAGAGTCTGAGGAGGAATTTGAGGTTCGCAGGATCTTAGACTCCAAGATTTCTAGGAATAAGCTGCATTACCTAGTTGAATGGAAGGGATTCGGTCCAGAAGAAAGGTCTTGGGAACCCTCAACTAATGTCCATGTTCCAAGACTAGTGAGACTTTTTCATAAAACTTATCCTACTAAACCAAAATTGGGAGGGCCCCCTTTGGAGGGAGGTACTGTCAGGAACCTCATTGCAGCCACCAGGTTTAAGGGGAAAGCACAGGTAAAGCTCCCAAGAGTTAGTAGTTTTTTTTTTTCTTTTTCTTTTTTTTAATCTTTTTTTTTTTTTTTTTTATCCTCATTTGAGTGCACGGCTCCAATCTATCAAAATCAAAAGACCGCCACAGAGCAATAGGGCATATGGCCGTGTTCTGTGCTGTCTCAGCGTATAGCTGGAGGGAGAAATCATTGGGGAGGGAGGAAGACCAATTCCCATCAGCACCATTCACACAGGCCAGACATGATCTTGCTTAGGGCTGAGCCTTAGTAGATAGTGCCCGAGTTATCGATACCCCCATAACTCCAAGACACTTAGTGATGGAAGCAAGGGTAGGCAATGCGCACATTAATCATAGGACCTGGGGGAAAAAAAAAACAAAAAAAACCCAGGCTTATCGCTACTATCCAAGCATGGCCCAAAAATCTCTCCTATTGGAATTTCCTGCCCTGGCGAGGTCCAGTTTAGAAATTTGAAGAAGTGATGCTCGCCATTCATGCACTGTGGGTGGTTGAGCATCTTTCCAGTGTCTACATATCTCCCTACGAGCCGCTAGAATGGCATAGAATAGCAAATTGGTTGAGGCATTGCGGACTTTGCTATTAAGACCAAAGATAACAAGAGCAAGGTCTATAGAGATGTGTTCACCCAAAGATTGTGATAGCTTGCTGCCGATGGCTTCCCAATAAGCGGATAGATTTGGACAGTTGAAGAACATATGAATGTCTGTTGCTGCAATTAACCCACATCTGGGGCATACCACCGGACCTGTTAGAGAAAACTTGGTCAACCTATGCGGGGAATAGTATGCCCTACGTATAGTAAAAAGGTGGTTCCTACGAAGCCACGCAGGTTTAACTAGGTCCCAGAGTGTTGAGCAAGAGGCCATCCAAAGCTCCTCCACATCCAAACCTGGTATTGATTCAGCCCATAATGATGTCGGTAAATGGAAGTTGGCATCTATTTCATCTATTATTTTGTTATACCAGAGTGAAATTTCTTTCTTTGCCACTGGGCTGTCTAGAAGGCAAGTTACCAATTCACTATAACCACCTATAGGCAGCTTACTAAACCGTGCTGGCTGCTCCTTATATGACTGTGGCCAGCTAGAGATCTGAATATATTTAAATCTCAACAGATTTGGGCCTACTTTGTTAATTAAATAGTCCCATGGAAGCAAAGACCCATCCATAAACAAGTCATCCCAACTATTGATACCAGCTTCTATTAACGGATTGGTAAGTGCATCCGTTGTCCATGCAGGGGGAACGGGCAAGTTCCATACAGGAGCCTTCCCAGAATAGTAGCCAACTTTAGTCGCTTGCCTCACTTTATACCAAGAAGATGCAATCCCTTGTAAAACTTTTAATTTTATTTTCTTAAAGAATTTGGGGTCTCCAAATTTAAACAAGAAACCAGATTGGTCTACTCTTTCACATTCCAATAGTGTAGAAAAAAGAAGGCCCATCCCTGTAGATGTAGGAGTTTTAAGCAACATACGTGTATGCGAGAGCTGGAAAGCCCATGCATAGATTTGAAGGTCTGGACCAGCCAGCCCTCCCTTCTCCCTACGATGTCTGATTTTTTTCCACGAGATTCTGGGACTTTTACTATTCCAAATAAAGCTGGTAATTTCGCCCTGCAGCTTTGAAATTAATTTTACATCAAAAGAAAGTGGAATTGAGTTAAACAGAAAAGAAATTTTCGGTAAGATACTCATCTTCGCCAGGTTAACCTTACCCAAGACAGTGAGCGGGAGATGTGACCAGGCTCTCATGAGTTTCCGGCATTCTGCAGCTACTTTGGTGAAGTTTATAGAAGCAATTGCGTTGATGTCTTTAATTATGTTTATCCCCAGGTAGCGAATTTGGGTTTTGGATGTCCCGTTATTGTCAGTTATATTCATATTCCAGGACATTGACTCTGTCTTTGAGGCGTTAATCTCATAACCTGAGACTTTACCAAATTTGAGAGCCAGATCGACTATCTCTGGGTATGCCTCATCATAGCTAGAAGTAAAAATCATAATGTCATCCGCATAAAGTGCCACCTTTTTCTCCCAGCCACCAAAAGTAAAAGGTTTAATGAGTGTACTATCTCTTAAAATTTGAGAAAAGGGTTCGATGTATACATCAAAAAGGAGGGGGGACAGGGGACAACCCTGCCTAGTTCCTCTCGTGACCCTGAATGGCTCCGTCAAACCGCCGTTTATCAAAATTGAAGCAGATGGGCACCGATATAACAAGTTTATCATTCTTCGAAATCTATCCCCTGCATTGAACCTCCTCAAGGCCTCCGACAGGTATAGCCAATTCACCCTGTCGAAGGCCTTGGTAGCATCCAACGTGAGGACAGCCAAGGGGATCGCCTCTTTTATAGCGATATCTATAGAGCCTAGTAGTTCATAAGTGAGCTCAGACAGCTGTCTCCCCTTTATAAACCCTTTTTGATTCGGAGCTATAATATCTGGCGCTACCCGGCCCAACCGATTGGCCAATATAGTGGCAAAGATTTTGTAGTCAGCGTTTAGAATAGAAATAGGCCGATATGAGCCACAATCTGAAGAGGGTTTGCCAGGCTTCAAGATGAGGGTTATGGAGGCATTATCCCATGATTCAGGTGGCAATTCGCCGTCTCTCAGAATTTGATTAAATAGGGTAACTAATACTGGAGAGACCTCTGTGATCAATTTTTTTATATATTTCACATGGCAAACCATCAGTGCCTGCCGCCTTTCCACCCTTTGCTCTCCTTATAGCCTCCTCTACCTCTGTAATGGTTATATCCTCATCCAAGGAACGGCTCTGATCTAATGTTAAAGATGGTAGAGAGATACCTCCCAACCAACTCGTGATATCATTCTGAGTTACATCAAGATCGTCTTGATATATAGTTTGAAAGAAAGTTCTAAAAGCTACTCTGATTTCGTCGTCCCTGGAAAAGGTACCCCTCGCTGATGTAACAGAGGAAATGTTGTTACGGACCAGGTCAGATTTTGTCTTCCAGGCAAGTAATTTCCCTGCCCCCTCGCCATATTGAAAATGTGAGAGCTTGCTTGCCTCCCATCTCTGCAAGACACGTTTCTCTAGAATTGCCGATAATGCGGTCTTTAACCTATCTAGCTCAACGTGTTTTTCAGCAAGGTCTATTAGACCAATATTATCGATGTCAGACTGAACTGTCAAAATGTTTTCTTCAATTGAAGTTACTTCCTCTGTATACTGCCTTCTTCTATAAGCAACTTTATTTTTAATAAGGCCTCTTAGTGTACATTTAAATGCAAGAGTTAGTAGGTTAAGAATGGTGCCACGCTGGAAGAAAAGGTTTATAGTGTCCAAGTTCATCTTTAGGCAGTGTCTGCGGTCACTGGTGATTACTACCAGTATGGCCGCCAAATGTCCAGAACACGCAATCCAAAAGTCACAGTCTAGCGGTAGTGGTCGCGCGACTGCCGATCCGCTTAAGAACTGAGGAGGAATTTGGAACTGCGCACTTCAACTGAACTACGCACCTGGAGCGTGCGTTATTGAAATCTTCGGTTCTTGTTTGGAGCTATATGAATTCAGAGTTGTAGAATAGATTCGTCGGAGTTCAAGTCACCAATTCTACAGAGTTTTATCGCATGCGCAACGAGGGAGTAAGAACTGTCATGCAGCGAACGAGTTTTTCTTGAGTCGAGAGCAACTTGGGGAACCGTGAGTTACCGGCTGTTGGGTGTAGCATCCTGAGCATCTCCAGCTGGTAAAATAAGACATTGTTTATTTTGAAGGCATATTCAGAAGGTATTTACAAAGACTAGTTCAAGCATCTTTGCTATCTGGTGTTATCTTTTTGTGACCGCAGCAACAGTATTATTCAGTTGAACATTTACAGTAGTAGAAGAAGTATTCTACTGGAACTTTATTTACTGCCATAATCTAGACCAAATTGGTAAGTTAAGGTTTCTGGGTTGGGAAGGTGTGGTGAAGTAGCGAAGCTCATATAGATAACCCTCATATGTATTTACAGACGCAGAAAACTCACAACCACTGAGTGTAGAAGTCAGTCTAGACTATATGGGAGAGAAGCTACAAGCCAGGCTTTGCAGGTAACACAAGTTTCCCAAGGGGTATTAAGAATAGAGTTTCAATTAGATTGTAAGTGTTAAGTATTGTCTTTCCACAGGTGCAGTATTACTACACCAGCGAAGATAGAAGACCAGAGAAGCGTATTCTCTATCTGGCTGTGTCTCTCTCTCTGTCCACTTCCCCTTTCCCTGCTGCTTCAGCAGTTGCCAAGATTCATATTATTCTGGTGGCTTCTGTGGCGGAGGGGCATTGGGAGCAATCGTCGGCTTCGATGGAACTCTAGTGTGCTAGTCTGACACAACCACAATAAAAAGGATCCAATCTATTTTAGGTTTTCTGAATGTTGGTAGAACATACATACCAGATTATGCACATTGGGTTAAACCATTTACGAGCTGATTCATTTAGACTTTTCACACACACATTGGACACCAGAACATACACAGATCTTGTGCTCAGTACAAGCTGATATGCTAGCTGCAAAATAATTACACACATGAAAATACAACAAACTTGGAATTCGGGATAGTTGCAAGGACCACATGGTACACATATGTCACATTTAACGAGGGTGACACTGTACCAACTCCATATAAATCACATGTATATTTCAATGCAGAAATGTGTTTTGCACCAACAACAAAAAATTCTGATCGCAGTACAGAAAGCTGTAGTGAAAGGAAGATCATTGGCTCACAGAAAACGCATAATTGTGGTAAGCCCAACTTCAGCTTTAGAGGCTGTCAGGAAGGCTAGCAATCCCAGTGCAAAAGTCTTACATCCTAGATGGATACAGTGGGCCAATTCACTTCCAGCAACAGATGTGATTATGTCTTTAACTCTACACTACAAACACCAACATACCTATAGTATTAACAGGAATATCCTCTGTCTAGTGGGATAATGCCTCAAGATAAGAAGGAATCCATAATTTATACTGACAGTTCTGCCCAGCCAACAGTTGGAACAAAATACCAATACTTTGCCGCCTGTGCAGCAGTGAAGGGCAAAAAGAGGAATTCCAACTTTTTAAAACATTCACACAGTCACTAGATCAGTGCATTGCACAGCTGGCTAAACTGAAAGCTCTAATTCTTGCACATGAGAATACTGATCCTGAATTTCCCACACTTTTAGAGTGTGATTCTTATTACTGTGTCCTGTATTATAATGAGTATACACTATTGAAGCCAGAATGGATTCAGAGATTCTAAAGGGAACACTATCAAGCATAAAATGCTCTGAGGCCAGGAAGAAAAACTTAAAGCGAGGTTGCCATGGGTTCATGTTATTAACATGCTGAGCCAGCAAAGTTTATAAATACATGTTGCTGGGAATTCACTGTCTAATGAAGCTGCCAAGGCAACAGGGCACACTGCTGTCATAGCTACAGTAACTTGTCCAAACACAAGAAAAGAAGGAGATATTTTGAAGGCTGTCACAGCTTCATGCTATGGAAACCCTTTCTAGAAAAATACCTCTATCGGTTGAGTGGGCAAAACAGACCCTTTCCGTACCTTTCTTGAGTGATGAATAGAGAAATTTCAAATTTAGACCATAGGCTTGAATTAATACTAACAGCACAGGGTCTAGCATCTGCTCACTCAGGGGTGGTGACTACAATCTCACTACTGCATCAACTCTACTGATGGTCCGGTCTAGACAAACAGACAAAAGACAATGGGCCAGATATATCAAGGATGTATTTTGCAATTCTGAATTTTACAGATTCACTATTTTATAATCACAAAATGCAATGTATGTAAGATTTGCTAAAAAAAAATAGCGATTCCTACATATTACCTAATAGCGAATCGCAAATTGCGATTCGCTTTTAGGAAATGCATTCCCTTTCATTCCTATAGGCCGATAAGCACATAGGAAGGAATGGGAATACATTTGTAAATTGCGATTACCAATTTGGTAATTTGTACATAAGACATGGTTTCTACCTTTCACACAGGTGTAGAAATGGGGGTACTGAGGTTTATTTTAGCGATACAGGCTGTGAGAACACTTTAGGTTATTCTCTAGTTTGCAGGGAAGTCCTACTTCATGGATCATGAAATGTGTCCAAGGCAAACTTGTACTGTTACCTGAAGGGTTCCCCACCTGGTGGAATTTGTCCAGAATTCTGATTACTTTTGAACAAGAGTTATTTGATGTGGAATGACCAAGGTTGTTGTGGGATGAAACAGGGAGTGCCCTATGTGGTAACGGTTACTCGGGTTTTGACCTGTTCTACAAATGTACTTTTTTTCACCTGCCCGTACTGTTCGAGAAGTCATATTTGGCCTTCAATTTCCATTTCTAATGTGAACTTTGATAGTTTGAGCAAACTGAAAGCTTTATTGTTTCAGAAAAAGTTTCTTTCACATCTGCAAAGGAGACACTTGATCAGCAGTATGCAAAGTTTTCTTCTGAAATCCAGTTGCTAGTGCACAAAAACCTCACACAAAATTTTGGATAACTTGTGCACTGCTTTTTTAACACCTCACATATTGCGGTAGTAGTACACCGTTTTTAAATGATTGGGTTTGGGTTTGGGTTTGTTAGTACCTGCCTGTTGGAAAGTGAGTTATTAGTAATAAGGTCACTAACACCATCTAGGGCTCAGAATAAGTCTCAGAAATGTATTCCCATGCTCAACCCTTGGTAGCTTGGCTGCGAGCAGGCAGGTTTAACTTTAGAGACAAACATGTAAAGCATTTAAAAACACCAATTCACTAAATAATTAAGACACAACACACAATAAAAATCTAACACCAATTTGTATATATTGGAGATTTCGTTATGTTTAGAATGACACTAAAACTAAACCAATCCACTGTAGGGAACCTGAGATATTACTTTTTAAAGATTAAACACATGCTAGTGCGTATAAACCAATAGTGCCACTTCTGGACATTTGGTCACCACTGACTGGGACAAAGTCAAAGTTTGAGGCCGACCACGATCGAGCCCTTGTTGGATACCCTAATGGATGAAATGAAATTAAATTAAATGAAATGAGAGTTTATTGTTATTAGTTAATAAAAACCATCACAATACAAATTAGGTGTACATATAAAAGAAATCCCTTTTAAAATAATCACTTTTCTTAAAAACATGAATTAATATTACCATGACAAAGGAAAATATTGTGGTCTTATTTAAAACACTACATTTAAAACTTCCATCAATAATTATTGTGGATACTCTTCACCATTTTTATAAAGTGGCGTATGCATCAGTATAAAATTCCACATCTCCAAATGTCAACATCCTATTACTGTTTTAACATTGTATTGATATATTACACTCATGAGGCGGCATATGCCTTATGCTATAGTATGCAGTTTACAATTCTGTTTGACTGCTTTGTACTCCAATTGTAAAAACTTAAATGGATGATTTTTCAGCAGAGAGACGAGAGCTGGCTAAGCCAACCTTCAAGATAGTTCTTCTCCATATTGTCTATCTGCCCAATCCTTTCTTAATCCTGCCATCTGGCTGGGTTCAAAGTGTAGGGGTGTAAATGAAACTGGCTTCTCCTGCCTGTCTCCTGCTTCCATTGAAGATTATCATTTACTACCCCTCCCTCTGCCTCAGCATTCCTATGTAGCAGAACCCTACCCTCCCAGAGTGGCTCTCTAACCCCAGGGGCTACTTATCACCTCATCAAAGCAGCAATGCTAATCAGGACAGCCCACTGGAAGGCTGAATTTTGGTTTACAGACAATAAAGTCTTATAACTTCTTGTCTGTATGTATTAGGATAAACTCAACAATAGCATATTGTTGGATTTATCAATACCATTCTAGCAAGTCCATGAATTATATTTTTAGGACATCCTTGAAGTTAGTTATTTTTAGTAACTTCTTGCAATGTCAACCTATGTGGCTGAGGATCTGCAATGGGGAAAATGAAGTGGTCAATTTCTCTTACACCAGGTCCTGCCTATTTCTACAGGACACCATACTTCTGTAACACTTAGGGGAGACTTTAGGGGTTCTGAATATAAATACTGCAGATCCTCACTCCACTGTGCTCCTAGCACAAAAGGCAATTTTGGGAAGCACTTTATTGCAATGTGGGGAGTAAAATGTGCAATTTCACTAACCTCAAGGCATATACAAACCAGTTTATAAGGACATTCCTCTAAATACCTCACCCCCAAACATGGGACACCTCATGGAGGCCCTGCGGGTACGCAATATGCCAAAACATTGCACTTTATTAGTTTGGAAGTGCCCCAAAAACACCAAAGTTGAAAGTCGAGTTTGGGCACAATTTGCATTTTAAAAGCAGTCCTGCAACACAGGGATGCATTTAAACTGACCTCATGCTTCAGCAATGCACATATGTAAGTGCAGAAAGGGCTTCTGGCCTCTAAACTGTCATTCCCTATAACATAGTAGGGACTTGAAGGTAGTTTTGATCCCCCTTCCCTATTATGTACTAGGGCTTTATTGGGAGGTCATTCCAAACATAGGGGTACCCTAAACCATAGTATACCCTAGTTTATGTAGGTGTTTCTTTGTATTCTAAGTGTCTTTTCAGCATAGCTCTGGCCCTAAGCTTGGTTAGGCAGAGCCCTTGGACAGTCAGAGTCAGTTACCACCAGTACCAGTCAGCAAAAATGCGGTGCCCAGGGCACAAGGATGACTTTGCAACATTACCAGACTGTCCTCAAAGTGAGTCCATCCTTTGTACACTCCGTGCTTGGAAATCTTTGTGGAGGCATACCTCTTGTCCTTTTTTTTGTCAAGATGGTGATATTATTGTTTAGCTCCACAATCCAAGTTTAATCATGCAGCTAAATATGGATAGCATTGCCACAAGTGCTACTGTGTCATGAAAGGATGATACAGTATTTTGGCGTACCTTTGCTTCAGGAGCTTAATGATAACTAGGGGGCATATTACCAAGCAATAGCGATAATTATCGCTATTGCTTGGTTAGCGTGAAAAATTTACCGCTGAGCTGCGGCGATTTTTACTGCAAATAAACCTTGGTATTACCAAGGTGTATCGCAAATGCGATAAAAATCGCCGCAATGCATGAATATCGCTGAAAAGTCAGCGATATTCATGCATTTCCGAGCTAATGCTCTTAGCCATGTTATCCACCTCCCATTGAATAACATGGCTAAGAACTGCTCAGGGCAGGTGTTAGCTTTTGGAGATATTCCCGCTTAGCGCGAATATCTCCAAAAGTTGGTAGTAGGAGATAGCGATGTTAGCGACTGTTTTCAGTCGCTAACATCTTGGCACGCCCACTTTGCATGTCATTAGTGATAAATATCACTGACATGCAAAGTGGGGCCCAAGATGGTCGCTATCTCCTATTAGCTGTTGCTAACTGGTGTTAGCAACAGCTAGGTAATAGGGAGATAATTTTATCTCCGCTTTCTTGGCTTTTAAAGCCAAAAAAGCGGAGATAAACCCCCTTGATAATATGCCCCTAGGTTTTTTCTATTTGGCCTATCTGGTTAGGTTGCATGCAGCCTGTGTTCGGCTGTCTTCTGTGCACTATCAAGTGAGGCCCGGATGTATGTCTTGGAATGCAACTGGTCCAATCTACGGATATAGAACTACTGGTGGTCCTTTGACAATTCATCCGCAAAGGTGCCCTATGCGATTGTCGTTGCTGCAAAATGCATATTTCGAGCCTTACTTGGATGACACTGCTCCTGGAATTTCAGACCCTGGCTCGCCTTCAGCACGAAAAGCGAAGGCTGTCACACCTTGAGCAGCAGCTAAATGAATTGGATTTGACAATGTATGTTCATTGCATCGTGTGAGAGGGGTGCCAATGGAAACATCATCTGTGGAAGCTGGGAACGACAACGTTGTTTTTTCTGCTTCTCGAAACATTTACTCAATCGGGTGGTTTAGAGCAGAGATTGTTTTTTTATTTGGCAATGTTTTGACCTGCAAAAATGCTTTCATTCATGAGTTATTATTTTCTTTTTTAAGTTGGCTTTCATTCTGATTTTACTACTGAAGTGCACTGTTCTCTGATGACTTTTTTAGCTTTAGTGAATTATGTTTTAGCACAAAATTTATGAAGCTTTTTAGGCACCTTCCAAACAAGGAGTGAGCGTCGTGTGATTACATAGGCTCCGGGCACAGAACAACAACATTTTACATGCTTATTCTTGAAGTTGAGATGTTTTTGGACGATGACTTTTAACACACATTTGTTTGCACTCCTGTATGGGATAATGTATCAGAAATTGGTTTGCTTACACTCACACTTCTTTGTAGGCATATTATCAGGCCTTGAACATTCTAGACAAGACTAAATGAACTGAACAAAATGTATTTTTTTGTTTTAATCTTTTAATCAATTTTATCCCCGTGCTTCAACAATATACACAACATTAACAAGCAGGACAAGCAGAATCATGCGGAAATAAATATTTGGATCAATAAATAAATAAAGACCAAATCTAGTATATTTCTAAGAAATACAGGCAAATAGTCCTATATACAAGATTCAAGATTCAAGATTTCTTTATTTCGGTTAATAAACACCATAAAAGCAATGCAAAATTCATTATTACACATTTTAAAATGATAAAGATTATATACACGAATTACAGTTCAGTATTTACAGAAATAAAATGTTTAAAATCTTTGATAACAAAACAGACTAAATGGGTATAATAAATCCATAAACCAACCGCAATTTAAAACAGTCCACAGTGCATTATTGAATAAATAGGTTGGTGCACAGACAAAATATCGACTCCAAAATATCGACTGGACATAATATCGAGTTTTAAATATAGACTGGACAAAATATCGACTGGACATAATATCGACTACAAAAATATTGTTTTTCAGGTAAGTGAAGTAATATCGACTGTATAAAATATAGATAGCAAAAATATCGAATTTTTAATAATATATAATATTTTATAGTGTATTTTTATGTAATAATATGTGTGAAAAGTGTGTATTAATGTTATAAAATATTTTATTAAATGAATTTTGATTTTATAATAATTGCGTAATGTAATTCTGTAGCGGGTTGTGGGTTTATAGGGGAATAGGGTGGGAAGTAATTTAATAATAATTAATTAATTAATATATGTTTGTTAATATTTTTTTTTTTCAAAACCATTTTTATTAGGAGTTCGATCAGGTTTAAGCACAGCCCTCCACAATCAGGAGGAGACTGTCAACAGTAGATACAAAAAGACACATCATTGTCATAGCATCGAACCCAGTGCATAAAGCGGATTTTGCCAAACTACTCCCACCCACCTACCCCAAAACACCCACCAACCCCGTCCACTACCCACCCCTTATCCCACCCTAACCCGGTGCACGTGATCATAAGTCAGCCATAAGAGAAGGTGTACAAAGGTGGAGCCGGCCAACGGCCTAGGGTGCAGGGTCAACATCCTGTGGCAGTGCATCGTCCATGTCCATAGGAGGGTCGAGAGTCAGGCCCCTATAGTCTGCCCACCGTTTCCATATTTTGAAATGTTTGTGGGGACATCCCCGAGCCTCAAAAACTGGCTGTTCCAAGCCCATAATGAAGTCCAGGCCCGCTCTCCAGGCACTGAGGGGGGGGGCTCGCTCGCTCTTCCAGGCCTGTGCCAGGTCCCTCTTCGCTACCACCAGTCCCAGCAACAACAAATGGCGCTTGTAGATGTTGCCCCCAACATTTTCTAGGACATGCAGAAGGCCCAACCTAGGCGAACGGGGCAGGTCCCACCACAACACCTCAGACAGACAGCCCCAGACCCCGGCCCAGAACCGAGTCAACCGCACACAGGACCACACAGTGTGAAAGAGGGTGCCTCTCTCCGAACCACATCTCAGGCATTCCGGGGTTGCAATCAGGCCCGCCCGCCACAAACGGTCCCTTGTGAAATACGCTCGATGTAGGTATTTGAACTGAATGAAGCGGAGGCGGACTGCAATAGCAGCCCCGCGGGGGGATTCAAGGGCCTCGCGCCAATCGTCTTCGTCCAAGGGACCGACATCGGCCTCCCACAGGGCCTTCAGTGTCGAGAGCGAGGGGGAGCAGTGTGTGACCAAGGAGCGGTAAATCTGGGAGACTTTTTTGTCACCCAAATCCCCCATAAACAGTTTCGCCTCTATGGGACTGAAGTCCGGGAGCTGTTCCAGCCCCACCAGGCTAGGAGCAAGAGCGTGGCGAAATTGAATGTAACGAAAGAACTGAGACCTGGGCATGTTGAATTCAGCACTAAGATCCTGAAAGGATTTAAGAGTGGTGCCGGAGAGGACATGCCCTAAGGACGAGACCCCTATTGCGTCCCAGCCGTCGAAGCCCTGCAGCGACGCCAGCGCCGGCAGCAGGCCATTACGCCACAACGGAGTCTCCGCCGTCAGTTTACCCCACCAGCCCATGCGGTGCAGGGCCCTCCGCCAGACAGCAAAAACCACCTGAGTGACTCGTGGGAGCAGCCGCCTCCTCCTGGCCGAATACAACAGCGTATGAAGGGAGGCGTCGCCCATTAGAGAGTGTTCCAAGGCATAGGCCGGGTCACAGCGGTCCCCATACCACCACTCGTTGAGCACTAGGAGATGGGAGGCCTGATAGTAGGACAACATATCCGCGGTAGCCAAGCCGCCGCAGTAAGTAGAGAGGAAGCACGTACGAAGCGCCACCCTGGAGGCACCTCCAGCCCACAGGAACCTGCCCAACGCGGAGTCAACACTGCGAAACCACTGCGGATCAATCGGGTAGGGATGATTCTGCAGTTGGTATAGGAGACGGGGCAAGGCCACCATCTTAAAGATGGCCGATCGACCGTAAATGTTAAGAGGCATACGCGTCCACGTCTTGATGTCCAGCTGGATCTTCTGGTGGATCCCCACCGAGACCAGGAAGACCGTCACCCAGGCCCTCGTCACCAGCCGACTGGACTACGGCAACGCCCTCTACGCCGGTACCACCGCCAAGCTCCAGAAGAGACTCCAGCGGATCCAGAACGCCTCAGCCAGACTCATCCTCGACATCCCACGAACCAGCCACATCTCCGGACATCTGAGAGACCTTCACTGGCTCCCCGTCAACAAAAGAATCACCTTCCGCCTCCTCACCCACGCACACAAAGCCCTACACGACCAAGGCCCGAGCTACCTCAACAGCCGAGTCAACTTCTACGCTCCCAAACGCCACCTCCGATCAGCCAACCACGCCCTCGCCGCCGTCCCCCGCATCCGAAGAGCGACTACAGGAGGAAGGTCCTTCTCCTACCTGGCCGCCAAGACCTGGAACTCCCTCCCGACCGACCTGCGCCTGACCCAAGACCACCTCTCCTTCAGGAAGAAGCTGAAGACCTGGCTGTTCGAGCAGTAGCGGCTCCCCCCCCCCCCCCCCCCCCTCAGCGCCTTGAGACCCTACGGGTATGTAGCGCGCTTTATAAGTGTCACTGATTGATTGATTGATTGACCCGGTCCCAAACCGGTTGAATGTTCCGGCTCCACGCCTCCGTGGGCGAGGCAGAGAGGAAAACTCCCAGGTATTTCACTCCCTCCACCGCGATCCGAAGGGACGCAGCCCACGGGAATTCCACCGCGCCACCACCCAGCACCCATAGGGTCGACTTGTATGGGCTAAGAAAGAGCCCCGACGCCTGACCAAAGCCCTGCATCAAGTCCAGAACCCGCGGGCCCGTATGCTGCAGGTCGGTCATGAAGAACAGCACATCGTCCGCATACAAAGCAATGCGGTCCGTATGATCCGCGCTCCAGACAAAGCCGCGATAAAGCGCATCACTGCGGACCCTGGCGGCCAGCGGCTCCATGGCCAGCGCAAAGAGGTAGGGGGAAAGCGGGCACCCCTGACGCGTGCCCCGAGTCGCTGGGAATCGAGCCGAGGCCGCCCGTGACCCGCACCGAGGCCGTAACCTCAGTGTAGAGCAGGCGGACGTAAGAGACGAAGACCGGGCCGAGGTTCAGCAGAGGCAGAAGGGTGAAGAGGAAAGTCCAGCTGACTGAATCAAAGGCACTATCGATGTCAGCCAGTAACAACGCCGCCTGATCCTCCGAAGCCCCGATCGCATCAATCGCCGCCTGTGCCCGCCGTATATTGTGCCGTGTTGCCCGGCGTGGCATAAAGCCAGCCTGATCAGGATGAACAAGGGCAGAGATATGAGGAAGTAAGCGATTCGCGAGCGCCTTGGCCAGAAGCTTGGCCTCGAAGTTAATAAGGGAGATGGGGCGATAAGAGTCATGGCGGTCCGGTGGCCTTCCCGGCTTCTGGAACACAACAATTTCGGCATGACGCCAGTCCGGTGGGAGGCGGCCCTGCTCTCGCGCCAGCTCCAGGGCACGCAGGTAGTGCGGCCCGAGCTGCAGATGGAACTTCTTATAGAATTCACTGGGAAAGCCGCTCGGTCCCGGTGCCTTGCCCACATTCAGTTGACCCAGCGCTTCCCCGAGTTCCTCAGCCGTCAGGGGGAGATCCAGGGCGTCACGCACCTCATCAGACACAGCAGCGGGGGGAACCAATGTGAGATAATCCGCAATAGCAGCGGGGGAGAGAGTCTCCCGGGAGGCATATTGATGCCCATAATAGTGCGCGAAGCTCGCGGCAAGAGCGGCCGGGTCTGTAATTGCCACACCTGCGGCATCGACGAGACCCGGGAGCGTAAGGGGCTGCAATGTCTGTTGACAGAGCCGATGGAGTATTGTGCATGACTTGCCACCCCACTGGTAAACCCGGCTACGGGTGGCCAGCCACGCCTGGCGAGCCTCGTTCAATAAGACCGAAGAGTATGTTTGCTGCGCCTGCAGGAGCCGCCGCAGGGCAACGTCATCCGCCGCATCTCTGTGGCGAGCCTCTAGTTCATCCACCCGCCCCGCCGCAGCGGCAATGCCCTCCAGCCGAGTCCGACGAGCCAATGCACACCAGGCAAGATCAACACCCCGCAGAGTGGGCTTCATGGCCTCCCAGACAGTCACCGCATCTACACCCACTGCAAGGTTGTCCTGCCAGTATTGGGCGATCGCGCCACGAAGATGCTGGGAATAGTCAGGTCGTTGTAGATGCCACGTGGACATCCGCCATCTGAAGGGCTGGCGCGGTCTATGTAGGTCTATCTGGACTGCTACCGGGGAATGGTCGGAGAGCCCGCGAGGCCGAATCGCCGCCCCTTTAACTCTAGCAAGGAAGGCCCTCGGGACAAACACATAGTCCAGGCGCGAAAGGGAGCCATGGACCGCTGAGACATAGGTGTACTCAGGGCGCTCGGCATGTAAATGCCTCCAGACATCTGCCCATCCTAGCACATCCATCATAGCCCCCAACCGCGTAGGGGAGGGAACAGGCACCACCCCAGGCCTCCGCTGCCGGTCCACAGCCACATCCACAACATCATTCCAGTCGCCCCCAATCAGCGCCAAGGAGTCGGGAAGTTCAGTCCACAAGGCAAATAACCGCTCAGCCAAGGCCCATTGCAGGGGGGGGGGGAGCATAGACACATCCAAACACCACAGGTTCCGCACCAATCTTCCCCTGGACAAACACAAAACGCCCCTGAGGGTCGAGCCACTGAAGCTCGTGAGTGTATGCCAGCCGCCTATGAATAAGGATGGCTACCCCCCTGGAACCTCTGGCAAACCCAGCATGGAACACCTGGTGGAAGCCAAAGCGCTGGAGACTCAGGGCCTTCGTGCCCAGCATGTGCGTTTCCTGGAGCATGAGCACATCTGCTAGATCCCTCTTGGCCCAGCGAAGTACCGCCCCCCTTTTAATCTTGTCCAAGAGACCCCGGACATTCCAGCTAAGAACATGCATGGAGGCGCCAGAAGGCGCCAAACGAGGGACATCAACTATCGTCACGACTCACCCAGTCCCACAATCCCCGGCCCCCGGCCCAGGCCCCACACCCCAAAGTAGCATAGGTCAGAAAGATCACGTGCACCCCAGAAAACAGTACCCCAATACCCACACCCCCCACAACGCCAACCCCCCCAACTCGCCACCAAACAGCCCCAAACCCCCCACCCCCACCCCAATACCTCAAGAAACAATGAAGTATCTGTCGCGGCATACGGTACTTCAGGCACAAAACAGAGCGCCCAAAGTCAGGCATGCCAATGGATCCCACACAACCCCCTAGCACCAACCAAGCACACACCCAAAAACCTCCCCCAACCCCAATAGGAGGAAGCAGCCCTCAAAACATGCCCCGTCCTCCCCCCCATCAATAAGCACAATCAATAACATTGCAAAATATAGTGCATTTGTACACAGGAGTCCCAGCTTGGCACATAGGAGTCAGGTATTACTGCACCAGATGAGGTCCGAACCGACGTGCAGCAGGTCGCCGCCGCAGCAGGCGTCCACAATAGAGATGCAAGAGTCAAGGGTCGGTGAACAGAAGTCACGACCCCCCGCCAGAGTGATCCGTCTCCGGCTGCGTGTCCCCCAAAAGGGGGTCCCTAGACAGGGACCTCCGCCTCGAACGGGACTTGCGGTGCCGCTTCCCTTTGGCCTGTTGATCGCTCCGCTCCTGAGATGAACTGCGAGAGGAGCCGGAGTGTAGCCCCGGCTGGACGTGTGGCCGAAGCCGGACCGCCTCGTCCGTCCAGGCAAAGACAGCCTCCGGAGAATCAAAGAAGTGGGTCCTCGAATTGTAGATGACACGGAGGCGGGCCGGGTATAGCAATGAGTATTGAAGTTTCAGGCCCCGGAGCTTGGCCTTGGCTGCCAGAAAGGAATGCCGCTGCTGTTGAACCAACTTGGTATAGTCTGGGAAGATCATGATTTTGCAATTTTCAAACAGCAGGGTGTCCTTGAGTCTCGCCTCCCGGAGGATGGCATCCCTGTCGTGGTAATTCAGGATCCGAGCAAGGATCGGGCGAGGCCGCTCCCCAGCCGGCGGCTTCTGTGTCAGGGCGCGGTGGGCGCCTTCGACCACAAAACAGCGTGACAGGGTGTCCGGGGGTAACCAGCTCTCCAGCCACCGGGAAAGGAACACATCCGTAGGCCCCTTCTCGCATCCCTCCGGAAAGCCCACAAAGCGCAGATTGTTCCGCCGTGCCCGCCCTTCGGCATCCTCCACACGGAGCGCCAGGCCCCGCCGCGTCTGCTACAGGCCGGCCACTCTCTTCTTCAGGGCATCGACATCGCCTTCCACCGTCGTGACCCTGGTTTCGGCCTCCGTGATGCGAGCAACTGCGTTGCGGAGGTCCTGGCGCAGCAGCATCACGTCGGCGCCCACCGCGCCGATCTTCGCATCCAACATATCATGGGATTGCGTGATGGCCGTTAACAGCGCTGCATTGTCCGGGCCTGCCTCCTGACTCCCTCCGGCAGCCCCGGCACCATTTCCGGGGCCGGTGAACTTGTCGATGGTCCCGTAGTGGCTGCATTGAGACCGCCTTTGCCTCTCGTCGTGGCCGCCGGCGGGGTAGGCCGGCGATAGATACCCACTATGGGTCACCCCAAGGGAGGTGGTAGCAGATGGGACGTCCACGGCACCGCCGTCCCTCGGGTTCAGCTCGCCCCAGTTCGTCAAGAGATAGGCCAGACCCAAGGGGGGGGCACACTCCACCAAGGCGCAGGGACCACCAGGCAAGGGCCCAAGGCTGAATCGCCGGATTGGCGCCACCAGATCGTCCGCCCCAGGGAGCGCCGCTGCCCCACGAGAGTGTCTCGGCAGGCCGATCAGGATACACTGCTGGTCCACACCACCAACGCGTCGGGACCCAACTCCGCTGGGTATGGTCACGAGCCCCCAGTCTCTCGGCTCCAGTGACTCCGCTCCGGCGATGCGGACCGAGATGGATGACTCCCAGCCGGCGTCAGGGCCTCCCGGCGGGCAGGAGGAAAATCGAGGCCCCGGCTCACCACGCGGCAGGTAGGCCCAGTATGGACGGCCCCCGATGGTCGCGCCAGCGGGGTTCTGGGGCTCCAACAACCACACCATCGGGATCCACCGGACTCCAGCAAACTCCTGCACTAGTAGAGATGGGGGAAGAGGGTGTAGGGCAAGGATAAATTAGCGGATAAGGATCGGGCTGGCAGGAGCTCTACAGAGCCGCGTCCGCCATCTTCGCCCTCGAAGCCACGCCCCCTTGTTAATATTTTTAATTAATAATTAATTGATAATTAATTAATATTAATTAGTTAATTAATTAATATAATTTTGTACATATTTTGTATTAGTAATTAATTGGTAATTAATTAATTGTAATTAGTTAATTACATTAATTAGAGTACATTTTTAATATATATAATTTTGTGTTATTGTTAAGTAATTAATTGGGAAAAAATAATATTAATTATTAAAATAATTACAGCTAATGTGCTAATATATTTACTTTATTGTTATTGTTAATTAATAATTAATTGGTAATTAAATTATATTGATAAATTTTGGGTAAAGGAGCATTTTTAGGGTTCAGGGTCAGTTTTCAGTTTTAGGGTAAAGGGGTATTTTTAGGGTTCAGGGTCAGTTTTCAGTTTTTGGGTAAAGGGGCATTTTTGGGGTTTTGGGTCAGTTTTCAGTTTTAGGGTAAAGGGGTATTTTTAGGGTTCAGGGTCAGTTTTCAGTTTTTGGGTAAAGGGGCATTTTTAGGGTTCAGGGTCAGTTTTCCGTTTTAGGGTAAAGGGGTATTTTTAGGGTTCAGGGTCAGTTTTCAGTTCATGGGTAAAGGGGTATTTTTAGGGTTCAGGGTCAGTTTTCAGTTCATGGGTAAAGGGGTATTTTTAGGGTTCAGGGTCAGTTTTCAGTTCGTGGGTAAAGGGGTATTTTTAGGGTTCAGGGTCAGTTTTCAGTTTTTGGGTAAAGGGGCATTTTTAGGGTTCAGGGTCAGTTTTCAGTTTTTGGGTAAAGGGGTACTTTTAGGGTTCAGGGTCAGTTTTGGGTTTTTGGGTAAAGGGGTATTTTTAGGGTTCAGGGTCAGTTTTCAGTTTTTAAACGATATTTTTGCAAGTCGATAATGTGACCGTCGATACTCTTTGGAGTGGGAATAGTATTTTTTACACTTCTGGTATTGTACAGTAATATAATAGTATCCTATTTAATTATAGTATGTTATTATATATATATGTTTTTACAAATATGATTGTAAAAAATTATTTTTATTAATTACATTTATTACTTAATTATTATAATTTAATTTAAGTATTTTTAAGTATATTTTAGTAATTAAATTTTAATATTAATTTAATTAAACACTGTTTTTAACAAAGTCGATATTTTTTATAACTATATTATTGTAAACGATATTTTGTACTCGATATTTTTGTACTTACCTGTTTGTAGATACAAACTCGATATTTTGACTGTCGATATTTTGTCCACGATATTTTTGCAAGTCGATATTTTGACCCTCGATATTTTTTCAGTGATCCAAATAGGTTTTGTTTTGGGCGATTTCACCCTACAAATGAATTCAGTTAGGGGAGTCTCTTTTTATTTATGCGTGCTGCCGCTACCAGAAAACTGGCTACACTGTAGATGACCTGGACGAATCAGGTATTTGTAGGTGAAGGAGGGCAGGCCTCACCTGAACAAATTTTAATTCCCCCAGGATTGGGTTTAACATTTTTTTACGGGCCACCGAGTTATGCTCACAGAACATCACTAGATGGAGCGTATCCTGTGGGGAAAATGAATCACAGGTACATGGTGGAGTATCTTCTGGAGTCCCCCATTTAGGATAAAGGCCCAATGTAAGGTGAATGAGATTAAACCTAAATCTAACCAGAAGGAAGCGATGGTAGGACTTGGTCACATACTTCAAGTACGGTTTCATGACTGGGGAGATTGCCAGACTATAGATTGACCTCACTGTTGTTTTCCTAACTTCAACCTCCTCCCTCTCTAACTCCAACAGATTGCGAAAATTTTGTTTAATCCACCCTACATCCTCGTTCCTTAGGCCCTGTGGAGATAAATACATTTCCGGACGCCCCAGCCTATCGCATGCCGCACTAACATACGAGAGCCAGGGTATTCTACCCGCTTTGTCTAGGGCCACACAGTCCTTGAGTATCAGGTGGTTTAACGTAATCTCGTTCAACCAGGTTTTAACCCATCGTAACAACGGGGCCATTTTCAGATGATCAGAAACATACCCCAAACCCACTTCACAGTGAATGGAAAATGTGGGGGATGATTGTGGGAGTGACAGGAGTGATCTAATAAACTTATTTTCTACAATTTGGATCCCGGGTGATGGCACATAGCTCCAGATGTCAGACCCGTATGAGGCAATTGCCAAGCACTTTGACTTGTAGATCCTAATCATAGCCTCCATGGGTCTTGCTCCCAGTCTCTTTGAGAAGTTTAGGAGAGCTGTGGTAGATCTTGCAACCACATTACTCTTAAGCTTCAACTGGGGACTTCAGTTCCCCCTTTCATCAAATACAACTCCCAAGTAACAAAAGAAAGGCACCCTTGAAATTTCTGTACCATTACATGTGAAGGTTTTGACCTTCATGCTCTTTTTACGTTTTCCGGTCACCATTACATGGGATTTTGAGGTGTTAATTTTTAAGTCCATTGCTTCCATGAAAGTACCAAAGTGATCTAACAGTCTCTGCAGTCCTATGCCTGTGCGTGCTAGTAGGACAACATCGTCCGCGTACAGGAGGACTGGGATGCCCGACCCGCCCATACGCGGAATGTCCAGAGTGGCCAGGTCCAGGGATTTGCCCAGGGCATTGATGTAGATAGTATATAGAAGAGGGGCCAGAATACAGCCTTGTCTGACCCCTCTTCCTAAGCTGAATTGTTCAGTACACCTGCCATCCATTGTTACCCTGACGGAAGCCGACAGGTTCTGATGGAGATCACTTAAAAAATCAACCAAGGAGGAGTCAAGACCCATATCCCACAGAATAAACCAAAGTTTTGAACAATTAGCCAAATCAAATGCAGAAGATAAGTCCATGAAACCTAAATATAACAATCCTTCCTTCACCACTGTGTATTTACTAATGATAAAATGCAAATTTAAACATTGGTCCATGGTCCCCCTGTGAGCTCGAAAACCATACTGCAGATTAGAGAGGATCCCACTCCCCTCGAGCCAATCCCCCAGTCTCTGTAAGATGACTCTGCCCAGAATCTTGACGGCAGAGTCCAACAGGGAGATTGGCCTGTAGCAAGCGGGGTCCCCTCTATTCCCCTTCTTAAAAATCGGAGCAATGATGGATGATGACCAGGAAGACGGGAAACCTGCGGTGGGTATTGCGTTAAAAACATTTGTTAGAATTTTAGACCAAAATTGTGGGTACAGGATATACAAATCTGCAGGGAACCCATCGGGGCCCGGTGCCTTATGTTTACTTGTATCTTTTATCTCCCTTTCCACCTCAGAAGTATTAAACAGTGTCAGGGGGAGTTAAGGCCCCATTCTCTGTGTCATAGATGTTTTTAAAGTGCTCACGCCAACTCACGTTCCGCAATTACACATTCCATGTCTGATTTCCCGTCCTCTGTAAAAAATGACTGATTAATAATGGCCCAGAATTTCTTGCTATCCCTTAACACATCTGTGGTTTGCAGACTATCCCAGGCCTCTTCCTTAATTTGGTGCTTACGTGATGCAAGAGCGGATTTATATTCCTTACGGAGATTCGCCACTAATGCATTATTCCTGGGTCTGTGTTTTAGTGCTTTAAGTAAAGCACCATGGGCAAGTGAACACTTTTTGTTGAACCATCTATGAGCCCTCCCACAGTGTGCGATATCACCGGACTCTAACTTCTTAGAGATCTGCATGCAAACCTCAACATAGGCAGCCACAACCTCGGCCCCTGATGAGATAGGATCTAAGCAGACGGCCATCTTAGCCTCTGTTTCCTGTGCAAGTTCCTCAAAAAAGGCCTCTGGAATGACCCTATCCCACTTAATCCGCCTACCCTGATCCCTTGTCAGCAGGTGCCTTGGTGCCTCGACCCATAGGTACCTCTCAGACATGAAGCTACCAAGGTCCACTACCAACAGAACCGGGTTGTGGTCACTAAAGATTGCGGTCACTACCCTTTAAGCCAAGGTTTTAGCCAACATCCCAGGAGATTAAAAAATATAATCGATAATGGTATTAGCACCCCTACCTATAAATGTAGGTGCTCTGACCTCATCTTTGCCCAATCCTGGTTTGAGTAAGTTTAAATTGGAGAGGAGGCTCTCGAGGGCTTCTCCCTCCTTACTATGCTCAAAATGGGGCATCCCCTCCACAGGCGAACCTCCATATCCGTCATTGTAGCAATCTCCCAAACAGGGGTGAATGTTAAAATCTCCCAGGAGAACCATCTCTGGGACAGAAGTGCAATCATGTTTATAAACTGACAAAAAATGTTCTAGGGTAATCAAATGCTCATTCTAAGATAAACCCTCCCTAGAATTATAAAAAATTAATAAGTAAAAATGTCTGATGGTCCGAGATGGACCATTCGATTATAAGGGAGTTCCTAGGAGCAGATTCTACTTTCTTGAATACCCCTACCAGATTTAATGAAAACAGGGTAAGTATGTGCCCTTTAGGTCTTCCCACTAATCCAGGTACTGCTGAAGTAGAGAAGCTGAGGTAACTGTCCAATAAAAAACTGGACGATGTATCCCAGCTCTCTTGAAAAGCTAGTATATCATACTGTTTAACAAACTTCTGCCAAATAGGATCAGAGGATTTAGAACTGACTCCCGCCACATTCCAGGTGAGATTTTACATCCGGACCTCTGTAGGCTAGGCTCCCCCCTGTCCACAGCTAAAGTATCCAGCAGTCAATCGTTCAACTCCATTGGAGTCAAGTGGGAGAAACGATTAGTAAGGCTAATGGCTACTGGGTTTGAGCCATCCTGTAACACAGGGCCAACTGAACTAGAAGAAACTCTAACCACCCTACCAGACAGCTCTTGGCTAGATCTTTGTTGTGTGGTGTTAAAGCGCTGCTGGTAAGATGGGCGTGCAGTGACACAGACGGGCCCCTCCCGACGTGTCACCAAAGGTTTGCCAGAAGGTCTTGTTAGGCTAACCGGGGGATAAAAGAAACCCAGAGGGAGGGGTCTGATCCCATCATTTGTCAAGTCTGAGGCATCCCAGAACAGCCTATGTGCGCTAGTATAATTGTTAAAATTTACCACAAGACAGTCCCCTGGGATAGTCTTTGTATGGTGCCCCACCCAGCTCACTCTCCTTGCTGCGATAACAGTGCGTGTAATGTCTGTAGCTCCACTGCTGAACTCTGCGCAATATTTCCTAGCCAAAACCATCAGGTCATTACTTGTTTCACCTTCACCAGCCCTTGCTGGTGGAAGCCCTGTAAAAACAGCCACCAGAGGAGCCGCCCCTGTGGGCAAATGCAAACATTTAGCTCTATAATGAGCCCCACTAGATACTTGATTATTGATGTTTAAGCCAAACCTAGTATGTCCAGGCCCCTCCACAGTGCCCCCATGAACCTGAGTACTCTCACATAAAACTTCCCTATGATGGATTACGTTGTTACCACCTGGATCGCTAGTATTACCAGGTGGGCGGTTAACCAACTTCTTATTATGACTTAAATATTGTTTGAGAAGGGTATCAATTTTCTCACATTTAGCTAGTAGACCCACTACACATTCATTTAAAGGGTCCACCATGTCCTTAGCTACTGCTTCCAGGGCTGGTTCAAGTCTTTTAGTAAAAAGTTCTTCCATGATGTCACAAACATGGTCCTTTAAGGTAGCAGCTTGATGGATAGATTTCCCTTGGACAATTCTCCTCTTGGCACCCTTTGCATGAGATCTTCGTCTGCACGTGGTCATGAGCGAGGGGGCCAATGGGGCTGCGGCCTTTCTAGGAGTATTTGGGGGTGGGGGTGGGGGACTCAGAGGAGCAATCAGCAGGGTTGCTGGGCGGGGAGTGTTTATGGTGACTATAGGTTCCAATGGTATACACTGTGTATGTTCAGGAATGGGTGCGGGATCTATGACTGAGTTAATATTAGTAGGTTCAAGGCCAAGTTTCTTTTCAGCATGAGCTATTTCCTTGGTCAAAACCCCCACCGCAGAAGTCAAATATGAGATAATAGAATCAGATTTCTGAGGAATCTTGGCAACCTTACCTTCCTGGTCGCCTCAACATGTCTGTTTTCGCTTCCCCATAGCAGGTTTTGGTGGGGTGGCCCGACCCGACCTCTCCTGGCCCCTGATGGCCACAGATGGCCCGCCCTCTGCCCAGGCTCAGCCCGGCACTGCCCGCGCGCGTCCCGTGACATGGGAGGAAGTGCTGAGGTTTAAGCGCCTCCGGGTGAAATGTGTGCTGCCAGGCGGCGTCCCCGTCAATCAGGGGATGCTGGGAAATGAAGTCCACTATCCGTCCACCCCTCTCAGCGGCCGTGGATGTAATGCGGCGGCGAGGGCAGGCAGCGCTGGTCGCGAACTACTTGGACCTCCTGGGCGGCGATGCGGTGTGCGGCAGTGACCCCAAGCAGGTAACTCTGTCCTATATACAGAACAGCATATTTCATTATGTTTGTTATATATCCTGGGACCTGTGTTGAGATTTGAAGCGGTCCTGGGTATCTTTCCAAATTTTGTACATTTGATTTTTGGCGGCGTATCACCACTTTTGGGACTCGTAGCAGGTATTTTATTTTTGACTCTCCTGCTCCGATATGGCAAACCAAACCGCAGACATATCTCCGGCATGGATGGAAGAAACGATCCTAGCAATACGCTACTGGGACCGCAAAACTAAAGTCCTTGGGATAGCCCGGCTCCGAGATCTGAATATGACCTGGTTTCTTTCATTCAGACCTATATGGCAGACCTGCATCTTACCTGTGCTTCGATGTATGCTATGCGGAGAGGAATGCGTGTTAGACACCTGTCTTGCACTACCATCAGCAATACCAATGGACGTCGATACTTTGCTAAGTCCAGTAACGGCTCACGCATCGTGTTGTCCCCAGCGGTTACCAATCCTGATGACGGCATTCATTGAGACTCCTTCACTACGACTAGGTGGTGGCAGTGAAGCAAGAAATGAAAGCAACATCACCCAGGTACGACCTTCTGTGAGCATTGCTGATCCTGAAATCGATGATAGCAATCATTCTCACAACTGCCAAGTTACAGCATTATCGAACTTGGTCGAACTGTCACCTGAATATGTAGACCAATTCTTTGCGAGCCTGTCTGAAATGATGTTCTCCCCGGAACAGAAACAATAACTTTTTGGAAAACATTCCGGCACACAGCGTTCCCATGAACTCTGATTTCGGCCTTCAGCTTTGATAAACAAAAAGCTACTGAAAAGCTTTTTGAACTATTTTTTCCCCGCTCACCATGAAATAATTTTTCCAAAATATTTACCTTTTTGTGGCACACGTCCTTTGCTTAAAGTAGAACTATTCATAAAGAACAGAGCTTCTATTTTTAGTAGATCTAGAGACAAAATTTTACCTTAGCCTCTAGCACATTTTACAGCAATTGTATTTATATGTGATGAAATAGTCTCGCCCTTCTTTTCTGTATTTAGAGACTTTTTCATGTGTAATTCTTTGCAGAATCATTCAAATAATTACATATGCAATATTTTTTAATGATTACTATGCATGATAACGTACAGTACCAATTCATTTCCATGTATTTCATATACACCATTTCAAATGCAAAATGTATTTTGGGGTGGGTAGGAATACACGTGCTTCTTATTGCTTTCGTTTTTAGTAATTTGATGGACATAAATTCGTGGAGTGGGTGTTGTGTTTTATCTAGGACCCCGATCAATATTGTGACCTCATGCCCCTATACGGCTATAATCAATACATATCCCTATAATGGCATAATGATCAGAGCCATATTTCAGTAACTTGTCTCTGCAGTTCATGACAGTCCATGACACAGCAGAAGCCACTTCCTTAGATTCCTAGATAGCACACTGAGTTCTTTCCACATCTCAAACCCCCAGCAACCTGGGAAAGCCCTGCTTGCTTTGTTTTGATTAGTAATAGAACTCCTGCGGGCACTGTAAGAACGACCAGTTCTTAGTGACATCTTTATTGACGTCTTATGTCCAAAAACTTACGTCAAACTCAGCACCTTTCAGGTATAAATATACCAACGTTGCCTTAAGCAATCACACGGTGGTGGTGAATACTGGAGCAGATCAGCTGTCCCCTTGCAGAGCCCAGCAGATGCGAGTAGCCCACGGACGCTGCCCCTCCTCCTTGACGCGCTGAGAAAGACGCTGTCTTTTCTCTTGCCGAGAAAGTCCAGCTCCGGCGTTTCCAGCCTACCCTTGCGGGTGAATAGGATATCGGGTCCTGAGAGGAGATACCAGACCTCCTGCATTCTATTCCAGAGGTATTGTGCTGACTAAACCCTTAGAGAGAATTCTTGAAACAAACTCTTGGCAAAACCAACTTAACTTGAACTGCTACTTACTCCCTCCATTGTATTAGGCTTAGGTCAGGTACACTGGGGTAGGCGTAGTTAGAAGCACCAGTTGAGGTCGTTAGCCAATGTATATATGAATGTATATATTTTATTCATTTTAACTATCTTATGGCTAAGAAACCATATCAATGCTTTTACAGTATTATTTCGTAATACTCCTTTTACTGTACGCACTTTTCATATTTAAAAAGTCCTGCTATTGTGGCAATTCATTTCTCTTGCATGAGAAGGAAGACTGCTCAATAAATAATATCTTTTTATTGAAAACGCCCGTCTCTCTATTCTCTGCATCCTGGTGAAAGTAAATCTGCACAACTGACTGAGTGAAATAGCTGTCTATTGTTTCACACAACTCTAGAGATTGACTCTTATTCTTAGGAGCAAAGTTGTCATGTTAATGCGGTTGTCGGAAGCTGAATCCCTTCTTGTCTGTGCAAGGGAAGCTGATCACTTCCTATTCAGTCAAGAAAGTTTCCAGTGACCTCTGAACTAGCTGGCGCAAATCTAAATTAAGTCTAACATAGTCAGTAGAGACCTAGAATACCTCAGTCCTACGTCTACACTGCTGTTTATGTTATTCCAATGCTCAGGGCCTATAGGGAAAATAGGAACTACACTACATGGCGCCCAACGTTTGGTAAGGCGATAAAACTAACGCAAGATGTTAGAGTGACTCAGTCGTGCTTTTTCACACAGATCACAGATCAACCAATTGAGCTTGCCAGAATTTTAGAAAAATGCTATGAAGAATTAGGTAGAGATAGCTTGGGTGGGAAACCAGTAAAACCCCAACTACTCGAAAATCCTGAAAAATTATTTATTAAAAATATTCTAAACATTCCTAAAAAGAGCTGGGATGGTAATAAACAATCCACTCCAAAAGAAAACGTTTTCCATTTCAGAGGAAGGTCTCCTCGACGGAGGGAAAGAACTCCGACTCGAGAAAACCAGTCTCCCCAGAGGGAGCACTCTGAGAAAAGATATAACCTTAGAAATAGGGATAACTTGAAAAAGCCTGATAGATATCAAAGTATTGATACACGTCCCTCTCGATCTTTTTCGCAGAAATCGGAAAGGAGAGGACGGTCAGATCCAAGGGAAGAGCACACCAAGTCCAAAGACAAGGAACCTGCTCAAAGTAAAAAATTACAATTCCCAAGGAAGAAGGTAGCCAGTATTAGAGTAATCGAACATGCTGAGAATACTGAGAACACAGCTAAAAAACGGAGAGTGGGCTCAGACAATGCTAGACAGTGCAGCAGAAATCAGCATAGTTCACAAGATCCTGATGAGTCATCTGGAGACAGTGGACACAAATGAATACATTCAGGTAGAAACTACAGACACCAGAGTTAGCAAACCTCAAAAGATATACGAAATACCACTGCGTATAGAGGGAGATAAGACTAGAAAAATAAGGGGTCTATTTTGGGAAAACCTCTCAAAAGGCTATGACATCCTGTTAGCCGAGAAAGATTGGCCCCCAGAGTTTGTCAGGGAGTGCCCTCATGGCGACGAAATGATTATGTTTAAACAGATTAGAATCCACTCAGAACGTGGTTGTGATCCCTAAAGTGATGGGGAGCACACAGTGTTGTTTTAATGCCCCTCACACACCAACAGGCCCCTTGGTTTCATGCTTCATCATCGGGGCCCTCGCACCCCTCTACGGGATGCGGCGTGCTACGACTCACGAATACGTAGGAGCACTTGATAGTGAACTATGTGTAGGTGTGTGATTAGGGAAGAAGTGTGAGTGGTGAGGTGAGGTGAAAAAAGTGAAGTTTTAATTAAAAAATACCTGGCTCATAGAAAAAAAATTTTATGTCCTTGGCTGGTATTATTAAAATGTGCAAAGTGAGGTTGACAATATACGTATTAAGGTATATCAACCTTTGAAAGCGTCGACATGTTTCGGAGTACAGCGACTCCTTCTTCAGGACGAGGATATGCACGTTATCCTCACCTTACTCACATGGAATGTAGAATGTCAAAGTGTATTCTACCAAAAACAAAAACTAGGTGAAATGTACCTATCAATGTTAATTATGGGTAAGCTCTGTTGCGCCCAATTGGCGTTAGAGGAATCTGTGAAGAAAAGACATAATAAACATCACAGTCGGACGTCCAGGAACAAGGAAAAAAATGTTTTCCAGTCATGAGAGGGTAAAAAGAACCCGAAATGAGGTTCAGGGACCCTGTGAAATAAAACATTAAAAAAGACACACAGTAGACATAGACATACATCTATAGTATAGAACACGCCAGGATATTTCTCCCCAAAAATGACTGTGGAGGAGAGGAGTTGTTAAATGGAGGCTTACTTATAGTTCAAGGTTTGTTGACCTCATGAGCCTGAGCGTGGTATTGGAGGATTCCTTCCTCACTGCTCAGTAAAGCAACCTATAGGATATTAAGGGTGGGTTTTAGGTTGTTATCGTAATTTAGATAGAAAAGTTGCTAATCCTGAACCCTGCGACCCAACTCTCGGTTACTGCATGGTCTAATAGCCTGCCTTCCTCTCAACGCTGCTCCGACGAAATGTGGGGTAAGGTTGGTGTTCTACCTCTTAAATACTGCCAGGGCTTCCAATTTAGGGAGTAAATTGTTTAATTAGACACGGAAACATGCCCAAATACGGGTGCTTGCTGCAGACAAAGTCCGGTACTGCCCGCTCGGCAAGGGCGCGTTATGGAATTGCAATGTGCATGCGCTAGAAGCTAGCGCTGTTGCATTCGCGCATGCGTCGCGCCCGGAATGGGTTTCCGGTTGATTGCAGTCAGCCCGCATGCGTAACTAACAGATGCCAGCGCATGTTGTATGTTAAGGCATTCAGTCTCTTTAAATTCTATGGAGGGAAAAAGGCTATTTGCCTGTATATTACGGCGCGTAAGTAATTCAAAGGACGCTGTCACCCTGCGCATTAAGCCCATATTAAAGGGGGCAAATTCAGTAGTGGCCAAGGAAATGGGATTAGGTCATGATTAGGGTAACGCCTGTGTTTGACAGCGCGCACGTGTTTCATAATGACGCTTGCACCCTGCGCGTTATTGTTTGGTTTCTTATTGCAGAAGGAGTGCATTAGCAACATTTTCAGGGTAGCGTAGTTTGAATCTTGCCCTGTGTACAGGCAATTTAATCACATATTTGGGTGAGGGCTGTCCCAGTATTCATACATTTCATATAGTCAATATGAAAAACTGCATAGAGGTTACAATGAGTCTGTACTGTCAACCTTATGGGCAAAGTGAGGGCTGTCACTGTCACCAAAAACATTCAGCGTAACTGACTCCAAGGGATAGAGTCATTGAGCCCAGAGGTGTCAGTCCCAAGGCGGAACACCCACTGCTGTTCTTTTTCAAACAGCCCTGACTCTGTAGGCAGCTGCTCAATCACTGTCCAGTTTAACTCATTCACACAGTGTTGGTATTTAACGGAAATGGGCTGCCATTTTCGTAGTTGATTTTTTGCATCTAATGTTGCTTTTATGCTCATTGATCCTTATTTTGACTGTATTCCTTGTAACCTTGTTTGTTCCACTTTGTGTGTGGGAGGTCAAGTGGAACAAACAAGGTTACAAGGAATACAGGGCCATCACCCTTGTGGCAACTGCAACAGCTGTCATCTTACCAAGAAAAGCCAGACACTCACCTTCACGAATGGTACCAGTTGGGAACAACGCACGTTTACCAACTGTAACAGTAAAAACGTTCTGTACCTAATCACATGCCCCTGTAAGAAGGAATACGTGAGAATGACAACAAGGCAAGTCAAAATAAGGATCAATGAGCATAAAACATGATTGGGACTTTAAAAGTATAAATGATATGATGTCGGATTTAGTGTTGTCAGCAAAATTTACAGAACATGATTATTTACAAGGTTCATCTAATTATGAACAGATGTACTGTTTTTCACATTACGCAGACCACTATTTACATAAATCTGCTCAACCTAGAAATGTTTTTAAATATAACCAATGGGAACATTGTGCTACTCCACCTAAAAGCAGTTCAAATACATTCTATGAGAAATTCCAATACTTCTCAGGGTTTAACATGCGTAATGCAGAAACATTTTATTATAAACTGCTGGATAAAACAGGGACGAAAACCATGCTGACTAATACTAAATTGACATATTCAAAAGCATTTTATGAAAAAATGATTACATTTGGTTTTGATTTCTGGAAAAATAACATTGAAACAAAAACCATCTGGGGTACAAAAGAGTGGCAGGTACAAGGCCTAGAAGCATTATTTCGAGCCTGCATGATCCCAGAACAAATAATGTTCTTGAATGACACAATTCAACAAACAACCTGTCTTGGTCTAGCCAAGATTAAAGACCTTAACAAACCATCTATTCCTAAGCTAATACCTGATAATGCAACCACAGATATTGAATTAGACGTATCCCAATTTTTAAATGAAAACAGAACACATCCTGATTGGAAAAAGTGGTTAATCTGGCCTACAGACACGAATAACTGTCAAGATAGATTCCTGAACAAAATACCGGGGTTAAAAATGTCCAGACCAGACCCTAGATACTCCCAGAGACAACATCCAGGGATAGTAACAACATACAGTGTAGAGAAACTCTGCCTTGAATGGCTACAAACATCCACACTGGCACAAATTAAGCAACACTTGTCTTTACTTAAAGATGGTGCTGACTTGCGCGATTTCATTATGGGACCACGCAAACAGCATCAAAAATGTTTCATAGTGGCCAGCATATATGCACCATACAACGAGGCTTGGAAAGAAACTCAAATTGAAACAGCCGAGAAAATACGAGAAATTGATCGTATTAATTTGGAAAAATCACTTTCTGTTGTGGACAATGGGTTAATGACTCTGTCCTCCAGAATATATTCACTGGACAGTATTGTATCATTTGTACGAAAAAGCAGCAGCAGACCTTAAATTGCTGCACCTAAACTCCAGTGCCAATGGGTCTATGCTCAAGTCAATTTGATATTGTGCTGCCAACCCCGACACCAGCTGCTGTTTGGCGTCGCTGTGCTCTCCAGATCAGTTAAACAGTTTTTAGATACTCAAGGGGGCGCACCAAAATGAGAGTCCAAATATAATAAGTAGAGAAATGTTCTTTATTTATCTTTGTTCAGCAAGAAAGGGCACATCAATAAAATTTGTAGTGAGATCAGCCAACGCGTTTCACTCCCTACCAAGGAGTTTCTTCAGGGCGCTGCGAGTATTTTCGGTAAGTTGTCTTTTGTAAGATCCCTCTGTTGTCGCACTGGTATTTTTTCGGTCGTTTCTTTTTTCAGCCTATCTCTTTGAAGGTCTTTGGAGTGTCTCTCTTCCCTTTTCTTTTCTTTATGTCGTGGATTTTGTTGGTCTTTTCCAAAAAAGTGGTTCTGGTGTTTCAAAAAGCTACCCGTCCCTGGTTGTATTTGTTTAAGGTGGGTACAGTGCTGTGATGACCGTCGTCAGTTTCGGCGTCTCGGCATGGCTGGTTCCAGGCTGGAACCAGCCATGCCGAGACGCCGAAACTGACGACGGTCATCACAGCACTGTACCCACCTTAAACAAATACAACCAGGGACGGGTAGCTTTTTGAAACACCAGAACCACTTTTTTGGAAAAGACCAACAAAATCCACGACATAAAGAAAAGAAAAGGGAAGAGAGACACTCCAAAGACCTTCAAAGAGATAGGCTGAAAAAAGAAACGACCGAAAAAATACCAGTGCGACAACAGAGGGATCTTACAAAAGACAACTTACCGAAAATACTCGCAGCGCCCTGAAGAAACTCCTTGGTAGGGAGTGAAACGCGTTGGCTGATCTCACTACAAATTTTATTGATGTGCCCTTTCTTGCTGAACAAAGATAAATAAAGAACATTTCTCTACTTATTATATTTGGACTCTCATTTTGGTGCGCCCCCTTGAGTATCTAAAAACAGTATTGTATCATCTGCTATTGATATAATAGACCAGGACTTGCTAATGTTACAACATGGCCAGTCCCAATTACGTTCTATTGTACAGCTAGGCTGGTCGTTGCAAAATCTCTGTTCAGGCTATGTGCCATGGCGTTTAATCAACACAACGTCATTGTTTTCCATCTATAACATTACTGATAAAGAAATCAGTTTGGCACAGAAAGGAGCAGACTATACAATCCTGAGCATCGAAAAACTTTAGAGACTACCATTGACAATGTCAGAAAGACCTGTCATTGAATGGATAATACACGGGATTATCACAATTCCGATAACCACTTTCCAATTTAAAAATTGCCTTGAGTATATACCGGCAGGCCAGTATGAAAAGTTGGTTAAAGGATACATTAAGTCATCATGGAAATTACCTTATACACACATATGTTATAGTGACAACAACAAAAATGTATTTCTTAGTGGTAATGAGTGTAAACATTCACTAAGCGGTATACTTTTGTGCCAAGGTATTAACTTACATGGGGCCTGTGAGGGTACATCAAACAACCTTTCATGCCACCAGCATGGCACACCTGCAGCACAAATAGAGCCATTCTTTAGGAACTATCTAACTGGAGTTACGTTCTAATAACGGATCACAGCTGTTGTGGCTTGGTACCAGGGAAAGCATATCTCTTAAGCGTGAGTTCCATGGTCACTTGCTGTATGCAAGCATTGTATCCGAACGGCCCTGGAGACTCAGTGGCTCCGATTTGGCCTAGGTTGTATATCTCTTCTATACGAATTGATACTTTAAGCAGAATCAAGTCTGTACTTTTGCAGACAACAGTGCCCATCTCGTCATCAAAAGAGACGTATGATCTCCAAGTTGCAAGGACGGCGGCAGAGATACATACACTTTTATCAACAAATTGCCCGGTGCATTTCACAGAAATGCTTAGCCAAATCCTAAATATGTCGAATGCCAGTGGTATCTCGAATGTATTTAAGACAGTTTTTTCGGGACTGTTAACACCATTTGAAGCAGTCCTGGGTATCTTTCCAAATTTTGTACATTCGATTTTTGGCAGCATACCACTACTTTTGGGACTCGTAGCAGGTATTTTATTTTTGACTCTCCTGCTCCGATATGGCAAACCAAACCGCAGACATGACTCCGGCACGGATGGAAGAAACGATCCTAGCAATACGCTACCGGGACCGCGTAACTAAAGTCCTTGGGATAGCCCGGCTACAAGATCTGAATATGACCTGGTTTCTTTCATTCAGACCTATATGACAGACCTGCATCTTACCTGTGCTTCGATGTATGCTATGTGGAGAGGAATGCGTTTTAGACACCTGTCTTGCACTACCATCAGCAATACCAATGGACGTCGATACTTTGCTAAGTCCAGTAACGGCTCACGCATCCTGTTGTCCCCAGCGGTTACCAATCCTGATGACGGCATTCGTTGAGACTCCTGCACTACGACTAGGTGGTGGCAGTGAAGCAAGAAATGAAAGCAACATCACCCAGGTACGACCTTCTGTGAGCATTGTTGATCCTGAAATCGATGATAGCAATCATTCTCACAACTGCCAAGTTACAGCATTATCGACTTGGTCAAACTGTCACCTGAATATGTAGACCAATTCTTTGCGAGCCTGTCTGAAATGATGTTCTCCCCTGTACAGAACCAATAACTTTTTGGAAAAACATTCCGGCACACAGCGTTCCCATGAACTCTGAATTCGGCCTGCAGCTTTGATAAACAAAAAGCTACTGAAAAGCGTTTTGAACTATTTTTTCCCCGCTCACCATGAAATTAATTTTTCCAAAATATTTACCTTTTTTCTGGCACACGTCCTTTGCTTAAAGTAGAACTATTCATAAAGAACAGAGCTTCTATTTTTAGTAGATCTAGAGACAAAATTTTACCTTAGCCTCTGGCACATTTTACAGCAATTGTATTTATATGTGATGAAATAGTCTCGCCCTTCTTTTCTGTATTTAGAGACATTTTCATGTGTAATTCTTCGCAGAATCATTCAAATAATTACATATGCAATATTTTTTAATGATTACTATGCATGATAAAGTACAGTACCAATTCATTTCCATGTATTTCATATACACCATTTCAAATGCAAAATGTATTTTGGGGTGGGTAGGAATACACGTGCTTCTTATTGCTTTAGTTTTTAGTAATTTGATGGACATAAATTTGTGGAGTGGGTGTTGTGTTTTATCTAGGACCCTGATCAATATTGTGACCTCATGCCCCTATACGGCTATAATCAATACATATCCATATAATGGCATAACGATCAGAGCCATATTTCAGTAACTCGTCTCTGCAGTTCATGACAGTCCATGACACAGCAGAAGCCACTTCCTTAGATTCCTAGATAGCACACCGAGTTCTTTCGACATCTCAAACCCCCAGCAACCTGGGAAAGCCCCGCTTGCTTTGTTTTGATTAGTAATAGAAACTCCTGCGAGCACTGTAAGAACGACCAGTTCTTAGTGACATCTTTATTGACGTCTTATGTCCAAAAACTTACGTCAAACTCGGCACCTTTCAGGTATAAATATACCAACGTTGCCTTAAGCAAACACACGGTGGTGGTGAATACTGGAGCAGATCAGCTGTCCCCTTGCAGAGCCCAGCAGATGCGAGAAGCCCACAGACGCTGCCCCTCCTCCTTGACGCGCTGAGAAAGACGCTGTCTTTTCTCTTGCCGAGAAAATACAGCTCCGGCGTTTCCAGCCTACCCTTGCGGGTGACTGGGATATCGGGTCCTGAGAGGAGATACCAGACCTCCTGCATTCTATTCCAGAGGTACGGTGCTGACTAAACCCTTAGAGAGAATTCTTGAAACAAACTCTTGGCAAAACCAACTTAACTTAAACTTCTACTTACTCCCTCCCTTGTATTAGGCTTCGGTCAGGTACACTGGGGTAGGCGTAGTTAGAAGCACCAGTTGAGTTTGTTAGCTAATGTATATATGAATGTATATATTTTATTCATTTTAACTATCTTATGGCTAGGAAACCATATCAATGCTTTTACAGTATTATTTTGTAATACTCCTTTTACTGTACGCACTTTTCATAATAACAAGTCTTGCAATTGTGGCAATTCATTTCTCTTGCATGAGAAGGAAGACTGCTCAATAAATAATATATTTGTATTGAAAACGCCCGTCTCTCTATTCTCTGCATCCTGGTGAAAGTAAATCTGCACAACTGACTTAGTGAAATAGCTGTCTATTGTTTCACACGACTCTAGAGATTGACTCTTATTCTGAGGAGCAAAGTTGTCATGTTAATGCGGTTGTCGGAAGCTGAATCCCTTCTTGTCTGTGCCAGGGAAGCTGATCACTTCCTATTCAGTCAAGAAAGTTTCCAGTGACCTCTGAGCTAGCTGGCACAAACCTAAATTAAGTCTAACATAGTCAGTAGAGACCTAGAAGACCGCAGTCCTACGTCTACACTGCTGTTTATGTTATTCCAATGCGCAGGGCCTATAGGGAAAATAGGAACTACACTACAATTTCATTATGTTTGTTATGTATCCTGGGACCTGTGTTGAGATTTCACCCCTCATCAACCAGGCTAGCTTGAATCCACTGGCACAGTGAGCAGTGCGCCTAACCTTCCCACTTAGAGCAACAAAAGCAAAAAGAACAGATGATGGATGGAATGCTGGGCAATGCAAACATTAACCCTCAGTCTCAGATCTGGGTTTAATACATGTTTTTTTTGCTCTCTGTGCCACCCCAGATTGGACCCAGCCATATGCAAATCAGTATTAGCCCTGCTCCTCATGAGTATAGTCCAGCCCAAACTGCCAAGCCAAGTCCTCCTTGGACTGGAAACAAGCATCCTGAGATGACAGGGGGTGCTCAAGGAAGGACAGAATACCAAGATCGGCAAAGTGAATCACAAGCTGGCCAAGCGGCAGTGAGAACCAATAAAAGATGGTAATACAAGTTAGCTTCGGAAAGTCATCTGCAGGCATTAAAGGGCCAGAAGGGGAAGCGCTCAAATCTAATGTTAGGGAGGTGGCCTGCGATTTAGGATAGAGGCTCTAAATGTTCATAAAAAAGGTGCCTGGCCAGCAGAAAGGTTATAGTGCTGACAGAGAGGGGTGGATGATGACTTATATCAACAGAAGTGGAGTCAGCATTCGCAGAGAGTAGAACATGGATTTGTATTTGTGAGGATGGCAGTCCTGAGACTGAGAGAGTTGTGTATCAGATGAGATTTTAGAACTTACATAGCTGACCATCTAAATGATTTTGAGGGTCAACGTGGACTGGCATGGGGATTCAAGGAGCCTGTAGCACTGGCTTAGAGGATGTGGACCAGCAAGGGCATTCTAAGAGTCAGTGGCAGTGGCCTACAAGCTGTGAGAGTTAGTGGAAGTGGTCAGCGAGATGGTGGGGGCCTGGAGTGCTAATAGTGGGATTGTGAGATCCAGAAGAGAGAGGTGACATGGGAAATGAGGGTCTTTAGAAGCGGTCAGATTTTCTGAGTAGCAGTGGACAGAGGTGTCTGAAGTTGGGTGAAAGTTTGAGGGTCATCTGAAGACTAGCGGTCTGACAAAATGGAATGCATTTGATACACTTTGAGCAAAAAGAACAGATGATTACCAGAATCATGATCAAATCAAACATTTACCCCCAGTCACAGATCTGTGTTTAATCCATCCTTTTTTTCTAATCACATCCCTCCAGTTTGGACCAATCCATTTGCAAATTAGTCTTGACCCTGCCCACCATGAAACAGTCCATCCTGAACTACCAGGCCAGGTCCTACCTGGACTGTAAACAAGCATCCTGGGACCAGTGTCAGGGTATCTCCCCTTACAAGCCAGGCTATCTTGAATCCAGTGGCACAGTGAACAAGGGACCCACATCTGGGCATACAGTTCCCACTTAGGGTGACAAAAGCATAATATTTATTTTGTGGTTTTGCCAAAATGAACTCTGCGGCTTGACAGTGGATCTATGAGGATTTGTCTGTAATTAGGTATACATAGCATCAGCAGGATGATCTAAGGTCCTCAAAGGGAGGTTAAAGAACCAGTATGTGGTGTCATGTGAGTCAGAACAATTGTCAGATAGACCCCTATGGCCTGTGAGTAGGGGGGTTGGATGGGATTTTGTAGAAGAAGGCATAGATGAGGTTTAGATGGAGTTATAATAAATGGGATGGGTGTGGATGAATGTATTTTCTGAATTGGTGCTATGGATGTGGACTAGACTATGCAGAAGGACTGAACCAAGCTGCTCAATAAAGGAATTTTCTTACAACTATGGGCGCTCCCTCCCTGGGCTCTGTCCTGCTGCACCACCAAGTACCCAAGATGGGGTCCATCAGGCACAGGAAGGCTTCTCCTGCTTGGCAGGGTTCAGAAACTCTGACACCGGTGGGCCCCGGGGTGTGAGCCTCCCATCCTGGGTCCTGTCCTCAGGCCCGCTGTGTGGCAAAGTGCCTGGGACGGGGCCCATGGACCCAGGGAGGCCGATCTGATGTGGCTGGTCCCAGAAGCTCTGACTGGGCCCCAGGGCGGTCCCTCTTTCTAACTTTTCCCATATTACTGTACAGTGTAGCACACATGCAAAGTCAGAAAAGAAAGAAGAAATGAAAGCATTTCTTCTTAATTAGTGCCTATTTGAAATGGGAGTTATTTTTTTATGCATAACCCTGTCTTTGTTTAGTAGATGGGGGTTTTTGTCAAAGACCGTGGTTGGTTGCGTGGCAACGCCCATGCACCACCCATACATGGAATGCCCCCTTGACACTAAGTAATACAAAGCAACTTGTTTTTCACTGGAAAATAAACTGGAGAAAAAAGATTTGTATTGTTTGGCTTCACTTTTGTGAAATGGTGCAATGGTGCAAAATCTTAGTAAATATATCCCCAACTCCCTAGTCTGATAGATTCTCCATCTCCATCTTTGCTTATTTGACAGATGAACATGTGGCATTTCGTTTTACTCCAGGCCTCAACTTGTGCATTGATTATCTGTCAAGGAATATGGTAACCTCATTTTCAAGAGTTCAAGACAAAACCTTTAATGCTGGCTAATTAGGACTAGCATAAGAGAAGTTATTATTCTAGTCCTATACGTAGCCGCTCTTCTATCCTTAGGATCCCATTGGCCAATAACCTCAACCAGTGCTTCTTATCTCCTAAAACAACATCACAACCTGGAAGATGCAAATGCTGTCCCACTGCCTACTATAGCAGAAAGACAAATACAGGATCAAGATGTTTAGGACAGTAAATATGGTCAAGGGAAATTGAGGAACCCTTCATCCAATTGCCCAGAAATATTTACTTAAAGAACAGCAACTACAAAGTTGGATACATTTAAGCTATTTGCTCTTGATGAGGATGAGGATTTTTTCACTTGAGCATGTACACGTTTGTGTGAAGATGAAATGGAGGACCACACGTGGCTCAGTTAGGTCCAGGGAGAAACACTGATATTTTAACATGTACACATTTTCTAAGTTGCCTTCTCTTTCTCATGGTGACATTTAACACACATTTGCATGCGTGACACTGCAGGATTCGTTTTTCTGAAACTACATTGCTTACAAATTCCACTTCATAGAAACAGTATCAGAACACCTTGAACATCCTGTACAAGGTCTAAACATACATTGTGCAGATGTGGTTGTTTTTTATTCATCCATGAGGTGATGAAGCTATTATTAGAACATAATCAATGGCGGCCTGACTGTGGTCTCGGCTCTGGAGCAAGGATGCTTTATGTTATAAACAAACAAGCATTTCTGGGTTGGGACAGAAGAGCACTTGCTGTCTTTGAGAGGTCAATACACGCTGAAACCTCAGCCCAGCTGCTTGTTGATTCCTCTGCGAAGAGGGATGTCCAACCTGTGACCAAGATGCGGTCCTACTTTCTTTCACTTCGCTTAATAGGGGTTTGATCATCCAATAAGGAAATCTTGGTAGAACACACATACACACCCTAGGCCTCTAGGATATGGAACACATAGATGAGGTTGAGATGTAGTTATATTAAATGTAGCTATACGCTATATACTGTTTTTATAAGATTGCATATATAAATTGTTTTAGTAAAATGGTGGAACTATTTATTTTGTTCATTGTCCTTATTCAGCTAAGTTCTTTTAGCTGCTTCGGTCTATTGATCATTGCAGAACGTATATTATCTACTTATATCCAGATGGTTCAATAAATATTGAAAACACCCCTCTCTGTATACCTTATATATTTCTCTGAGAGAGCATGAGTGGCTGCGCGAAATGTTTCTAGATCTGTTACCAGAATTCCTGGGGGATTCAGGGTTGTCATTTTCTGTGGTTGCCAAAGAGATTTGCTATGTGTCTAGTTTTAGGGGTGTTTATGGTGGCACTGAGAGCTAGCTGGTCTCTAGGACAACATATCCTGTGGAGTGCTCCTAATCAGTCCAGCACCAGCCCAACAAATGAGGAGTTCCAACTGGAAACTGCACAACAGCATGTCTGCAGTGAAGAGTGAATTGAGGAAGTCTTGTTGGAGTAGTGCACTAGTTCCAAAAATATCTCTTGTACTTCATAATAAGCACCACAACCCTTTCTTGTTTGTTTCGGGTTAAGAAAATGATATCAACAAGTGTAAATGTGGAATATACTGCTGTTTCCAACTGTAATGAATACCTGCTTGACTCCTGGGTGCATATGGAAACATGTCCACTGTCATACGGAGACTCTTACAAGCCCTGGATGGGGGCAATGAGCCAGTAGGCCCAAGATGGTTCAATTCAGTTTGTTCCCAGGCTTCTAGGAAGCTGAGACAGGCCTTAAGTAACAGGTTTTGAGACGTGGTGGTGGTTAAAGTGCTGCCTAGAGCACATAGGGCCACACCAGGCAAACTCGTAAATCCTCACTGAAGGAGGCGGCCTGGTCTGATCTAGTGGAGGCAAGCACACTGCGCAATAGCTCTAAGTCTTGGGCTCTCATTAATAGCCCATTTTCTTCAGAAGAGAACGTCAAATTATTAGACGCCCACATTATGGAGGATGATTGGGCCCACCACTTTGAGGGTATCTTTAAACCAAAGTCCACGCTACCTGAATGGCAGGAAAGCGTGGAAGGCAAGGTGGATCTCGTATTTTCCACCCAAGAAGTAAGACATGGTATATTAGGTCTAACTAAAAGAAAGGCCCCAGGGTCAGATGGAATTACTCCTGACCATTATATTGCCCATATAGACTTTTGGGTGCCTGTCCTTACAGCTGTTATTAATGCTGCAGCACATGTCAGCCACTCAGACTCCTTGGCTTTATCGACCATAGTGCCGGTATTTAAAAAGGACGACCGGGACAGTACCTCATGTTACAGGCCCATTTCTCTCCTAAACTCTGTGATGAAGGTGGTGGGTCATATGATTCTTAACAGGTTGGTAACTTGAGCGGACGAAAGCAACTTTTTATCTGAAATGCAATATGGTTTCTGCCCTGGCCGGTCTACTGTAGAGCAGTGTTTGAAATTATATCTTGTTTGAATAAGTATACTGTGGCTCATTCATGTCCGATATATTTAGCCTTCATGAACCTGTCCTCAGCCTTTGACTGTGTGAACAGCGTCAAGTTATAACAGCTGATGGTATCCATTGGCATTGATAAAATTATCATTTGGTTCTTGAGGGACCTTCACCGAGAATCTAGGGCGGTTGTTCGCTATTATAAGGACCTGAAAGTGTCCAGTCAGTTTACCATCAGGAGGGGGGTACATCAGGGGTGCATTCTTGCACCCTTCATTTTCAAGTTATACATCAACTCCCTAGAAAAGGCCCTTTTCGGAACCAAAGCTGACCGTCCTCAGGTGGGCAAGCGTAGCCTGCTAGTCTTTTTATATGCAGACGATGCAGTCCTCCTCGGCGAGGACTGCAAGGGGCTTACAACTTCTCCTAAACTCTTTTGCCTCTTTTATGGAGGAGCTGGATCTGTCGATGAACCACTCTAAATCATATATCATGCTGGTGGGCCTCAGAAAGGATAATGCTAAGCAGCCCATCTTCAAACTAGGGAGTTCTTTAATACCCAAGACAAATGTTTTTTCCTATCCGGGAGTAGTGTTTGCCGACTCACTGAGCTGGAGCCCCTTGCTTAACCGAAAGAAAGGGGACCTAGTGAAAGCTTCAGCTGCTGTTTTTAACTTTGCCAGCAGAGTGGAAGGGAAGCCAATAGGGGCCATACTGAAGATCTACTCATGACTCACTGAATGTATCTCAAAGGTCAGTTATGGGAGCAAGATATTGGGCCATATAGCGCTTGGGGCTCTGCAGAGCACCGAAAACTAATTTTTGCGAAGAGCTCTTTCAGTCCCGGAAGGCACCCCATCCTATCTTGTGCATGAGGAATTGGGGATGCCTTATCTCTCTGACAACTTGGCTTTTCGAACTCTGGCCTTGTGATTTAGGATATGGGCCAAGCAAGAGAGCATACTTAATAAAGCAGTCCTATGGGACTGTCTTTCTCTTGATCACTTTTCATGTATTCGATAGCTCCGGTATATAAAATTTGGCCTTGCCAGACTAGGAAGAGTTGATCTCTTTACGAATCCTGAGGGAATTTGTAAAAGGGACATCACTTGGGCCAAGGATTATTTTTTTAAGAATGAAACATAGTGAAAGAGAAGGAAATTAACTGTTTAAGCGCATTGTTCGCAAGTATGTTGTACTGAAAACCATGCCCATCATGGAACCTTATCTTCTAGGGCTGAAAAGCATACACAATCGTTTTCTTTTGACGAGATTCCAGTTTGACCTTTTCCACTACTTATTGGCATACCCTGATGATTCTCACTGAGGTCAGTGCCTCATGCCCTGTGGCTGCAATGGAGAATCTCCTCAGGGTATGATGCACTTTTTAATCTTCTGCACTTTTTATGCTGTTCCCAGATGGTTATTTATTATCCCTATCTTTATAAAAATGGGCTTTAGGAGGGTGAGACCAGCTTTTATTTTCTTACAACTTCTTTCTAGTGATACCGTTTTATACACTCTCAATTTTTTAAGGTTTGCCATCAGACAAACGACAAGCTGTAAATAATATCTGTATTGTAACTTATGTTTTTTACATGTGTATAGCTCATTTGGATTTTTATAACATTTCTCAATTTGTAGTCTGATATATGGTATAACGTAGGCTGTATGACTTTTATGGTTTTAACCTTAAAGCCGAATCAGGTTTTATTGATTGATTGATTGACTGCTAATAACGCAGACAATGTAAAGCATGATGGGAAGTAATTTATATTTAATTAAATATAATATGTTAATATTGTTAAAGCGGCACGTTTAATGCCAGCTCACACCTTTCTAAACTTCTTTGAACACATTTATCAACAAAGAACCAGCATCCATCTTAATTCTTTGGTTTCTGCTTAAAGAAAAGTTTAGTTTCTGCTCCTTTGAGACACTGATTGTGTCAGAGGTGAGCGCAAAATTGAAATAATACATAACATGTAGATATAATGTTAAAGGGGTATGCTACTTGATGGCATAGATGTGAAAGAATAAAGTGAATCACTAAGATCTCATTGTAATATTTTGGTCGAATAATATTCATTGATGACACTCCTTTCCTATGGATTCTTTGTGATTTTTAATGTAAGTAGTTTAGCGTTTTCACTCTGGAAAACACACCAATAACAGTGTCAAAGGCCTTTTGCTACTATTATACTTCAATGTCAAGATGGGTCATTTTAACTCTTGCATCAAAAAGGGATGCCTGATCATTTTCTATTGATATAATTGATATTTGATAGCAATGGATTATGTAGATGAAATGCATACGTTCCTTGTGATCTTGGCTATAGAATGTACTACACAACACACTAACCCTAAGAAAGGGTCAAAGGGGAACCTTTTATAGACCTGCTAGCATCCTATCCCCCAGTTAACTAATCACAACACACAAGGAATGCCAGGGTCTCAAAGAACTCTACCTATTCTAACACTCATTAAGTAGTGTGAACAGAGAAGTATACATATGTGTATATGTGTTGCAGAGAGAAAGAAAGAGTATGTCTATACATACTCTTTCTTTCTCTCTGCAACACATATACACATATGTACTTAATGAGTGTTAGAATAGGTAGAGTTCTTTGAGACCCTGGCATTCCTTGTGTGTTGTGTATAGAATGTACTATCCTTCCACGAGAAGAAGTTGATAACGACCATTTACAATTTGCTAAACTCACCATGTTCTTCTGGGATGGATTGGTTTCAATCAATATACCTTAATATTTGCTGGAGATAAGCAATAAAATCATAGTGTATGCCATCACTTAATATCATTTACACTTGTCTATACTTTCTTCTGATAAATAACAAAGAGAAGGCAAAAATTGCGATGCTTTACTACTTTATTCAGAAGAGACACAAAGGACAGCATGATCCTAAAAGGGTTTCTAAAGATTAAGACCAGCTTTCTCGACGTGTAGAAATCGAAAATAGTCCCTTGTGTGGAGATTTGAAAATCAGAGGATTCACCCACCACCATCTCTGTGGAATCCATCACGTGGCTCTGAGGTTGGGGCTGGAGATCTGCAGAAACAGAAACATATGGGATGTGAGTGACTAGGATTAGGAATATAATACACCAAACAACTAACCGAGAAGAAAGAAGAATGCAATAGCTCCATAAAGAAAGAAATATATACATCTAAATAACTAATAATCACTGTCCAGAGATACCCTATGGTTGGTTGCTCCGTTGTAGCCATGGCTCAGTGCTGCCCTCTGCTCACACAATCAACAGTCTCATTTTGTGATATTTAATGCCATGCTCAGTGCTCGTTAAGATTGCATGTGAAAAATTGAAGCACCGGATTCACTAAATCGCGAATGTTCATTTGCAAGGTAAATTCCACCTTAAAAACTGTGTTTATTGGCTGATGGAGGTTGCTGAATTTCACTTGGCATCCAGTGCTAAAGGCTCTGAGGTGTCAATAATTGGGACAGCAACAAAAAGCCAACTCATCAGCTCTGTCTCAGGCATCTCTATTATTTAGTCCCTGAGAGGGGCTCAATGAATGGATATTGCCAGTCTTGTCAGCAGTCATCAGCTTCACATTGCGGCAAGTTGCCCAAATAGTTTTGACTTTTTTTCATTTTAGATGGGCAGTGAACATTATCAGCGAATCAGCCACTTTGGGCATAATACTTAAAGAGAAGTTGGCAACACAGGGGATGCCATTTATAGGGACCCCTAACTCTTTTCTGTCCTTGTCATAGGTTTCACTAGAGCAGCCTCCATACTGGATTGCTCCTTAGTGGTAAGTCTAATGACAGACAGTAGATCCTGACGAAACACTGTACGCAGTCTCTCCAACTCAATTTCTTTGTTAATTGTCCCCATAGTGCTAGTTAGGTTATTCGTAATAGAGGTTGTTAACACCCCCACTCTGTCCTTACGCTCCCCTATTATGGAAATGAAGTTCATCCTACCCATTATGAACACTCTATGTATTCCTATTCACTTTCAACTTTTATTATTGTGGAAATTGATAACTCTGGCTTCATCCGTGCTCTGACGGATGCAGAACAGGCGTGTTCTTGGCCCACTCTTTGACCTGAGCACAGCCCAGGCCTGCCCCTCAGTAGTGGATGTGCTATAAAGCACTGTGGGTTCCTTCCCCACCAGTCATCCCTCAGGAGCAGCAGGAATCATGGGCCTTGAAGTCCGCTTTGTCCCTCACTCAATTAGCAAGCCGTACTGGTGTCCCACGCTGCAAGTGTATTTGATGCGCTATAAAGCGATGCAGGCTCCCATTCCACCAGTCTACTCTCAGAAACCGTAGGAATTATGGACCCAGAAGCTCGCTTTTGCCCCATTCAATCAGCAATCCTTACTGGTAACCTGTCAATTTCAGGGTTTTTGTCAAGTTTTATAGGGCACCTAATTCCAGTCAGCACCAATTGTAACTGCATTTTCCAGAGAAGAGCTTCAAAGTGTTTTTTTAACTTTAATTGTACATGCTTAACCGTCAAAGCCAAACTATTTGCTTTATCAATGCTCAATTGTATTTAATTTTAATCTGTCATCATCCATGTAACAATTCTAAAAGACATGAAAAGTAAAAGGACCCACCATTGTCTACATCTATCAGGGTTGGGGCTTGAAGTTGGTGTTTCAGTGTCTTTCATTTCCATGCCCTGAACTCTACATTTCGGGTCATTACAAGAAACATAGATAAAAAAAGGCCTCCTCATTTGTTAATTAAAATAAATAAACATAAGAGACTACTTAGGAAATAACTTGACAATTGTAAACCCGTTGACTCTCCATAGGATTTCTAAATCTGTTATTGGCAGATTATCTTCCCACTGTTAATCGACATGCAAAATGACTGCTACTGTAGGAATAAACTGGTGGAAGTAATTGACCTGGTGTATTATCCACTGGCTTAGAGTTCTCAAGCGACAGGATTAACACATATGCGTAAATCAGTTTTTTGACCACCTGCTTATAATTATTCACTAAATTCCCTTTTCTTCACCTTTTTGAGCTTTTTGTCATTATATTAATTAGTTTCATAAACCCTTTTTTCCAAATATTTGACTTTAACTTATTATTTGTCATACCACGTTCTTCAATACTTTATTAACACTGTAGTTGACTCAGTTGGAGTGTTGGTGTCTCCTACGGTATTTTACCTCTAAAAGAAATAAATGGATCAGATCTCAAAACAATTTTGACTGGGCCTATGTCTGCCTTGTCCTTTGTGGTAATTAATCGCCATTTTATAAAAGCAGATTTCTAGAGGTGGAACTGGGTGACAGGAATGTTTCTGCATATTTATTATGTGTTTTTATTGTGGTATGGATGTGGCCTTCTGTTCTTTGTGCTGCTTTATTTTTGTACTGCTTAGTTGTAGCGTGAGGCTATGTTTGTTATGTTGCTTCGTGTATGTTGTTTTTTTGTTGTGTTCCATTGTTTACTTTAACAAATGTTGCTACCTTTTCAGTCACAGCCAGTACCTACCTCTTAGGTTGTAAAATAGCACTGTTACAGCTCCCTTAACTATTTAAGACACTTAAATATGGTAGAGACGTGGTGCTTGCGGTGCTGACTTTATGTGATATGCCTGCTCTAAAATCCCAGAGTTATTTATTTTATCTTTAACTAAAACTCTTTATTGGAGTTAATCTTGGCCTGTTCTGCATTTTACTACTTTCATGAAATGTGGTGTTAGACTACTCTTTTGGCCCCATGTGGAAGCATCAATTGGCTAAAACCGTTATTTAACCATATTTGAATATTGACCTTATATTTTTATCTAGCATAAAATGGCATTACTACCTCTACTCATAGTCTGAATTTTTATGGTGGTGATTGCATTTGAAGAGGTTTACAGTTCAAACTTTGCCATTACTGCATCAATTCAATCAATAATTAATTGATTTCAAAGTCAGTTATTTTATTAACTTTTCCATACAGGTGTTTTTCAACAAGGAAGTCAGTTACCTATGAACTCCAAAGGCCAGTCTCAATTCGCCTCTCTCTGGCTACTCTCTATGTCACTGGTACCATGACAATTTGTATTATTTAGAATGGAATAGAGGGAAACATGACTTTGTATGATTCTTCTCATTATAGATTTTACATATCTTCTGTTGGAAAAAGAAAACTCCCAAATCTTGTGTAAATGTCACCGCAAGAACTCTCCAATGGGGAATTCACCTTAGCACTCTTTCACTGTTGATTTCCTTTCACACAGACTGATGAATGGATGTTCAGATCTCCCTAACTCATTTACCACCAGTGTAGACCCATCTCTACCAGTATTAAAAGATGCAGAAAATCACACACAGAGGTACTACATGTATATAATCCATAATCATTCAAATGTTTTTAGTGTCAATTTCCCTCTAGATTATTTAATGTTTGCATATTCCTTCACATTAATGACACTCTCACAAGCAGGTCCAATTCACCTTTATTTCTATAGTTAGTGCAGGCGTAGTTATTTATGGTTAAGCCTTTTGCCCAGCAATGTCTTTCGAAGAACGTAAAAAGCAGCAGTAAGTTTAAGAGTGTCCATCAATGGGGGAGCAAGTCACTGAGCGGTCATGACCCAAATTCTGTGTGAAATACCTTAAAAGTTTGAGAGAAAAGGTTTTCTGTATACTCTTTTGTCTTTTGGCCAAGCCTAGAAGCACACTATAAGCAGCTTAACGAAGAAAATATAATTTCCTAAAACAGCAAACATGTTTTTTTCGAATTGTTATTTGAATAAAATTCAATCTGGCATTGAACTAGTATGATTAACCAATAAAAATTAACAACAAAGTGAAAGAAAAATTAATTAAAAGGCTGGTTCTTACCTCTTAGTACTAAAAGGGATACACAAAATATGATGATTAAATAAACACAATTCAGTAATAAAGAATCAATATTTAATATCACTCTTTTAAAAATGAATGAACTCTATGAGTATGAAGAAACACAATCAAAACACAGAAATCCATCCACACAGGAGGAGAGCATCATTAGTTCCAAAGACAGCGCACATGTGAAAATACGTCACACCGAGACAATCTAGTCACATGTGTGGGCCTTTCTGAGTGGGAATGTGTTGCAATCTGCTTAATCTGTTATGTATTTAATAATGGCACATTCCGCCCCCCCCCCCGGACTCCTACCTGTTGGTGTGTTCCACTGGAGTCTGCTTTGGAATGTTGAGATTCTCCAGGCAGTTTGAAGAGTCAGGTGACAGAATAAAGACCGTTCTTACATTTTCCTGCCTCAAGTATCTTCTTTTTAACAGAATGCTTTGTAACGTGGGTTAACCTCCAAACACCTGCTAGTTTGCTGACATTCTCAAACTTTATCTCGACACATTCTCACCCAGGATATTTACTTAATCAAGGGTAAGGGCAAGAGTCCCTGCCAAACTTGTGAGTGCTATTGGAAGTCTGTGATAGTCCATTTTCACTATTTTATTCTGTAACTAAAAAAATGCAAAATATATCCAGAATATAAAACTAAAACTACAGGAGCAAATGCATAATTTCTTTTCAAACTCAAGCCCCACTTTTCTGCATTCCTCCTGGGGGGGCACTATATATGAAAATATTTGGTGCAATTTTTTCGATCACAAAAAACATGAATGTCTTGATAACTTCACAAACGTTGGTATCTAAATGGGGGGTAAATTCACTCTTCAGCCCAAGTGCTGAAATATCCTATTTGCTTAATCTTCAACTAATTAGGACGAAAGGGTAAAATGTAGACCTACACATAGTTGTTATAAATTGCAGATGACAATTGTGTGGGTGACCTCTTTTGAGTTGATTCATAATTTTGCCACACAGCTACTGTGGGTGACTTGCATTAGATTACCTTTACGTCCTGCAATTTCAGACCTTATTTTTGCATTGAGGGATATGCATTGTTTATGGGTGTTTTGCAGTTTTGAGGGATCAGGGATGACTACTTTTTAGGGTAGGAAAGGGGGTTTTGTATAGCTAGTGTTAATGGGCAAAACATTTTTTTAGAGTTGGGGAATGGCTAGTGCTTAGGGTTAATAAGGAATTTCTAGGGTTAAGTGATGGGTGGTGTTTAGGGGTAGCAAGAAGTCGAGGGACGACTAGTGTTTGTGGTAACAAGGCATTTTTATGGGTCGACAATGGGTAGTGGTCAGGGGTAGTAAGAAATTTTCATGGTTCTGCGTTGGGTAGTGTTTAGAAGTAGGAAGTGGTTTTTAAAGCTTGGTTGACTCAGAGGAACATTAGACTTCCTCAGTAGGGAAGATAGGTTTGGTCATTGATCCGATCAAGTGTCTTCAGGGTTCACAGCCCTGGACTACTGACATTGGTAATAGAGGGGGAAGTCAAGGTATTGTGAGTGAGATGCAATTGGACATCAAAGACAGCCGCGCCTGACCTGCAGCTATACCCCCTGGGGTTTAACCTCTTGGGATGGGCTTCTACCCTCCTCATGAACGGGAGGTCAGGCACCAGCGGTCTACCTCCATGCTAGGACTGGGGGTCCTGCAACAGTTGATCAGTGTCTGACCTTAGGGGACTAATGGAGAACAGAACACTGTGACAGCCCCAACGTGTTTGGCATTCAAGTCACTCTCACTTGATTAAACTTTCATAGTGTTCCCCCGTTGCAAATGCAGAAGAGGCAGGAGAAAGGCAGTATTCTCTCTCTCTGTCATCCACACACCAAGATAGATCACCCCCCTCCGAGCTTCCCCTCTTGCAGTCAAACTCAATAGGCCCAACAATGTTCCAGGAGCTCAGATCTGGAGCCATGCCCTACAACACCAGACAGGAAAGCACTTTTCACAGAAGCAGAGGCTGTCAGCCCTGCCTCTGCTTACCCTGGAAAGGCAAGCAAACATCCAGGCAGGATGACACACGTCTTAAAACCTCTACCTAGACACTTGGAACTGAACATTGAGGTACTTGACACCAAGTAAGGGACACTACATCTGCACATCTGCCATTTGCCACACACCACTACTGCTGCACATCAAATTACCTGCCTGAGCAGCAGCAGCAGAGAATCATGCCCCAGGGCTACAGGAGTCAACTCACGTGACTACTGGGGTATATGTGTAGAAGCCTGAGCAGTAGAGGCAGCTCTCGGCCTGACCATCAAAGGGAGAACCTCATAAAACCAATGGTGTTTACACCCAGTGGCTTTAAGCAGAATAGTGTCTCCTTCAGGATGAGCCAGGGTTTCCTCATGAGGCGACTACTTCTGATCCAGCTTTCCTGCCTTCCAGGGTGAGCCGCTTTTTGATTTGTTTGGTAATTGAAGCAGGGTTGGGTTAGACATAGAAGACACAGATAGCACAACCTCCTGTGGCCCAACCATGGAAGGCACTGTAGTTCAGTTTCCAGGGATTGTGATGGGTGTGGGTCAGTTAGGACTTGTGAGAGCTTTCTCTCACACTGGTACACTCCAAGGCCCAGGCTCAACAGTTAGGGCCATCATCACATGGCTCATGCTGGAAGAGCGCTTTACCAAGCTAATCCTTCACCTCACATGACCTGGTTCTCAGGTGTCTGACATGACCTCTTGTGTAGGAAGACTTTACAAATACAACCAATTTTTAGTAATGATGGGCAGTGTGTACAAACGTCACGGACATAATCAACACAAGCTGATGACCAGTATTAAATGAGAATTCTTCATTCTAAGGACATTATTTCAATTCCAAATCCCTATCACAAATGGAGTTTATCAGGTAATTCACACCTGTCAGTAAACAGTAGAAATAGACTGCTCAGTTCATTTTGGCACACATAGAGTCTTCATCATCTAAGGGCATCAAATACCTGTTGTTGCTCTATTTTATGTGACTGAAGATCGCTTGCCCTCTCTAAGGACGCAGGCTGCATAACTATTTATCATGACGGAGTCTTGTTTGTTATCATTATTAAAAAGACAAGTCTCTCCACTGATTAAGAATGACTATGCACACACATAGAGTCTTCATCATCTAAGGGCATCAAATACCTGTTGTTGCTCTATTTTATGTGACTGAAGATCGCTTGTCCTCTCTAAGGACGCAGGCTGCATAACTACTTATCATGACGGAGTCTTGTTTGTTATCATTATTAAAAAGACAAGTCTCTCCACTGATTAAGCATGACTATGCACAATCTGTGAATCTTTTCTGTGTCCAGGATTAGTGAGTTTTCCAATGTTGAATTGTTTGTTTTCTGGAACCTGTTTGGCAGGCCATTGAAATAACAATAACAAGTCATTAGTCAGCATTCTTTATAGGTGGAACTGCGAAGATCGCCTGTTAGAAATTGGGTTTCTGATTGGCAGAGGTATGCACCCAGGAACCACAATCCTAGTCAGTCTTAAGACTGACTAGGATTAAGAGGCAATGTGTAAATTATTTGCTCAACAATTTAAATAGAAACACTGTGAAAACTTCACAGAAAGACTCCACACCAGTTTAGCAACAAAAATGATTATTATATAAATTGAACAAGACGAAAACAACAAAAAAACAATATGTAGAAGTCAAGTATAATACGTAATTGTAATAGGTAATTTATGGAGCACCTGGCTACCCCTAAAAGTGTGTCCCTGCACTAGAAGCACATCATCTGGAGTGGAAAAAAGAAACTGGACTAGAGTTGATAAAGCCAGGTTTTCAGGCCTCTACGAAAGGTGGGCTCAGATTTCTCTGCACGCAGCAGAGGAGGGAGTGTGTTCCAGTTTTTGGCCGCCAGATAGCAAAATGAGCGAGCTCCCATCCTTGCCTTTTTTATCTAGGTCTTTTGAGTAGAGGTGCTCCTATCAAACTTAGCTGTAATGAATTTTTAAAGATTAAAAGTGAAAAATAGCACTAAGAAGCAATATACCTATGGGGTTATCTGGCTGCTTTGGACCTGGGTAAAGTCAAGAGTCCAAGCTGACTTTGATGGAGCGCGGGATAGAGGAGCCACACAAGGCCTGCTGAACAAAAGTACATTAATTCTAGTCACAACAGCGAGGCTCAGGTTCTACTGAGCGATGCGTCATTGCCGATCCTGTTGAGATGATTTGTCAATTTTCTTCAAACAAAGATGGCGATGCACCAGTTCCAAAGACAAAGCGCTGGGTCCAAGATGCATTGGTTCGAAAGTCAATGCAGCAGGTTTTCTCCACGCACCAGCGATGCAGTGGTTTTGGTGCATCGGTTCTGATGGCGAAGCGCTGGTTCTATTCCTGCAACAGCGACGATGCATCGATTCTGCTCAGGCAGCAGAGAATGTGTTGGTTTCACTGGAGCAAGCACCTGTATCCACTTCCAATGGACTAGGCACAATATCAGAGGGTAAGACTTTGATATACCTGCGTCTAAAAACAGGATCAAAGCCAGTTTGCCCTTGAAGATCACTCTGGGTTGATGTAGGTTAGTCTGGTTCTTCCTCAGCAGGGCAGAGGGCAGCAGGCAGCAGGGCAGTACAGCAGAAAAGCAGTTCTTCCAGAGGATCAGTCCAGCAGAGTGGCAGTCCTTGTATCACAACAGCAGTTCTTCCACCTGACAGAGTTCTTCACAGTTCTAGTGGTGTCTGATTTGGTGGGGTCAGAAACACAGTACTTATATCCAGTTGGGCCTTTGATGTGGAGGTGACTTCAAAGAGGGGCTTTGAAGTGCACAGAGGTCTTATCTCCCAACTCTGGCTACAGACTCACTCCAGGGGGTATGCAGCCCTTTGTGTTGGAACAGAACACATCCTATTCAGGTGTAAGTGTCATTTCCTTCTTCCCATCCTGCCCAGGATGGCCCATTAGGATGTGGATGGCCACTCAGTCACACCTAAGCTCCCTTTGTGTGTGGCTGGGTAGAGGGAATTCACAAAGTCCAGCTATCACCCACCACAGACATTTATTGGAGACAGTCTGCAGACACACAGGGCTAAAAGCAGAAAAAGGCCACTGTTCTAAAAGTGCCACTGTTCTAAAAGGGTAATGATAAATTTACCTTTACCATTAAAGAGGATTTATCATTACCATTTCAGTAATATGAAACATGACAGATCTATTTATTTTCAATCAGGAATTACAGCTTATAAGTATAATAAGGAATTTCCAATGTTAACCTATGAAAGGGATAGGGCACACTGCAGTGAAAACAAATGTGGGTCTTCTTTAATACCAGAACATGCAAAACTTAAAAGTACATGTCCTTCCCTTTGATTACACAGCACAATGCCATAAGGACTAACTGGGGCCTGCCTTAGAGGTGATGTATATGTAATAAAAGCGGAGTTGATGGCTTGGTAAGGGGATTTAAATGTCAAGTCAACATGCAAATGTTAAACTGCACACACAGGCTCTGCTGTCACAGTCCGAGACATGTTTATTGGCTACTTGAGTAGGTGGCACAAACTAGGGGTGGGCGGAATTTGCGTATTTGCGATACGCAAAGCTCAGCAAAATGGTCAAAAATCTCAGCGAGCACGCAAAAGTTCAGGGAACACGTGGAGTTGCTTGTTCCGCACATTCGCAATGCTTTTTTCCTGTTCGCGAATGCTGTTTGTGTGATCAGGGAGAAATATTGCATGAACACGCATTTTGAATGAGCCAACAAGCAAAAAATTCCGTGAAGACGCGGAACGCAGAATTTTGGGCAATTCCGCGTTCTCTGCGGAACGTGAAATCCCCAAATTCAGCAAAATTCCGCGAGCGGAACGGAATTTACCACCCAGGTCTAGCATAAACAGTGCTGCAGTTCCACTAGTAGCATTTAATGTACAGGCCCTGGGCAATGCAGTGCACTTTACTAGGGACATGTAAGTACATTCAATTTGCCAATTGTAGATACATCAACTAAACCAGGTTTAGTGGAGAAGCATGTGCACCTTAGCACTGGTTTCACAGTGGTAAAGTGCTAAGAGTCCTAAGGTTAACAAAAGGAATCCAGCATATTTCTAGGAAAGAAGGCAAAAGATAATGCATTTCACACTAACATATAGTCAGAAATGACAGATTTGAATTTTACTTAGTTATTCACAATTTTGGTAAAATTTCACCAAATTACGCAAAAGCATATTATGTTCATTTCACACTTCCATCCCTATGTGGGACGGGATATGTAGGAGCTCACTACTTGGTGGACAATTAGCTCAATTCCAAGTTCCAACTATAAGGTTGTTAATTGCAGCAACTTTAATATAACTACCATGGTTGCTGGCACCGGAATTGTCCTCCAACAGATCCTTATTAAAAGATTTGGAGATTAGTCATTCCAATTCCAGGCTTTGAAAGCAGTTTGGGATTGTTAATTTTGGTAGCTTTGGTACTAGAGAGGAAACTGGGTAATTTGAGCTCCTGCTGACTTTCTAGAATGTGCTAGCCATTTTTCAGGCTCTTTCTTTATAATCAAACATGAATCCCTCTTAATGTGCGGCCATCATGGTCACCATGGTAGGACTAGAGAACACCAGCTAAAATGAATAGGGTTGACTTCTGAATGTACCATCCCATGATATGAAAAAGTGCAATTGGCCCAAGGATATCTAGAGTCAAAAAGCAGAAATGAGAGCCCAGATTTGTCTTCGTCTGACAAATGCATGCTTCCTGGGAGGTCAGTGCTCATTGCCATGTATTAGCTCAAGAGTTGCCACAGCTATCCATGTTATATATCGATCAAACAAACCATAACTGATTTAATGAGCCATTTGAAGTTTCACTGTACTGACTCTGTGCACTTACATAATCATGGCGCAATCTTTGAGACAAGCGTTTACTGCTGGAGGGATAGACACATCTACTAGAAAAAGTAGCCACATGCCTCTCCTGGACTGACCTTCTTACTATTACAAACACATGGATCCTGGCTATCTAGAGGGGCTAGGAATAAAGGGTGATTGCACACTCACCAGTAGCCCAGTCTGCTCCTCAATTACCGAAGGGAGATACAGGCCGAGGTATAGCCTGATGAAGACTTAGGAGGAGTTCTTGCAACGTAAGTGAAATTGCTGGTGGGGCACCCGTCTGAAAAGTTGTTTGAGCTGCTGAAGAAATATGCTTGGAGAAGAAGTTCAAAAGTGTGGCATATTAGGCCTCGACCACCAGGTCTTGTGAAGAGCTACCATCACCAGAACCCATCTACTTTGGTCAGATCACTAGGGGGGCAATCAGTCAGGCTGTTTGACTTTCAAATGTCAGAACTTTGGTCTTATCCATATTTTTTTTTTATATAATATTTTTATTTTTAAATTGCAAAAAATGACAGACCATTGACAGTGATGCAAATATTTCACATTACAAATCATATTTACCTTTACAGTGACCAATATATTCAATCCATGTACATATTACAGTTCTTGCTCTCTGTCTCTATTCCTCCTTACTTCCAGTTCTACCAATGGGGACACACATATCTCTCCTCCATACATATTCCACTTGGTCCATTTTCTATCCCATTTCTTCGGACACCTACGTGCGATAAATACTTCTTTCTCAGCTATCATACAAGTATCCATTTCCCATCCTTCCTATTGCTACCCCTGGCAGCCTGGCACCCCCCCATCCCCTAGCTAGTTCTCTCTTAAATAAAGTAAATCCTAGCGTTGCAAACTGTTGTTCCATCTCCGTAAGGTCTGTAGCCTCCCATATGTTTAACAGACCTAGCCGTGGCGCCAACGTAACTGTCTTACCCAGAGCAGACCGCATATGCGTCACAATCCTGTCCCATCGGTTTTGCAACAACGGACATTCCCAAATCATATGATAGAAACTGTCTGACTGTCTGCATCCCTTAAAACATAAATCATCTGACCTAGACCCAATCTTTGCCAGAGTGATTCCAGTCAAGTATGACCAATCTAATATACGGAGTTAAATAGGGCGATATCTAAGTGTGATGGCAGTCTCTCTTAGAGACATCAATGCTTGCCTCCAGTCCTCCTCCTCCATAGGTCCCAAGTCTCTTTCCAATTTCTCTCTGAGCTGCCCGAAGGAGTCCGGCATATTGTTACTAAGCTTTCTATATGTGAGGGAAATTGCCTTGGCGTGCAGTTGTCCATCTAATAGACGATCTTTCAAGGGGGAGTAGTGTGGTATATCACCACAGTTAGGAAACACCGCCATCAAAGCATGTCTAATTTGTAAATATCAAAAAACTTCGCTGGGTGCCAACTGATACGTTTTCTGTAGCTCGTCAAACCGAAGGATCTTACCCTTCTTAATCAGATCTCCTACTGTTGAGAAACCAATCATGTCCCATTTGTCAAACCCTGGATGGTGACAGAGCATGCCCAGCTTTTGTGTATACCATAGCAGCGTCATATTAGTGAGTCTATTTGTCCAACCCAGGCGGGAATTAGCCAGCCTCCATATTTGCAGCGTGTGCTGGGTGGGTCCTACAAGCTTCTTTCTCAGTGGGGGTGAATAAAGCGCCCGAGATAGCCAGCCCTGTCCATTTGATATCTAAGGCACACGCCGGATCATCCGGTGGGGTATACTTCCATCTATTCACCGTAACCAGTTTTAAGGCCCAATAATACAATCGAATATCAGGCAGCGCGATGCCTCCATCATACCACCCCTTCGTTAATTTTTGAAGTGCTATTCTAGGAGCCCTTCCGTCCCACAGTAGTGTACGTACCTTCCCTTCCACCGCTGCAAAAAAAGGCATTAGGAACTTTATTTGGACAATTCTGTAGGATATATAAAAAACGAGGAAGAGCAAGCATTTTAAAGAGGGCAGCACAGCCAATTAATGACAATGGGAGGGACCTCCAGTGTTCAACATCCGCTCGTAACCGCGCGAGCAAGGGCCCCAAGTTGCTCCTGTAGAAAATAGCCGAATCTGGCATGACAAAGATCCCCAGGTATCTAAAACCTTCCTTCGCGACCATCAGAATGCAATCTTTTGGAAGACGTGGGACCTGTCCATGGAGCATATACAGTACTGACTTGTCCCAGTTGATAGCGTAGCCAGAATACTTTCCAAAGTTGATAAAGATGTCTAAAACCACCCTAATGGATCTATATGGGTATGCCAGATATAACACTATGTCGTCGGCATAGAGTGATATTCTGTCCTCACAGTCAGGGGACCATCTCAGCCCTCTGGTCATGACGTCTTTTTGCACCCATGTCGCTAGGGGTTACAACATCAGCGCAAATAATAATGGTGACAAGGGACAGCCCTGTCTGGTACACCTACGGAGAGAAAACTGCCTAGACGTGTAGTTGTTCACTCTCACCTGTCCAGATATGTCCGTATAAAGCAGTCGCACCCATCTCAAGAACTTTGGGCCCAGTCCTGTTCTAACTAAGACCTCAAACATGTAGGACCATTCAATTGAATCAAAGGCCATAGAGGCGTTTAGGGATAATACAGCTGCATCCTCTTCTAGAAATACCTGCCGGGTCAACACATTGTGCAGGTGATGGATATTAAGGGCTGTATTTCTTCCCGGCATAAAACCCGATTGATCGGGGTGCACAAGGGAGGATATCACCGTCCCTAATCGTGTGGCAAGAACATTCGCCAGAACCTTCGCCTCCACGTTGATTAATGAGATTGGTCTGTAGGAGCGACAGTCTTCCACCGGCTTGCCTGTTTTATAGATAACAACAATACTCGCCAACCTCTGATCTGGGGGGAGGGCACCCTTTTCCCAACTTTCCTGATACAGGGCCTTCAAATGTGGGGCCACTTGGGTGGCCGTTGCCTTAAGAAATTCCACCGGGGTACCATTGGGCCCAATCGCCTTCCCAGATTTTATCCGGCTAATGGCTGTTCTAATCTCCTTATCTGAGAGATCTGTCTCTAGGGACTACCTATCCTCAGCAGACAGAGTAGGTAGCACGCATGCCTCTAAAAGCTGATGCGACTCCTCCGCCGTGTATACTGCTGAAGGCGAGTACACTTTCTCAAAATGATCGGCAAATGCCTCTGCTATTTCCTCCGGGCAGGACACAATTTCTTCATTAGGCGTCTGTAATCTAGGTACCCACCTCGTACCCTGCTCCTTCCTTTCCAACCAGGCCAGTGTCTTTCCCGCCCTGTCTCCTAGCTCGTATAGTCTATGGTGGGCAGCCGTCTGTGTCGCTATCATTTGTTCTCGGGGTTTTAATTTGTATTTCTCCCGTTTCAGCGCCAATGCATGTAGCAACTCCTCCGAGGGGTGGGGAGCATATTCCGCCTCAAGGTCCTTAAGAGCATCTTCCAACTGTATCAGCATCTCCAGTCTTTTTGCTACATATCGCGTTTTCAGCGAGAGAGCATGCCCTTTTATAACTACTTTATACGCCGCCCAGATCGTTTGCGCTGAATCTACGGATCCTAAATTTTCCTCCAAGAAATATCCAGTTTGCATACCTAGCTCCTCTCTTATGTCAGGGATCTTGAGTAACCATGGATTAATGACAATGGTACGGCTCTGCTGTTTGGCACCATGTGTAAAATCAATTCCTACAGGGGAGTGATCCGATAGGCCTCTGGGATATGTCTTGGGCCTCCTAAAGTTACCCACTGAGGCTGCATATGTTAAAAAATAATCAATCCAGGAAATGCTGCCATGTACACTGGAGAAATAAGTAAAATCTATAGGGTCACCTTGCAACTTCCGTCCCACATCTATGAGCACCAATGCTGTGGTGAAGTCTGTCATTATTTCATTTGGCCGCATAGTTTGTCTTACTGGGCGTCTACCCGTTAAGTCATTCATCGTCATATCATAGTCTCCCCCCAGTATGAAGACTTCATCTGGAAGATCTGTGAGCACCTGTCCTAACTCAGCTATGGCCGCCTTACCCAATGCTAGTGGTAAATAGACTGATACAATATTGAAAGCATTTCCCTCCCATTGAGCCTCAGCTACTGCAAACCTTCCTGCGGCATCTGACCACGTATTAAGTACAATCAGAGGAACATTCTTCCTAACAAGGATACACGTACCTCTGGAGCCAGTAGTGTAATCCGCATGCACCGGGAGCTTATATCCCCACCTATTTAGGGCCTTACTTTTATTGCCAACCAGGTGAATTTCCTGTAGGAGAACCAGGTCCTGGGACTGTCTTTTCAGATATTGTTGAACTATCCCCCTCTTAATTTTATCTCCCGTCCCGTTTACATTCCAGGAGAGTACAGAGAGCACCGATTCACGATCGACTACCACTGGTCAAGAATACAGATATCACAATGTAGGTCGAATATAAGGTCAACATTATCATGAGCATCATGTACAAAACAAAATCAAAATCAGCTATTAGTCTGTCATTAAAACATGAACGTAAAGAAAAAAAACAATATTGCAATTTATATTAACGGCAAAGCCTGTTCCTCATTGTTGTAGCATTAAACCCTACCATTAAGTCAATGTCGTAACAACAACAACAGTTTCTGTCCCATTCCCCTTCCTCCCCCCAATACCTCTAACTCCCCCCAGCCTGCTACCGTGCCTGTGGATTCAGAACTACCCACCCCCAAACTTGGCAGAGTGCCTCTCACCCCAGTAAACATGCTAGAAATGCAGGGAGAACCAACCCTCCCCCACCCACGGCTACCTCAAACTTGATATTTATAACCACCACCATCCTTTCCAGAACTAAGGTCAAGCAGTATCATATCACATCGATCTATTCAGGACATATTGAACATCATTTACCCCGAGTATCTCAATAAGCAGTTGCATTACTAATTCCAATCAACATCATCACATCCCCCCTTAGACCGTCTACTTGCGCAACTTATGTAGAGGGAGATGTCGCAGTTCAGTCCAAGGACGAATTAGTCCTGTTCTTCCAGTCTGCTAGATTCCAAGGTCGCCTCCATAGCCAGCTTGTCTGAACGATTGTCTTTTTGCATCTCCTGTCTGCCAGGGCGATTCCTCCTCCGATGTTCCACTGTTGTCCATCTCTCCATCCAGTCCCAGACTGCCTCCGGCGAGTCGAAGAACCAAGATTTTCCATCTGATTCCACCCTCAGTCACGCAGGGAAAATCATCAAATATTTCACTTCACAGTCCCTTAGTTCCCGCTTCATCGCCTGAAAACTCTGCCTTTGGGCCTGAACTTTAGCCGTAAAATCAGTAAAGAACTGCACCTCGTACTTATCAATTTTCAGTGGAGGAGCTGACCTGGATGCTTGCAATATTATATCTCTATCATGATAATGAAATACCCTGGCAATCAGCGGCCTCGGAGGCGCACCTACTTTAGGTCTGCCTCCCGGCACTCTGTGAGCACATTCTATAGAGAAGTAGTTAGACAGCGACTTCGGCTTCAGATGTTTTGTGATTAATTCCTCAACGTATAAGTCTGTAGCTGGCCCCTCCGTCTTTTCCTGTTTACCTAGTATTCGAATGTTGTTATGGCAGGCCCTGCCTTCATAATCAACCTGTTGCTGCTCCATCCTGTCCTGCTTTGTCTGCATCTCAAGCATTTGACTTTGTAATTCTGAGGTGTCTGTCTGTAAAGCGTTCGTCACAATCTTCAGCTCTTATACCTTCTCATCCATTTTCCTGAAATCTGCTCGAAGTAGCGACACCTCTACTGTAACTGATTCCACCGAGGTGCACACTCCACCTATCGCCGCCATAATATCATGGGGAGTCGGTTCCTTTCCTTGCGGTTGGCCCACCCCCGGACCTTCCTTCTACGATCTAGGCGACTCGCTCTTTTCTCCACTTTTAGCCCAAGCAAATTTTGCCAGTTGTTTTTGGGCATTGGTCCTCGACCCTTTACCCCATTTTTGGAGGGGCCTCAGGACTCGCACAGTCAATAGGGCAATAGGGCAATTTGCGTTATTGTATGTGGCTTCGATCAGCTATCTCTTCATTTGTGGTCTCATCTCCCCCCTCTCTCACACCACCACTTGCAGTTTCTTGATACGGGAATTGTCTACCAGGGACCTTTCACTCTCTACCAATTGCCCTCAAGGCACTCCAATACCTTTTCCTTGTGCCACGATGTCTTGTGACCTGATCGCCACACAGGGTTTCGTATAGGCCCAAAAGCCGGGCCCCTAGAGTTTTACACCTCCAGGCGCAGCAATCACCACGGTGCTCCAGGTTCTCCTTACTCAGTCACGGCCTTGTCTTTGGTCCCTTCAGTTTCCCACATGTAGGCCCATAGGCCTGGGCCTCAATTTTCACGCCCTCTGGCGCTTCTGCAGCCTCTGCCCGGGGGAAGGAGGGGGGGATGGGAGGCAAGTCCCAGCAGTCATCTTCGCCTCACTCTACCCTCGTCCCCCCATCAATGCCCTTTGCCCGATTCCGCTTCTATACCGGGAGCGTCGCGGGGTGGCCTCCTGTGTATAGGCCCAAAGCCGGGGGCTCACATTTGGCGGTAGCCGCTGCCACACCCCAGGCTGGCCAGCTGCACCCTCACCGGCTTCTCTTCTCCTCACCACCCAGTGATTTGTTATGCAAGTCTATGGACAGGGGGGTGGGGTGAATCCGCATCTCTGTCCACCTCCGCTGCCTCTCCCCCGGCCCACTCCGATTGTCGCGTAAAGGCCTCAAAGCAGGGGACTCGAGTGTTGCAGTACCCAGCGCTGCAACTAGGCCCACGCCGCTCTGCAGGATGGTGGGGCTGCACGGCACACAATGCCCCCTCCACCGGCTCTCTCCACCTTACTTGCGTCCCGTAGCGGCTCAGTCGAGGGTCACACTGGAGGGACAGCCCAGGCCGAGTTTCTACTCCGTTCGAGCCAGTGCCGCCATGTTATATCCTCTCCTTCCCAGAGCCGGGCTCACTCCACATCTTCGATCCCCTTGGAGGATCGCATGATCAAAGATCGTAGCGGGGGGGGCAGTAGGACAACGTCCCTAACTTCCACTCTCGATACTCAGGTCTGGACGGTGGTGAAGCAGCAATATTGCCATTAATGGACGAGAGCTCCTTTAGGCAGCAGCCATCCCTCTCGGCTGCTAGCCACGCCCACGGTCTTATCCATTTTTACTATCAAGTTCTTCTTACTACAATAAGCATTTTATGACACTTATTTCCTTTAGATTTCTAATTCTGTCACAAATGGAATTACCAGTGCTGGGATGGTTACCGACTTCAGTTCTTAAAGGTTCTGGTCTGTCCGAGGTATGGGTGACCCTTTCCAGTAACCACGGTGCTGCAGACAATGGAAAGTCAGAGCAGACTGTGCCTTCCTGAAGGAGCACCAATAGGGAAAAACCTCTGTTGCAGATGGAGACTGCCGGAATGGAATTGAAGGAGAATAACAAGAAACAAAGGCAGAACACCAGCAAGGAGAGGGGACTTGAAGACAAGAATGCCAGGCAAGAGCAGAAAGCTTCAAGGAAACCAAACTGGAACAGGAAGTGCCAACAGGAAACAAAAGTACACCAAACAGGAGCAAAAGGCACCAACCAGAGCGAGAACACACCAGCAGGAGTGTTGCAAGGCAAGGAATTGAGGATTCAGCCCCATATGTACCCATAGACAGGAAGTGACATAACAGGAAGTAAGCAGTCACCATCATGGTTAGGGGAAAGAAAATGCAAAGAATAGGTAAGGCCGCCATCTCATAATGGTAAAACAAAAACCTTCTCATGGCTCTCTGGGAATCAAGACTGTAGAATCAAGCTGCGGCTTGCCCGACTCCAAAAAGAAATAGGCGTCGCAGATTGCATCCACGATGCCAGGACAGTAATAGCTGGCCTGCGCCTGAGAAAAGGGAGGCACAACATTATTATGTCATATCCATTATGATAAGATCGCCCGTATAGAAGAGGGGACATGTGTGCCATTCATTTTTAGTCTCATGCAATTTGATGCTGATAGGGAAGCTGATAGATCAGCTAAAAATGTAGAGAAAAGCAAGGGGGACAACATGCTGCCTTGTTTCAGACCATTCTTGATTGTTATTTTACTGGACAGTATTCTTTCTGCATCTATTACACCACATGCCCAATTCTGCCTGTGTATTTTTTGCGAAATTAAGACCTTTTGGGATTTCTTATTACATCAATGTTTTCCCATAGTTGTATGACCCCCTAAGTAAAAAACAGCACAAAAGGTTATGAAGCAGCAGAACAGTTTTACTCTGTGCTCCACCGACTTTCACACTCCTGCTCACAGAATAAAGCAGTGATTTAATGTTGAGTGGCCTTCTGTGAAATCTCCCTGTTTTATTTCTTGTATCTGACCCCTCTTTTTGCAGGCCGAATGCTATTTTTGAAGCGAGCTTTTCCTCCACATCTAGTAAACTAATCAGTCTATAGTTTTTGGGTGTAGTGGCATCATACTTTTTATGACTGGGTCTTATAATTATACCCTTCCAGTTTTCTGGGAACAAACCTTTCAAGAGAATTTTGTTAAACACTGAATAATATAATTTGACCCACCAGTCCATGTTTGCTTTAAATATAACTACTGGAAGGTTATCTGATCCCGTTGCTCTAGTCAAATTTAATTACATTATTGTTCCCTTAATAATCTTAATGGTGAACTGGGTTTTGATCTCCTTACCTACAATACATTGCTCCTCCTGCAGTGCCTGTGTATAACTCCTACTGTATTTTTCCTTCAGATAAGTTACCCATGCTGCCTCACCTAACAAGTACCACATTTTCCATTTCTCCTTTCCTTTGTTGCATGTGCTGCCATTATTGTATACCTTTTTCTTTTCCATCACCTCCAGCATATCTTTGAACACTACCATCCTAAGTTTTTTTCTTGTTATCTAGTTTTCTCTTATAATCCCTTTTGGCTGTCATAGGAGGATTTTTAAACTCATAATCACATTTATTCAAAATTTCTGTCTCACATTTTATCTGTTTTTTAGACTTCTACATTCCCTATCAAGCTAGACCTGTTGCTTTCTTGTGTAGATCAAGTCTCTCTTCTCTCGCTGCTTATTAACCTTTAATTCTACCTTTAAACATTCTACAACCTGTGCAATTATTTCAATATGCCATTTTTTAAAATTGTTCTTCACTTCCTCCTCCTGTGCTTTATCTTGTCAATTAGCCGACAGCCATGAGTGTTTAGTTATAATCCTGGTTGTAAGACATTTTGGATAATCTATTTGTAATGAGACGTCCTTCTTTGTAATGTCATGAACCTCAATATTTAAGACTAGTTGCAGCAGGTGGTGATTGCTTCCATCCAGTTGTGTAACCTTAAAATTCTCCACTCTGTTGAAAAACCACACATGCATAAAAATATCAATGGGGCACATTTGGTTTCCATCAATAAAAGTTTGTCTAGACGGGTGGTCTGAGCTGCGGCCATTTATACAAAACAATCAGCTTGCTGTCAAAAAGTTTTGCTATGCGGATGACAAACTATGGCTGCATTTACTGGGAAACATGCAGGGCTGATATTATATGCTGATGATACATCAATGTATAGTGGATCCCTCTTGCAAGGGTTTAATTTATGATTAAAATCACCCTTCAATAGCAATACATATGCACACATCTTTGCCTTGTCTTCTCTAAACAATATTAGCTGAACTCCATAACCTTCCACCTTAACTGGTTGAAAATACACATTAATTACAATTATATACTTCCAAAGCAAAGCATTTTTAAACAACTGTAATAGGCACAAAGGCAAATACCTTTGCCTCTGTGCCCATGCCGTATCATAGACACAGGCGCAGAAGCAAAGAAATTTTCAGGGGGTGCACTAACCGTGCGCCACCTAAAACATGGTGCACTGTCAATGTGCCCCCTGATTGTAGCTCTCTAGAGGGGTAAGAAGGTCCCATTGACCCCCAGACATCCACTTTCAGGCAGGTGCCGTCACTCACAGTACTCGGCTGCAAGGGGATCTCAAATCTCCTTTAAAAGTACAGGTGGGTTGCCGCCTGCACTGTAAAAATATAGAGTGGCATCAAAGCAGCCACTCCGTTTTTCACATGAATGCGCTACCCTCAGAGAAGCACAAGTTCATTGTTGACCTGGGGGCAGCACATTCACCATAATGCTGCACATTTCCGTGGTTATCACTGGGTGCACCTTTTAAAAGGTGCACCCAGCGCTAACCAGGAACATGCGCCACATACACAATACGACCCCTTGGTCTGCTTCTCGTAAGTTAGCTCAGTCAAGGGAGAAAAAATTGTGCCATATCCCTTGGCAGACCTCCTGTAATACCCAGTGAGGCCCATGAAAGCCCTCACTTAAGTCTGAGTCTTTGGGACTCTCAAGACAGAACAATCTCTATCTTGGCCTGCAGGGGCTGCACTTACCCCAGCCTACCTGATGTCCCAAGTACACCACCGATCCCTGCCATATCTGGCACATATTGGCCTTAATAATCATGTTTGTATGTTTCAGAGCCTGAAAACACTTCCTGCAGGTAAACTAGGGTTTCTTGGCAAATGATGCTGAACAGGTCCTGATTTCTCACATCAGATAAATGGAGGAGGAGAGGGAAAAGGTTTAAGAGAAGACCACTTTTAGGCTGACAGGCCTAACATGTGTCTCCCAGCTGAAGTTAGGGAGAACTATCCATCTCCTTGGGAGTTCTCTTCACTAAGACAGAAATACTTGGATCGACCATCAGCATTGCTGTGGTCTGACTCAGGATGGTGTTCCACCATGAAGTCCAATCCCTATAGGGAGATTGACCACCTTTACAATTTTGGATTCTTACCCCTTATTTGCATTACCCACCCGAGGGGCCTGTGGTCTGTCTGAATCTGCAAGTGAGTTCCAAACAAGTGTGGTCTCAGCGTCCTCAGTGCTCAGACCACAATAAAGGCTTCTCTCTCAATAACACTGCATCTCTGTTCACTGTGAAATAGCCTCTTATGTTATGTTATGTTATGTTATGTTAAGGAATATTTACATAGCGCCTATCACCGCCGGTCTTTAAGCGCTTAAAAGAAGAACATAACACACTGGTGCCCATAGAACCCTCAGCTATTCCACCGCCTAAACTGTCATGAAACCCTTTCTGAAAAGATGGGTTTTTAGTTTCTTTCTGAAGAGTAGAAGTTATGATTCCTCCTTCAAGGTGGGCGGGTGCTCATTCCACAGTTGTGGGAGAAGCACAGACAGGGCCCTGCCTCCTTTGGTTTTTAATTTGAACCTAGGTTGAATCAGATTGGAGGTTGTTCCTGAGTGCAAGGGTCTTCCAGGAATATACCTCTTCAAACGTTGCTTAATATACTCTGGGGCTTTCCCAAAGAGTGCCTTATGGGCCACACAGAGACATTTGAACTGGACTCGAAATTTCACTGGAAGCCAGTGCAGCTTCTGAAGCAGGGGGTAGCATGCGAGTTTCTAGGCAGGGAGTGGATCAGCCTGGCTGCATCATTCTGTATCACCTGCAGCTTCCTCAACAGCTTCTGTGGCAGGCCAAGATATAAAGCATTGCCATAATCGAGTCTTGAAATGACTGTGGCAGATACGATCGATTGCAGGGTGGAGGCAGATAAAATAGGGACTAACTTTCGTAGTTGCCTCAACACACCAATACAGGATCCGACGACAGCAGAAACTTGAGGGGCCATTGAGAGATCCGCGTCGATCCTTAGCCCTAAGCTTTTTACTACAGTACCAGGAGACGGGGTGGTTCCCAACTCAGGGGGCCAGTACAGGTCGCTCCAGGGGTCCTATTTGTTGCTGATCACCATCACCTCCGTTTTTTCAGCGTTCACTTTCAACAGATTGTTAGTCATCCAGTTGACCGTGAAGCTGAGCAAATTCCTCACTGATTCCTGGGCCTCTTTGGTGTCATCCAGCCGAACTAATAGCTGGGTATCATCTGCGTAGTTGTAAGTAGATGTTAAAAAGCTGAGGGGATAGAGCCGACCCCTGGGGCACCCCCCTAGTCACTTCACTGATCTCAGACAGTTGGTCTCCTAGCTGCACTCTCTGGGTTCGACCTGACAGGAAGGATTCTAGCCACTTTAGCACCTGGCCTGTGATCCCCAGTTTCGCAATACGGTCCAGTAAGATGGTGTGGCTGACCGTATCAAAAGCCGCCGATAAGTCTAAGAGAATCAGGGCACATGGCTGTTTATTATCTGCCCTGACTCTTAGCTCATCGGCGACCGAGGCCATGACTAGTTTTGTGCTATGTTGGGGCCGGAACCCAGACTGCCTGGTATGAAGGAGACTATGTTCTTCCAGATGGCCGGCTAGAGTGCTGAGGACATACTTTTCTAGGATCTTGCTTAGAAAAGGTAACTGCGAAAGGGGCCTGTAGTTTTTTAAGGCTTTCGTGTCCGTTCCTGCTTTCTTTAAAAGTGGGGAGACCCTGGCTTCTTTCATTTGAGTTGGCAGATAACCTGTTTTCAATGAGTTATTCAGTAAACTCAGTACCTGAGGCTGGATGCCTGGCAGGGCCATTTAAAAATTTTTAGGGGGACATGGATCTATATTTGAGCCTGACTTGATCTGTCCGACCAGTTCCGCTAGGCACTTGTCGTCGATGGGGGGAAACTATTCAAAGTCATGGATGGCACCTGAGCAGTCTGGCTAGGCAGCATGGTTGTAGCTGGCCGTGCATTGATGTCAGGGATGATATCCTGTACCTTCCGAAGTAAGAAAGTTTGGAAGGAGTCATACTCTGGTTGTTCGCACGCAGAGATTTTCCCTTCTCGTTGTGTGAGTTCCCTTAGTATCGTAAAGGTCTCTCGCTGTATGTTTATTGCTTCCCTAATTCTTCCCTCATAGAAAGCAGCCTTTCTTTCCAGGATGTCTGCCTTATATTTTGAGAGCAAGGTTTTAAAAATTTCAGCCTCTGTTTGACAGTAGTGGAGTCTCCACCTTCTTTCTGCCTTACGAAGGGCTTGCTTCTTCTGTTTCAAGGAGGCGTCAAACCATGGCGCTCCTTTTCCTTTAGTTCTAGTACTCTCCATCTGCTCAGGGACAAGTTTATCCAGAGCGGCGAGCGGCCAGGTCTTTAGCATCCTAGCATCATGGTCCAAATCTGTACCGCTCATTTTAGGGGGGTAGAGGAGAGTTGGTCGTGATTAGAAGGTCGGCTTCTACCTTGTTCCAAGGTCGAATTTTCCTCCGTGACTTATTTGGGGCATCCCTCACTGGGTCAACTGGAACCCAGCACTTTATCATGAAGTGGTCCGACCAAATGCATGGACTAACCTCCGTTATTTCTGTGTTAGGCAAGGAGGACCAAACAAGGTCCAGTGTATGGCCTTTCACGTGAGTCGGACCCACCACTAACTGTTGCAGGTTGAGCACCGAAAGATTGGCTTCGAACTCAGTCACCGTGGGGTCTCTGGGTACTTTGTCCCAGTGGTAATTGAAATCGCCTACCACCAGAAGGGACTTGTATCTGGTGGCCAAGTCCGTCAGAAGTTCAAAAAGGATGTCATTAAAATCCGGAGAACTTTGCGGCAGGCGATAAACTACCAGTATTACTATGCATGAGGATTTAAACGAAACTTTAATCCCTAACAGCTCCGCACAGGCATAGTTTTGTGCTATAATCTCTTTCACTACAAGACATTTTTTTAACAAAAAGGCCACACACCCCCCTTTACAATCATTTGGGCGATTATGCCAGATCGCGTCATAGTCTGGGGGTAGGGCAGCCAAGATGTCAGGCGTAGAGGCGGAGCCGAGCCATTTCTCTGAGAGGGCGAGAATATCAATGTCTCCATCAAGCAGTAGAGAGAAGACTTCTAGGTGGTGCTTTTGTAGAGAGCGCGTACTAAGTGTCGCTAATCTTAGGCCATGTGACTGGCGGCTAGTAAATGTGGGGAGAATCCTCGGGCCTGTACCTGTAGTCTGCACCAGGGCATCAGCTTGCAAGGTGGAGAAGGTAGCATCATCTAGACAGATGGAATCTGTCTTTATTGCCCATAATGCATCAGGTGAGTATGTACGAATTTGACCAGGGTTTATGGGCCCTGGGGCCGTCCTGGCCCGGACGGGCACAGACGGGCTTTCCTCTGGCGCTCCTCCGGCGCGATGCTGCGCGCGATCGCTGCGCACCTGCATACTAATGAATATTTATAGTATATGGCTAAAGACACTTGCAAAGACTGGCCCGCTAACCCCCAAAGAGTGGTGTCAGCGTTTCTAGCCCACACCCAAGATGGCAGACGGGCGTGAGGCGGCGAGGGAATCACCAAAGTGGTGAGAAGTGCTTTTATTTTCAATTATGGTGCAGGCAATGCGAGAGATGGGGGAGCATGGGGTCCCTAAACAATAAACCGATCTCTAAAAGCAATTATAAAACAATTTTTCGAGCGTGAGCAAATTTTAACAGGAATATAATTTTAAAAAGGAGCTAGCCTCCAGCAAACAGTATAAAAGCAATAGCGGTTCTCCGATTGCAGCAGCGGTATGTCGTTCTAATAAAGCCCCATGCAAATGAGGAAATCCCTTTGCCTTTGTGCCCATGCCGTATTACAGACACAGGCACAGAGGCAAATACATTTTCAGGGCGTGCACTAACCGTGCGCCACCTAAAACATGGTGCACTGTCAATGTGCCCCCTGATTGTAGCTCTGTAGAGGGGGAAGGGGTTCCCATTGACCCCCCAGACATCCATTTGCAGACAGGTGCCGTCACTCACTGTACTCGGCTGCAAGGGGATCTCTAATCTCCTTTAAAAGTACAGGTGGGTTGCCGCCTGCACTGTAAAAATATAGAGCGGCATCAAAGCATCCCCTCTGTTTTTCACATGAATGCACTACCCTCAGAGAAAGACAAGTTCATTGTTGTCCTGGGGGCAGCACATTCACCATAATGCTGCACATTTTCGTGGTTATCAAGGTGCACCCACGCTAACCGGGAACATGCACCACATACACAATACGGCCCCTCGGTCTGCTTCTTGTAAGTTAGCTCAGTCAAGGGAGAAAAAATTGTGCCATATCCCTTGGCAGACCTCATGTAATACCCAGTGAGGCCCAGGAAAGACCTCACTTAAGTCTGAGTCTTTGGGACTCTCAAGACAGAACAATCTTTATCTTGGCCTGCAGGGACTACACTTACCCCTGTCTTCCTGATCCCTGCCATATTTGGCACATACTGGCCTTAATAATCATGTTTGTATGTTTCAGAGCCTGAAAACACTTCCTGCAGGTAAACTAGGGTTTCTTGGCAAATGATGCTGAAGACGGCTATGTCATCTAAATATGCAGCACTGAAGGCCTCCATTCCAGCTAAGACCTGGGTCAACAGCTTCTGTAAGGGAGAGTGGCAGGGTTGGTCTTTAGTCCAAAGAGCACAACTTTAAATTTAAAATTGCCCTCAAGGGTAGAGAAAGCTGATCTCTCTTTAGGCCTCTCAGTCAGAGCAGTCTGCCAGTACATTGATGTCAAGTCGTCAAAAGTGCACAGGAACTTAGCAGCCCCTAGCCTATCAATGAGCTCATTAGCTCATGGATCCATGCTTTGGATACGATCATTATTACAACAAAATGAAAAATCCTAATGTGATGGCACATGTAACTAAAGTATTCTTTTCTGTTTGATTTATGAAGATTATTTGTAATATGTGGACTTTCATAAAGCTTATGAAAGGTGGGACTTTCTGAAAACTATCACCAGAAATTGTACCAAAATATATATGAATGTGAATAGGCATATCATTGTTTATCGTTCTATGTTCCTGAAGCATATATTAGGCTTCGAATTTTTACAAAATAGTATTTTATGAGAACTTCTAATTACAATACAATTCAATGCGTAAGTAATAAAAATTTAAGTGACACCTAATATATAGATGATTTACGTAAGAAAAACAAATTATTCCCTCAGGAAAATCATACAATTGGGTCTTACCTTATACTTGGGCTAAAGGATAATGAGAAGAAAAACAGTAAATTAAACAAATGCACTCTAAAGAAAGACATGAATTATTCAAAATCTATACTGGGAAAAATAAATGAACTTCTAAATATTGATATTGATATTTAAATCACAAAAAAATTGGACCACTCACTTCTTTAATTCAAATTCATGTGAGGTTGAATTCAGATTGATTATCCCAATTTAAAATCAAAGTTAGCCGTTTAATCTGAGAATTGTGAGAAAGTTCCTCTTATTTCTTGGTCACCTCCTTTTCTATGCTGACTGCAATCACAGTTTTTGTACCTCTGCAAACTGCGACACTGCTGCCCATACCCTACTTTATGTAGTCTCAGCTTTAAATCACTGCAAAATTGCTCACTCCTCATTGTCCAACCTAACTTTCCAATGAGCCCCATAATATGGTGCAGGAAAAATACAAGTGGAGTGCTAAAGTTAAATGTTACCTCTGGGCACTAGAATATGTTGTGCTATCCACTAAGCTGAGAAAGAAAACATGGCTTCAGGTCTGCCTGTGTAGTCGTTTCCTTTAGATTTAAAGCCTACCACCAACTTTTTAAAAATAACCATATTTAACAGGTACTAACACTACCATTCAATATTAAAAAACCCACAATTAATTAATACTCCTATCCCAAATAATATTCCACTTTATTGAAACAGCCAATTGTTTTACTACTTATTTTGTGAGAAAAACTGTCTTTTTACTTTCTAGTTGAAAGACTAAAAGCAAACAATATTATTCTGTGAATGTTATCAACATGAAATTTATACTTCTCATCACAATTCAAAGACCACATAGAGGAAATGAGGTACAAGAAAAATACAAAAATGTGCTCAATAGTGGGAAATCTCCAATTTCATAGACATAGTAAAACTAATTTTGACTTACTTTTGATGTCTAGAAAAGAAATAATAAAGAGATGTAAACAATTACATATAGTTTAGCATCAGGAAATTGGACAAAATTTCAACCTTGAAAAAATGATGAATTACTCATGTCATGCATATGATAACAAAAGTATTGGAATATCATTCGCACCAAGTAACCTATTAGGATTCACTCTATAGTGCAAAATGTACCATTCCAGACACTGAATAAAAAATGAGACATGATGATAACTGAAACAGAGATAAGAATCTGAAGTTAGCAATTGCAAATGGAGTAACAATAATCATGTCTCTTTTGAAACATGTCCATGAGTGTCAGCTACATTTTAACTGATCCATATTGCTTCTGTCAGCAAACACCTTCATTTAAATGGAGAGGAAATAGAAAAGGATTTACTCAAGTTGGGTATCACTGGCGCACAGGCAGTGACTAGCTTTTTTGAAAGCACTCATCTATACTGATGTGCTCCTATTTATTTATTTTTAGGCATTCTTCTATGAGGCACATCAAGAGTTCTGGTTTGGTGATGCTTGACTTAGTTTCAAAAAAACATATAGAATAAAGTAAGATAATTGATTAGAGAAGTTTTCCTACGTTTTGTGTTTTGTTCATTTTCCAAGCTTCAAAGTTTAAATATTAGCAGCACCAGAGATGGAGTGCTTTAAGACAGTTCCATCGAACCTTGTTGTATTTAGTTAAAGAATATTTACGTGTTTGAAAACCCGTAGACCACTAAAAAACTGATAGCGGATCAAATGGTTAGGAAGGAGTGTAGTGGTGTATGGTTTAGTATTTGTGTTCTATCAATGCAATGTAAAAAGAACAAAAGACAGTACCAAGGTAACTTGTATCTTTAAGGATCTGCAACGCTTATAGCAAACATTTCTATAACTTCTGAGGAAGGGTAATCTCCATGGAAACTGCTGTTCTATATTATATGTGAAATTCCCTTACATTCATAAAGTCAATTTTATGTTTTTTAAGTCTATAATAAATTAGCACTCTCGATTGGCTGATTGGAAATATAGAAATGTTTCACAGCATACAAATGAGAGTTCAAAACAAATAGGGAATAAATGAAACATACAATTGAATATGAGACGTTCCTAATAATGCATAAATTGCAATAGAAATTTTGAACAAAAAATATGCTTTTACTTTGTTGGACAGCAGGTAGAGAGATAAAATAAACATTGTCAATATTTAAATAAACAGAAATAATAAATCAAATCAAGAAGAAAGTATCAATGTACAAAATTCAAAGCATTGGGCCATATTTCATGAGATCAATCAGCGCATTAATTTAAATTCATGGGCAAACACATGGATGGTAATTGCATCATCTGTTGTAGATTTATGCTCCAAGAGTTTGGAAGATTTGCATTAGTCAAATCTCACTCAAGTGGAGCAAATTGGGTGTACAAAAGCATTTTTTCTTTTAATGTTTGCAATCACCCTCCAATGTGTATGTTTGTGAACATTCTCTTGCTGATGTTTTGCTACTCCAAAAATAACTGGAGTTTTACTTCTATTTCCACAGGGTAGAAGATCAAACTTTAATTTTGCGGGCCTGTCGGGGGAAGGGCTTTCTCCACTGGGAAAATTTTTTCTTGCCAATGAAAAAATGTGTGCATTTACTTAAGAGGATTCTAACTATATCTGGGTGGTTCCCACTTTTGGAGAATTCAACACAGAGCAAAGAGAAGACTTTGGGAAAAATCTAATGACCTTCCATATCTACTGGAAATATGTCTTCATTAAAAAAGCAAACAGGAAAAATGCTATTCTAGAAGCATAATTCTCAAACTGCAATTTTTAAGTTTTTTTCGTGAATTGAGTCATATACATCCAACCTAATATTCGGATTTAAAAGAACGCAAGCATACAAGTGAAATGGTGGGAGGTTATTAATGTAGATAGCGACGAGAAATAAATATGTCAGATTTCTATTTTATTGCTTCAATTTGGCAGTCACATTTACAATCCATGCTTTGGATACGATCATTATTACAACAAAATGAAAAATCCTAATGTGATGGCACATGTAACTAAAGTATTCTTTTCTGTTTGATTTATGAAGATTATTTGTAATAGGTAGACTTTCATAAAGCTTATGAAAGGTGGGACTTTCTGATAACTATCACCAGAAATTGTACCAAAATATATATGAATGTGAATAGGCATATCATTGTTTATCGTTCTATGTTCCTGGAGCATATATTAGGCTTCGAATTTTTACAAAATAGTATTTTATGAGAACTTCTAATTACAATACAATTCAATGCGTAAGTAATAAAAATGTAAGTGACACCTAATATATAGATGATTTACGTAAGAAAAACAAATTATTCCCTCAGGAAAATCATAAAATTGGGTCTTACCTTATACTTGGGCTAAAGGATAATGAGAAGAAAAACAGTAAATTAAACAAATGCACTCTAAAGAAAGACATGAATTATTCAAAATCTATACTGGGAAAAATAAATGAACTTCTAAATATTGTATTGATATTTAAATCACAAAAAAATTGGACCACTCACTTCTTTAGTTCAAATTCATGTGAGGTTGAATTCAGATTGATTATCACAATTTAAAATAAAAGTTAGCCTTTTAATCTGAGAATTGTGAGAAAGTTCCTCTTATTTCTTGGTCACCTCCTTTTCTATGCTGACTGCAATCACAGTTTTTGTACCTCTGCAAACTGCGACACTGCTGCCCATACCCTACTTAAAGTAGTCTCAGCTTTAAATCACTGCAAAATTGCTCACTCCTCATTGTCCAACCTAACTTTCCAATAAGCCCCATAATATGGTGCAGGAAAAACTACAAGTGGAGTGCTAATGTTAAATGTTACCTGTGGGCACTAGCACATGTTGTGCTATCCACTAAGCTGAGAAAGAAAACATGGCTTCAGGTCTGCCTGTGTAGTCGTTTCCCTTAGATTTAAAGCCTACCACCAACTTTTTCAAAATAACCATATTTGACAGGTACTAACACTACCATTTAATACTAAAAAACCCACAATTAATTAATACTCCTATCCCAAATAATAATCCACTTTATTGAATCAGCCAATTGTTTTACTACTTATTTTGTGAGAAAGAACTGTCTTTTTACTTTCTAGTTGAAAGACTAAAAGCAAACGATATTATTCTGTGAATGTTATCAACATGAAATTTATACCTCCCATCACAATTCAAAGACCACATAGAGGAAATGAGGTTCAAGAAAAATACAAAAATGTGCTCAATAGTGGGAAATCTCCACTTTCATAGACATAGTAAAACTAATTTTGACTTACTTTTGATGTCTAGAAAAGAAATAATAAAGAGATGTAAACAATTACATATAGTTTAGCATCAGGAAATTGGACAAAATTTCAACCTTGATAAAATGCTGAATTACTCATGTCATGCATATGATAACAAAAGTATTGGAATACCATTCACACTAAGTAACCTATTAGGATTCACTCTATAGTGCAAAATGTACCATTCCAGACACTGAATTAAAAAATGAGACATGATGATAACTGAAACAGAGATAAGAATCTGAAGTTAGCAATTGCAAATGGAGTAACAATAATCATGTCTCTTTTGAAACATGTCCATGAGTGTCAGCTACATTTTAACTGATCCATATTGCTTCTGTCAGCAAACACCTTCATTTAAATGGAGAGGAAATAGAAAAGGATTTACTCAAGTTGGGTATCACTGGAGCACAGGCAGTGACTAGCTTTTTTGAAAGCACTCATCTATACTTATGTGCTCCTATTTATTTATTTTTAGGCATTCTTCTATGAGGCACATCAAGAGTTCTGGTTTGGTGATGCTTGACTTAGCTTAAAAAAAACATATAGAATAAAGTAAGATAATTGATTAGAGAAGTTTACCTATGTTTTGTGTTTTGTTAATTTTCCAAGCTTCAAAGTTTAAATATTAGCAGCACCAGAGATGGATTGCTTCAAGACAGTTCCATCGAACCTTGTTGTATTTAGTTAAAGAATATTTACGTGTTTGAAAACCCGTAGACCACTAAAAATGGAAAGGGGCGACCACTCGGTCCCCCCGAGCGTATGGTAGGGTGCCCTGACCCCCCCGGGAAACCATTTTGGGCGGGAGGCGTGTCTCGGCTGGTATGCCCGAAGTGGCGTAGCCGGGGCGCGCCTTTTCCCGCCCAAGAGGGGTTGTCCTAGACACCTACATCGTTGGCCACGCCCTGTAGGCGGATCGGAGGAGGGTACACGCCCTCCCGAGGAAGAATAAAAGAGCAACAATCTAAGGAAGCATCCTCTTGTTCCTGTGCTTGGAAGCTGCACCTCCTCGTTGCACGTGAGCCCGAGACGGAACAAGGAGCCAATTTTGAGAACTTGTAATTTTTGTGTTTCTCCTTTCAGTGATTCCGAAGCTTTGGATCCAGGACCTCGAGTCGAATATCCGTGAACGATGCCTGGCAAGAGGGTCGGAAAGAAGGTTGGGACCGAACAAATGCTTCGCATGCTGGTGAAAGACATGGCGAACATGAAGAAGCAGATGGCGGCAATGAATGGTACGGGTAGACCGAAGAAAGTCATCGGACCAGCATTGCCGGGAGTAGTCCCTGCCGGGAGAGGTAAAAGGGCCAGGAATAGGGCGGCAGGGGGGGAGGCCCCGGTTCCCGAGTCACCTCCGGCGAGCCCGGTCAGTCCAGTGGAGGCCCCAGTTCCGATCCCGAACGCAGGACAGCCGATCCCTGTGGTAGTTACACCTGTTAACGAGGGGGATATGCCTCCCGAGCTGGCCGCCCAGTTGGCGGCGTGGTTAGGCAAGAGCAACGAGGGTGCTGTGGCACCGGGAGACACGGCCGAGGAGGCCAGGTTAATAATGAAGCAGTTGCGGCAATCGAGAGATGCTGCGGAGGCACCTTGTCCTCGTTTCCCCGCAGGTTCCCTCGGAACAACCGGCGTCGAGCATTGGAACAGCAGCAAAAACAGATCCAGCTACTGGTTCGGGTAAGCAGCCGTTGCCAATGGCGGGGGAGGGATCGTTACCCTCAAGGAGGGAAAAGGTGGTCCAACATATCCCGATGGATGTGAAAGAAAGGATTTGGGCGGATAAATATGTGAACATGTTTTCGCTGTTGATCGATCACTATGAGATAGAGCACGTTAAAAATCAGAAGGAGTTGTTGCATCCGAGTGTATGGCGTGCCAAAATGGCGGGTTTCAGAGTAGATGAAATGATCGCTAATTGGGCCAGGGCGTATGGAATGTTCACTGCAATCATGGGGGAACGTAGGCCTGAAGTATTGTCGGAATTAGCTTGTTACCAGACACGTATAATGGAATTTTATGAAACGTATGAGGGCAATCAATGGATGGGTTATGATAACAAATTTCGTAAGGCCAAGGAGCACGACTCATCCCTGACGTGGGATTGTTTCGACTCCATTTCCTGGCAGAAGCAGGTTATGCCGAACACGACGAAGTCGTCTTCTTTTGGCGGGAATGGGGCGGAGCCTTCCCGCCATTATTTGGCGGCGCCCTTTCGGGCGGGCGCCAACAGTGATCAGCACACAAAGAATAATGGGAACTCGGGTAGAAAAGGGGTCTGTTGGAGCTTTAACAGAGGCAAGTGCACTAGGCCACAAGGGACATGCAAGTTCAGGCATGAGTGTGCAGGGTGCGGACAGTCTTCACACCCCGAGAGTTCGTGCAGAGCCAAGAATGGTGATACAGGAGGTAGAGGAGGGGCCAAACAGGTCTAATATCGACCGAGGGGCACCGTTACCTACTCCCGTTGACATCATGGCAATGATCCCTTGGCTGAACGAATACCCTGATCATGTCTCCGCCGGGGTGTTGCGAGACGGTTTCTCATATGGTTTCCGCATCCCGGCGGGGGATTTTCGGGGGGAAGCACAGTGTAAAAACCAACTATCGGTTCAACAAAATACGGCGGTGGTACAGGCAAAGATTGCAAAGGAGGTGGCCCGAGGTCGGGTTGCGGGACCATATGGGAACCCGCCAGTTGTTAACTTTGTTTGTTCACCGTTGGGAGTAGTCCCCAAGATGGACCCAGGTGAGTTTAGGTTAATCCATAATTTGTCCGCTCCTAGGGGTCTTTCGGTGAACGATGCGATTGACCCGGGAGTTTGTTCGGTGCGGTATGCATCCTTTGATGAGGCCGTCGCCATGTTGAATCGCCTGGGGCCCGGAGCGCTGATGGCTAAATCAGATATCGAGTCAGCGTTCCGGTTGCTCCCGGTACACTCACGGGATCAGCGTCTCTTAGGTTTTGTGTTTCAAGGACGCTACTACATGGATAAATGTATGCCGATGGGTTGCTCCATCTCTTGTGCATATTTTGAGAAGTTCAGTACTTTTTTGCAATGGGCGTTCACCAGAGCCACGGGCTTTACGCAGGTTATGCATTACCTTGATGATTTTCTGTTTTTGGGGGCAGCCGGGGACACGGAATGTGCACAGGCTTTGAGGGAATTCTGTAATCTCATGAAACGATTTGGCGTGCCACTGGCACCAGGCAAGACAGTGGGGCCATCTACTTCACTCGAGTTTCTGGGAATTGAGCTCGATTCTGTAGAGGGGTGCTTCCGTTTGCCCAAGGAGAAGGTAATGAAATTTAAGGCATCGCTTGAAATGTGCCTCGGCGAGAGAAAAGTAACTCTCCATCAGTTGCAACAAGCTGTGGGTCAGCTTAACTTTGCCCTTAGAGTGATACCGATGGCTCGCCCCTTTTCCCGCTCTATCGCACAAGCCATGGTTGGCCTCAAGGAAGGGCACCACCGCACAAGATTGTCAGCAGAGGTTCGCCAGGATATGAGCATATGGCTGGCATTTCTGGCGGATTTCAACGGTCGCGTCGTGTGGAACAAACCGCCAGCTTCCTCCGAGGAGCTGGGGTTGTGGACCGACTCGGCAGGGAGTGTGGGTTTTGGCGCCATCTTTGGTAATCAATGGTCGGCACGAACATGGGCGGCGTGGTGGCACGATAGTGGGCTCACAGGTAACATTGGGTTTCTTGAGCTGTTCCCCATTCTGGTGGCCTTGAAAACATGGCCAGAGGGGTTTCGTGATCGCACTGTGGTGTTCTGGTCTGATAATATGACCGTTGTTGAATGTATCAATAATCCGGCAGCACGCTGCAAATGGATTTTGAGATTGCTGAAAGAAATTGTCCTGCTATGTATGAGACTAAACGTCCACTTTAGGGCAAGACACGTGCCCGGGGTACTGAACCAGGCGGCTGATGCACTCTCTCGTTCCCACATGCAGGCCTTCCGGGGTTTTCTGCCCTCAGCGGACTGGGTGGCGGCACCATTTCCCGAAGCTCTCTGGTCTCTCGGTGCCCCGGATTACAAAACCTCGTGGGAGAGAGTCTAGCACCCAGGACAAGGAAGGCATATGAAGGAGCGTTCCGTTCCTATTGGTCATTTTTGGGTTCAGCTAGGGGGGAGCATTGGGGGCAGGAGGAGTATGTCCTGAAATTTCTGGTATCACTACATCAGGCAGGCCGATCACTGGCAACAGCCAATAGGCACAGGGCCGCCATTGCCTTCATGGCGCAGGCTCATGGCATCCAGGACCCCACATCGTCCTTTCTCGTAAGGAAGGCACTGCGTGGGTGGCGACGCCTTGAGGGTCGTAGAGTGGATGAGAGGCACCCGATAGGTCTAGCAAGGTTGTCCCTGTTAATGTCCGTACTCCCTGCAACATGTTCATCTCAATCAGAGACAGTGCTGTTCCGGGCCGCTTTTGCATTAGCATTACATGGGGCTATGCGGGTAAGCGAACTGGTAGCGAGGAATAAGCAGGATACGGGGGGAGGTCTGTGTCGAGAACACATTCAAATTAAGGGTGAGACGATGGTAGTCTCAATAGCCAGGTCCAAGACCGATCAGGGAGCGATCGGGGACAGTGTGGTAGTCCAGCGGATTCCAGGGTCTCCCATGTGCCCGGTAAAATGTGTGGAGGAGTATTTAGCGCAGAGGGCGGCATCATGGGGGGGAAGCTTGCTGAGGCACACCGACGCCACCCCACTGACTAGGTTTCAGTTCCAGCGGGTGTTAACAATGGCAATCGCGGCAGCGGGCTTGAACCTGAGCGATTTTGGGACCCATTCCTTCCGGATAGGGGCTGCTACAGAGGCTACAGCCAGGGGTCTGAGTGTGGAAAAGGTGAAACAGTTGGGGCGTTGGTCCTCGATTTGTTATAAAAGGTATGTGCGGTTGCACATGTTGTGAAGCTAATGTCATGCACTCACGCTTCTTGTTTTCTGTTTGGTTTACAGTTTCGCGAGCAGGCTTTGCGGGGCGGACTGTGCAGTTGACCCGACACCTGGGGACCAGCGGTCAAAGATCACCGGCTGAGGGAAGAGTGGTGTGGGTCGTTGGCCACTCATACGTGAGGCGTGCCGCGGACGTATTCAAAGCAGGTGACATGATTCACGTGGCTGGGGAATACGGGTACAGGGTGACCTTCCACGGAAGGGGCGGGCTCTGTATTGACCAGTTTCGAACTTTTATTGAGGGACTGTTAGGGCGGACGAGGTCACCGCCGTCTGTAATCATAGTACATCTTGGGGGCAATGATTTGGTAACCATTGGTCGACGAGTACTTCTCGAGTTAATTTTGTCCACAGTAAGTTGGTTGGCGAGAAGGGTTCCGGGGTGCACGATTGCATGGTCACACATGATTCCTAGGAAGGTGTGGCGGGGGGCCCTCTCTGTGTCAGCTTTGAATCAGTCGGTAAAGAAAGTTAATAACAAACTTAGTAGGTTGTTTCGTTCAGGCCAGTTGCATTGTATCCCACATGGATGTATTCGGGGGGACCATATGTATCTTGAAGAAGGGGTCCATTTGTCCCGGGAGCGGGAATGTCTTACTCATAGGAGACTTCATAGCTTGGTTAAAGAGTTTGTGTAGCCATGACCTTTAGTAGGAGTTTGTGGGGGGTCCAGATAGCCGGTCAACTATCCGGCCTGTGGCGGTAAGGTCATGATCGGTGAGCAGTAATTGGAAGATCCCTAGAGGTGGGGCGCCACCCATTATGGATGGGAGCGCCCGGGGGAGGCGGCCATTGGCCCCTCACACGGGGAGGCGGTACCCCTCTAAGGATGGGGCCGCCGAAAGGGAAGGCGGTCATAGGCCCCTCCCAGGGGAGGAGGGGCTACGGGCCCCTCCTGGGAATTTCCCGGGGCCAGGACATCCGCGACGGCGGATGTGGTAAGCAGTGTGTATCTACGCTACCTTCTAGACACCTCACACGAGTCCTCGGACGACCACTAAGATGGCGTCGAGTAAATATGGGGCCCCCGTTAAGACAAGGGAAATTGGAAGTTGGCACAGAGGTACAGTCCTCTGTGCGCCCGCCCCTCACAAGTAAGGGGGGGAGTTCTGGTATTAGGGATCTGACACCGGTTACGACCTTGCCGTTGGCCCGTAATGTTAGGATGTACAATTTAATTTTGAGTATATGCATTTGCAGGATGTTTTAGAATCGGCTAGGAGAACCTTTGTATTAGAGATGTGTTAAGGTTAGCCAATAAACATCGTAATGTGTAAATGAAATTGTACATGATATGAAACTGTTATTTTAATGTTTTAATTTTGTTTCATATTTTAATAAATACGGCCGGGAGGGTAACTCCCTCCCGCCTTCCAAAAGTCAAGAACTGTGTCCGTCTTCCCATCCTTGGGGATTGTGTTGGGAGGGGGTGACGGGTATCCCGGCCATACTGATAGCGGATCAAATGGTTCGGAAGGAGTGTAGTGGTGTATGGTTTAGTATTTGTATTCTATCAATGCAATGTAAAAGGAACAAAAGACAGTACCAAGGTAACTTGTATCTTTAAGGATCCGCAACGCTTATAGCAAACATTTCTATAACTGCTGAGGAAGGGTAATCCCCATGGAAACTGCTGTTCTATATTATATGTGAAATTCCCTTACATTCATAAAGTCAATTTTAGGTTTTGTGAGTGTATACTAAACCAGCTATCTCAATTGGCTGATTGGAAATATAGAAATGGTTCACAGCATACAAATGAGAGTTCAAAACAAATAGGGAGTACATAAAAAGTACCATTGAATATACGACTTTCCTAATAATGCATAAATTGGAATAGAAATTCTGAACAAACAATATGCTTTTACTTTGCTGGAATGCAGGTAGAAAGATAAATAAACATTGTCAATATTTAAATAAACAGAAATATTAAATCAAATCATGAAGAAAGTATCAATGTACAAAATTCAAAGCATTGGGCCATATTTCATGAGATCAATCAGCGCATTAATTTAAATTCATGGGCAAACACATGGATGGTAATTGCATCATCTGTTGTAGATTTATGCTCCAAGAGTTTGGAAGATTTGCATTAGTCAAATCTCACTCAAGTGGAGCTAATTGGGTGTACAAAAGCATTTTTTCTTTTAATGTTTGCAATCACCCTCCAATGTGTATGTTTGTGAACATTCTCTTGCTGATGTTTTGCTACTCCAAAAATAACTGGAGTTTTACTTCTATTTCCACAGGGTAGAAGATCAAACCTTAATTTTGCGGGCCTGTCGGGGGAAGGGCTTTCTCCACTGGGAAAATGTTTTCTTGCCAATGAAAAAATGTGTGCATTTACTTAAGAGGATTCAAACTCTATCTGGGTGGTTCTCACTTTTGGAGAATTCAACACAGAGCAAAGAGAAGACTTTGGGGAAAATCTAATGACCTTCCATATCTACTGGAAATATGTCTTCATTAAAAAAGCAAACAGGAAAAATGCTAGTCTAGAAGCAAAATTCTCAGACTGCAATTTTTAATTTGTGTTCGTGAATTGAGTCATATACATCCAACCTAATATTCGGATTTAAAAGAACGCAAGCATACAAGTGAAATGGTGGGAGGTTATTAATTTAGATAGCGATGAGAAATAAATATGTCAGATTTCTATTTTATTGCTTCAATTTGGCAGTCACATTTACAATCCATGCTTTGGATACGATCATTATTACAACAAAATGAAAAATCCTAATGTGATGGCACATGTAACTAAAGTATTATTTTCTGTTTGATTTATGAAGATTATTTGTAACATGTGGACTTTCATAAAGCTTATGAAAGGTGGGACTTTCTGATAACTATCACCAGAAATTGTACCAAAATATATATGAATGTGAATAGGCATATCATTGTTTATCGTTCTATGTTCCTGAAGCATATATTAGGCTTCGAATTTTTACAAAATAGTATTTTATGAGAACTTCTAATTACAATACAATTCAATGCGTAAGTAATAAAAATGTAAGTGACACCTAATATATAGATGATTTACGTAAGAAAAACAAATTATTCCCTCAGGAAAATCATACAATTGGGTCTTACCTTATACTTTGGCTAAAGGATAATGAGAAGAAAAACAGTAAATTAAACAAATGCACTCTAAAGAAAGACATGAATTATTCAAAATCTATACTGGGAAAAATAAATGAACTTCTAAATATTGATATTGATATTTAAATCACAAAAAAATTGGACCACTCACTTCTTTAGTTCAAATTCATGTGAGGTTGAATTCAGATTGATTATTACAATTTAAAATCAAAGTTAGCCTTTTAATCTGAGAATTGTGAGAAAGTTCCTCTTATTTCTTGGTCACCTCCTTTTCTATGCTGACTGCAATCACAGTTTTTGTACCTCTGCAAACTGCGACACTGCTGCCCATACCCTACTTTATGTAGTCTCAGCTTTAAATCACTGCAAAATTGCTCACTCCTCATTGTCCAACCTAACTTTCCAATAAGCCCCATAATATGGTGCAGGAAAAATACAAGTGGAGTGCTAAAGTTAAATGTTACCTGTGGGCACTAGCACATGTTGTGCTATCTACTAAGCTGAGAAAGAAAACATGGCTTCAGGTCTGCCTGTGTAGTCGTTTCCTTTAGATTTAAAGCCTACCACCAACTTTTTCAAAATAACCATATTTGACAGGTACTAACACTACCATTTAATATTAAAAAACCCACTATTAATTAATACTCCTATCCCAAATAATAATCCACTTTATTGAATGACCCAATTGTTTTACTACTTATTTTGTGAGAAAGAACTGTCTTTTTACTTTCTAGTTGAAAGACTAAAAGCAAACAATATTATTCTGTGAATGTTATCAACATGAAATTTATACCTCCCATCACAATTCAAAGACCACATAGAGGAAATGAGGTTCAAGAAAAATACAAAAATGTGCTCAATAGTGGGAAATCTCCACTTTCATAGACATAGTGAAACTAATTTTGACTTACTTTTGATGTCTAGAAAAGAAATAATAAAGAGATGTAAACAATTACATATAGATTAGCATCAGGAAAATTCAACAAAAATCACCCTTTACAAAATACACAATTACTCATGTCTTGCATATGTTAACAACAATATTGAAATACCTTTCTCATTTAGAAACCAATTAGGATTCACTCAATAGTGCAAAATGTACAATTTCAGACATTGACTGAAAGAGAGATGAGAATAGCAATTGCAAGGGGAGTAACAATAATCATCCCTATTTTGGAAACCTGTCCAGGAGTGTCATCTACATTTTAATTGATCCATAATGCTTATGTCAACAAACATCTTCATTTAAATGGAGAGGAAACAGAAAAGGATGTAACTCAAGTGGGTGCGCATTGGCAGACAGGCAGTGACAAGCTTTATTGAGTGCACTCATCTATACTGCTGTGCTCCTATTTATTTATTTTTAAGCATTCTTCTATTAGGTATATAAAGAGTATGTATGTTACCCATTTTTCGGGTGTCAAAGTATAAATATATATATATACGGGTATCATTTTATAATTCTATAATTTTGCACAATCTGTTTCTTGTGATACCTTTTTTGTATGCTTCAGTGTAATTTTTTTATTTGTATGACTTTCAATATTAGATATATTTATGTTTTCTATAGATCTGTGCTTGAACATTTGTTAGTATTATAGTTTTCAATTTGCCCCATGTTCGGGTATTTGGGCTGCCCATGTTTGGTGAACTAAAGTGTAAATACGAGCAGGATTGCTTCAGGGCATATGTTTTGAATTGTGTTACTTTTATTTAGAGCAGATTTATATGTTTCAATCCCCACAGACCACTTTAACCTGTTCTTTAAGCGGATCAAGAAGGTCAGAATGAGTGAACTGATGTATGTTTTAGTATTTGTATGCTATTAATAGGTTGCAGAAATAACAAGAGACAGCACCAAGGTAATTTGAATTTTTAAAGAGCGGCCACCCTAATATGAAACAAGTCTACTAGTGGTGAGGAAGGGTTATGTTCCTAGAACATACTGTTCTACATTGTATGTGAAATCATGCCTCTACATTGATAGAGCCCAATTTCATGTTTTGTAAGTCTATAATTTGGAAATAAAGTAATGATTCATAGCATGTAAATGAGAGTTCAAAATTACAATGGAATAAGTATGGGTGGGTTTTCCAGGGGAGGGGGGAGGGTTGGGGTGAGGGGCAAAACGATAAAAAATCCTCATAAGGTTGCTCTCTTTAAGAATGGTTGTTCTTTACTTGGGGAGACAATAAAAGTCAAAACAAAAGGTTAGGCAGGAGGCAGCATAGCAGGGGAGTGTGGAAATTAACACGCTGATGTCGGTCCAGTTCCTGTCCTGGAACGTCAATGGTCTGCGTGTGAGGAGCAGAAGAGAAAGGATTCTGCAATATCTCAGGGACTCCGCCGCGCAGATCATTGTGTTGCAGGAAAAACATTTATTGAAGGCTGAGGTTATTGGTTTATTAAACAAACATAGATGGTGTGAGGAGGAGCAGGACGGGTCCCGTAGTGTTACCCAGGAAGGCACTTCCGCTTTGCCATCATGCACGGACCAGGAACGGGCCAGCGCTCTAGTCTCATGCGAACCTGGAAGGGGCGGAGCCGAGTCTGACTGCGGAAGTGCGGAGGATAAGAGGACTGGGGACAGAATGGATGGTGTGCAGCAGTGAAGGCAGGAGAGCCGAGCACCTGGAGGACGGAGAGGCGAACCAACGGAGAGGACGTGTTCCAGTAGGAGAGGAAGTGACGGACGTCGGACCAGCGGAGGAGAGAGCCGAGAGCTGCGTCAGACCAGAGGAGGAAGGAGCCGAGAGCCGCGTCGGAGCCGAGGAAGAGAGAGCAGAGAGCCGAGCAGAGGACCCGGCGAGTGAATACCCAATTCAGAAGACCGTCTTATACAATGCGAGTAAACCCGGTGGGCCGACAGGAGGAGGAGAAGACGCCCCGGGTCCAGGCGCCGTGGTCCAAGGAACAGGCCACGGCCACAGGCAAGTGCCGTTGCAAGGGGCATTCTGGTGGGGTGTTTGGGGAGGTGGGAGGTAGAGTACTTGATTCGGGGAGGTGGGAGGCAGAGCACTTGAGTGGAACTGGGATTTTGTTTAATGTCCCTCACACCCCTCATCCCCACTGACTGGTGACGGTAGCACGCATAACAGAGAGGCAGACTAGTGAATTGACCCTGTGTCTTGCACCCTTTTTTTTCTCTTCCCTGCTGAGGCTCAGAGACCCGGAATACTAGAGAACTTCGAGCCCAAGGAAAGACCCCATCATCCTGACCCTCTCTGGACAAGCAGGAAGCAGAGAACCAGTGCCCTGAGACCCCCTGGATTACACCCTTACATAGTGTTGATAAGAACTGCCCATATCTTGAATAAAACAATCAAGAACATAAGTACTGTGGTCTGGCTATTTACAACCCTTGGGTCCCAAAATCCCTACACTTGGTTTCAGAAGTGGGATTTTAGTGTGACGACATGTCACAGCCCGTGCCCATCCCAGTGGAAAATGTCATTACCCAATTGGCGGAAGGCCAAAGTCATCTTCAGATTATATTCGAACAACAGATGCAAACCGCAAAAACAGAGAGGGAAGTATTACAGGATGCGCTAAAAGAGCAGGCCACTCTCTTAACCACAAACCAGCAGGTTCAAGACACTGCCATCCTGCGTTTTACGGATGTCATAGCCAATACCAGAATACACCCTAACGTGCCTAGCTCTGTCCTACAGAAATTCCAAGAAGGAGAAGACCCTGGCTATTTTTTTTATCAATTTTGAGCGTGTTGCCACCTCAGCAGAATGGCCTAGGGAAAGGTGGAGCCAATATGTTGCACCCTTGCTGTCCGGTGAACTACAGGCAGCCTATCAGGCCGCTAACTCAGCCGGCAGAACACCTTATGATGAAGTAAAGAGAGCCATCCTTGAAAGACTCGGGTGCGACCAGGAATATTACAGGGCTAAGTTCCGAAAAGAGAAGTGGAACCATGGGGACAATCCCAGGGCCCTATACTACCGGATACAGGACCTAGGGACACGTTGGCTTACTCCCCAAGACTCCACCGTGGAGGAGCTGACCGCCAAAGTGTACCTGGAATAGTTTTTGGATGCTCTGCCGACCTCCACTCGTTCATGGGTGAAACATCATCCCAATCTTACTCCCGCTACAGCCATTGACCTAGGCTGTGCATATCACAGGGCCCCCGAGTTACGAACAGGGCACACCCGATCTCTTATTCCCCTTCCACGACAGAATAGCCCCAGACCACCAGGCCGACCTGAACCTCGAGCCCCTTTTCTCCCACGTATCCCCTTCAGGCCTGTTACCCCCGTCCCGAGTCCCAGTGCACAAGGACCCCAATGTTATCACTGTTCAGAGTGGGGCCATATAGCCCGACAGTGCCCTCACAGAAACCCACCGGCCAAACCAATGGATATCGGCTATTCCAAAGGAAGGATATACCTGACTGGTCGGGGTCATCCTCAATATATTAGGGAGGTCTTCCCAAACGAAAAGAAGCAACAGGCCCTGTTAGACACAGGATGTAGAGTGTCAGTCATAGACTAAGCCCTAGTATTCCCAGAACAGCTGCGAAGCCACGAAAAGGTCCATGTAACATGTGTCCACAGTGACACCGTGGAATACCCTGTCGCCGAGGTGTTGTTGGATGTATCAAATGATTCTCAACTGCGCAAAGTGGGTGTAATACCCTCCTTACCGGAGGCAATCATAATCGGGAGAGACCACCCCAGGTTTGACCAGTACATAGACGAGACAAAGAAGGATAAAGCGACTTGGTGGGGTGATGCCCCTTTTAATAACAGGGAAGTGGAGGGAGAAGGGGGAAAAATCCGGAAAAGCAAAAGTGAGAGACGAAAAGCAAAAACCCTGTACACTCAAACACACCGCCGCTCACACGTTTTTCCTGTGACCCTTACAGACATGGTGGAACCCTCCTCTACCAGCTTTCGGGTAGCCCAGAGGGACGACAACACCCTTCACCACGCCTGGGAACAAGTGCAAGAACCAGAGCCCGATAAGGGAGGACCTTATTTTTATGAAAAACATGGTTTATTGTATAGAGCCACAAAAAGAGGAGACGCTGTCTCAAACCAGCTTCTTGTTCCCCTACCCTTTCGTGATCATGTGCTACAGTTGGCCCACAACCACACCGGGGGAGGTCATTATGGAAAGGAACAAACGCTTACGTATTTACTGGGACGGTTTTATTGGCCTGGGGTCTATGGAGACGTGGCAAAGTATTGTGCTGCATGCGCAAGATGTCAATTGTCTAACCCGGCGGGAACAAGAAAAGCCCCCCTGTTTCCTCTGCCCATCATTGATGTCCCGTTCAAACGCATTGGAATGGACTTAGTGGGACCACTCACTCCCTCAGCCCGGGGCCATAAATACATATTGGTGGTGGTAGATTATGCCAGTCGATACCCCAAAGCGTTCCCACTGAAATCCATGACTACCCCTGCCATAGCCAGAGCCCTGGCCACCTTGTTCACCCGGGTGGGGTTCCCCGAGGAGGTTCTCACGGACCAGGGGACCCCTTTCATGTCTCGTTTGATGGCCCAGGTGTGCGAGATTCTGGGTATCCAACGAATAAGGACTTCGGTATACCACCCCCAGACGGATGGCCTTGTGGAGCGTTATAACAAAACCATCAAGAATATGCTCCGTAAGGTCATCTCAGACACAGGAAGAGACTGGGACCACCAGTTACCTCTCGTTATGTTTGCCATTCGCACGCATGAACAGAGGTCCACTGGCTACTCCCCGTTCGCGATTCTCTTTGGTAGAAGACCAAGAACCCTGCTAGATATGGCACCAGAGCAATGGGAAGAGGAAGAGGAGGAGGGGAAACCCCTACAGCAGTACGCAGCAGACTTAAAAGCCGCCATTTCACACATATGGGGTCTGGTACACAAACACTTAGAGACCGCTCAAACCTCACAGAAACGACTATATGATCGGGGTTGCCAGATGAGGACTTTCCAGCCAGGCGATAAAGTACTCCTACTGCTTTCAGGCCCTCAAAACAGCCATATGTAAGGCACCCATCCTACAGTGCCCTGACTTCCGACGGACTTTCGTCCTACAGACAGATGCCTCCGGTGTTGGTCTAGGGGCAGTCTTACAACAACCAAATGCGGATGGTGAACTGGTGCCCCTCCTATACATCAGCCGAAAGCTATTCCCTAGGGAGTTACATTATTCAGCCATCGAAAAAGAATGCCTGGCAATCAAGTGGGCGATAGAAGCCTTGCAGTACTACCTCCTGGGTCACTCCTTTTTCTTGTTGACAGATCACGCCCCACTGACCTGGCTGGCACGGAATAAAGACACTAACCAGCATATCCTCCAATGATATATGTCCATGCAACCTTTCTCTTTTCAGACACTGCACGTTCCCGGGTCCAGACAGATCTGTGCGGACTACCTGTCTCGGCACCCTTGTCCTGATTGGCCACCCCGTCCATTCTTACGGGGGGAGATGTGTGAGGAGGAGCAGGACCGGTCCCGTAGTGTTACCCAGGAAGGCACTTCCGCTTTGCCATCATGCACAGACCAGGAACGGGCCAGCGCTCTAGTCTCATGCGAACCCGAAGGGGCGGAGCCGAGTCTGACTGCGGAAGTGCGGAGGATAAGAGGACTGAGGACGGAATGGACGGTGTGCAGCAGTGAAGGCAGGAGAGCCGAGCACCTGGAGGACGGAGAGGCAAACCAGCAGAGAGGACGTATTCCAGTAGGAGAGGAAGTGACGGACGTCGGACTAGCGGAGGAGAGAGCCGAGAGCTGCATCAGACCAGTGGAGGAAGGAGCCGAGAGCAGCGTCGGAGCCGCGGAAGAGAGAGCAGAGAGCTGAGCAGAGGACCCGGCGAGTGAATACCCAAGTCAGAAGACCGTCTTATACAACGCGAGTAAACCCGGTGGGGCGACAGGAGGAGGAGAAGACGCCCCGGGTCCAGGTGCCGTGGTTCAAGGAATGGGCCACGGCCACAGGCAAGTGCCGTTGCAAGGGGCATTCTGGTGGGGTGTTTGGGGAGGTGGGAGGTAGAGTACTTGATTCGGGAGGTGGGAGGCAGAGCACTTGAGTGGAACTGGGCTTTGTTTAATGTCCCTCACACCCCTCATCCCCACTGACTGGTGACGGTAGCACGCATAACAGAGAGGCAGACTAGTGAATTGACCCTGTGTCTTGCACCCTTTTTCTCTTCCCTTCTGAGGCCCAGAGACCCGGGATACTAGAGAACTTCGAGCCCAAGGAAAGACCCCATCATCCTGACCCGCTCTGGACAAGTAGGAAGCAGAGAACCAGTGCCCTGAGACCCCCTGGATTACACCCTTACATAGTGTTGATAAGAACTGCCCATATCTTGAATAAAACAATCAAGGACATAAGTACTGTGGTCTGGCTATTTACAACCCTTGGGTCCCAAAATCCCTACAGATGGATAGACTGGTTTTACTGCACGGATCATAATGTAAATATCAGAGGGATTCTTTTCATTTTTAAAATCTCAGTGGATGGCTGGATTTGCACAGTGGTTGGCTATTATGCCCCTAACACAGACAATAAAACTTTCCTCGATATTATTAGCAACAACCCAGTTTCCTCGCAAGATCCAGTAGTAAAGAACAGCGAGTCCCCTCCAAAATCTTGGGGAGAGGCGACTATTGTTTTAATCCCCAAGCCAGGGAAGGATCTAATAGATTGTGGATCCTATAGACCAATCTCATTTTTAAATAGCAACTACAATATCTTTGCATCTATTCTGTCAGCGAGATTGGGGGCGGTAATAGGAGAAATTGTGCAGCAGGGCCAGAAGGGTTTTATCAAAGGGAGGCAGCTGTCCGACTTAACGTATGATCTTGTTGGGGCAATCGACATAGCCTCAACCTTTTCTCTCCCTCTAGCCACTCTCATCCTAGACGCAACAAAGGCCTTTGATAGGGTTAATTGGTTTCATTTGGAGCCCGTTTTGAAGAAGTTTGGCTTTGGCGAGGGTTTTTGTTGTGTTATCTCTCTGATGTATAGCGCTCCTTCAGCGAGGCTCCTGATAAATGGTGTCCTGACCGATTCTGTTAAAATCACAAGGTAAACGCGGCAGGGATGCCCGCTTTCCCCCCTCCTTTTCGATCTTTACATCGAGCCGTTTGCCCAGATCCTGCGGGATGACAAAAACATCCCACCATTCAAGTTCGGAGACTGGGAGAGGAAGGTTTCATTGTATGCGGACGACACTTTAATCTTCACGTCAGACCCAGACAAAGCATTTCCCGTAGTAATTAAGAGGGCAGACAACCTCCATGAGATACCTCGGTATTTGGGTGGTGCAAGAAATAGGGGACATGGCTCATCATAACCTAGAGCGCACACACAATAAGTGCAAGAAGCTAATGAAATCATGGACTCATCTTCCTCGGACTATCTTGGGTAGGGTTAATCTAGTCAAGGTGTCTATCCTATCTAAATTTACTTTTATTTTCAATACCATCCCTCTGGCCTTCGATGGTAAATCGCTGGATAAAAGTCAGCGAGAAATCAATTCTTTTATATGGAATTATAAGTCCACTCGACTAGCATGGGAAAAGTTGAGGAAGAGAAGGGAGAAGGGTGGGCTTGCTCTTTCGGACCTGCAGTATTATGCATGGGCTTTTCAGTTGTCCCATACAATAATGCTTCTAAAAACGCCAGTGGGTACATCACCTGAGACAAAGTTTAAAGCCATGCTGAAGGGGTAGACTTGGCAATTGACGGGTTCTTATTTAAATTTGGGGATCAGGAATGTTTTTAAAAGATCAAACTAAAAATTCTAGCATCCTTGGGGACAGCATGGTCTCAGGTAAGGAAAAGAATAGGGCTGGCCTATTATTCAAACTATGCACCGATATGGGACTCCCCGGGTTTACCACTATGTTTGCAAGATAGATTGTCCATTCCAGTGAGGGAGGCCGGGGTGGTAAGATGGGGGGAGCTGGTGGCTGAAGGGAGGCTGAGGGCCTCGGAGGAATTACAGGAGCTGGTGGCCATGGCCTTCTCCAGATTTAAATATCTACAGTTAGAAAGTTGGGCCAAGGTTTTGATCAGGAAAGGGGTCCCATTGGGAAAGATTTGTAGCCTGGAACAACAGCTGGCAGAGCACCCAGGGGGAGGCAAGGAAGTTGCCCTATGGTACTGGACTCTGTTGGAGGAGGTGGATGGGGACCTGGTTCTTCCAGATGAACTGTGGGGTGAAGAGCTCGGGCTCCCATGTGAGGCGACTTGGACAAATTCCTTCACCCTCCTATACAAAATCATGAAACCAGCCTGGCTCAGGTGGAATCACTTGTTCACGCTACATAGGGCCTAGCTTACGCCCCTGAGATTGTCTAAATTCCTCCTGTGAAAGAAATTTAATAAATGCAACCACAGGGAAGCATCGGACGTGCATATGTTCATGGACTGCCCCCATATCGCTAGTTTTTGGGAGGAAGTAAAAATGTCCTTGGAGTCTATACTAAACATCTCGTTGTCACTTACGCTGCCACTAATCATCTTTGGCCTCGAGGCGGGCATAACTGGCCAGGCTAGGTCTTTTTTATTTTATGCGATCCTACTGGCCAGGAGACGAATTTGCAAAGTTTGGGTGGAGAATACAGCCCCGTCACACTTGAGCTGGCTGACATGGTTATACGAAACATCTAAAGTGGACCTTGCTAGATCGGGGAACCAAAGAAATCTGGCCTTTTGGGACACGTTGGTTCAGTGGAGAGGATGATCCCGGTTTTTTTTTCCGGGTCCAATGATTATGCCTAGAACACTCCGTGGACCAAGTACAAGGGTGCCCCTCGAGATACTGTCGGTCCAGCAGGTTGAAATATACTGAGATGGAGAAGGAGTAATGGTGTGCTCGCACTCTATCCTCCTCCCCTCATTTCTTTCGGGACTCTCCTTCTGCCAGTATTAATAATCGTTTCTCAATACATGAGGGGGCAAAGATCTGAAGCCTTCTGGCATTTGACACGCAAGGTGGTTGGCGATTCTGAATGGAGGGCAAGGCAAATGAGGATACAAAAAAAAAAAGTACAATGCAGTAAATGAAGGGTACTATTGAATTAGAGACTTTACTAATAATGCATAAATTGCATTAGAAAATAAATTGGAATACAATAATATGCTTTTACTTTGTTGGAATCTGGGTAGAGACACTGTTTAGATAAACAGAATTGAGAAATGAAAACAACAATAAACTATCTAGGTGGGCAATTCATTGATAGAGCATATTTAAATTAGGCACAATGTGCCCTATTTCATGAGATAAATCAGAGCGCAAGTTTAAATGTACAGGCAAATATTTTGATGATAATTGCATCAACTATTGTAGATTGATGCTCCAAGAGTTTGGAGAAATTTGTAGTAGTTAATTCCCACTCAAGTGGAGTAAAGTGACAATTCAATAGCATGGCTTTCTTTGAACGTTTGGAATCACCCTAAAACATGTGTATTTGCTGATGTTTTTCTACTCCAAATATATTTGGAGTTTTACTCCTTATTCTATCGGCTAAAAGATCACCACTAGGTTTTGTTGCCCTGAAGGGAGAAGGGTTCTCTCCATTGGGAAAGTATAATAAAAAAATGTGCATTTACACATGAAGCTTAATTCTCTCCCTGAGCAGTTCTTCTTTTTGTAGAATTCCACACAGGGCAAATAGAGTACCTTGGGTTCCATCTAATGACATTCCACCTAGCATGTGAGAACCTACAGCCAGAGCAGCAATTTCAGGCCTATCAGGTCTACTACTGGGACTATTTGATCATAAATAAACAAACTAAAAATATACTGATGTACCAACATCAATCTCCAAATGTATTGTTTCATTCTTTGTGAATTGGGTCTAATACATTCAACCCAATATTATTGATTTAAAAGAATGCAAGCATACTAGTAAAATGGTGGTGTGTCATTAGTTTGCATAGTGATAACAAACACATGTCATATTTCTATTTTATTGTTTCTATTCTGAACTCACATTTATAATCTATACATTTCATATAGCCAATATTACAGCAAAGTTAAAAATTCAAAGATGATGGTAAAAGTAACTAAAGTATGCTTTTCTGTTTGATTTATCAAGATTATTTGTAATATGTTTACTTTCCGAAAGGTTGAGAGAGGTGGGACTTTTTGAAAGGTAATGGCATAAATTGTTCCAGAAGATCTGCAAATGTGAATAGGCATGCCATTTTTTATATTTCTATGTTCCTGAAGCATACAATAGTCTGCTAATTTTTACAAAAGACTATTTTCTGGGTACTTCTAATCAAAATACAATTCAATGCCCAAATGATATAAATATAAGTGCCACTTAATTATTAGATGCTTTCAAATTTAAAAATACATGATTTATTAGGTACATCATAAAACTGGTTCTTACCTCATACATAGGCTAAGGGAGAATGGAAACAAAAACAATATATTAAACAAACGCATTGTAAAGAAAGACAATAATTATTCAAAATCTATACTGGAACAAATAAATGAATTGCTAAATTTTGAGAGTGAGAATTAAAATCAAACAAATTGGACCACTCACTTTAGTTCAAATCAATATGAGGCTCCAATCAGATTCAACATCACAATTTAATATCAAAGCTTACGTTTTAATCAGAGAATTTCAGAAAGTTTCAATTATTGCTTGGTCACCCCTATTTCTATGCTGACTGGAATAACAGGTTTTACACCTTTGCAAAATGGGGTACTGCTGCCATGCCCTACTAAATGTTCTCTCAACTTTAAAGTATTGCAAAATTGCTTACACCTATTTGGCCTTCTTAACTTTCTAATAAGGAGCTAAAATATGGTACAGGAAATGCACACAAGTAAAAGTAAATGTTACCTGTGGACTCTAGCACATGTTGTGCCATCCACTAGGCTGAGAATAAAAACATGGCTTCAGGTCTACCTGTGTAGTCTGACTCCTTTAGATTTAAAATGTACCACTGTTTCAAATTAACCATATGTGGCTGGAAACAATACTACCTTTAAATATTTTAAAAATCACCCCTAGTTGGGACTTTTAGCCCAAAAGATAGGATGCCTAGCAATTAAATGTAGTAGATGCAATCAGTTCTTTTTTTACATATACCCACAGATATGTGCCCCAAAGATATTTTCACTCCGAAGTAGTATAACAGTCCTATGAGAAAACCTAAAGCTCAGAATAAAAAAATAGACTATTTTTAATTTGTATTAATATTCCAATTTAGGGCCCTATTACGATGTCGGGTGGAGTTGCCTCCACCAGACATCATTGTGGTCATGGGATCAACCGATACTCGGTCAGTGGTCCCGACTGACTAATTAGGATGCAACCGAACGCTGTTCAATCACAATCCTATACTGGGTGTATGTAGACCCGCCGGAATGCATGCTCCCATTGTAAAATAGGAGGTGCACTTCATCCCTGCACCACCTGGCAGGTACCTCATGGACCAACCAGAGGCTGTATACCCATTGTGGCCCTACTGGGGGCCCCTAAAGTTGAGTTCTGACAGCCATTCTGTGTCAGAAAGACCGGCATGGATGGGCTGCCGAAACCCGAGTATCTATCTATGTGATGCTGATAAAACTTTCAGCAATTATTTTTTTTTACCTAATGCAATTTTAATAGGTCAGATGAGGCCTTCATCACATTTGTAGTGGAATAACTGTCTGCCAAACGTTAAATCAGGCCCTAAACCCAGAGGTAGAAATCAGTAGGGGAGCGTGATGACTCCAGCGACCACTAATTTTATATTTCTCCAAATGAAAGTGTTTTCCACCACAACTAAAGGCTTCAGCAAGACCTAGTGCAGTAGTTTCCCAGCTTTAAGAGAGCTTTTGCGGATACAGATTGCAACATTCCCTGGCTGGATTATTTCAAATACCATTTCAGGGACTAAACATAGGATTAAAATCTTTCACTGGGATTAATTTGCTTGATGAATCTGAACCGTACTCCCTCATGGCTGGATGAAAATCACACCTAGGAGCCAGCATATTACCCCAATATTATGATTTGAATTTCAAGCCATTTGCAATATTTTTAACGTACAATTTTCCGTATTAACCAATCTGATCTCCCTAATTAAGTTTTGTACATTACAATTCACCCAATTTTTCTAATTAGGTTTGGGATTCAATTTCTTATTTCTTGGTGTTTATACTTTATCACTGTTTGGCACTTGACAATACTTTTCACATTTCCCTAAATTAATCCTGTCTTTTCTGTGCTTTAACTATCAGGGGGCTAAGTTCAGGTTTAATTATCCACTTTAGCGTTCACCCTGACAAGTTAAGGTTAATATTCCTTAAGCTGGTTGACCGCCTACCCTAAATAGCAATCCACTTTCTTGGGATCAGCAAATAGTTTTTCTACTTATATTGAGACAAACATCTTTGGGCCAGATGCATCAACAAACCATTTTGCGATTTCCTAATTGTGAATCCTTGCGATTCGCAATTAGAAAATCGCAAAATGGAATGCATGAAAGTCTGTTTAATACTTTTTGTGATTCCTCGGGGATCGCAAATGACCTACCTCATGACTATTAATTAGGTAGGACGCAATTTGCAACCCCCTAGGAATCGCAGAAATCCCAGGGATGGTGGCATGCTGGGGTCAGCATACCACCATGTCCATTATTGCTTTTAAATAAACAAATCTTTTTTTTGTGAAGCAGCTCATTTTCCTTAATGGAAAACGGGATTTTTTACAACAGTGAAAATGAGAACTTTTTCTTTCATTTTCTAAGAGCAGGCAGTGGTCCATGGGACCACTGCCTGCTCTTAGAAAATGCATTTACAGACATTCACAAAGGGGAAGCAGTCTCTTGGGGACTCCTTCCCATTCGTGAAAGGGTTACCACCTACTTGAAGTAGTTGATAAAATGCAAATGTTTTGCGACCCGCCTGCAGGGGTCCGGCCTGGATTGCCACGGAGACCTTAACATCTGGTCTGTGCTCTCTGCTCAGAGGCTGTGTGTGCTGGGCACCTCGTCGCATTAGGGATGCAGCTCGGTACCGATGAGCCGCACTGAAGTTTTTCCCCTACATCATCTCACCTCCCTGCTGATAAATAGACCACTTGTTTCACGATTGACCGGTGACGACCGATACAGCTGCTGGTTTGAGTATATCTACATCGACCGATAGCAGCAGCATCTTCCTTTCATCCCCGCCATGCGCCTGGGAGTGCACGGCTCATCCCCGCTTCCTCAGAGTGCCTGCAAAATGCCAGATGCCTTGGAACGTTCCAGCGCTCACGCTCCTTCCGTGGCTTACACAGTTTGCCGCCCAGCTCTTCATGCCCATTTCACCGCCTCGATGCTGGATGACCCGACGGCCCGACCAACTTCTGATTGTGCGTTGACCTTCCACCGGATACAATTGTTGCTGGTGTGTTTATCCCACACAAACACAAGGTGAGACCTGCCTCTTGCGCCGCCTTGTCCCAGCTGAGCGCTTCAGAATACGACATTGCTCGCGCTTCTCCCTACCACGACTCATCTCACCTAACTTTGTGAGATAGGACTTTCAAGTTCAGCTGACTGGATTCCAAACAGAGATTGCAGGCTAAGCTTTGGAATTCAACACCGGCACCAAGTGAGGCCTTCCTCGCCAAGCCCTGAAATACCTTAGTTTTTTAGGTAAATGATGGTTTAACTTGAGAAAAGACACCTCCAGGGAGAGCTGATTATAAGTTGTTTAACTTGAGAAGTCACCTTCTGGGAGCGCTGATTATAAATTTAGGGTTTCATATTTATACTGGCAGGGCAGAGTGAATTTCAGGAGCGAAGCGGCGCGGACATCAATGGAGTAGTAAAAGCTGCACCAATATTGCGTGATCTAATCTAACCTTACAAAATGGTGCCAAGCCAAGATCTGACGACTTCGAGGCCCCGCAAGATGGACGCGTTGCCAATAGAACAAAAGCGCCACTTTTTCAACTGAAACACTCCTGAGCTATTTTTCCTTTGAATTTTAAACTGCTCCCTTCCTTAGCCTGGAGCTCCACCTTGTGGCCTAATCCTGAACTTCGTCCCCCTATGTTGATGTATCCTACATGTCCTGTTAATTTTTCGATCTGCCCCTCATATGCTTTTTTATGGCTTTTGACTTTTGACTTTTGATGTTTCTAACTAGCGCCAGTTATTATATGTCTTATATGTTTTTACCGCTTTAAGTATCTACCACTGCTCTATGGCCCATAACCTCCTTTTGTGTATTCTGTGATACAATTGTTTGATTCGCTGGACTGTTTTAACAATGCACCCAACTTGAGAATATGTGCAGTCTAATCACCCAGTACTCTTGGTCCTGAATCATAGTGATCCTCACCCTGTGTAGCTTTGTGGGGATTGATTGTTTGCTGTGTTGGGGATATTTCAGCATTGCTTTAATATTGCTTCCCCCATATGCAACGGTGATGTGACTTGTTTGTTTTCGCTGGACTTTCTTCTGCTCGCTTCCCTCGTATTTAACTTAACTCATATTCTCTTGACTCTGGCCCCTTTCTCTCATATTATTCCTCCCCCTACCCTTTCCCAACACTGCGTCCTTCCGCTTCTCCCTTTCAAATCTCTCCCTCCACATCCTCACCCCGCTGCTCCTGTGACTATCTGATTCCCCTCTCCCCTACTTCCTCCTCTGCCCAATATGCCTCCTCTCAATATCCCCTCTCCCTCCCAGGGCTTTTCTTTATCTAAACATTGTCCCAACTCCTGGTCCATTTCGTACCCCCCCAATCTTTCTAAAAACGCAAACCTTCTCATTCGAAATCCTGAAACACTTATTGTTGACAACTACTACAGCCCTACCGCCCCCATTAAAACGAATTACATCTTCTACTCCAAACGCCCCTCTAAATGGAAAAGCATTTTCACACAACATCTCCCAGTCACTAAAACCTCCAAAATACCCCATGGCGACAAACTTTCCACCACTCTATCTCAAACATTTTGTGGGGAAATCAACATCTCCATATTTAAAACTGGTAACATCCTCACCCAAGCGGCCGTACCCCATCTTAACACCTTCGAGCTCCATTTCAGATCCTTGACCATCCAACTGTCCAATTCCACCAACAGCCTCCCATACTCTCCACCTCCTCTCTCCCCACCGACCCTGCCTCACCAGCCCACTTCTCCCGCCCCTGACCTTTCAACATCTAATGACACTATGCAAATGTTGTCACCCATCCCCTACTTTCTCACTATGACCCCCCTCTCCCCTTGATCCTCTCCTCACCCCCTCACTCCCAATCCCCCTTGCCCCAATCAGCCCACCCATTCCCCTTCCTATGACCCCTCCCTCCGTGCCCTCTTTCACTGTCTACCCTTCCATTCCTCCTCTAACACCCCCTCACTCCTCCTCTCCCAACTCATCCTCTCTCACGCCGTATCACAACACTCCCCACCCAGATTCCCCTTCCTTTCCTCCTCTAACACCCCCTCACTCCTCCTATCCCAACTCATCCTCACACCCACCGAATCACAACACTCCTCACCCAGACTCCCTTTCCTTTCCCCCTCCACCCCCTCATTCCTCCCCACCCAATTCAGCCTCACACCTTCTGAATCTCACTTCCCCCACCCCTCTTCTCCCTACTCATCCTCTCCCTCGCTGAACCATATTCTTCCCATTATCCCCCCTCACTCCCAAACCAATCCACAACTGTTCCTCCTCGCTATCTCAAAAATTCTCATCCACAGAGGTCCCTTCTCCCCCCTACCCCGACATGCCACTCCTTCTCCCATGCAACTACAGCCCTCCCTGCTCTCCTAACTGCATTGGCTCTTCTCCTCCTCAGATCAGGCCTCCTGCCTGCCTTTGCTCACTGCCTCCTCAGAGCAGACCCCCCTCCGCAGCTAACTCTGAACCCCATTTGTCTTCCTCCCCCCACACCCTATTTACCCCCTCACTCTTATCTCAAACTCCCTTCGCAACATTGAACTTAACCTCACCACCCTTACCAGATATCTCTCTCGTCTCAGGAAAGATGTCCTCAACCTCAAATCCAACGACCTCCCTTCCCGAAAAAAGACCGCCAGCCCTAGTCTAATAAACCCCACCACATCTAAACCGTGAAAAACAAATCCCTTGCTTTGCCGGGCTCAAAGACCACTCCACACCACTTGCACCCTCTCTCACCAGGAGATTTCCGACCTTCAAAATTCCTACCCTCCTTACTCACCAACCATGTACATGCCTCCCACCTTCTCAAGCATCCCCGTCATATTGGGAACCAGTCGTATTCCCCCTTCACCTGTCTCACCTAGACCCCCTCCTCATCTCACCTCCATTCATGCCCTCCCATCTCCCAAACCCACTCCCAAACCCCTCACCTGCATGCTTGTTAACTGCCGCTCCGCTGCCCGACATGCCATAGAAATCTCTGAAACCATCCTTAGCGAATCCATCGACATCGCGTTCCTTACAGAATCCTGGCTTAATGAACACTCTACAAGCATTCTTGACCTACTCTCACCCCTGGGCTACTCCATTGTTATGAAAGATAGACCCATCCGAAAAGGCAGTGTTGTAGCTATCATCTTCAAAGACGAACTACAGCTCTCCCTTATCAATAACGCCGAATATGCCTCCTTTTAATACCTTGTAGCCGAACTCAAAATACAGGATTCCCCCCATCCGCCTTCACAATATATATAATCCACCTGGAAATCACTACCCATTCATTGACGACCTATCTAACCTTCTAACGCAATCCTCAATTTCCAAATCTAAAAACATCTTCCTGGGAGACTTTAACCTCCATTGGAATGATATCAAAGATCCCTCAATCTCCCTCCTATCTGACCTTCTCAAAATTAATGACCTCAAACAAATCTGTCAGTCACCAACCCATTCCAAAGGAGCCACCCTTGACGCTATCATTACCAGCAAAGATCTAGCCCTTCTATCTAACATCATTCCCATTGACTGGTCCGACCATCACCTTATCCTGTTCTCCATAACCAACTCTGCCTCCACCCCACCCTCCAAAACTATTAAACCCATGAAACTGATCAGAAATTCAAGTCATATCCCTCCCGACTTACTTGAATCCAAACTTCAGGCCCAGCTTCTCGCTATCCCTCATTCCCTTAACACGAATGAACTAACCGAACAATATAACAACGCTGTCACTACTACCCTTGACCTTCTAGCACCACTCACACTCAAAAAACAAAGAAATATCCCCTCCAAATCATGGTTTAACACAGACCTAAACATTGAAAGACGTAGACTCAGACTGACTGAAAGATTATGGAGACGGCACTACTCTCATTCTAACCTGGCCAGCCTCAGACTTGCTAGATCGTCCTACAAAAAACACATCTTTAGACAAAAAACTTCCTTCCTCAGGTCACAACTAGATCGAGCTCAGAATAGGCCAAGAGAACTATTCAACATTGTGCGCAATCAAACTGCTTCCGCTCCCCCTGTCCCACTGGCCTTGAAGACTAGATGTGAAGAAATAGCTCTCTATTTTTAAGACAAAATTAAACTAATTGAGCAATCCTTCCTCTCTACTCCGATCCCTACCACCAATCCTAACACCTCTCTTTATATCCCACCCTCCATCAGAACTCCCCCTACACCCTCTACTGCCCATCATAACTCTGATCTCCCTCACCCCTCCTTGCCCCCCAATTTCCTGGACTCCAATCATCCTAACTCTCTTACTAAAAATAATGCCGCTTGGCTTACCTTCCAGCCAGTCACGGAAAGAGACGTCTTTAACATCATTTCCAAACTCAAGCCTTCCTCCCACACCAAAGACCCTCTCCCCTCCAAACTTGTCCAAAACCTCAAACATATCATCACCCCTACCTGGACCTCTATTATCAACAGCTCCCTTGCCACCGGCTGGGTCCCCACTTCTTTGCACCTAGGCCAAATCACCCCCATTATCAAAAATCCTTTGGCAGACCCAAACGACCTCAATAACCTTCGTCCCATCTCCAACCTTCCCCTTCTTTCCAAAACCCTGGAAAAATGTGTTCTTCTCCAATTAGAGAGACACATTGAACACTTTAACTTACTAGACCCCTTCCAATCTGGCTTTAGGAAAGGATGCAGCACTGAAACCGCCATGCTAAACATTGTTGATGACATCCACCACTCACTTGACAATGGTGAATCTAGCCTTCTGATCCTCCTTGATCTCTCTGCAGCGTTTGATACTGTTAACCACTCTGCCCTACTCAATGTTCTTAGAGATCGATTCGGCCTAAATGGTACGACACATAAATGGTTCGTCTCATACCTACAACACCGTTCTCAACAAATCAAAATCCAAAATTGCCTATCTAACCCTACCTCCATCTCCTTAGGAGTTCTGCAAGGATCCATCCTCTCTCCCTATCTCTTTAATCTTTTCATGGAACCTCTCACACTCATTCTTAAACAAGCCGGGATCAACTACCATCTCTATGCCGATGATACCCAACTCTATTATAAGATTAAAACTCATGCTGACATACTTCACCTCAACAACACTCTGATCAAGATTCAATCCTAGTTCCACATTAACCACCTCAAACTCAACCCTAAAAAATCTGAAATAATTCTTTTTTCCCCTGAAAGCAACCAGCTCCCCATTCAGAATTGGATCTCTGAGCTTAATGCCCTCAACTGCTCCTTATCTTTGTCCTCCTCAGTCAAATCACTAGGTATCTCACTTGACAACCTCCTAACCCTCAAGACACACATCAATAATTCTGCCAAAGGAGCCTTCTTCAATCTCTATAACCTTAAGAAAATCAAGCCCTTCATCCCTATCGATGATTTCAAACTAGCCGTCCAATCCCTTGTTCTTTCTCGCATCGACTATGGCAATGCCATTCTCACCGGAATTCCCAAGATCCACCGCTTAAATCGTGCTGTACCTTGCAGCTAGGCTTACCTCAGACTGCAAGCAATTTGACCACATCTCTCCTACCCTTAAAACCCTTAAATAGCTCCCCATTGAAGGTAGATCCACGTACAAAACAGCCTGCATTACACAAAATTCTCCACCAGAATACACCGACCTACCTCGCTAACAAACTCACAAAAGCCGGTTGCTCCCATTCCTTGAGAAGCACAAACACCCTCATTCTTATCCCCCCCTTCTAAAAAAGAAAACCACCCAGTCTCAATCCTTTTCCAGCAATGCTCCATGCATTTGGAATGCCCTTCCAACTGACCTTCATTGCAACCCTTCCTACTCTAGCTTCAAAAAAGAACTCAAACTACATCTCCTCAATAAATATTGGGGACCATAATCCATATCTGCTCTCTTCCACTGGCCACATTCTGTCCGACCTCAGATGCATCTGCCCTCCCTTCTTTTCAGCCTTACTTCGCCCTTCCTCCTCGTCACTTCCACTTCCCTGTTTACCACCTTCACTCTTCCCTGCACCTCCCCTTCCCTTGTCCACCCTCTGCCCTCATTTCTGCCCTCCTGCTCTTGTCCTTACAAACCCAATCTGACCACCAACCTCCCTATCCTCCTATGCAATTTTCCGGCTCTCTTTTCAATGTATGCCTGGTTATTTTTGATTTTCACATCTCCCACATTTCGGTGTTCTTATTTCCCATATTTATCATTTTGAAATATGTCAGGCGGAGACTTATATGTTGTTTATATTCCTTGATGCTATGTATGACCCATGTCTTACTGACCTTCTTGTCTCAAAATGTAAAGCGCTCTGATACCCCCGGGTCCAGCCAGCGCTATATAAAACCTCTAAATAAATAAATAAATGAATACATTTATCTTATCAGTTTCTAGTTGAAAGACTGAAAGCAAGCAATATGATTCTAGGACAGTTATCGGCAGCGGAAATATATAATCCATCACATTTCAAAGACCACATAGAGGAAATGAAGGTACAGCATAAATACTAAGATTGACTCAATAGTGCAAAATGTCAAATTTCATCGACTAAAAAAAGATCAGCTTTACTTCTGATGTCTAGAAGAGCAATGAGAAAGAGATGTAAACAATTAGATGTGGATTAGCAGCATGAAAATTCAAAAAAACAAATGGCCCTTTAAAAAATGCTAACATTCATGTCAAGTATACTTTAACAAAAAACATTAAAATATCTTTCTAGTTTAGAAACCTATTAGGATTCCCTCAATAGTGCAAAATGTACAAGGTCAGACAAGGAATAAAAAGTAAGACTTACTGATGATGACTGAAAGAGAGATAAGAAATTGATGTTAAAGATTAGATATATCAATTACTATCATTAAAATTCAAAAATAAACTCAGCCTTTTCTGAAACCTCAGAAATGCAACTTTCAATAATAACAAAATATATCTAAATAACCATTATTTTTTAGGAGCAACTACACTATTTTCTGTACAATTCAAATGATTCAGACACGATTGGGCTTGACTGAAACAGAAATAAGAATTTGATGGTAGCAATTGCAAATGGAGTAACAATAATCATGTCTCTTTTGAAACCTGTCAATGAGTGTTCGCTACATTTTATTTGATCCATAATGTATCTGTCATCAAACACCTTCATTTAAATGGAAAGAAAATAGAAAAGGATTTAACTCAAGTGGGCGCTCACTGGCAGACAGGCAGAGACAATCTTTTTTGACAGCACTCATCTATACTAATGTGCTCCTATTTATGAATTTTTTAGGCATTATTCTAAGAGGCAGATCAAGAGTTTTGGTTTAGTTATGCTTGTCTTACTTTTACAAAACAATATATATTGAATAAAGTAAGATAACTGCTTTGAGAAGTTTTCCCAAGTTTTGGGTGTTACTCACTTTCCGTAAGTCAAAGTGTAAATATGAGCGACACCAGACATGGATTTATTCAGGATATTTCCATCAAACTGTGTTACATTTGTTCAGATCAGATCTATGAGTTTCAAAACCTATAAAGCACAGAAAACTGATAGCTGATCAAATAGGTAAGACGGAGTGAAATGGTGTATGGCTTAGTATTTGTATTCTATCAATGCATTGTACATATAACAAAAGACAGCACCAAGTTAATTTGTATCTTTGAAGACCTACCAGGCTTATAGCAAACATGTCTATGAGTGCTGAGGAAGGGTAATCTCCATGGAAAATACTCTTCTATATTGTATGACAAGTGCCCTTTTATTCACAAAGCTACTTTTATGTTTTGCAAGTGCATAACTAACCAGCACACACCTTTGGCTGATTGGAAATATAGAAATGGTTCACAGCTTGCAAATGAGAGTTCAAAACAAATAGGGAGTAAATAAAAGATACCATTGAATTTGAGACTTTCTTAATAATGCATAAAGTGAAAAGGACATTCTGAACAAACAATATGATTTTTCTTTGTTGGAATGCAGGTAGAGAGATGAATAAACAATGTAAATGTTTTGATAAACAGAAATTTGAAATGAAATCAAGGAGAAAGTATCAATGTAGATAACTCAGAGCATTGGGCCTATTTCATGAGATAAATTAGGGCATGAATTTAAATTCATGGGCAAATACATTGATTGTAATTGCATCAACTGTAGATTCATGCTTCAATAGTTTGGAACAATTTGCAGTGGTTAATTCCCACTCAAGTGGAGTATAGTGGGTGTTAAAAAGCATGGCTTTCTTTGACTGTTTGGATTTCCCCTCAAATATGTAGGTTCCTGAAGCACATATTAAGCTTCTAATTTTTACAAAATGATTGTTTCTGAGAACATCTATTTACAATACAATCCAATGTGCAAATAATAAAAATGCAAGTGACACCTATAGATTAGAATTTTTAAATAAGAAAAACAATGTATTCAATTAGGAACATCAATAAACTGGTTCTTACCTCATACATGGGCTACAGGAGAATGAGAAGAAAAACAGTAAATTAAACAAATGCACTCTAAGGAAAGACATTAATTATTCAAAAGCTATACTGTGACAAATAAATGAACTGCTAAACATTAAGAGTGAGATGTAAATCCTAAAGAAATTGAACAACTCTCTTCTTTAGTTCAAATCCATATGAGGCACCAATCAGATTCAAAATCCCAATTTAAAAACAAAGCTTGCCACTTAAGAAGAGCATTATGAGAAAGTTCCTTGTATTACTTTGTCGCCCTCATTTCTATGCTGACTGCAATCACAGGTTTTGCACCTCTGCAGACTAGGGAACTTTTGCCCATGCCCTACTTAATGTTCTCGCAGTTTTAAAATATTGCGAAATTGCTAATTTCTAATTGGCCTACTTGACTTTCCAATAAGGCTGTAGAATATTGTGCAGGAAATATACAAGTGGAATGTAAAAATGAAATGTTACCTGTTGACACTAGCACATGTTGTGCCATCCACTAGGCTGAGAAGGAAAATATAGCTTCAGGTCTGCCTATGTAGTCTACTTCTTGTAGACTTAAGACATACCGCCAACTTTCTCAAAATAACTATATTTGACAGCAGCTACCACTACCTTTTATTATTTAAAAAATAACCCTTAATTAGGACTACTATCCCAAATAATAATCCACTTTATTGGAAACAGCCAATTGTTTTACCACTTATTGTGTGACAAAAATCTTTGTCTTTTCAGATTGTAGTTGAAACACTGTTAGCAAACAATATGATTCTGTGACAGTTATCAATGAGTGATGTATACCTCATATCAAAATTCCAAGACCCCAAAGAGGAAATGAGATACAACAAAAATGCTAAGATACACTCAATAGTGCAAAAAGTCCCATTTCATAGATTGGTAAAACTAATTTTGACTTACCTTTGATGACTAGAAAAGAAATAGGAAAGAGATGCAAACAATTAGATATAGATTAGCATCAGGACATTCAACAAAAATCACTCTTTACAAATTGCAGAGTTACTCATGCTTTGCATATGTTAACAAAAGTATTGAAATACCATTCTCATTTAGAAACCTATTAGGATTCACTCATTAGTGCAAAATGAACAATTTCAGACATTGACTTTGCGATAACCTGGAGAAAGATAAGCAAGACATGTTATGGAAGTGGGAAGGTTTGCCAATATGACATTTTTCCTCATTGATCAGGGAGTCTTTAAGTGTCATTCCATATACTGGCCAGTGAATCCATCAAAAGTTGCCCCTCACACACACCTCTTCAGAATATTTTCTAGACCTAGGACAGAATATTAGGGGCTAGAGCTGCTGTTTGAATAGTGTGCAGAGATTTGATGGCTGGATCTGATCCCACCTAAAGGAAAAAGAATTAGGCTTCAAGGGGCATTTGGATAGCATTCTCCTTGACTAAAGGGCCAAACAAGTTTCAAGAGGCTTTGTCCTGAAGCGCAAGGCTGACTCGTCGCAACAGGGCCTGAACTGAACCATGCTGGTAGCCTTTGCTGGAGTCAGTACTGCATTCTAAGTGCTGTCCCTGAGTTCCTGTTAGCCTTAGAAGTGCCCTTGAGGACAGGCTATTGAAATTATGCAAAGTTGAGACTGAGAACATTTTGGGACTTCCAAAATCTTTATAGAGTTTTTGCGGACCTTATTGCAGCATTGGACAATTTTTAGAAGCACTTCCACAGATATAACTCCTTGTTTGTCCCACTGGAAGATATATGAGCTTAAAAAAACACTAAGGGCTTTATTCACTGTTTGCCAATGGATTACTCAATCAAAATATTAATTGTATCCTGGCAACCTTATTATAAGTGCATTATATCGTAATGCAATTGTAATCAGCAAGAAAGTTAGCTTCAAACCTCTACTAGCAAGAATGGGTGGCTCTGAAGAAAAAGATTTTGGGAGGATAAATATTTATACCCTGCTCTTCCGGAATCCAGCTCTCCATGAAATTTTCCATGACGTGGTTATGGCACGCTACGAGGTCTTAGGAGTTACAAGGATGGGTGGATCTTATTGACATAGAGGGAATCATTTCATTGAGGAAGTTCATAACAATTACAGGGTTGAGCCGAAAGATTTTTCTAAGTATCTGCAGATACAGGTTTTTTTTATCAAAGAAGAAAGGAGGTCCGAGAGAATTTAGTAAATATGCTGTAATGGAGGTAATAAGGGACAACAAGAGCTTTACAATTAGCTGGATATATGGGGGGGCTGAATCAATTGATGCAAGATGACCTTACGAAATAAGCAGGGAAATGGAAACTAAGGCTAGGTATACATTTTTAATGTTTATTAGTATCTTTAAAACAAGATCAGTCTATGATGTGCTTGGCAGAGTTACAGGCACAACATTATAAAACAATCTGTAACTTCTATTAAACACCAACTAAAATAGCCAAATGGGGGGTCTTAGTTGGTGTTTGGTGCCCTCGCTGCCAAAGAACGGAAGTAGATTCAGTACACATGTTTTCTACTTGTCCACTTTTAGAAAACTTGAAGAAGGATATCGAATTTTTTACAGATTAATCCATGAAAATAAAAGTAAACATACAGCTTAACTAATGTTTCTGGGGGTTTGTTGCAAATGAACAATGGGGACTCATCAGTAAATTTTGTTTTTTGGCATAGCAATGGTTAGAGTATGTATTTCCTCTCCCTAATAGAACCTGCTTGCTCCCACAGTCCGTCAATGGCTTGCACGGCTTTTATCAATTTTTCATCTTGAAAAGGGGGTGTGCGAACGGAAGGGACGAAGGGGAAAACAAATTGGAAAATGAATCAGGGCTCTGATCTATTGCTGGAAAAAAGCTATTGAGATAGGTTAAGATAAAATATGAATAATTCGTAAACATGGTACATAATATGATATTTTTTGCTGTTTGTATCTGACGGTTCATGTATTTTTACTTTCTCTACTGGCATTTTTTATGGCTAAATCTTCTGTATTTATCTATGTGATGCTGATAAAACTTTCAGCAATTTTTTTAACCTAATGCAATTGTAATAGGTCAGATGAGGCATTCATCACATTTGTAGTGGAATAACTGTCTGCCAAACGTTAAATCAGGCCCTAAACCCAGAGGTAGAAATCAGTAGGGTAGTGTGATGACTCCTGCGACCACTAATTTGATATTTCTCCAAATCAAAGTGTTTTCCACCACAATTAAAGGCTTCAGCAAGACATAGTGCAGTAGTTTCCCAGCTTTAAGAGAGCTTTTGCGGATACAGATTGCAACATTCCCAGACTAGATTATTTCAACTACCATTTTAGGGACTAAATCATTAGATTAAAATCTTTCACTGGGATTAATCTGTTTGATGAATCTGAACCTCACTCCATCATGGCTGGTCGAAAATCGCACCTAGGAGCCAGCATAATACCCCAATAATTATGATTTGAATTTCAAGCCATTTGCAATATTTTTAACGTACAATTTTCCGTATTAACCAATCTGATCTCCCTAATTAAGTGTTGTACATTACAATTCACCCAATTTTTCTAATAAGGTTTGGGATTCAATTTCTTATTTCTTGGTGTTAATACTTTATCACTGTTTGGCACTTCACAATACTTTTCACACTTCCCTAAGTTAATTCTGTATTTTCTGTGCATTAACTATCAGGGGGCTAAGTTCAGGTTTAATTATCCACTTTAGCGTTCACCCTGACAAGTTAAGGTTAATATTCCATCAGCTGGTTTACCGCCTACCCTAAATAGCAATCCACTTTCTTGGGATCAGCAAATAGTTTTTCTACTTATATTGTGACAAACATCTTTGGGCTAGATGCATCAACCAACCATTTAGCGATTTCCTCATTGTGAAACCTTGCTATTCGCAATTAGAAAATCGCAAAACGGAATGCATGAAAGTGTGTTTAATACTTTCTGTGATTCCTTGGGGATCGCAAATAACCTACCTCATGAATAATAATTAAGTAGGACGCAATTTGCACCCCCCTAGGAATCGTAGAAATCCCAGGGATGTTGGCATGCTGGGGTCAGCAGAACAGCATGTCCATTATTGCTTTTAAATAAATAAATCTTTTTTTGTAAAGCAGCTCATTTTCCTTCATGGAAAATGGGATTCTTTACAACAGTGAAAATTAGAACTTTTTCTTTCATTTTCTAAGAGCAGGCAGTGGTCCATGGGACCACTGCCTGCTCCTAGAAAATGCATTTACAGACATTCACAAAGGGGAAGCAGTCTCTTGGGGACTCCTTCCATTCGTGAAAGGGTTACCACCTACTTGAAGTAGTTCATAAAATGCAAATGTTTTGCGACCGCAGTTCGGTCGCAAAGCATTCATGCAGACCAATGCGATTCAGTATTAGGGAGGGACGCCCTAAACACGACTCTTTCTAATAGCAAATTGCAAACCCATTTTGCGATTTCATAACAGGTTACAGAATCACAAAATAGGGTTTACTGTATCAGAAGAGCATTTTTTTGCATTTGCAAACGGCTGATTCTGTCAACTGGTGCGTAGGCAAAGGCAAGAAATAGTTGTGCATCCGAGACTTTATCTTATCCGTTTTTTAGTTGAAAGACTGAAAGCAAACAATATGATTCTAGGACAGTTATCGGCAGGGGAAATATATCATCCATCACATTTCAAAGACCACATAGAGGAAATGGGGTACAGCAAAAATACTAAGATTGACTCAATAGTGCAAAATGTCAAATTTCATCGACTGAGTAAAAAAACTATCAGCTTTACTTCTGATGTCTAGAAGAGCAATGAGAAAGTGATGTAAACAATTAGATGTGGATTAGCATCATGAACATTCAAAAAAACAAATGGCCCTTTAAAAAATGCTAACATTCATGTCATGTATATGTTAACAAAAAACATCAAAATATCTTTCTAGTTTAGAAACCTATTAAGATTCACTCAATAGTGCAAAATGTACAAGGTCAGACAAGGAATAAAAAGTTTGACTTACTGATGATGACTGAAAAAGAGATAAGAAATTGACGTTAAAGATTAGATATATCAATTACTATCATTAGAATTCTAAAATAAACTCAGCTTTTTTTGAAACCACAGAAATACAACTTTCAATACTAACAAAATATATCTAAATAACTATTATTTTTTAGAAGCAACTACACTATTTGCTGTACAATTCAAATGATTCAGACACGATTGGGCTTGACTGAAACAGAAATGAGAAACTGATGTTAGAAATTGCAAATGGAGTAACAATAATCATGTCCCTTTTGAAACCTGTCAATGAGTGTTCTCTACATTTTAATTGATCCATAATGCATCTGTTAGCAAACACCTTCATTTAAATGGAAAGAAAATAGAAAAGGATTTAACTCAAGTGGGCGCTCACTGGCAGACAGGCAGTGACAAGCTTTTTTGACAGCACTCATCCATACTAATGTGCTCCTATTTATGAATTTTTCAGGCATTCTTCTAAGAGGCACATCAAGAGTTTTGGTTTAGTTATGCTTGTCTTACATTTACAAAACAATATATATAGAGTAAAGTAAGATAACTGCTTTGAAATGTTTTCCCAAGTTTTCGGTGTTACTCACTTTCCGTACGTCAGAGTGTAAATATGAGCGACACCAGACGTGGATTTCTTTAGGACATTTCCATCAAACTGTGTTACATTTGTTCAGATCACATCTATGAGTTTCAAAACCTATGAACCACTAAAAACTGATAAAGTAAGATAACTGCTTTGAAATGTTTTCCCAAGTTTTGGGTGTTACTCACTTTCCGTACGTCAAAGTGTAAATATGAGCGACACCAGACATGGATTAATTCAGGATAGTTCCATCAAACTATGTTACATTTGTTCAGATCACATCTATGAGTTTCAAAACCTATAAACCACTAAAAACTGATAGCGGATCAAATAGGTAAGACGGAGTGAAATGGTGTATGGCTTAGTATTAGTATTTTATCAATGCATTGTACATATAACAAAAGACAGCACCAAGTTGATTTGTATCTTTGAAGACCTGCCAGGCTTATAGCAAACATGTCTATGAGTGCTGAGGAAGGGTAATCTCCATGGAAAATACTTTCCTATATTGTATGAGAAGTGCCCTTTCATTCCTAAAGCTACCTTTATGTTTTGTAAGTGCATAACTAACCAGCAAACACATTTGGCTGTTTGGAAATATAGAAATGGTTCACAGGTTGCAAATGAGAGTTCAAAACAAATATGGAGTAAATAAAAGATACCATTGAATTTCAGACTTTCCTAATAATGCATAAAGTGAAATTGACATTCTGAATAAAAAATATGCTTATTCTTTGTTGGAATGCAGGTAGAGAGATAAATAAACAATGTAAATGTTTTGATAAACAGAAATTTGAAATGAAATCAAGGAGAACGTATCAATGTAGATAACTCAGAGCATTGGGCCTATTTCATGAGATACATTAGGGCATGAATTTAAATTCATGGGCAAACACATTGAATGTAATTGCATCAACTGTAGATTCATGCTTCAAGAGTTTGGAAAAATTTGCAGTTGTTAATTACCGCTCAAGTGGAGTAAAGTGAGTGTTAAAAAGCATGGCTTTCTTTGAATGTTTGGATTTCCCCTCAAACATGTATGTTCCTGAAGCACATATTAAGCTTCTAATTTTTACAAAATTATTGTTTCTGAGAACTTCTATTTACAATACAATTCAATGTGCAAATAATAAAAATGCAAGTGACACCTATAGATTAGATTATTTAAATAAGAAAAACAATGTATTCAATTAGGAACATCAATAAACTGGTTCTTACCTCATACATGGGCTAAAGGAGAATGAGAGGAAAAACAGTAAATTAAACAAATGCACTCTAAGGAAAGACATTACTTATTCAAAAGCTATACTGTGACAAATAAATGTACTGCTAAATATTAAGAGTGAGATGTAAATTCCAAAGAAATTGAACCACTCTCTTCTTAGTTCAAATCCATATGGGGCACCATTCAGATTCAACATCCCAATTTTAAAACAAAGCTTGCCACTTAAGAAGAGCATTATGAGAAAGTTCCTTGTATTACTTTGTCACCCTCATTTTTATGCTGACTGCAATCACAGGTTTTGCATCTCTGCAGACTAGGGAACTTGTGCCCATGCCCTACTTAATGTTCTCGCAGCCTTAAAATGTTGTGAAATTGGCCTACTTGACTTTCCAATAAGGCTGTAGAATATTGTGCAGGACATATACAAGTGGGATGTAAAAGTGAAATGTTACCTGTTGACACTAGCACATGTTGTGCCATCCACTAGGCTGAGAAGGAAAACATAGCTTCAGGTCTGCCTATGTAGTCTACTTCTTTTAGACTTAAGACATACCACCAAATTTCTCAAAATAACTATATTTGACAGCAGCTACCACTACCTTTTACTATTTAAAAAATAACCCTTAATTAGGACTACTATCCCAAATAATAATCCACTTTATTGGAAACAGCCAATTGTTTTACCCCTTATTGTGTGACAAAAATCTTTTTCTTTTCAGATTGTAGTTGAAACACTGTTAGCAAACAATATGATTCGGTGACAGTGATCAATGTGTGATGTATACCTCATATCAAAATTCCAAGACCCCAAGGAGGAAATGAGATACAACAAAAATGCTAAGATATACTCAATAGTGCAAAATGTCCAATTTCATAGATTGGTAAAACTAATTTTGACTTACCTTTGATGACTAGAAAAGAAATAAGAAAGAGATGCAAGCAATTAGATATAGATTAGCATCAGGATATTCAACAAAAATCACTCTTTACAAATTGCAGGATACTCATGCTTTGCATATGTTAACAAAAGTATTGAAATACCATTCTCATTTAGAAACCTATTAGGATTCACTCAATAGTGCAAAATGTCCAATTTCAGACATTGACTTTGCGATACCTTGGAGAACGACAAGCAAGATATGTTATGGAAGTGGAAAGGTTTGCTCATATGACATTTTTCCTCATTGATCAGGGAGTCTTTAAGTGTCATTCCATATACTGGCCAGTGAATCCTTCAAAAGTTGCCCCTCACACACACCTCTTCAGAATATTTTCTAGACCTAGGACAGAATATTAGGGGCTAGAGCTGCTGTTTGAATAGTGTGCAGAGATTTGATGGCTGCATCTGATCCCACCTAAAGGAAAAAGAATTAGGCTTCAAGGGGCATTTGGATAGCATTCTCCTTGACTAAAGGGCCAAACAAGTTTCAAGAGGCTTTGTCCTGAAGCGAAAGGCTGACTAGTCGCAACAGGGCCTGAACTGAACCATGCTGGTAGCCTTTGCTGGAGTCAGTGCTGCATTCTAAGTAGTGTCCCTGAGTTCTTGTTAGCCTTAGAAGTGCCCAGAGTACATGCTATTGAAACTATGCAAAGTTGAGACTGAGAACATTTTTGGACTTCCAAAATCTTTATAGAGTTTTTGCGGACCTTATTGCAGCATTGGCCAATTTTTAGAAGCACTTCCACAGATATAACTCCTGGTTTGTCCCACTGGAAGATATTTGAGCTTAAAAAAAACACTAAGGGCTTTATTCACTGTTTGCCAATGGATTACTCAATCAAAATATTAATGGTATCCTGGCAACCTTATTATAAGTGCATTATATCGTAATGCAATTGTAATCAGCAAGAAAGTTAGCTTCAAACGTCTACCAGCAAGAATGTATGAATGGGTGGGCTCTGAAGAAAAAGAGGATTTTGGGAGGATAAATATTTATACCCTGCTCTTCTGGAATCCAGCTCTCCATGAAATTTTCCATGACGTGGTTATGGCACGCTACGAGGATGGGTGGATCTTATTGACATAGAGGGAATCATTTCATTGATGAAGTTCATACCAATTACAGGGTTGAGCCGAAAGATTTTTCTAAGTATCTGCAGATACAGGTTTTTTTTTTTTAGCAAAGAAGAAAGGAGGTCCAAGAGAATTTAGTAAACATGCTGTAATGGAGGTAATAAGGGACAACAAGAGCTGTACAATTAGGTGGATATATGGGGGGGCTGATTCAATTGATGCAAGATGACCTTGCAAAATAAGCAGAGAAATGGAAACTAAGGCTAGGTATACATTTTTAATGTTTATTAGTATCTTTAAAACAAGATCAGTCTATGTTGTGCTTGGCAGAGTTACAGGCACAACATTATAAAAGAATCTGTAACTTCTATTAAACATCAACTAAAACAGCCAAATGGGGGGTCTTAGTTGGTGTTTGGTGCCCTCGCTGCCAAAGAACGGAAGTAGATTCAGTACACATGTTTTCTACTTGTCCACTTTTAGAAAACTTGAAGAAGGATATCGAATTTTTTACAGATTAATCCATGAAAATAAAAGTAAACATACAGCTTAACTAATGTTTCTGGGGGTTTGTTGCAAATGAACAATGGGGACTCATCAGTAAATTTTGTTTTTTGGCATAGCAATGGTTAGAATATGTATTTCCTCTCCCTAATAGAACCTGCTTGCTCCCACAGTCCGTCAATGGCTTGTACAGCTTTTATCAATTTTCCATCTTGAAAAGGGGGTGTGCGAACGGAAGGGACGAAGGGGAAAACAATTTGGAAAATGGATCAGGGCTCTGATCTATTGCTGGAAAAAGTTATTGAGATAGGTTAAGATAAAATATGAATAATTCGTAAACATGGTACATTATATGATATTTATTGCTGTTTGTATCTGACGGTTCATGTATTTTTATTTTCTCTACTGGTGTTTTTTATGGCTAAATCTCCTGTATTTATCTATGTGATGCTGATAAAACTTTCAGCAATTATTGTTTTTAACCTAATGCAATTGTAATAGGTCAGATGAGGCATTCATCACATTTGTAGTGGAATAACTGTCTGCCAAACGTTAAATTAGGCCCAAACCCAGAGGTAGAAATCAGTAGGGGAGTGTGATGACTCCTGCGACCACTAATTTGATATTTCTCCAAATCAAAGTGTTTTCCACCACAATTAAAGGCTTCAGCAAGACATAGTGCAGTAGTTTCCCAGCTTTAAGAGAGCTTTTGCGGATACAGATTGCAAAATTCCCGGGCTAGATTATTTCAACTACCATTTCAGGGACTAAATCATTAGATTAAAATCTTTCACTGGGATTAATCTGTTTGATGAATCTGAACCTCACTCCATCATGGCTGGACGAAAATCGCACCTAGGAGCCAGCATAATACCCCAATAATTATGATTTGAATTTCAAGCCATTTGCAATATTTTTAACGTGCAATTTTCCGTATTAACCAATTTGATCTCCCAATTAAGTTTTGTACATTACAATTCACCCAATTTTTCTAATTAGGTTTGGGATTCAATTTCTTATTTCTTGGGGTTTATACTTTATCACTGTTTGGCACTTCACAACACTTTTCACACTTCCCTAAGTTAATTCTGTATTTTATGTGCATTAACTATCAGGGGGCTAAGTTCAGGTTTAATTATCGACTTTAGCGTTCACCCTGACAAGTTAAGGTTAATATTCCGTCAGCTGGTTTACCGCCTACCGTAATTAGCAATCCACTTTCTTGGGATCAGCAAATAGTTTTTCTACTTATATTGTGACAAACATCTTTGGGCTAGATGCATCAACAAACCATTTTGCGATTTCCTCATTGTGAAACCTTGCTATTCGCAATTAGAAAATCGCAAAACGGAATGCATGAAAGTGTGTTTAATACTTTCTGTGATTCCTAGGGGATCGCAAATGACCTACCTCATGAATAATAATTAGGTAGAACGCAATTTGCACCCCCCTAGGAATCGCAGAAATCCTAGGGATGGTGGCATGCTGGGGTCAGCAGAGCACCATGTCCATTATTGCTTTTAAATAAATAAGTCCTTTTTTTGTAAAGCAGCTCATTTTCCTTCATTTAAAACGGGATTCTTTACAACAGTGAAAATGAGAACTTTTTCTTTCATTTTCAAAGAGCAGGCAGTGTTCCGTGGGACCACTGCCTGCTCTTAGAAAATGCATTTACAGACATTCACAAAGGGGAAGCAGTCTCTTGGGGACTCCTTCCCATTCGTAAAAGGGTTACCACCTACTTGAAGTAGTTGGTAAAATGCAAATGTTTTACGACCGCAGTTCGGTCGCAAAGCATTCATGCAGACCAATGTGATTCAGTATTAGGGAGGGACGCCCTAAACACGACTCTTTCTAATAGCAAATTGCAAACCCATTTTGCGATTTCATAACAGGTTACAGAATCACAAAATAGGGTTTACTATATCAGAAGAGCATTTTTTTGCGTTTGCAAACTGCTGATTCTGTCAACCGGCGCATAGGCAAAGGCAAAAAATAGTTGTGCATCCGGGACTTTATCTTATCAGTTTCTAGTTGAAAGACTGAAAGCAAACAATATGATTCTAGGACAGTTTTCGGCAGGGGAAATATATCATCCATCACATTTCAAAGACCACATAGAGGAAATGGGGTACAGCAAAAATACTAAGATTGACTCAATAGTGCAAAATGTCAAATTTCATTGACTGAGTAAAAAAACTATCAGCTTTACTTCTGATGTCTAGAAGAGCAATGAGAAAGTGATGTAAACAATTAGATGTGGATTAGTATCATGAACATTCAAAAAAACAAATGGCCCTTTAAAAAATGCTAACATGCATGTCATGTATATGTTAACAAAACACATTAAAATATCTTTCTAGTTTAGAAACCTATTAGGATTCACTCAATAGTGCAAAATGTACAAGGTCAGACAAGGAATAAAAAGTTTGACTTACTGATGATGACTGAAAAAGAGATAAGAAATTGACGTGAAAGATTAGATATATCAATTACTATCATTAGAATTCTAAAATAAACTCAGCTTTTTTTGAAACCACAGAAATACAACTTTCAATACTAACAAAATATATCTAAATAACAATTATTTTTTAGAAGCAACTACACTATTTGCTGTACAATTCAAATGATTTAGACACGATTGGGCTTGACTGAAACAGAAATAAGAATATGATGTTAGAAATTGCAAATGGAGTAACAATAATCATGTCCCTTTTGAAACCTGTCAATGAGTGTTCGCTACATTTTAATTGATCCATAATGCATCTGTTAGCAAACACCTTCATTTAAATGGAAAGAAAATAGAAAAGGATTTAACTCAAGTGGGAGCTCACTGGCATACAGGCAGTGACAAGCTTTTTTGACAGCACTCATCTATTCTACTGTGCTCCTATTTATGAATTTTTTAGGCATTCTTCTAAGAGGCACATCAAGAGTTTTGGTTTAGTTATGCTTGTCTTACATTTACAAAACAATATATATAGAGTAAAGTAAGATAACTGCTTTGAAAGGTTTTCCCAAGTTTTCGGTGTTACTCACTTTCCGTACGTCAAAGTGTAAATATGAGCAACACCAGACATGGATTAATTCAGGATAGTTCCATCAAACTGTGTTACATTTGTTAAGATCATATCTATGAGTTTCAAAACCTATATACCACTAAAAACTGATAGCGGATCAAATAGGTAAGACGGAGTGAAATGGTGTATGGCTTAGTATTTGTATTCTATCAATGCATTGTACATATAACAAAAGACAGCAGCAAGTTGATTTGTATCTTTGAAGACCTGCCAGGCTTATAGCAAACATGTCTATGAGTGCTGAGGAAGGGTAATCTCCATGGAAACTACTTTTCTATATTGTATGAGAAGTGCCCTTTCATTCCTAAAGCTACCTTTATGTTTTGTAAGTGCATAACTAACCAGAACACACATTTGGCTGTTTGGAAATATAGAAATGGTTCACAGGTTGCAAATGAGAGTTCAAAACAAATATGGAGTAAATAAAAGATACCATTGAATTTGAGACTTTCCTAATAATGCATAAAGTGAAATTGACATTCTGAATAAAACAATATGCTTTTTCTTTGTTGGAATGCAGGTAGAGAGATAAATAAACAATGTAAATGTTTTGATAAACAGAAATTAGGGCATGAATTTAAATTCATGGGCAAATACTTTGAATGTAATTGCATCAACTGTAGATTCATGCTTCGAGAGTTTGGAAAAATTTGCAGTTGTAATTACCGCTCAAGTGGAGTAAAGTGAGTGTTAAAAAGCATGGCTTTCTTTGAATGTTTGGATTTCCCCTCAAACATGTATGTTCCTGAAGCACATATTAAGCTTCTAATTTTTACAAAATTATTGTTTCTGAGAACTTCTATTTACAATACAATTCAATGTGCAAATAATAAAAATGCAAGTGACACCTATAGATTAGATTATTTAAATAAAAAAACAATGTATTCAATTAGGAACATCAATAAACTGGTTCTTACCTCATACATGGGCTAAAGGAGAATGAGAAGAAAAACAGTAAGTTAAACAAATGCACTCTAAGGAAAGACATTACTTATTCAAAAGCTATACTGTGACAAATAAATGTACTGCTAAATATTAAGAGTGAGATGTAAATTCCAAAGAAATTGAACCACTCTCTTCTTAGTTCAAATCCATATGAGGCACCATTCAGATTCAACATCCCATTTTAAAAACAAAGCTTGCCACTTAAGAATAGCATTATGAGAAAGTTCCTTGTATTACTTTGTCGCCCTCATTTCTATGCTGACTGCAATCACAGGTTTTGCACCTCTGCAGACTAGGGAACTTTTGCCCATGCCCTACTTAATGTTCTCGCAGCTTTAAAATATTGCGAAATTGCTAATTTCTAATTGGCCTACTTGACTTTCCAATAAGGCTGTAGAATATTGTGCAGGGAATATACTAGTGGAATGTAAAAGTGAAATGTTACCTGTTGACACTAGCACATGTTGTGCCATCCACTAGGCTGAGAAGGAAAACATAGCTTCAGGTCTGCCTATGTAGTCTACTTCTTGTAGACTTAAGACATACCGCCAACTTTCTCAAAATAACTATATTTGGCAGCAGCTACCACTACCTTTTACTATGTAAAAAATAACCCTTAATTAGGACTACTATCCCAAATAATAATCCACTTTATTGGAAACAGCCAATTGTTTTACCACTTATTGTGTGACAAAAATCTTTGTCTTTTCAGATTGTAGTTGAAACACTGTTAGCAAACAATATGATTCTGTGACAGTGATCAATGTGTGATGTATACCTCATATCAAAATTCCAAGACCCCAAAGAGGAAATGAGATACAACAAAAAAGCTAAGATACACTCAATAGTGCAAAATGTCCAATTTCATAGATTGGCAAAACTAATTTTGACTTACCTTTGATGACTAGAAAAGAAATAAGAAAGAGATGCAAACAATTAGATATAGATTAGCATCAGGACATTCAACAAAAATCACTCTTTACAAATTGCAGAATTACTCATGCTTTGCATATGTTAACAAAAGTATTGAAATACCATTCTCATTTAGAAACCTATTAGGATTCACTCAATAGTGCAAAATGTACAATTTCAGACATTGACTTTGCGATACCTTGGAGAAAGACAATCAAGATATGTTATGGAAGTGGGAAGGTTTGCTCATATGACATTTTTCCTCATTGATCAGGGAGTCTTTAAGTGTCATTCCATATACTGGCCAGTGAATCCTTCAAAAGTTGCCCCTCACACACACCTCTTCAGAATATTTTCTAGACCTAGGACAGAATATTAGGGGCTAGAGCTGCTGTTTGAATAGTGTGCAGAGATTTGATGGCTGCATCTGATCCCACCTAAAGGAAAAAGAATTAGGCTTCAAGGGGCATTTGGATAGCATTCTCCTTGACTAAAGGGCCAAACAAGTTTCAAGAGGCTTTGTCCTGAAGCGAAAGGCTGACTAGTCGCAACAGGGCCTGAACTGAACCATGCTGGTAGCCTTTGCTGGAGTCAGTGCTGCATTCTAAGTGCTGTCCCTGAGTTCCTGTTAGCCTTAGAAGTGCTCAGAGTACATGCTATTGAAACTATGCAAAGTTGAGACTGAGAACATTTTTGGACTTCCAAAATCTTTATAGAGTTTTTGCGGACCTTATTGCAGCATTGGCCAATTTTTAGAAGCACTTCCACAGATATAACTCCTGGTTTGTCCCACTGGAAGATATTTGAGCTTAAAAAAAACACTAAGGGCTTTATTCACTGTTTGCCAATGGATTACTCAATCAAAATATTAATGGTATCCTGGCAACCTTATTATAAGTGCATTATATCGTAATGCAATTGTAATCAGCAAGAAAGTTAGCTTCAAACCTCTACCAGCAAGAATGTATGTATGGGTGGCTCTGAAGAAAAAGAGGATTTTGGGAGGATAAATATTTATACCCTGCTCTTCTGGAATCCAGCTCTCCATGAAATTTTCCATGACGTAGTTATGGCACGCTACGAGGTCTTAGGAGTTACAAGGATGGGTGGATCTTATTGACATAGAGGGAATCATTTCATTGATGAAGTTCATACCAATTACAGGGTTGAGCAGAAAGATTTTTCTAAGTATCTGCAGATACAGGTTTTTTTTTAGCAAAGAAGAAAGGAGGTCCATGAGAATTTCGTAAAGATGCTGTAATGGAGGTAATAAGGGACAACAAGAGCTGTACAATTAGGTGGATATATGGGGGGGCTGAATCAATTGATGCAAGATGACCTTGCGAAATAAGCAGAGAAATGGAAACTAATGCTAGGTATACATTTTCAAGGTTTATTAGTATCTTTAAAACAAGATCAGTCTATGTTGTGCTTGGCAGAGTTACAGGGACAACATTATAAAAGAATCTGTAACTTCTATTAAACACCAACTAAAATAGCCAAATGGGGGGTCTTAGTTGGTGTTTGGTGCCCTCGCTGCCAAAGAACGGAAGTAGATTCAGTACACATGTTTTCTACTTGTCCACTTTTAGAAAACTTGAAGAAGGATATCGAATTTTTTACAGATTAATCCATGAAAATAAAAGTAAACATACAGCTTAACTAATGTTTCTGGGGGTTTGTTGCAAATGAACAATGGGGACTCATCAGTAAATTTTGTTTTTTGGCATAGCAATGGTTAGAATATGTATTTCCTCTCCCTAATAGAACCTGCTTGCTCCCACAGTCCGTCAATGGCTTGCACAGCTTTTATCAATTTTCCATCTTGAAAAGGGGGTGTGCGAACGGAAGGGACGAAGGGGAAAACAATTTGGAAAATGGATCAGGGCTCTGATCTATTGCTGGAAAAAGTTATTGAGATAGGTTAAGATAAAATATGAATAATTTGTAAACATGGTACATTATATGATATTTATTGCTGTTTGTATCTGACGGTTCATGTATTTTTATTTTCTCTACTGGCGTTTTTTATGGCTAAATCTCCTGTATTTATCTATGTGATGCTGATAAAACTTTCAGCAATTATTTTTTTAACCTAATGCAATTGTAATAGGTCAGATGAGGCATTCATCACATTTGTAGTGGAATAACTGTCTGCCAAACGTTAAAATAGGCCCTAAACACAGAGGTAGAAATCAGTAGGGGAGTGTGATGACTCCTGCGACCACTAATTTTATATTTCTCCAAATCAAAGTGTTTTCCACCACAATTAAAGGCTTCAGCAAGACATAGTGCAGTAGTTTCCCAGCTTTAAGAGAGCTTTTGCGGATACAGATTGCAAAATTCCCGGGCTAGATTATTTCAACTACCATTTCAGGGACTAAATCATTAGATTAAAATCTTTCACTGGGATTAATCTGTTTGATGAATCTGAACCTCACTCCATCATGGCTGGACGAAAATCGCACCTAGGAGCCAGCATAATACCCCAATAATTATGATTTGAATTTCAAGCCATTTGCAATATTTTTAACGTGCAATTTTCCGTATTAACCAATCTGATCTCCCAATTAAGTTTTGTACATTACAATTCACCCAATTTTTCTAATTAGGTTTGGGATTCAATTTCTTATTTCTTGGGGTTTATACTTTATCACTGTTTGGCACTTCACAACACTTTTCACACTTCCCTAAGTTAATTCTGTATTTTATGTGCATTAACTATCAGGGGGCTAAGTTCAGGTTTAATTATTCACTTTAGCGTTCACCCTGACAAGTTAAGGTTAATATTCCGTCAGCTGGTTTACCGCCTACCGTAATTAGCAATCCACTTTCTTGGGATCAGCAAATAGTTTTTCTACTTATATTGTGACAAACATCTTTGGGCTAGATGCATCAACAAACCATTTTGCGATTTCCTCATTGTGAAACCTTGCTATTCGCAATTAGAAAATCGCAAAACGGAATGCATGAAAGTGTGTTTAATACTTTCTGTGATTCCTAGGGGATCGCAAATTACCTACCTCATGAATAATAATTAGGTAGGACGCAATTTGCACCCCCCTAGGAATCGCAGAAATCCTAGGGATGGTGGCATGCTGGGGTCAGCAGACCACCATGTCCATTATTGCTTTTAAATAAATAAGTCTTTTTTTTGTAAAGCAGCTCATTTTCCTTCATTTAAAACGGGATTCTTTACAACAGTGAAAATGAGAACTTTTTCTTTCATTTTCAAAGAGCAGGCAGTGTTCCGTGGGACCACTGCCTGCTCTTAGAAAATGCATTTACAGACATTCACAAAGGGGAAGCAGTCTCTTGGGGACTCCTTCCCATTCGTAAAAGGGTTACCACCTTCTTGAAGTAGTTGGTAAAATGCAAATGTTTTGCGACCGCAGTTCGGTCGCAAAGCATTCATGCAGACCAATGTGATTCAGTATTAGGGAGGGACGCCCTAAACACGACTCTTTCTAATAGCAAATTGCAAACCCATTTTGCGATTTCATAACAGGTTACAGAATCACAAAATAGGGTTTACTGTATCAGAAGAGCATTTTTTTGCGTAGGCAAACGGCTGATTCTGTAGGCAAAGGCAAAAAATAGTTGTGCATCCGGGACTTTATCTTATCAGTTTCTAGTTGAAAGACTGAAAGCAAACAATATGATTCTAGGACAGTTTTCGGCAGGGGAAATATATCATCCATCACATTTCAAAGACCACATAGAGGAAATGGGGTACAGCAAAAATACTAAGATTGACTCAATAGTGCAAAATGTCAACTTTCATTGACTGAGTAAAAAAACTATCAGCGTTACTTCTGATGCCTAGAAGAGCAATGAGAAAGTGATGTAAACAATTAGATGTGGATTAGTATCATGAACATTCAAAAAAACAAATGGCCCTTTAAAAAATGCTAACATTCATGTCATGTATATGTTAACAAAACACATTAAAATATCTTTCTAGTTTAGGAACCTATTAGGATTCACTCAATAGTGCAAAATGTACAAGGTCAGACAAGGAATAAAAAGTTTGACTTACTGATGATGACTGAAAAAGGGATAAGAAATTGACGTTAAAGATTAGATATATCAATTACTATCATTAGAATTCTAAAATAAACTCAGCTGTTTTTGAAACCACAGAAATACAACTTTCAATACTAACAAAATATATCTAAATAACCATTATTTTTTAGAAGCAACTACACTATTTGCTGTACAATTCAAATGATTCAGACACGATTGGGCTTGACTGAAACAGAAATGAGAAACTGATGTTAGAAATTGCAAATGGAGTAACAATAATCATGTCCCTTTTGAAACCTGTCAATGAGTGTTCGCTACATTTTAATTGATCCATAATGCATCTGTTAGCAAACACCTTCATTTAAATGGAAAGAAAATAGAAAAGGATTTAACTCAAGTGGGAGCTCACTGGCATACAGGCAGTGACAAGCTTTTTTGACAGCACTCATCTATTCTAATGTGCTCCTATTTATGAATTTTTTAGGCATTCTTCTAAGAGGCACATCAAGAGTTTTGGTTTAGTTATGCTTGTCTTACATTTACAAAACAATATATATAGAGTAAAGTAAGATAACTGCTTTGAAAGGTTTTCCCAAGTTTTCGGTGTTACTCACTTTCCGTACGTCAAAGTGTAAATATGAGCAACACCAGACATGGATTAATTCAGGATAGTTCCATCAAACTGTGTTACATTTGTTCAGATCACATCTATGAGTTTCAAAACCTATAAACCACTAAAAACTGATAGCGGATCAAATAGGTAAGACGGAGTGAAATGGTGTATGGCTTAGTATTTGTATTCTATCAATGCATTGTACATATAACAAAAGACAGCACCAAGTTGATTTGTATCTTTGAAGACCTGCCAGGCTTATAGCAAACATGTCTATGAGTGCTGAGGAAGGGTAATCTCCATGGAAAATACTTTTCTATATTGTATGAGAAGTGCCCTTTCATTCCTAAAGCTACCTTTATGTTTTGTAAGTGCATAACTAACCAGAACACACATTTGGCTGTTTGGAAATATAGAAATGGTTCACAGGTTGCAAATGAGAGTTCAAAACAAATATGGAGTAAATAAAAGATACCATTGAATTTGAGACTTTCCTAATAATGCATAAAGTGAAATTGACATTCTGAATAAAAAAATATGCTTTTTCTTTGTTGGAATGCAGGTAGAGAGATAAATAAACAATGTAAATGTTATTATAAACAGAAATTTGAAATGAAATCAAGGATAACGTATCAATGTAGATAACTCAGAGCATTGGGCCTATTTCATGAGATACATTAGGGCATGAATTTAAATTCATGGGCAAATACTTTGAATGTAATTGCATCAACTGTAGATTCATGCTTCAAGAGTTTGGAAAAATTTGCAGTTGTTAATTACCGCTCAAGTGGAGTAAAGTGAGTGTTAAAAAGCATGGCTTTCTTTGAATGTTTGGATTTCCCCTCAAACATGTATGTTCCTGAAGCACATATTAAGCTTCTAATTTTTACAAAATTATTGTTTCTGAGAACTTCTATTTACAATACAATTCAATGTGCAAATAATAAAAATGCAAGTGACACCTATAGATTAGATTATTTAAATAAAAAAACAATGTATTCAATTAGGAACATCAATAAACTGGTTCTTACCTCATACATGGGCTAAAGGAGAATGAGAAGAAAAACAGTAAATTAAACAAATGCACTCTAAGGAAAGACATTACTTATTCAAAAGCTATACTGTGACAAATAAATGTACTGCTAAATATTAAGAGTGAGATGTAAATTCCAAAGAAATTGAACCACTCTCTTCTTAGTTCAAATCCATATGAGGCACCATTCAGATTCAACATCCCAATTTAAAAACAAAGCTTGCCACTTAAGAATAGCATTATGAGAAAGTTCCTTGTATTACTTTGTCGCCCTCATTTCTATGCTGACTGCAATCACAGGTTTTGCACCTCTGCAGACTAGGGAACTTTTGCCCATGCCCTACTTAATGTTCTCGCAGCTTTAAAATATTGCGAAATTGCTAATTTCTAATTGGCCTACTTGACTTTCCAATAAGGCTGTAGAATATTGTGCAGGAAATATACTAGTGGAATGTAAAAGTGAAATGTTACCTGTTGACACTAGCACATGTTGTGCCATCCACTAGGCTGAGAAGGAAAACATAGCTTCAGGTCTGCCTATGTAGTCTACTTCTTGTAGACTTAAGACATACCGCCAACTTTCTCAAAATAACTATATTTGACAGCAGCTACCACTACCTTTTACTATGTAAAAAATAACCCCTAATTAGGACTACTATCCCAAATAATAATCCACTTTATTGGAAACAGCCAATTGTTTTACCACTTTTTGTGTGACAAAAATCTTTGTCTTTTCAGATTGTAGTTGAAACACTGTTAGCAAACAATATGATTCTGTGACAGTGATCAATGTGTGATGTATACCTCATATCAAAATTCCAAGACCCCAAAGAGGAAATGAGATACAACAAAAAAGCTAAGATACACTCAATAGTGCAAAATGTCCAATTTCATAGATTGGTAAAACTAATTTTGACTTACCTTTGATGACTAGAAAAGAAATAAGAAAGAGATGCAAACAATTAGATATAGATTAGCATCAGGACATTCAACAAAAATCACTCTTTACAAATTGCAGAATTACTCATGCTTTGCTTATGTTAACAAAAGTATTGAAATACCATTCTCATTTAGAAACCTATTAGGATTCACTCAATAGTGCAAAATGTACAATTTTAGACATTGACTTTGTGATACCTTGGAGAAAGACAATCAAGATATGTTATGGAAGTGGGAAGGTTTGCTCATATGACATTTTTCCTCATTGATCAGGGAGTCTTTAAGTGTCATTCCATATACTGGCCAGTGAATCCTTCAAAAGTTGCCCCTCACACACACCTCTTCAGAATATTTTCTAGACCTAGGACAGAATATTAGGGGCTAGAGCTGCTGTTTGAATAGTGTGCAGAGATTTGATGGCTGGATCTGATCCCACCTAAAGGAAAAATAATTAGGCTTCAAGGGGGATTTGGATAGCATTCTCCTTGACTAAAGGATCAAACAAGTTTCAAGAGGCTTTGTCCTGAAGCGCAAGGCTGACTGGTCGCAACAGGGCCTGAACTGAACCATGCTGGTAGCCTTTGCTGGAGTCAGTGCTGCATTGTAAGTGCTGTCCCTGAGTTCCTGTTAGCCTTAGAAGTGCCCAGAGTACATGCTATTGAAACTATGCAAAGTTGAGACTGAGAACATTTTTGGACTTCCAAAATCTTTATAGAGTTTTTGCGGACCTTATTGCAGCATTGGCCAATTTTTAGAAGCACTTCCACAGATATAACTCCTGGTTTGTCCCACTGGAAGATATTTGAGCTTAAAAAAAAAACCTCTAAGGGCGTTATTCACTGTTTGCCAATGGATTACTCAATCAAAATATTAATGGTATCCTGGCAACCTTATTATAAGTGCATTATATCGTAATGCAATTGTAATCAGCAAGAAAGTTAGCTTCAAACCTCTACCAGCAAGAATGTATGAATGGGTGGCACTGAAGAAAAAGATTTTGGGAGGATAAATGTTTATACTCTGCTCTTCTGGAATCCAGCTCTCCATGAAATTTTCCATGACGTGGTTATGGCACGCTACGAGGTCTTAGGAGTTACAAGGATGGGTGGATCTTATTGACATAGAGGGAATCATTTCATTGACGAAGTTCATACCAATTACAGGGTTGAGCCGAAAGATTTTTCTAAGTATCTGCAGATACAGGTTTTTTTTTTAGCAAAGAAGAAAGGAGGTCCAAGAGAATTTAGTAAAGATGCTGTAATGGAGGTAATAAGGGACAACAAGAGCTGTACAATTAGCTGGATATATGGGGGGGGGGCTGAATCAATTGATGCAAGATGACCTTGCGAAATAAGCAGAGAAATGGAAACTAAGGCTAGGTATACATTTTTAATGTTTATTAGTATCTTTAAAACAAGATCAGTCTATGTTGTGCTTGGCAGAGTTACAGGCACAACATTATAAAACAATCTGTAACTTCTATTAAACACCAACTAAAATAGCCAAATGGGGGGTCTTAGTTGGTGTTTGGTGCCCTCGCTGCCTAAGAACAGAAGTAGATTCCGTACACATGTTTTCTACTTGTCCACTTTTAGAAAACTTGAAGAAGGATATCGAATTTTTTACAGATTAATCCATGAAAATAAAAGTAAACATACAGCTTAACTAATGTTTCTGGGGGTTTGTTGCAAATGAACAATGGGGACTCATCAGTAAATTTTGTTTTTTGGCATAGCAATGGTTAGAATATGTATTTCCTCTCCCTAATAGAACCTGCTTGCTCCCACAGTCCGTCAATGGCTTGCACAGCTTTTATCAATTTTCCATCTTGAAAAGGGGGTGTGCGAACGGAAGGGACGAAGGGGAAAACAATTTGGAAAATGGATCAGGGCTCTGATCTATTGCTGGAAAAAAGTTTTTGAGATAGGTTAAGATAAAATATGAATAATTCGTAAACATGGTACATTATATGATATTTATTGCTGTTTGTATCTGACGGTTCATGTATTTTTATTTTCTCTACTGGCGTTTTTTATTGCTAAATCTCCTGTATTTATCTATGTGATGCTGATAAAACTTTCAGCAATTATTTTTTTTAACCTAATGCAATTGTAATAGGTCAGATGAGGCATTCATCACATTTGTAGTGGAATAACTGTCTGCCAAACGTTAATTTAGGCCCTAAACCCAGAGGTAGAAATCAGTAGGGGAGTGTGATGACTCCTGCGACCACTAATTTGATATTTCTCCAAATCAAAGTGTTTTCCACCACAATTAAAGGCTTCAGCAAGACATAGTGCAGTAGTTTCCCAGCTTTAAGAGAGCTTTTGCGGATACAGATTGCAAAATTCCCGGGCTAGATTATTTCAACTACCATTTCAGGGACTAAATCATTAGATTAAAATCTTTCACTGGGATTAATCTGTTTGATGAATCTGAACCTCACTCCATCATGGGTGGACGAAAATCGCACCTAGGAGCCAGCATAATACCCCAATAATTATGATTTGAATTTCAAGCCATTTGCAATATTTTTAACGTGCAATTTTCCGTATTAACCAATCTGATCTCCCAATTAAGTTTTGTACATTACAATTCACCCAATTTTTCTAATTAGGTTTGGGATTCAATTTCTTATTTCTTGGGGTTTATACTTTATCACTGTTTGGCACTTCACAACACTTTTCACACTTCCCTAAGTTAATTCTGTATTTTATGTGCATTAACTATCAGGGGGCTAAGTTCATGTTTAATTATCTACTTTAGCGTTCACCCTGACAAGTTAAGGTTAATATTCCGTCAGCTGGTTTACCGCCTACCGTAATTAGCAATCCACTTTCTTGGGATCAGCAAATAGTTTTTCTACTTGTATTGTGACAAACATCTTTGGGCTAGATGCATCAACAAACCATTTTGCGATTTCCTCATTGTGAAACCTTGCTATTCGCAATTAGAAAATTGCAAAACGGAATGCATGAAAGTGTGTTTAATACTTTCTGTGATTCCTAGGGGATCGCAAATGACCTACCTCATGAATAATAATTAGGTAGGACGCAATTTGCACCCCCCTAGGAATCGCAGAAATCCTAGGGATGCTGGCATGCTGGGGTCAGCAGACCACCATGTCCATTATTGCTTTTAAATAAATAAGTCTTTTTTTTGTAAAGCAGCTCATTTTCCTTCATGGAAAACGGGATTCTTTACAACAGTGAAAATGAGAACTTTTTCTTTCATTTTCTAAGAGCAGGCAGTGTTCCGTGGGACCACTGCCTGCTCTTAGAGAATGCATTTACAGACATTCACAAAGGGGAAGCAGTCTCTTGGGGACTCCTTCCCATTCATAAAAGGGTTACCACCTACTTGAAGTAGTTGGTAAAATGCAAATGTTTTGCGACCGCAGTTCGGTCGCAAAGTATTCATGCAGACCAATGTGATTCAGTATTAGGGAGGGACGCCCTAAACACGACTCTTTCTAATAGCAAATTGCAAACCCATTTTGCGATTTCATAACAGGTTACAGAATCACAAAATAGGGTTTACTGTATCAGAAGAGCATTTTTTTGCGTTTGCAAACGGCTGATTCTGTCAACCGGCGCGTAGGCAAAGGCAAAAAATAGTTGTGCATCCGGGACTTTATCTTATCAGTTTCTAGTTGAAAGACTGAAAGCAAACAATATGATTCTAGGACAGTTTTCGGCAGGGGAAATATATCATCCATCACATTTCAAAGACCACATAGAGGAAATGGGGTACAGCAAAAATACTAAGATTGACTCAATAGTGCAAAATGTCAAATTTCATTGACTGAGTAAAAAAACTATCAGCTTTACTTCTGATGTCTAGAAGAGCAATGAGAAAGTGATGTAAACAATTAGATGTGGATTAGTATCATGAACATTCAAAAAAACAAATGGCCCTTTAAAAAATGCTAACATTCATGTCATGTATATGTTAACAAAACACATTAAAATATCTTTCTAGTTTAGAAACCTATGAGGATTCACTCAATAGTGCAAAATGTACAAGGTCAGACAAGGAATAAAAAGCTTGACTTACTGATGATGACTGAAAAAGGGATAAGAAATTGACGTTAAAGATTAGATATATCAATTACTATCATTAGAATTCTAAAATAAACTCAGCTTTTTTTGAAACCACAGAAATACAACTTTCAATACTAACAAAATATATCTAAATAACCATTATTTTTTAGAAGCAACGACACTATTTGCTGTACAATTCAAATCATTCAGACACGATTGGGTTTGACTGAAACAGAAATAAGAATATGATGTTAGAAATTGCAAATGGAGTAACAATAATCATGTCCCTTTTGAAACCTGTCAATGAGTGTTCGCTACATTTTAATTGATCCATAATGCATCTGTTAGCAAACACCTTCATTTAAATGGAAAGAAAATAGAAAAGGATTTAACTCAAGTGGGAGCTCACTGGCATACAGGCAGTGACAAGCTTTTTTGACAGCACTCATCTATTCTAATGTGCTCCTATTTATGAAGTTTTTTAGGCATTCTTCTAAGAGGCACATCAAGAGTTTTGGTTTAGTTATGCTTGTCTTACATTTACAAAACAATATATATAGAATAAAGTAAGATAACTGCTTTGAAAGGTTTTCCCAAGTTTTCGGTGTTACTCACTTTCCGTACGTCAAAGTGTAAATATGAGCAACACCAGACATGGATTAATTCAGGATAGTTCCATCAAACTGTGATACATTTGTTCAGATCACATCTATAAGTTTCAAAACCTATAAACCACTCAAAACTGATAGCGGATCAAATAGGTAAGACGGAGTGAAATGGTGTATGGCTTAGTATTTGTATTCTATCAATGCATTGTGCATATAACAAAAGACAGCACCAAGTTGATTTGTATCTTTGAAGACCTGCCAGGCTTATAGCAAACATGTCCATGAGTGCTGAGGAAGGGTAATCTCCATGGAAAATACTTTTCTATATTGTATGAGAAGTGCCCTTTCATTCCTAAAGCTACCTTTATGTTTTGTAAGTGCATAACCAACCAGAACACACATTTGGCTGTTTGGAAATATAGAAATGGTTCACAGGTTGCAAATGAGAGTTCAAAACAAATATGGAGTAAATAAAAGATACCATTAAATTTGAGACTTTCCTAATAATGCATAAAGTGAAATTGACATTCTGAATAAAAAAATATGCTTTTTCTTTGTTGGAATGCAGGTAGAGAGATAAATAAACAATGTAAATGTTTTGATAAACAGAAATTTGAAATGAAATCAAGGATAACGTATCAATGTAGATAACTCAGAGCATTGGGCCTATTTCATGAGATACATTAGGGCATGAATTTAAATTCATGGGCAAATACTTTGAATGTAATTGCATCAACTGTAGATTCATGCTTCAAGAGTTTGGAAAAATTTGCAGTTGTTAATTACCGCTCAAGTGGAGTAAAGTGAGTGTTAAAAAGCATGGCTTTCTTTGAATGTTTGGATTTCCCCTCAAACATGTATGTTCCTGAAGCACATATTAAGCTTCTAATTTTTACAAAATTATTGTTTCTGAGAACTTCTATTTACAATACAATTCAATGTGCAAATAATAAAAATGCAAGTGACACCTATAGATTAGATTATTTAAATAAAAAAAACAATGTATTCAATTAGGAACATCAATAAACTGGTTCCTACCTCATACATGGGCTAAAGGAGAATGAGAAGAAAAACAGTAAATTAAACAAATGCACTCTAAGGAAAGACATTACTTATTCAAAAGCTATACTGTGACAAATAAATGTACTGCTAAATATTAAGAGTGAGATGTAAATTCCAAAGAAATTGAACCACTCTCTTCTTAGTTCAAATCCATATGAGGCACCATTCAGATTCAACATCCCAATTTAAAAACAAAGCTTGCCACTTAAGAATAGCATTATGAGAAAGTTCCTTGTATTACTTTGTCGCCCTCATTTCTATGCTGACTGCAATCACAGGCTTTGCACCTCTGCAGACTAGGGAACTTTTGCCCATGCCCTACTTAATGTTCTCGCAGCTTTAAAATATTGCGAAATTGCTAATTTCTAATTGGCCTACTTGACTTTCCAATAAGGCTGTAGAATATTGTGCAGGAAATATACTAGTGGAATGTAAAAGTGAAATGTTACCTGTTGACACTAGCACATGTTGTGCCATCCACTAGGCTGAGAAGGAAAACATAGCTTCAGGTCTGCCTATGTAGTCTACTTCTTGTAGACTTAAGATATACCGCCAACTTTCTCAAAATAACTATATTTGACAGCAGCTACCACTACCTTTTACTATGTAAAAAATAACCCCTAATTAGGACTACTATCCCAAATAATAATCCACTTTATTGGAAACAGCCAATTGTTTTACCACTTATTGTGTGACAAAAATCTTTGTCTTTTCAGATTGTAGTTGAAACACTGTTAGCAAACAATATGATTCTGTGACAGTGATCAATGTGTGATGTATACCTCATATCAAAATTCCAAGACCCCAAAGAGGAAATGAGATACAACAAAAAAGCTAAGATACACTCAATAGTGCAAAATGTCCAATTTCATAGATTGGTAAAACTAATTTTGACTTACCTTTGATGACCAGAAAAAAAATAAGAAAGAGATGCAAACGAATAGATATAGATTAGCATCAGGACATTCAACAAAAATCACTGTTTACAAATTGCAGAATTACTCATGCTTTGCATATGTTAACAAAAGTATTGAAATACCATTCTCATTTAGAAACCTATTAGGATTCACCCAATAGTGCAAAATGTACAATTTCAGACATTGACTTTGCGATACCTTGGAGAAAGACAATCAAGATATGTTATGGAAGTGGGAAGGTTTGCTCATATGACATTTTTCCTCATTAATCAGGGAGTCTTTAAGTGTCATTCCATATACTGGCCAGTGAATCCTTCAAAAGTTGCCCCTCACACACACCTCTTCAGAATATTTTCTAGACCTAGGACAGAATATTAGGGGCTAGAGCTGCTGTTTGAATAGTGTGCAGAGATTTGATGGCTGGATCTGATCCCACCTAAAGGAAAAATAATTAGGCTTCCAGGGGGATTTGGATAGCATTCTCCTTGACTAAAGGGTCAAACAAGTTTCAAGAGGCTTTGTCCTGAAGCGCAAGGCTGACTGGTCGCAACAGGGCCTGAACTGAACCATGCTGGTAGCCTTTGCTGGAGTCAGTGCTGCATTGTAAGTGCTGTCCCTGAGTTCCTGTTAGCCTTAGAAGTGCCCAGAGTACATGCTATTGAAACTATGCAAAGTTGAGACTGAGAACATTTTTGGACTTCCAAAATCTTTATAGAGTTTTTGCGGACCTTATTGCAGCATTGGCCAATTTTTAGAAGAACTTCCACAGATATAACTCCTGGCTTGTCCCACTGGAATATATTTGAGCTTAAAAAAAAAACCTCTAAGGGCGTTATTCACTGTTTGCCAATGGATTACTCAATCAAAATATTAATGGTATCCTGGCAACCTTATTATAAGTGCATTATATCGTAATGCAATTGTAATCAGCAAGAAAGTTAGCTTCAAACCTCTACCAGCAAGAATGTATGTATGGGTGGCTCTGAAGAAAAAGATTTTGGGAGGATAAATGTTTATACTCTGCTCTTCTGGAATCCAGCTCTCCATTAAATTTTCCATGACGTGGTTATGGCACGCTACGAGGTCTTAGGAGTTACAAGGATGGGTGGATCTTATTGACATAGAGGGAATCATTTCATTGAGGAAGTTCATACCAATTACAGGGTTGAGCCGAAAGATTTTTCTAAGTATCTGCAGATACAGGTTTTTTTTTTAGCAAAGAAGAAAGGAGGTCCAAGAGAATTTAGTAAAGATGCTGTAATGGAGGTAATAAGGGACAACAAGAGCTGTACAATTAGCTGGATATATGGGGGGGGCTGAATCAATTGATGCAAGATGACCTTGCGAAATAAGCAGAGAAATGGAAACTAAGGCTAGGTATACATTTTTAATGTTTATTAGTATCTTTAAAACAAGATCAGTCTATGTTGTGCTTGGCAGAGTTACAGGCACAACATTATAAAACAATCTGTAACTTCTATTAAACACCAACTAAAATAGCCAAATGGGGGTCTTAGTTGGTGTTTGGTGCCCTCGCTGCCTAAGAACAGTAGTAGATTCCGTACACATGTTTTCTACTTGTCCACTTTTAGAAAACTTGAAGAAGGATATCGAATTTTTTACAGATTAATCCATGAAAATAAAAGTAAACATACAGCTTAACTAATGTTTCTGGGGTTTTGTTGCAGATGAACAATGGGGACTCATCAGTAAATTTAGTTTTTTGGCATAGCAATGGTTAGAATATGTATTTCCTCTCCCTAATAGAACCTGCTTGCTCCCACAGTCCGTCAATGGCTTGCACAGCTTTTATCAATTTTCCATCTTGAAAAGGGGGTGTGCGAACGGAAGGGACGAAGGGGAAAACAATTTGGAAAATGGATCAGGGCTCTGATCTATTGCTGGAAAAAAGTTTTTGAGATAGGTTAAGATAAAATATGAATAATTCGTAAACATGGTACATTATATGATATTTATTGCTGTTTGTATCTGACGGTTCATGTATTTTTATTTTCTCTACTGGCGTTTTTTATGGCTAAATCTCCTGTATTTATCTATGTGATGCTGATAAAACTTTCAGCAATTATTTTTTTTAACCTAATGCAATTGTAATAGGTCAGATGAGGCATTCATCACATTTGTAGTGGAATAACTGTCTGCCAAATGTTAAATTAGGCCCTAAACCCAGAGGTAGAAATCAGTAGGGGAGTGTGATGACTCCTGCGACCACTAATTTGATATTTCTCCAAATCAAAGTGTTTTCCACCACAATTAAAGGCTTCAGCAAGACATAGTGCAGTAGTTTCCCAGCTTTAAGAGAGCTTTTGCGGATACAGATTGCAAAATTCCCGGGCTAGATTATTTCAACTACCATTTCAGGGACTAAATCATTAGATTAAAATCTTTCACTGAGATTAATCTGTTTGATGAATCTGAACCTCACTCCATCATGGGTGGACGAAAATCGCACCTAGGAGCCAGCATAATACCCCAATAATTATGATTTGAATTTCAAGCCATTTGCAATATTTTTAACGTGCAATTTTCCGTATTAACCAATCTGATCTCCCAATTAAGTTTTGTACATTACAATTCACCCAATTTTTCTAATTAGGTTTGGGATTCAATTTCTTATTTCTTGGGGTTTATACTTTATCACTGTTTGGCACTTCACAACACTTTTCACACTTCCCTAAGTTAATTCTGTATTTTATGTGCATTAACTATCAGGGGGCTAAGTTCAGGTTTAATTATCCACTTTAGCGTTCACCCTGACAAGTTAAGGTTAATATTCCGTCAGCTGGTTTACCGCCTACCGTAATTAGCAATCCACTTTCTTGGGATCAGCAAATAGTTTTTCTACTTATATTGTGACAAACATCTTTGGGCTAGATGCATCAACAAACCATTTTGCGATTTCCTCATTGTGAAACCTTGCTATTCGCAATTAGAAAATCGCAAAACGGAATGCATGAAAGTGTGTTTAATACTTGCTGTGATTCCCAGGGGATCGCAAATGACCTACCTCATGAATAATAATTAGGTAGGACGCAATTTGCACCCCCCTAGGAATCGCAGAAATCCTAGGGATGGTGGCATGCTGGGGTCAGCAGAACACCGTGTCCATTATTGCTTTTAAATAAATAAGTCTTTTTTTTGTAAAGCAGCTCATTTTCCTTCATGGAAAACGGGATTCTTTACAACAGTGAAAATGAGAACTTTTTCTTTCATTTTCTAAGAGCAGGCAGTGTTCCGTGGGACCACTGCCTGCTCTTAGAAAATGCATTTACAGACATTCACAAAGGGGAAGCAGTCTCTTGGGGACTCCTTCCCATTCGTAAAAGGGTTACCACCTACTTGAAGGAGTTGGTAAAATGCAAATGTTTTGCGACCGCAGTTCGGTCGCAAAGCATTCATGCAGACCAATGTGATTCAGTATTAGGGAGGGACGCCCTAAACACGACTCTTTCTAATAGCAAATTTCAAACCCATTTTGCGATTTCATAACAGGTCACAGAATCACAAAATAGGGTTTACTGTATCAGAGAGCATTTTTTTGCGTTTGCAAACGGCTGATTCTGTCAACCGGCGCATAGGCAAAGGCAAAAAATAGTTGTGCATCCGGGACTTTATCTTATCAGTTTCTAGTTGAAAGACTGAAAGCAAACAATATGATTTTAGGACAGTTTTCGGCAGGGGAAATATATCATCCATCACATTTCAAAGACCACATAGAGGAAATGGTGTACAGCAAAAATACTAAGATTGACTCAATAGTGCAAAATGTCAAATTTCATCGACTGAGTAAAAAAACTATCAGCTTTACTTCTGATGTCTAGAAGAGCAATGAGAACGTGATGTAAACAATTAGATGTGGATTAGCATCATGAACATTCAAAAAAACAAATGGCCCTTTAAAAAATGCTAACATTAATGTCATGTATATGTTAACAAAACACATTAAAATATCTTTCTAGTTTAGAAACCTATTAGGATTCACTCAATAGTGCAAAATGTACAAGGTCATACAAGGAATAATAAGTTTGACTTACTGATGATGACTGAAAAAGAGATAAGAAATTGACGTTAAAGATTAGATATATCAATTACTATCATTAGAATTCTAAAATAAACTCAGCTTTTTTTGAAACCACAGAAATACAACTTTCAATACTAACAAAATATATCTAAATAACCATTATTTTTTAGAAGCAACTACACTATTTGCTGTACAATTCAAATGATTCAGACACGATTGGGCTTGACTGAAACAGAAATAAGAATATGATGTTAGAAATTGCAAATGGAGTAACAATAATCATGTCCCTTTTGAAACCTGTCAATGAGTGTTCGCTGCATTTTAATTGATCCATAATGCATCTGTCAGCAAACACCTTCATTTAAATGGAAAGAAAATAGAAAAGGATTTAACTCAAGTGGGCGCTCACTGGCATACAGGCAGTGACAAGCTTTTTTGACAGCACTCATCTATTCTAATGTGCTCCTATTTATGAATTTTTTAGGCATTCTTCTAAGAGGCACATCAAGAGTTTTGGTTTAGTTATGCTTGTCTTACATTTACAAAACAATATAGAGTAAAGTAAGATAACTGCTTTGAAAGGATTTCCCAAGTTTTCGGTGTTACTCACTTTCCGTACGTCAGAGTGTAAATATGAGCGACACCAGACGTGGATTTCTTCAGGACATTTCCATCAAACTGTGTTACATTTGTTCAGATCACATCTATGAGTTTCAAAACCTATGAACCACTAAAAACTGATAAAGTAAGATAACTGCTTTGAAATGTTTTCCCAGGTTTTGGGTGTTACTCACTTTCCGTACGTCAAAGTGTAAATATGAGCAACACCAGACATGGATTAATTCAGGATAGTTCCATCAAACTGTGTTACATTTGTTCAGATGACATCTATGAGTTTCAAAACCTATAAACCACTAAAAACTGATAGCGGATCAAATAGGTAAGACGGAGTGAAATGGTGTATGGCTTAGTATTTGTATTCTATCAATGCATTGTACTTATAACAAAAGACAGCACCAAGTTGATTTGTATCTTTGAAGACCTGCCAGGCTTATAGCAAACATGTCTATGAGTGCTGAGGAAGGGTAATCTCCATGGAAAATACTTTTCTATATTGTATGAGAAGTGCCCTTTCATTCCTAAAGCTACCTTTATGTTTTGTAAGTGCATAACTAACCAGCACACACATTTGGCTCTTTGGAAATATAGAAATGGTTCACAGGTTGCAAATGAGAGTTCAAAACAAATATGGAGTAAATAAAAGATACCATTGAATTTGAGACTTTCCTAATAATGCATAAAGTGAAATTGATACTCTGAATAAAAAATATTCTTTTTCTTTGTTGGAATGCAGGTAGAGAGATAAATAAACAATGTAAATGTTTTGATAAACAGAAATTTGAAATGAAATCAAGGAGAACGTATCAATGTAGATAACTCAGAGCATTGGGCCTATTTCATGAGATACATTAGAGCATGAATTTAAATTCATGGGCAAATACATTGAATGTAATTGCATCAACTGTAGATTCATGCTTCAAGAGTTTGGAAAAATTTGCAGTTGTTAATTACCGCTCAAGTGAAGTAAAGTGAGTATTAAAAAGCATGACTTTCTTTGAATGTTTGGATTTCCCCACAAACATGTATGTTCCTGAAGCACAAATTAAGCTTCTAATTTTTACAAAATTATTGTTTCTGAGAACTTCTTTTTACAATACAATTCAATGTGCAAATTATAAAAATGCAAGTGACACCTATAGATTAGATTATTTACATAAGAAAAACAATGTATTCAATTAGGAACATCAATAAACTGGTTCTTACCTCATACATGGGCTAAAGGAGAATGAGAAGAAAAACAGTAAATTAAACAAATGCACTCTAAGGAAAGACATTACTTATTCAAAAGCTATACTGTGACAAATAAATGTACTGCTAAATATTAAGAGTGAGATGTAAATTCCAAAGAAATTGAACCACTCTCTTCTTAGTTCAAATCCATATGAGGCACCATTCAGATTCAACATCCCAATTTAAAAACAAAGCTTGCCACTTAAGAAGAGCATTATGAGAAAGTTCCTTGTATTACTTTGTCGCCCTCATTTCTATGCTGACTGCAATAACAGGTTTTGCACCTCTGCAGACTAGGGAACTTTTGCCGATGCCCTACTTAATGTTCCCGCAGCTTTAAAATATTGCGAAATTGCTAATTTCTAATTGGCCTACTTGACTTTCCAATAAGGCTGTAGAATATTGTGCAGGAAATATACTAGTGGAATGTAAAAGTGAAATGGTACCTGTTGACACTAGCACATGTTGTGCCATCCACTAGGCTGAGAAGGAAAACATAGCTTCAGGTCTGCCTATGTAGTCTACTTCTTGTAGACTTAAGACATACCGCCAACTTTCTCAAAATAACTATATTTGACAGCAGCTACCACTACCTTTTACTATTTAAAAAATAACCCTTAATTAGGACTACTATCCCAAATAATAATCTACTTTATTGGAAACAGCCAATTGTTTTACCACTTATTGTGTGACAAAAATCTTTGTCTTTTCAGATTGTAGTTGAAACACTGTAAGCAAACAATATGATTATGTGACAGTGATCAATGTGTGATGTATACCTCATATCAAAATTCCAAGACCCCAAAGAGGAAATGAGATACAACAAAAAAGCTAAGATACACTCAATAGTGCAAAATGTCCAATTTCATAGATTGGTAAAACTAATTTTGACTTACCTTTGATGACTAGAAAAGAAATAAGAAAGAGATGCAAACAATTAGATATAGATTAGCATCAGGACATTCAACAAAAATCACTCTTTACAAATTGCAGAATTACTCATGCTTTGCATATGTTTACAAAAGTATTGAAATACCATTCTTATTTAGAAACCTATTAGGATTCACTCAATAGTGCAAAATGTACAATTTCAGACATTGACTTTGCGATACCTTGGAGAACGACAATCAAGATATGTTATGGAAGTGGGAAGGTTTGCTCATATGACATTTTTCCTCATTGATCAGGGAGTCTTTAAGTGTCATTCCATATACTGGCCAGTGAATCCTTCAAAAGTTGCCCCTCACACACACCTCTTCAGAATATTTTCTAGACCTAGGACAGAATATTAGGGGCTAGAGCTGCTGTTTGAATAGTGTGCAGAGATTTGATGGCTGGATCTGATCCCACCTAAAGGAAAAAGAATTAGGCTTCAAGGGGCATTTGGATAGCATTCTCCTTGACTAAAGGGTCAAACAAGTTTCAAGAGGCTTTGTCCTGAAGCGCAAGGCTGACTGGTCGCAACAGGGCCTGAACTGAACCATGCCAGTAGCCTTTGCTGGAGTCAGTGCTGCATTCTAAATGCTGTCCCTGAGTTCCTGTTAGCCTTAGAAGTGCCCAGAGTACATGCTATTGAAACTATGCAAAGTTGAGACTGAGAACATTTTTGGACTTCCAAAATCTTTATAGAGTTTTTGCGGACCTTATTGCAGAATTGGCCAATTTTTAGAAGCACTTCCACAGACATAACTCCTGGTTTGTCCCACTGGAAGATATTTGAGCTTAAAAAAAAAACACTAAGGGCTTTATTCACTGTTTGCCAATGGATTACTCAATCAAAATATTAATGGTATCCTGGCAACCTTATTATAAGTGCATTATATCGTAATGCAGTTGTAATCAGCAAGAAAATTAGCTTCAAACCTCTACCAGCAAGAATGTATGTATGGGTGGCTCTGAAGAAAAAGATTTTGGGAGGATAAATGTTTATACTCTGCTCTTCTGGAATCCAGCTCTCCATGAAATTTTCCATGACGTGGTTATGGCACGCTACGAGGTCTTAGGAGTTACAAGCATGGGTGGATCTTATTGACATAGAGGGAATCATTTCATTGAGGAAGTTCATACCAATTACAGGGTTGAGCCGAAAGATTTTTCTAAGTATCTGCAGATACAGGTTTTTTTTTTAGCAAAGAAGAAAGGAGGTCCAAGAGAATTTAGTAAAGATGATGTAATGGAGGTAATAAGGGACAACAAGAGCTGTACAATTAGCTGGATATTGGGGGGGGCTGAATCAATTGATGCAAGATGACCTTGCGAAATAAGCAGAGAAATGGAAACTAAGGCTAGGTATACATTTTTAATGTTTATTAGTATCTTTAAAACAAGATCAGTCTATGTTGTGCTTGGCAGAGTTACAGGCACAACATTATAAAACAATCTGTAACTTCTATTAAACACCAACTAAAATAGCCAAATGGGGGGTCTTAGTTGGTGTTTGGTGCCCTCGCTGCCAAAGAACAGAAGTAGATTCAGTACACATGTTTTCTACTTGTCCACTTTTAGAAAACTTGAAGAAGGATATCAAATTTTTTACAGATTAATCCATGAAAATAAAAGTAAACATACAGCTTAACTAATGTTTCTGGGGGTTTGTTGCAAATGAACAATGGGGACTCATCAGTAAATTTTGTTTTTTGGCATAGCAATGGTTAGAATATGTATTTCCTCTCCCCAATAGAACCTGCTTGCTCCCACAGTCCGTCAATGGCTTGCAAAGCTTTTATCAATTTTTCATCTTGAAAAGGGGGTGTGCGAACGGAAGGGACGAAGGGGAAAACAAATTGGAAAATGCATCAGGGCTCTGATCTATTGCTGGAAAAAAGTTATTGAGATAGGTTAAGATAAAATATGAATAATTCGTAAACATGGTACATTATATGATATTTATTGCTGTTTGTATCTGACGGTTCATGTATTTTTATTTTCTCTACTGGCATTTTTTATGGCTAAATCTCCTGTATTTATCTATGTGATGCTGATAAAACTTTCTGCAATTATTTTTTTTCACCTAATGCAATTGTAATAGGTCAGATGAGGCATTCATCACATTTGTAGTGGAATAACTGTCTGCCAAACGTTAAATCAGGCCCTAAACCCAGAGGTAGAAATCAGTAGGGGAGTGTGATGACTCCTGCGACCACTAATTTGATATTTCTCCAAATCAAAGTGTTTTCCACCACAATTAAAGGCTTCAGCAAGACATAGGGGCCCGATGTAGGTAGCCAAATACCGGTCGGTAACGGCCGATTTCGGCCGTTACCGACCGGTATTTGAAGAAGGAGATGTAGGGGCATGTTAAAATACAGAATCGGTAATTTTACCGATTCTGTAAAATACTGAATCTGTAAAATTACCGATTCTGTATTTTGACATGTAGGTAGCACTTAAATCAGTGCTACAGGGGTTTAAGAAGTCCTTATTTACCACCAACTAGAAGTTGGTGGTAAATAATGAAAACCCTTTCAAAAGCATTTTTTTTGCTTTTAAAATGGTGCCATGTTGCAGACATACATGCCCTGAGGGCATGTATGTCTGCAACATGTGCACCCATGCACAATTGAGGGGTGCAACAGGGTGTCAAAGTGGCACCCTGCCACCCTTCAATGTTTCCCCCAATTACCGAATTGGTATTTACCGATTCGGTAATTGACCTTCATTCCTATGGGCCTCCAGGCCCATATAAATGAATGGCAATTACCGAATCGGTAAATACTGATTCGGTAATTACCGAATCTTACCGATTCTGTAATGAATTCGGTCAAATTACCTAAATCCCGATTGCCAGTTCTTAAATACCGAATCGGTATGATTCGGTATTTAAAAATCGGTAATCTGGGATTACCTACATCGGGCCCATAGTGCAGTAGTTTCCCAGCTTTAACAGAGCTTTTGCGGATACAGATTGCACAATTCCCGGGCTAGATTATTTCAACTACCATTTCAGGGACTAAATCATTAGATTAAAATCTTTCACTGGGATTAATCTGTTTGATGAATCTGAACCTCACTCCATCATGGCTGGACGAAAATCGCACCTAGGAGCCAGCATAATACCCCAATAATTATGATTTGAATTTCAAGCCATTTGCAATATTTTTAACGTACAATGTTCTGTATTAACCAATCTGATCTCCCTAATTAAGTTTTGTACATTACAATTCAACCAATTTTTCTAATTAGGTTTGGGATTCAATTTCTTACTTCTTGGGGTTTATACTTTATCACTGTTTGGCACTTCATAATACTTTTCACACTTCCCTAAGTTAATTCTGTATTTTCTGTGCATTAACTATCAGGGGGCTAAGTTCAGGTTTAATTATCCACTTTAGCGTTCACCCTGACAAGTTAAGGTTAATATTCCGTTAGCTGGTTTACCGCCTACCCTAAATAGCAATCCACTTTCTAGGGATCAGCAAATAGTTTTTTTACCTATATTGTGACAAACATCTTTGGGCTAGATGCATCAACAAACCATTTTGCGATGTCCTCATTGTGAAACCTTGCTATTCGCAATTAGAAAATTCCAAAACGGAATGCATGAAAGTGTGTTTAATACTTTCTGTGATTCCTAGGGGATCGCAAATGACCTACCTCATGAATAATATTTAGGTAGGACGCAATTTGCACCCCCCCAGGAATCGCAGAAGGCTCAGGGATGGTGGCATGCTGTGGTCAGCAGGCCACCATGTCCATTATTGCTTTTAAATAAATAAGTCTTTTTTTTGTAAAGCAGCTCATTTTCCTTCATGGAAAACGGGATTCTTTACAACAGTGAAAATGAGAACTTTTTCTTTCATTTTCTAAGAGCAGGCAGTGGTCCGTGGGACCACTGCCTGCTCTTAGAAAATGCATTTACAGACATTCACAAAGGGGAAGCAGTCTCTTGGGGACTCCTTCCCATTCGTGAAAGGGTTACCACCTACTAGAAGTAGTTGGTAAAATGCAAATGTTTTGCGACCGCAGTTCGGTCGCAAAGCATTCATGCAGACCAATGCGATTCAGTATTAGGGAGGGACGCCCTAAACACGACTCTTTCTAATAGCAAATTTCAAACCCATTTTGCGATTTCATAACAGGTTACAGAATCACAAAATAGGGTTTACTGTATCAGAAGAGCATTTTTTTGCGTTTGCAAACGGCTGATTCTGTCCACCGGCACGTAGGCAAAGGCAAGAAATAATTGTGCATCCGGGACTTTATGTTATCAGTTTCTAGTTGAAAGACTGAAAGCAAACAATATGATTCTAGGACAGTTTTCGGCAGGGGAAATATATCATCCATCACATTTCAAAGACCACATAGAGGAAATGGGGTACAGCAAAAATACTAAGATTGATTCAATAGTGCAAAATGTCAAATTTCATCGACTGTTTAAAAAAACTATCAGCTTTACTTCTGATGTCTAGAAGAGCAATGAGAAAGAGATGTAAACAATTAGATGTGGATTAGCATCATGAAAATTCAAAAAAACAAATGGCCCTTTAAAAAATTCTAACATTCATGTCATGTATATGTTAACAAAAAACATTAAAATATCTTTCTAGTTTAGAAACCTATTAGGATTCACTCAATAGTGCAAAATGTACAAGGTCAGACAAGGAATAAAAAGTTTGACTTACTGATGATGACTGAAAAAGAGATAAGAAATTGACGTTAAAGATTAGATATATCAATTACTATCATTAGAATTCTAAAATAAACTCAGCTTTTTTTGAAACCACAGAAATACAACTTTCAATAATAACAAAATATATCTAAATAACCATTATTTTTTAGAAGCAACTACACTATTTGCTGTACAATTCAAATGGTTCTAACACGATTGGGCTTGACTGAAACAGAAATAAGAATCTGATGTTAGAAATTGCAAATGGAGTAACAATAATCATGTCTCTTTTGAAAACTGTCAATGAGTGTTCCCTACATTTTAATTGATCCATAATGCATCTGTCAGCAAACACCTTCATTTAAATGGAAAGAAAATAGAAAAGGATTTAACTCAAGTGGGCGCTCACTGGCAGACAGGCAGTGACAAGCATTTTTGACAGCACTCATCTTTACTAATGTGCTCCTATTTATGAATTTTATAGGCATTCTTCTAAGAGGCACATCAAGAGTTTTGGTTTAGTTATGCTTGTCTTACTTTTACAAAACAATATATATAGAGTAAAGTAAGATAACTGCTTTGAGAAGTTTTCCCAAGTTTTGGGTGTTACTCACTTTCCGTATGTCAAAGTGTAAATATGAGCGACACCAGACATGGATTAATTCAGGATAGTTCCATCAAACTGTGTTACATTTGTACAGATCAAATCCATGAGTTTCAAAACCTATAAACCACTAAAAACTGATAGCGGATCAAATAGGTAAGACGGATTGAAATGGTGTATGGCTTGGTATTTGTACTCTTTCAATGCATTGTACATATAACAAAAGACAGCACCAAGTTGATTTGTATCTTTGAAGACCTGCCAGGCTTATAGCAAACATGTCTATGAGTGCTGAGGAAGGGTAATCTCCATGGAAAATACTTTTCTATATTGTATGAGAAGTGCCCTTTCATTCATAAAGCTACCTTTATGTTTTGTAAGTGCATAACTAACCAGCACACACATTTGGCTGTTTGGAAATATAGAAATGGTTCACAGGTTGCAAATGAGAGTTCAAAACAAATATGGAGTAAATAAAATATACCATTGAATTTGAGACTTTCCTAATAATGCATATCGTGAAATTGACATTCTGAACAAAAAATATGCTTTTTATTTGTTGGAATGCAGGTAGAGAGATAAACCAACAATGTAAATGTTTTGATAAACAGAAATTTGAAATGAAATCAAGGAGAAAGTATCAATGTAGATAACTCAGAGCATTGGGCCTATTTCCTGAGATAAATTAGGGCATGAATTTAAATTCATGGGCAAATACATTGATTGTAATTGCATCAACTGTAGATTCATGCTTTAAGAGTTTGGAAATATTTGCAGTTGTTAATTCCCGCTCAAGTGGAGTAAAGTGGGTGTTAAAAAGCATGGCTTTCTTTGAATAATTGGATTTCCCCTCAAACACATATTAAGCTTCTAATTTTTACAAAATTATTGTTTCTGAGAACTTCTATTTACAATACAATTCAATGTGCAAATAATAAAAATGCAAGTGACACCTATAGATTAGATTATTTAAATAAGAAAAACAATGTATTCAATTAGGAACATCAATAAACTGGTTCTTACCTCATACATGGGCTAAAGGAGAATGAGAAGAAAAACAGTAAATTAAACAAATGCACTCTAAGGAAAGACATTAATTATTCAAAAGCTATACTGTGACAAATAAATGAACTGCTAAATATTAAGAGGGAGATGTAAATTCCAAAGAAATTGAACCACTCTCTTCTTTAGTTCAAATCCATATGAGGCACCAAACAGATTCAACATCCCAATTTAAAAACAAAGCTTGCCACTTAAGAAGAGCATTATGAGAAAGTTCCTCTTATTACTTTGTCGCCCTCATTTCTATGCTGACTGCAATCACAGGTTTTGCACCTCTGCAGACTAGGGAACTTTTGCCCATGCCCTACTTAATGTTCTCTCAGCTTTAAAATCTTGGAAAATTGCTAATTTCTAATTGGCCTACTTTACTTTCCAATAAGGCCGTAGAATATTGTGCAGGAAATATACAAGTGGAACGTAAAAGTGAAATGTTACCTGTCGACACTAGCACATGTTGTACCATCCACTAGGCTGAGAAGGAAAACATAGCTTCAGGTCTGCCTATGTAGTCTACTTCTTGTAGACTTAAGACATACCGCCAAGTTTCTCAAAATAACTATATTTGACAGGAACTACCACTAGCTTTTAATATTTAAATAATAACCCTTAATTAGGACTACTATCCCAAATAATAATCTACTTTATTGGAAACAGCCAATTGTTTTACCACTTATTGTGTGACAAAAATCTTTGTCTTTTCAGCTTGTAGTTGAAACACTGATAGCAAACAATATGATTCTGTGACAGTTATCAACGTGTGATCTATACCTCATATCACAATTCCAAGACCCCAAAGAGGAAATGAAATACAACAAAAATGCTAAGATACACTCAATAGTGCAAAATGTCCAATTTCATAGATTGGTAATACTAATTTTGACTTACCTTTGATGACTAGAAAAGAAATAAGAAAGAGATGCAAACAATTAGATATAGATTAGCATCAGGAACATTAAAAAAAGCATCCTTTACAAATTGCAGAATTACTCATGCTTTGCATGTGTTAACAGATGGGTTATGATGTTGCATGTGTTAACAGATGGAGGAGGCGCTCCACATCGGGGGGAGGCGGGAGGCTCGAAGGGTGCATCTGATCCTCCGATTGTGGATCCTTGAACAGTGAGTATGTGGACAAGGGGAATGTTGCTGCGAATGAGCCTGCACCGCAACTAGTGTGTCTATGATGTCACGGCAGTGAGGCTCTAGGAAGGAGCCGGGGCAAAAGGGACTTTTACTATATGTTGACTGTGATATGAGTGAAGAGGCAGGGGTGGGGGGGATATTCGAGGGGCGGGTGTTTCCCCCCTATTTTGGTTTAGTGGGGCGAGATGGGTTCATGGGCAGGTTGAGAGGGATCCATTGGTGTATGCGGTCTCAGGCCTTACGTTGGGGCCGGAGGCTACCTATACCGTGACAGGTACTTCAGAGTTCTTCAGGTTTGGGGATGGGAGAAGGGAGTTGGGGGGGGCAGGGTTTTGTTTCACAGGGAGGGTTAGTTGGGGTACGGTCGCATAATGAATTAGGAATCCAAATAGCACGCATGTATACACTGCAGTGGCCCGTCACTTGGGCTTTTCCTCCTTGGGCTCCAGATGGCAGGTTCAGAACATAGAACAATAACTCCCAGTGCGTCCTTTCGAATCCTTAGCTGGAATGTATGGGGAATGCTAGATAAAATTAAGAGGGGGCTATACTGCGCTAAGCAAAGAGGGAGAGAGCGGACATCCTGCTACTACAGGAAACACACCTACTAGGCCACAAAACACTCTACTTGCAGTGCTTTGGTTACCAACAGATTTATCATGCAGGCTTTGTTAGGGGGTCCCGGGGGTCGCCGTTTTAGTCTACCGCAGACTTTCCTATGTCCATCACACTCAGTGGGTTGATCCACAGGACAGGTACATCTTTGTTAGAGGTCAGATAGGAGAAGAGACCCTGGTGCTGGGTAGTGTGTATGCTCCGTCTCCCCTGCAGTGGGCACTCATAGAGAAATGATTTTTTGTGTGGGCAGACATCCCTGAGGCACCCGCTGTGGTGGGAGGGGATTGGAATGATGTCATGGATGGTTTGGCAGATCTAAATAGGCCAGGTGGGGGGGACTGCTACACCATCGACTAAATTAAGAGACATGACCCACAGTTTGGATTGAGTTGACACATGCCGCTATCTTCACGCTCAGGGGCGGGAGTACACATACCTATCTGCAGTACATAAATCCTTTTCTAGGTTGGATTATATATTTGTCCCTCGAGCAATTGTTGGCAGGGTGAAGTCGGCGGCCATTCTGCCGCGGGGACTCCCGGACCACTGCCCCGTTACAATAGACTTAATGCAGGGTACAAGGCGGCAGCCATTTCGATGGCGACTATCTATGTGGCACCTTCAGAGTGAAGACTACCAGAAACACATGGGGGAGGCCATAGCGTACTACTTGGTGGAAAATGCTAGTTTGGTTGCGGGCGCTGGGACGCTGTGGGAGGCTATGAAGCCCACGTTGCGAGAAGTAGATATTGCATGGTGCACGGCTGGGTGTCGACGGGGTAAAGCGGACTTACTCCACTCCGAGGCGGATATAGAGACCATGGAGCGCCTTTGCAGCGTGGATGGAAAAAGCCAGATGGTAGGGCAACTCCGTTTGGCATAGCAATCATACGCGTCTCTACTCTTGGATGAGGCCTGTCAGGTGTGGTTGGCGATGCTCAGTAGGATTTATCAATGGGGGGACAAGTCGGGAACGATGTTGCACCGGCTTTGCCAGGGCACGTTTCAGACTCAGACCTTGCCGGGGGTCCTGGATGCGGTGGGGAACCAAATCACAGGCCCAAAGGCGTTGGCCGAAAGCTTTGCGGCATACTACGCAAATCAATGTGCCCCGAAGGAATGCCTCCCGGCAGATGTGGTGGATACATTTATTGTGGACCTGCTGCCACGTGCGGTGATGGATGAGGTACACGAGCGCCTAGAGCTCCCGTTGTCGGCGGAAGAGTTGGGACAGGCCCTGGGTGAACTTAACACCGGAAAGGCTCCAGGACCCAATGGGTTTCCGAGTGAGTTTTACAAGAAGTACCATTTACAATTAGGCATACATTATAGGGTGATGCTGGAAGAGGCGCGGGAGAGCGGCTACCTCCCTGCAGACTGGAGACATGCTGAAGTGGTGGTGTTCCAGAAGCCAGGTCGACCCCCAGAACTCATTGCGTCATATAGGCCCATATCGCTATTGAATGTCGAGGCCAAGATTCTAGCCAAGGCGTTGGCTAAACGTCTCCTGCCCCATATCGCAGGTCTTGTCCACCCGGATCAGGCCGGGTTCATGCCCCATAGAGCAACTAGACACAATATTTGCAGGGCCCATGTTGCAGTGGCGGCGATGCGCGACACAGGGGTACAGGCGGCACTGCTTTTGGCGGATATCGACAGGGCCTTCGACTCCCAGAGTTGGGTCTATTTTTTTGCGTTACTGCCTCGGCTTAACTTAGGGCCTCACTTCCTGTCCTACGTGAGACTGTTATATACGGATTTGAAGGTCTCGGTTAGGGTGGCAGGGGCTATATCACCTACATTTTCAATCGGGCGAGGCACTATGCCGGGCTGCCCACTCTCGCCGTACCTCTTTGGCCTGGCTATGGAGCCGCTGGCGTCTTGGGTGCGTATAGATGCGCAGCTCCATGGCTTTGAGTGGGAGAGGGGCCTGTCGGATAGAATTGCCCTCTATGCTGATGACGTACTGTTCTTCCTTACCAACCTTAACAGATCGGGGCCGCGAATACTTGAGATAATGACAATTTTTGGCGAAACATCTGGGCTTTACCTGAACCCACGTAAATTGACTTTGTGGGTGTTGGGCGTGCACACTGGGGTTTGTGACTGGGCATCTGTGCTACAGGTTGCAGTTGGAGTTATTAAGTATCTGGGAGTGTTTATCTCAGAGGTCCCGGCGATCTCCTGGGAGCGCAACCTTGTGCCTGTCTGGGACCAGGTCCGGACGGAGATGAAGACATGGTCCCGTATGCCCCTTACAATTTATGGCAGATCGGCCATCTTAAAAATGGTGGCCCTTCCCCTATTGCTCTACCAACTACAGAACCATCCCTTCCCGATTCTACCCCAGTGGTTCCGTCAGGTGAATTCAGCACTGGGGCAATTTCTTTGGGCAGGAGGAGCGGTTAGAGTGGCACTTCGGACATGTTTCCTGTCAACATATTGTGGTGGCTTGGCGACATCCAATATCCTCTCCTACTATCAAGCCTCCCATCTCCTGGTCCTGAACGAGGTACGGGGACAGAAGGGATCAGACGTATGCCCTGGAACGACATCATATGGGCTCTAACTCCCTACACGTGATTCTGTATGCGGGGCACCTGCGAAAGAGACTGCCGCAGGCTACCCAGCTTGTCTTCCAGATTTGACGGCAGGCTCTGCGCTGCATGGGATGGTGGGGCAGGCTGACGGAGGAGACCCCATTATGGAACAATGGACGTTTCCCTGCCTTGGCGTCTTTGCAAGGTTTTGAAGGTTGGGATACTATTGGTATTTCGACGCTCAGGAATGTTCTTGTGGGCAACGACTCTTAAATTCTTACAGGAGCTACGTGAAGAATACGACATGCCTCGCTTCCAGTTCTTTCAATATCTGCAGTTTCGTCATGCAATCGCACCAAGCTTGGAAGGCATCGATTCCCTCCCTGAGTTTAGTCCGATAGAGGCCAAAGTTTTCATGGGGGATTTAGGAGACAAAAAGATATCTTGTATCTATCAAACACTAGTTACATTGCTCCACCACACTGTTGAAGCTTCGGGAATCATGGGAAGGGGATGTGGGGTCACTGGAGGAGGAGGACTGGCGGGAGGCATTAGAGGCCCCTAGAAGCGCAGCCATTGCAATACGTCTGCAGCTCATCCAATTTATATACTTGCACCGGGTCTATTATACCAGAGAGAAACTATGGCGGACGGGCCTTGTTGCTTTCCCAGACTGTCTTCGATGTGGGAGGGAAGTGGGGTCGCTGATCCACAGGGTATGGAGCTGCAGCTCACTGGCTAGATTCTGGAAAGGGGTTTGGGATTGTTTGTCCGAGGTCCTGGGGTGGGACCTCACTCACTCACCAAGATTAGGGTTGCTGCACATGATGGATGGGGTGGGGGGAAACAGGTACAAAAGGCATTTACTGTTGCTGGGCCTGACCTTAGCTAAAAGAGACGTGGCCAAGGCATGGAAGGACCCCAAAGCTCCATCAGTTCCGGTGTGGAAAGGGGGAAGGACTTTTGCATGGGGCTGGAGCGGCCTGTATTCGTGGCCCGTGGCTGCCCACGTAAGCACTACACTATATGGAAGAGATTGGCTGACTATCGGGGCCTATGGCTGGAGCCTCCAGTGGAGCGGGAGGATACTCTAGAGACAGTATGAAAGGGCCTTATTGGAAGGTGTTTGTGTGTTTCTAACACGAAGTCTGCTATGTTGGGAAAAGGAAAACATGGTATAGTGCGACAGGGGGTGGGATCCGGGAGGGGGGAGTTGGGGGGGTAGGGGAGGGGTGGGGTGGATGGTTTTGTTCAGTTTGATGCGTTTGATGTGATTATTGGATATAAAATGATGCAGAGATCGCTAATGCCTTTATGATGTATATGTGGTTAGCAGCTGACTCCGGAGTACGGGGGGCTGCAATACGTGTGCAATCCATTAATTAAAATCTGTTTAAAAAAAAAATTACCCTTAGTTGGGACTTGTAGCCCAAAAGATAGGATACCTAGCAAATAAATGTAGTAGATGCAATCAGTTCTTTTTTTGCATATACCCACAGATATGTGCCTCAAAGATATTTTCACTCCGAAGTAGTCTAACAGTCCTATGAGAAAACGTAAAGCTCAGAACAAAATATTAACTCTGTTGCTTTTAATTCAAAGACTATTTTTAATTTGTATTAATATTCCAATTTAGGGCCGTATTACGATGTCTGGCAGAGTTGCCTCCGCCAGACATCATCGCGGTCATGGGATCCACCGAAACTCGGCCAGTGGTTCCGACCGACTAATTAGGATGCAACCGAACACTGTTCGATCACAATCCTATACTGGGCGTATGTAGACCCGCCGGAATGCATGCTCTCATTGTAAAATAGGAGGTGCAGTTCATCCCTGCATCACCTGGCAGGTACCTCATGGACCAACCAGAGGCAGTATACCCATTGTGGACCTACTGGGGGCCCCTAAAGGTGAGTTCTGACAGCCATTCTGTGTCAAAAAGACCGAAAGGGCTGCCGAAACCTGACACCGTAATCCCAATCCCTTGGGATTACTGACAGCATTCCAATTTGTGGAACGGGCTCAGGAGCCAGTCAGAATGACTGGTTGGATTCCTTTCTGGCTGCCTCTTTTGTAATGAGGCGTGGAAAGGAAACAGATGGGCAAATAATGAATCATTGTAAACGGCCTCTTAATTGTGAAGTTGGAATTCTTTTAATATTTGGGAAAAGCATCTTTAAAAAATCTAGATTTTGTCTGCCTGAACCTCCAGTAAACATATTGGCATTAGCCTGTCATCATGCGGCCTGTCAGTGCATCAACTTAATGAGACCTGAAAACTGCTCCTTCAGCTGAAACTATTGCTTAGACCACTAGCCAGGATGAGGTTGGTGTGAGGTATCTGAGACATATCAGCCCAGCTCAGGAAGGGAATCTGGGGAGGGTTCAAAACTTTCATTAACATTAAAGGATTCAGGGTGAGGCCTAACCATTTAAAAATATGTTTAAAGGGAGCCCTGTGAAAAGTAAGCTTTTTTGTTCCCTTTGGCTTTCTGTATCCAGTTTCTGGCCAGTGAAAGAGTCAGGTGTTCCCAGAAACAATTTGGTGTAGCTGAAGTGCAGGCAATGATCATTTCCCTAAATATATTCCTCGCTGAAAGACAAACCAACTCTAAAGGCAGAAAGGCTGTGCAGTTTGGGATTTTCTTTAGGAGAGTGTACTTTGCGATAACTTGGAGAAAGACAAGCAAGATATGTTATGGAAGTGGGAAGGTTTGCCCATATAACATTTTCCTCATTGATCAGGGAGTCTTTAAGTGTCATTCCATATACTGGCTAGTGAATCCTTCAAAAGTTGCCCCTCACCCACACCTCTTCAGAATATTTTCTGGACCTGGGACAGAATATTAGGGGCTAGAGCTGCTGTTTGAATAGTGTGCAGAGATTTGATGGCTGGATCTGATCGCACCTAAAGGAAGAAGAATTAGGCTTCAAGGAGGATTTGGTTAGCATTCTCCTTGACTACAGGGCCAAACACGTTTCAAGAGGCTATGTCCTGAAGCGCAAGGCTGACTCGTCGCAACAGGGCCTGAACTGAACCATGCTGGTAGCCTTTGCTGGAGTCGGTGCTGCATTCTAAGTGCTGTCCCTGAGTTCCTGTTAGCCTTAGAAGTGCCCAAGGGACATGCTATTGAAACTATGCAAAGTTGAGACTGAGAACATTTTTGGACTTCCAAATTCGTTATAGAGTTTTTGCGGACCCTATTGCAGCTTTGGCCAATTTTTAGAAGCACTTCCACAGATATAACTCCTGGTTTGTCCCACTGGAAGATATTTGAGCTTAAAAAAAAGACTAAGGGCTTTATTCACTGTTTGCCAATAGGTTTCTGAATCAAAATATTAATGGTATCCTGGCTACCTTATTATAAGTGCAGTATACCGTAATGCAATTGTAATCAGCAAGAAGGTTAGCTTCAAACCTCTACCAGCAAGATTTTATGTATGGGTGGCTCTGAAGAAAAAGATGTGGGGAGGATAAATATTTATACCCTGCTCTTCAGGAATCCAGCCCTCCATTACATGTATCATGATGTGGTTAGGGCAGGCTAGGAGGTCTTAGGAGTTACAAGGATGGGTGAATCTTATTGACATAGAGGGAATCATTTCATTGGGGAAGTTCATACCAATTACAGGGTTGAGCCGAAAGATTTTTCTAAATATCTGCAGATACAGGTTTTTTTTTTTAGCAAAGAAGAAAGGAGGTCCAAGAGAATTTAGTAAATATGCTGTAATGGAGGTAATAAGGTACAAAAAGAGCTGTACAATTAGCTGGATATATGGGGGGGGCTAAATAAATTGATGCAAGATGACCTTGAGAAATAAGCAGAGAAATGGAAACTAAGGCTAGGTACAAATTATTCACGTTTATTAGAATCTTTAAAACAAGATCAGTCTATTTTGTGCTTGGTAGAGTTACAGGCACAACATTATAAAACAATCTGTAACTTCTATTAAAAACTAACTAAAATAGCCAAATGGGGGGGCTTAGTTGGTGTTTGGTACCCTCGCGGTCAAAGAACGGAAGCAGATTCAATACACATGTTTTCTACTTGTCCACTTTTAGAAATCTTGAAGAAGGATATACAACTTTTTATAGATTATTCCATGAAAATAAAAGTAAACATACAGCTGAACTAATGTTTCTGGGGGTTTGTTGCAAAGGAACAATGAGGACTCATCAGTACATTTTGTTTTTTGGCATAGCAATGGTTAGAATATGTATTTCCTCTCCCTGATAGAACCTGCTTGCTCCGACAGTCCGTCAATGGCTTGCACAGCTTTTATCAAGTTTTTTATCTTGAAATGGGGGTGTGCGATCGGAAGGGACGAAGGGAAAAACAAATTGGAAAATGCATCAGGGCTCTGATCTATTGCTGGAAAAAAGTTATTGAGATAGGTTAAGATAAAATATGAATAATTTGTAATCATGGTGCATTATATAATATTTATTGCTGTTTGTATCTGACGGTTCATGTATTTTTATTTTCTCTACTAGCATTTTTTATGGCTAAATCTCCTCATTTATTTAATCATGTATTTATCTATGTGATGCTGATAAAACTTTCAGCAAATTTTTATTTAACCTAATGCAATTGTAACAGGTCAGATGAGGCATTCATCACATTTGTAGTGGAATAACTGTCTGCCAAACCTTAAATCAGGCCCTAAACCGAGAGGTAGAAATCAGTAGGGGAGCGTGATGACTCCGGCAACCACTCCTCTTTTATTTCTCCAAATCAAAGTGTTGTCCACCACAATTAAAGGCTTCAGCAAGACTTAGTGCCGTAGTTTCCCAGCTTTACGAGAGCTTTTGCGGATACAGATTTCAACATTCCTGGACTAGATTATTTCAACTACCATTTCAGGGACTAAATCATAGGATTAAAATCTTTCACTGGGATTAATCTGCTTGATGAATCGAACCTCACTCCATCATGGCTGGACAAAAATCACACCTAGGAGCAAGCATATTACCCCAATAATTATGATTTGAATTTCAAGCCATTCGCCATATTTTTAACGTACAATTTTCTGTAATAACCAATCTGATCTCCCTAATTAAGTTTTATTCATTACAATTCACCCAATTTTTCTAATTAGGATTGGGATTCTTATTTCTTGGTGTTTATACTTTATCACTGTTTGGCACTTCACAATACTTTTCACACTTCCCTAAGTTAATCCTGTATTTTCTGTGCATTAACTATCAGAGGGCTAAGTTCAGGTTTAATTATCCACTTTAGCGTTCACCCTGACAAGAAAAGGTTAATATTCCTTCAGCTGGTTGACCTCCTACCCTAAATAGCAATCCACTTTCTTGCGATCAGTAAATTGTTTTGTTGCTTATATTGTGACAAACATCTTTAGGCCAGATGCATCAACAAACCATTTTGCGATTTCCTAATTTTGAATCCTTGCGATTCGCAATTAGAAAATTGCAAAACGGAATGCATGAAAGTGTGTTTAATACTTTCTTTGATTCCTAGTGAATCGCAAATGACCTACCTCATGAATTTTAATTAGGTAGGTTGCAATTTGCACCCCCCTAGGAATCGCAGAAATCCCGGGGATGATGGCATGCTGGGGTCAGCAGACCACCATGTCCATTATTGCTTTTAAATAAATACATCTTTTTTTTTGTAAAGCAGCTCGTTTTCCTTAATGGAAAACGGGATTCTTTACAACAGTGAAAATGAGAATTTTTTCTTTCATTTTCTAAGAGCAGGCAGTGGTCCGTGGGACCACTGCCTGCTCTTAGAAAATGCATTTCAAGACATTCACAAAGGGGAAGCAGTCTCTTGGGGACTCCTTCCCATTCGTGAAAGGGTTACCACCTACTTGAAGTAGTTGGTAAAATGAAAATGTTTTGCAACAGCAGTTCGGTCGCAAAGCATTCATGCAGACCAATGCAATTCAGTATTAGGGAGGGATGCCCTAAACACGACTCTTCTTAAGAGCGAATTGCAAACCCATTTTGTGATTTCATACCAGGTTTCAGAATCACAAAATAGGGTTTACCGTATCAGAAGAGCGTTTTTTTTGCGTTTGCAAACGGCTGATTCTGTGAACTGGCGCCTTTGCAAAGGCAAAAAATAGTTGTGCATCCGGGCCTTTATCTTATCAGTTTCTAGTTGAAAGACTGAAAGCAAACAATATGATTCTTTGGGGAAATATATCATTCATCACATTTCAAAGACCACATAGAGGAAATGAGGTACAGCAAAAATACTAAGATTGACTCGAATGTCTGACAAAATATCAAAAATAAAAATATCGATATACAAAAATATCGGAACAAAAATATCGAAGTCAAAAATATAGGAATCCTATCCCTAACAAGGTAAGTACAAAAATATCGAAAATAAAATATAGAATGACAAAAATATTGTTTTTTGTAAAATATCGTTTTTTTTAAATATAATAAAAATGTAATATTAACAAAATAATGCTTATAAATGTAATAAACATATTTACAAATGTACTATAATATTTAATATTAATACATAATGTAATACAAATTAATGTTAATAAATATATAATACACAATATATTTTTCATTAATAATAACTCTAAATTAATTATTGTCATAACTTAAAAACAAATAAAAATGTAATAAATTAATAATACATTTATTTACATAAAATATTTACATAAATAACAATTAATAACAACATAATACTAATAAAAAAGCTAAATACATTTTAGATAGCGTATGAGTAAAAATTACTATTCCCACTCCAGAGAGTGCAACAGTAGGGAAAGTGTTGGATAGCGTAGGGGTAACTATTACTATTCCCACTCCAGAGAGTGCAACAGTAGGGAAAGTGTTGGATAGCGTCAGGGTAACAATTACTATTCCAACTCCAGAGAGTGCAACAGTAGGGAAAGTGTTGGATAGCGTAGGGTTAAAAATTACTATTCCAACTCCAGAGAGTGCAAAGTAGGGAAAGAGTTGGATAGCGTCAGGGTAACAATTACTATTCCAACTCCAGAGAGTGCAACAGTAGGGAAAGTGTTGGATAGCGTAGGATTAAAAATTACTATTCCAACTCCAGAGAGTGCAACAGTAGGGAAAGTGTTGGATAGCGTCAGGGTAACAATTACTATTCCAACTCCAGAGAGTGCAACAGTAGGGAAAGTGTTGGATAGCGTAGGATTAAAAATTACTATTCCAACTCCAGAGAGTGCAACAGTAGGGAAAGTGTTGGATAGCGTAGGTTTAAAAATTACTATTCCAACTCCAGAGAGTGCAACAGTAGGGAAAGTGTTGGATAGCGTAGGGGTAACAATTACTAGTCTAACTCCAGAGAGTGCAACAGTAGGGAAAGTGTTGGATAGCGTAGGGGTAAAAATGACTATTTCCACTCCAGAGAATGCAACAGTAGGGAAAGTGTTGGATAGCGTAGGGGTAACAATTACTATTGCAACTCCAGAGAGTGCAACAGTAGGGAAAGTGTTGGATAGCGTAGGATTAAAAATTACTATTCTAACTCCAGAGAGTGCAACAGTAGGGAAAGTGTTGGATAGCGTAGGGGTAACAATTACTGTTCCAATTCCAGAGAGTGCAACAGTAGGGAAAGTGTTGGATAGTGTAGGGGTAACAAATACTATTCCCACTCCAGAGAGTGCAATAGTAGGGAAAGTGTTGGATAGCGTAGGGGTAACAATTACTATTCCAACTCCAGAGAGTGCAACAGTAGGGAAAGTGTTGGATAGCGTAGGGGTTTAAATTACATACTTATAAATTACATCTATCAATTAATTAATTATTTAAAATTAATAACCAATTAATTAAATTTATTTACCAATTAATAAAAATAAATGTATGCTTCCTACTAATTAATAATTAATTCTACATAATGAAATTACTCCCCACCCTATTCCCCTATAAACCCATAAGCCGCTACAGAACATATTTATCAATTAATTAAAAATAATTACCAAAATAATTAAATATAATTACCAATTATGTTTAATTAATTCCTACTAATTAATAATTATTTAAACATTATTACATTACTTCCAACCCTATTCCCCTATAAACCCATAACCCGCTACAGAAACTATTTATCAATTAATCAATTAATTAAAATTAATTCTCAATTAATTCTCAATTAATTAATTAATAATTCCTACTAATTAATAATTAATTTAACATAATTAAATTACTTCCCACCCTATTCCCCTATAAACCCATAACCTGCTACAGAACATATTTATCAATTAATCAATTAATTTAAATTAATTAAAAATTAATTCTCAATTAATTACTTAATAATTCCTACTAATTAATAATTAATTTAACATAATTAAATTACTTCCCACCCTATTCCCCTATAAACCCACAACCCGCTACAGTACTAAAAGACAATATTTAATTTAAATATATTAAAAATAAATAATAAAACATAATAAATACAATATAATATACACAAAATTTATTTAGAAATCGATATTAGTAACATCGAAATTATTTATTTCGATATTATTGACATCGATATTCAAAACTTCGAAATTACTAATATCATACTAATATCGATATTAAGACTGTCGATATTACTTACCTTCTATATTATGTACCATCGATATTTAAACTTCGATATAATTGTATATCGAAATTTAAAACTCGATATTTTGCCTGTGTACCGATTGACTCAATAGTGCAAAATGTCCAATTTTATCGACTTAGTAAAAAACTATTACCTTTACTTCTGATGTCTAGAAGAGCAATGAGAAAGAGATGTAAACAATTAGATGTGGATTAGCATCATGATAATTCACAAAACAAATGGCCCTTTAAAAAATGCTAACATTCATGTCATGTATATGTTAAAAAAAATTAAAATATCTTTCTAGTTTAGAAACCTATTAGGATTCACTCAATAGTGCAAAATGTACAAGGTCAGACAAGGAATACAAAATTAGACTTACTGATGATGACTGAAAGAGAGATAGAAAATTGATGTTAAAGATTAGATATATCAATTACTATCATGAGAATTCAAAAATAAACTCAGCCTTTTCTGAAACCACAGAAATGTTACTTTCAATACTAACAAAATATATCTAAATAACCATTTTTTTTTAGAGCAACTTCACTATTTGCTGTACTATTCAAATAATTCAGACACGATTTGGCTTGACTGAAACAGAGATAAGAATTTGATGTTCGCAATTGCAAATGGAGTAACAATAATCATGTCTCTTTTAAAACCTGTCAATGAGTGTTCACTACATTTTAACTGATCCATAATGCATCTGTCAGCAAGCACCTTCATTTAAATGGAAGGAAAATAGAAAAGGATTTAACTCAAATGGGCGCTCACTGGCAGACAGGCAGTGACAAGCTTTTTTGACAGCACTCATCTATACTGATGTGCTCCTATTTATGTATTTTTTAGGCATTCTTCTAAGAGGCACATCAAGAGTTTTTGTTTAGTGATGCTTGCTTTACTTTTACAAAACAATATATATAGAATAAAGTAAGATAACTGCTTTGAGACGTTTTCTAAAGTTTTGGGTGTTACTCCCTTTCCCTACGTCAAAGTGTAAATATGAGCCACACCAGACATGGATTTCTTCAGGACATTTCCATCAAACAGTATAACATTTGTATAGAACACATCTATAAGTTTCGAAACCTATAAACCACTAAAAACTGATAGCAGATCAAATAGGTAAGACGGAGTGAAATGGTGTATGGCTTAGTATTTGTATTCTATCCATGTATTGTACATAAAACAAAAGACGGCACCAAGTTGATTTGTATTTTTGAAGACCTGCTAGGCTTATAACAAACATGTCTATGAGAGCTGAGGAAGGGTAATCTCCATGGAAAATACTCTTCTATATTGTATGAGAAGTGGCCTTTCATTCATAAAGCTAATTTTAAGTTTCGTAAGTGCTGAAGTAACCAGCACACACATTTGGCTGATTGGAAATATGGAAATGGTTCACAGCTTGCAAATGAGAGTTCAAAACAAATAGGGAGAAAATAAAAGATACCATTGAATTTGAGACTTTCCTAATAATGCATAAAGTGAAATTGACATTCTGAACAAAAAATATGCTTTTTCTTTGTTGGAATGCAGGTAGAGAGATAAATAAACAATGTAAATGTTTTGATAAACAGAAATTTGAAATGAAATTAAGGAGAAAGTATCAATGTAGATAACTCAGAGCATTGGGCCTATTTTATGAGATAAATTAGGGCATGAATTTAAAATCATGGGCAAATACATTGATTGTAATTGCAGCAACTGTAGATTCATGCTTCAAGAGTTTGGAAATACTTTGCAGTAGTTAATTCCCACTCAAGTGGAGTAAAGTGGGTGTTAAAAAGCATGGCGTTATTTGAATGTTTGGATTTCCACTCAATCATGTATGTTCCTGAGCACATATTAAGCATCTAGTTTTTTATTTATTTTTTGTCCTCATTTGCCTTACCCTCAATTTGGGAGATACCAACCACCTTGCGAGTCCTTCACTTAGAATCGGAGAAAAATAAAATATTTCCCGTGTCCTGTGCCAGAACGCGAGTAATTATAATGGTGGCAGAGAGGTCCCATGGGCAAGAGGGGCTCGCGCTGACTCCATCTAGGTATATTTCAACCTATAGGACCCATATCGTAACGAGGCTAGACCCGGTCCAAGGAGTGTTAATGGCATAATCATAGGACCCAGGGAAAAAAAAGCCCCCGGGTACTATCTCCACTTGGTCAACAGTTCCCAAAAAGCCAAGTTACGTTTACTGCATGGTCTATTCAGGTCAACCTTCGATGTTTCGTATAGGGATGTAAGCCAGCCAGAGTGTGATGGGGCTGTTTTCTCTGCTCAATGTTAACAGATTTGCCTTCTGGCCAACAAAATGGCGTAGAAAAGGAGGGACCTGGCCTTCCCAGTGATGTTATCATCCAAGCCAAAGATGATGAGAGGCAAAGTAATTGACAGTGATGTATTTAGGATGGAGTTTAAGGTAGACTTCACTTCCTCCCAGAACCGGTAGATGTCAGGGCAATCCATGAACATGTGGATATCAGATGCTCCCATAAGGTTGCATTTATTACATTTTTTGTCGGGGAGAAATTTTGAAAGTTTCAACGGTGTGATATATGCACGATGAGCTGTGAAGAGATGGTTTCGTCTTAGCCATGACGGTTTCACAATTTTGTGGAGGAGAGCGAAAGAGTTTAACCATACCTCCACACAATAAAGGCCAGTCGACTCCCCCCACAGCTCATCTGGAAGGGCAAACTCCCCATCAATTTCCTCTAACAGCTACCAGTACCATAGGGCTACCTCCTTTCCTCCCCTAGGTCGTTCCACTAACTGCCACTACAATATTCTGGCCTTCCCAAGTTGTACACCTTTACAACACTGGGTTCTCACCCAGCTGTCCAGTTGGATGAACTTAAATCTGTAGAGCCCAGGGCCAATGTGGTCATATAACTCATCCCAGGTTATTACCGATCCTTCTTTCAATAGCTCACCCCATCTTGTAATCCCAGCGTCCTTTAATGAAGAGGACAGGCTATCTCTTAAACATAGTGGTAGACCAGGTGAGTCCCATATTGGGGCGAAGTTAGAATAACAGCCCCAATCTTTTTCTGATGGTTAACCAGGTCTTAGCCCATGACTGTAAAATTTTAAGTTTGATTTTTTTTAAAGAATTTCTGGCTCCCAAACTTAAACATGAACCCATCCTCTGGTAAATTTGCCCCAGCTAACATGGCTCTATATAGCGACCCACTGGAAAGGTTAGATGGTGTTTTTAAAAGCATCCTAGAGTGAGACATCTGAAAGGCCCACGTATAGCATAATAAATCAGGGAGAGCTAGACCTCCCTTTTCTCTCCTCCTCCTCAACTTTTTCCAAGCGAGTCTGGTAGACTTATAATTCCAGATGAAGGAGTTAATTTCTCGCTGGCACTTATCAATCATTTTGACGTCGAACACCAGGGGAATAGCATTAAAAATAAACGTAAACTTAGGAAGGATACACATTTTTACCAGATTGACCCTACCCATTATAGAGAGTGGCAAGTGTGTCCAAGATTTCAGAAGCCTTTTACTCTCACTAAATATTCTTTCCAAGCTGATTTGACCAATACTGCCCACTTCTTGAGTGACTCGTATCCCGAGGTAGCGCATAGAAGTTGAAATATTTACACCCAACCGTATATCAGGTATGTTCCATGCCATTATTTCAGTTTTACTCGAATTGATGTTGTACCCCGAGATGTGCCCAAACTCCTCTGCCCGCTGGATGACAGCGGGAAATGACAGTACTGGATCAGATGTAAAAACCAAGATGTCGTCAGCATATAGTGCTACCCGCCTTTCTCACTCCCCAAACTTGAAAGATGGAATATTAGCCTCCTCTCGCAAGACCTGGGCAAACGGTTCAATATATAAGGTAAAGAGGAGGGGGGAAAGCGGGCAGCCCTGCCTCGTACCTCTAGTGATGTCAAAGGCTTCCGTCAAGACCCCATTGATTAGCAACCTAGCCGAGGGGGCTCCGTACAGCTGGACTATAGTTCTACAGAAGCCCTCCCCAAAGTTAAACTTTTTTAGTACGTCATTCAGATAGGGCCAGTTGACCCTGTCAAAGGCCTTAGTTGCATCTAAGGTGAGGGTGGCCAATGGTAGGGAAAAGGCAGAGGTAATGTCTATGGCCCCTATCAGGTCGTGTGTTAGGTCTGATAATTGTCGCCCTTTGATAAAACCTTTCTGGTCTTGGTGGACTATGGTGCCAATTACACTGCCCAATCTTGCCGAAATAATTGTTGTGAAGATTTTGTAGTCATTATTCAGCAACGATATTGGTCGATAAGACCCGCATTCCGAGAGAGGTTTCCCTGGTTTTGGGATGAGGACAATTGTGGCTTCACCCCATGATTTTGGCAGTGAATCTCCTTCTCTTATAATGCTATTGAAAAGAGCCGTCAACACTGGGATGATGACATCCTCCAAGGCTCTGTAAATCTCGCCCGGAAGACCATCTGGGCCTGACGATTTTCCTTTTTTTATTTGGCCCATTGCTTTCCTCACCTCGGCCTCCGTTATCTTCATCTCTAGAGTGTTGCTCTGTACTGTTGAGAGGGTTGGGAGCGTAATTCCTTCCAGCCATCTGTCGTTTGCCAGCTGGTCGTTGGGAAGATCTTCCCTATAGATCGCCTCAAAAAATGCATTACCTATGTCTAAATTAGAGGATCTTAACGTAGCCTCCCCGTCTACCCTTATTTCTGTAATGTATTTGAGGGCTTGGTCAGATTTTATTTTCCATGCCAATACTCTCCCTGCGGCTTCTCCAAATTCGAATTGGGAGATCTTGCTCGCTACCCACCTTTTGTTTACCCTCTCTTGTAAGATGTTTTCCAGTTGTGATTTTAACTCAGCCAGTTTCATCTGCTCCTCTGATGATCCTAGGGACAAGCCAATTTTTAACTCTAATAATTTCATTTCCTGCTCCAGGCTAGATGTCTTTTCTCTGTATTTTTTCCGCCGATAGGAGGCTCTATTAGTGATCTGACCTCTTAAAAAAGCCTTAAATGCCTCCCAGACTACAGCCAAGGCTGAGGAGTCCAGATTTACTTAAAAAAATAAAGAGGACTCTGCTACCAAAAACTTAACTTCTTCATCCTCAAGCAAGAGTGTCCGAATCAAACGACCAAGATGGAAATTTAATCTTACTGTCGGATCTCAAAGTGAATGTTAAAGCAGAATGGTCTGACAGATGGGAGGGAAGATAATCTATCAATCTCAGAGTGTCCTTCAAGCAGTAGCTGAAAAGGGCATAAACAATTCTAGATTTATGTTTGAAACGGCTATTCCGGAAGAACACCCCCATTTTGTTACCAGCTCTTTCTCTCCACAAATCTGCCAAGCCAAGCTGGGTCATGATTGCAATAAGAGTTTGCCTAGACTTAGCAGAGCCACAGGCTTTAGAATTTACCGATTTATCTAGCCGGGGATTGAGCACGATATTAAAGTCCCCCATCCAGATCACCGGATCCTGGAATGTTACCAGATGGTTCCTAACAGCATCCAAATGTGATGGGTCATCTGAATTGGGGCCATAATAGCCCACCAAGATATGAATCTGACCGTCCAGCGAGACTTTCAGTATCAGCCATCTCCCTGTGTGGTCTTCTTTGTAATCCAAAATTTGGGCTTTTACTGATTTTTTTAAGATAAATAGTACCACCCTGATGTTCGTATTATGGTCTGTGGAGCAGAATTTATCAATCCACCTCTGTTTTTTAAGTATAGTAGTGGCCTCTGCTTTAAGAAGATGTGACTCCTGGAGGACAATGATCTGCGCCTGGGAGTCTCTCAAATATTGTAGAATACGATCCCGTCTACTTCTCACGCGCAGACCATTGACGTTCCAGGACATATAATGAACGGATGTCATGCTGTAGTGACTATCCAATGCTCCTTCCCACTTCTTCGCCCCCACTGGCGGATTCCTAATGTTGACGTTTTAGGAATCTGATGTTGAAAAAAAGGACAAGCTAAAAAACAAAAAAGGGCAGACTCATGAGGAATTTTTGCTATTTTTAATTTCCTTCTCCACCTCCCACTCCCCCCCCGGGAAACCCACCCCTACTTACTCTGGCCTGATGTCTGGCCAGATTTACACCCGCCAACAGCCTTACCCCTCAACCCCACACTGCTGCTGTAATCAGAGGTTGCAAGCTGCAGTTACCAACCGATATAGATGCAAAGAAAAACCATAGGTGATATCCCAAGGATACCTATTATAGCATAGTGCTGAAACTTCTTAATCTGTTAGTAAAAAAAAAAAAATTTTCCCTCCTCAATCATTTTTTTTAATGTATTTTATGTGTATCCCTTTTATTTTGGGGGGGGGTTCATACTTTGCTAAACCACATGTGATTGTTTTTTCTAGCTATAGACCCGTCTATTATTTGTTTATTCCGTTTATTCCTTTATCATTTTATTCCTTTGTACCCTTATTTTTATTTTTTTATATATATATTTCTATCCTAATCCTTACTTATCCCTTTATTAGGATTAGTAGTTTTCAATTTATTGTTACAAAAGCTGGGAAATCTTATGTATAGGCATAGCTGTAATATTCCAACTGAGCCTGAGTTATATTGCACTCTGGGCCTGGGCATGATCTCTGATGGTCTCTAATAACTCATCGGCATCCTGTGGGGAACGGATGTTGTGCATTTTATTGTTATACATAATACGCAAAAATGCCGGAAATCTCATCTGGAATGTGGCACCTAATGACCTAGTTAATTCCCACTCAAGTGGAGTAAAGTGGGTGTTAAAAAGCATGGCTTTATTTGAATGTTTGGGTTTCCCCTCAAACATGTATGTTCCTGAGCACATATTAAGTATCTAATTTAAAAAAAAATATTGTTTCTGATAACTTCTATTTACAAAACAATTCAATGTGCAAATAATAAAAATGCAAGTGACACCTATAGATTAGATTATTTAAATAAGAAAAACAATGTATTCAATTAGGAACATCAATAAACTGGTTCTTACCTCATACATGGGCTAAAGAGGAATGAGAAGAAAAACAGTACATTAAACAAATACACTCTAAGGAAAGACATTAATTATTCAAAAGCTATATTGTGACAAATAAATGAATTGCTAAATATTAAGAGTGAGATGTAAATTCCAAAGAAATTGAACCACTCTCTCCTTTAGTTCAAATCCGTTTGAGGCTCCAATCAGATTCAACACCCCAATTTAAAAACAAAGCTAGCCACTTAAGAAGAGCATTATGAGAAAGTTCCTCATACTACTTGGTCGCCCTCATTTCTATGCTGACTACAATCACAGGTTTTGCACCTCTGCAGACTAGGGAACTTTGGCCCATGTCCTACTTAATATTCTCTCAGCTTTAAAATATTGCAAAATTTCTAATTTCTAATTGGCCTACTTTACTTTCCAATAAGGCCATAATGTATTGTGCGGGAAATATACAAGTGGAATGTAAAAGTTAAATGTTACCTGTCGACACTAGGACATGTTGTGCCATCCACTAGGCTGAGAATGAAAACATAGCTTCAGGTCTGCCTATGTAGTCTACTTCTTGTAGACTTAAGACATACCGCCAACTTTCTCAAAATAACTACATTTGACAGGAACTACCACTACCTTTTGATATTTAAAAAATAACCCTTAATTAGGACTACCATCCCAAATAATAATCCACTTTATTGGAAACAAACAATTATTTTAACACTTATTGTGTGACAAACATCTTTGTCTTTTCAGCTTGTAGTTTAAACACTGATAGCAAACAATATGATTCTGTGGCAGTTTTCAACATGTGATGTATACCTCATATCACAATTCAAAGACCCCAAAAAGGAAATGAGATACAACAAAAATGCTAAGATACACTCAATAGTGCAAAATGTCCAATTTCATAGATTGGTAAAACTAATTTTGACTTACCTTTGATGACTAGAAAAGAAATAAGAAAGAGATGCACAGAAATGGATATAGATTAGCATCAGGAACATTCAACAAAAATCACCCTTTACAAAATGCAGAATTACTCATGCTTTGCATATGTTAACAAAAGTATTGAAATACCATTCCCAGTTAGAAACCTATTAGGATTCACTCAATAGTGCAAAATGTACAATTTCAGACATTGACTGAAAGAGAGATTAGAATATGATGTTAGCAATTGCAAGGGGAAAAACAATAATCATGCCTCTTTTTAAAACCTGTCCAGGAGTGTCAGCTACTTTTTAAATTATCCATAATGCGTGTGTCAACAAACACCTTCATTTAAATGGAGAGGAAACAGAAAAGGATGTAACTCAAGTGGGTGCGCACTGGCAGACAGGCAGTGACAAGCCTAAATGTCTGCAATAATATATACTGCTGTGCTCCTATTTATTTATTTGTAAGCATTCTTCTATTAGGTATATAAAGAGTATGTGGAGAAGTGTGGCTCAATGATTAGAGCGGCAGACCCTGATGCAGAGGTCTAGCCTGGGACCAGCGTTCAATTACCCGCCGAGGCGGGACTTGGGCTAAAAAATTCCAAGGACCTGATAATTCTCGTCTCGGTGCCTATTCCAATCATGGAGTCCCACTCTGCAACTCTGGGTAATAGCTTGCTTAATCTCCACAACGGCCCCCACAATGCTAAGATTGCCTGGCCTTCACCTTGGGGGTGCCCAGAAGTGGACGCCTCACAGGGAAAGCCAGGATGGGTTCCACAGCGGTATTCGTAAGAGTGCCATGAGTAGTGCGCTATACAAGTATCAATTTTTTTGTATGTATGTTGCGCATTTTCCATGTATCAAAGTATAAATATATATATTATATATATATATATATATATATATATATATATATATATATATATATATATATATATATATATATATATATATATATATATATATATATATATATATATATATATATATATATATATATATATATATATATATATATATATATATATATAGATATACTGGTATCATTTTATCATTCTAAAATTTTTGGCACAATCTGTTTCTTGTGATACAGTTTTTTTATTCTTTAGTATAATTTTTTTATTTGTATGACTTTCAATATTAGTTATATTTATATATTCTATAATTCTGTACTTGAACCTTTTGTTAGTATTATAGTTTTCAATTTGCCCCATGTTCGGGCATTAGGACTGCCCATGTTTGATAAACTAAAGTGTAAATACGAGCAGGATTGCTTCAGGCATATGTTTTGAATTGTGTTACGTTTGTTTAGAGCACATTTATGTGTTTCAGTCCCCACAGACCACTATGAACTGTTAGCGGATCAAGAAGGTAGGAATGAGTGAACTGATGTATGTTTTAGCGTTTGTATGCTACAAATGGGTTGCAGAAATAACAAAAGACAGCACCAAGTATTTTTAAAGAGCACCCACCCTAATTTGAAACAAGTCTACTAGTGGCGAGGAAGGGTTATGTTCCTAAAACATAATGTTCTACATTGTATGTGAAATGCCCCTACATAGATAGAGCCAAATGTAATGTTTTGTAAGTCTACAATTAACCAGCACACTCATTTTGCTGATTGGAAATATAATGATTCATAGCACGTAAGTGAGAGTTCAAAAGTACAATGCGGCAAATGAAAGGTAACATTGAATTAGAGACTTTACTAATAATGCATAAATTGCAATAAAAAATTGGAACAAAATAATATGCTTTTACTTTGTTGGAATCTGGGTAGAGCCACTGTTTAGATAAACTTAATTGAGAAATCAAACCAACAATAAACTATCTAGGTGAGCAATTCATTGATAGAGCCTATTTAAATTAGGCACAATGGCCCTATTTCATGAGATAAATCAGAGCACGAGTTTAAATTTACAGACAAATATTTTGAAGGTAATTGCATCAACTGTTGGAGATTTATGCTCCAAGAGTTTGGAGAAAATTGTAGTAGTTAATTCCCACTCAAGTGGAGTAAAGTGACAATTCAATAGCATGGCTTTATTTGTATATTTGGAAACACCCTAAAACATGTATATTTGCTGATGTTTTTCTACTCCAAATATAATTGGAGTTTTACTCCTTATTCTGTTGGCTAAAAGATCATCCTTAGATTTTATTGCACTGAAGGGAGAAGGGCTTTCTCCATTGGGAATGTATAATACAAAAATGTGCATTTACACATGAAGCTTAATTCTCTCCTTAAGGAGTTGGGTCACATCTAATGACATTCCACTTATCATGTTTAAGAGCCTACAGCCAGAGCAGCAATTTCAGGCCTACTACTGGGACTATTTGTTCATAAAAAAGCAAACAAAAAATATACTGGTCCAGCAGTATCAATCTCCAAATGTAATGATTCATTTTTCGTGAATTGGGTCCAATACATTCAACCCAATATTATGATTGAAAAGAATGCATACATACTAGTAAAATGGTGGGGTGCCATTAATTTACATGGTGATAGCAAACAAATATGCCATATTTCTATTTTACGGTTTCTATTCTGAATTCACATTTATAATCTTTGCTTTGAATATAGTCGATATTACAGCAAAGTTAAAAATCCGAAGATGATGGTAAAAGGAACTAAAGTATGCTTTTCTGTTTCATTTATCAGGATTATTTGTAATATGTTTACTTTTCTAAAGGTTGAGAATGGTGGGACTTTTTGATAGCTAATGGCATAAAGCGTGCCAGAAGATCTGCAAATGTGAATAGGCATGCCATTTTTTATGTTTCTATGTTCCTGAAGCATACAATAGTCTGCTAATTTTTAAAAAAAGACTAATTTCTGGGTACCTTTAATCAAAATTCAAATCAATGCCCAAGTGATATGAATGTAAGTGACACTTAAATATTTTATGCTTTCAAATTTAAAAATAAATGATTTAATTAGGTACATCATAAAACTGGTTCTTACCTCATACATAGGCTAAAGGAGAATGAAAACAAAAGCAATTCATTAAAGAAATGCATTGTAAAGAAAGACAATAATTATTCAAAATCTATACTGGAACAAATAAATGAGTTGCTAAATATTGAGAGTGAGAATTAAAATCAAACAAATTGGACCACTCACTTAAGTTCAAATCAATATGAGGCTCCAATCAGATTCAACATCACAATTTAATATCAAAGCTTATGTTTTAATCAGAAAATTTCAGAAAGTTCCAATTATTGCTTGGTCACCCCTATTTCTATGCTGACTGGAATAACAGGTTTTGTACCTTTGCAGAATGGGGTACTGCTGCCATGCCCTACTAAATGTACTCTCAACTTTAAAGTATTGCAAAATTGCTTACACCTATTTGCCCTACTTAACTTTCTAATAGGAAGCTAGAATATGGTACAGGAAATGCACACAAGTAAAAGTTAAATGTTACCTGTGGACGCTAGCACATGTTGTGCTATCCACTAGGCTGAGAATAAAAATATGGCTTCAGGTCTACCTGTGTAGTCTGACTCCTTTAGATTAAAATGTACCACTGTTTCAAATTAACCATATGTGACTTGAAATAATACTTCCCTTAAATATTTAAAAAAATCACCCTTAGTTGGGACTTCTGGCCCAAAAGATAGGATGCCTAGCAATTAAATGTAGTAGATGCAATCAGTTCTGTTTTTTGCTTATATCCACAGATATGTACCCCAAAACGTTTTGGACTCCGAAGTAGTATAACAGTCCTATGAGAAAACGTAAAGCTCAAAATAAAATAATAACTCTGTTGTTTTCGGTTTGTGTTAAGATATTGTGATAATTCGAAGACTATTTTTAATTTGTATTAATATTCCAATTTAGGGCCCTATTGCATTGTCGGGCGGAGTTGCCTCGGCCAGACATCATCGCGGTCATCGAATCAACCGACACTCGGTCAGTGGTCCCGACTGACTAATTAGGATGCAACTGAACACTGTTCGATCACAATCCTATACTGGGAGTATGTAGACCCGCCGGAATGCATGCTCCGATTGTAAAATAGGAGGTGCATTTCATCCCTGCACCACCAGGGAGGTACCTCATGGACCAAACAGAGGCAGTGTACCCATTGCGGCCTTACTGGGGGGCCCTAAAGTTGAGTTCTGACAGCCATTCTGTGTCAGAAAGACCGGCATGGACGGGCTGCCAAAACCTGACACCGTAATCCCAATTCCTTGGGATTACTGACAGCATTCCGATTTGTGGATCGGGCTCAGGAGCCAGTCAGAATGACTGGTCAGATTTCTTTCTGGCTGCCTCTTTTGTAATGAGACGTGGAAAGGAATCCGATGGGCAAATAACGAAGCATCGTAATCGGCCTCTTAATTGTGAAGTTGGAATTCTTTTAATATTTGGGAAAATCATCTTTAAAAAAGCTAGATTTTGTCTGCCTGAACCTCTGGTAAACATATTGGCATTAGTCTGTTATCAAGCAGCCTGTCAGTGCATCAACTTCAACTGAAAACTGCTCCTACAGCTGAAACTATGGCTTATATCTCTTGCCAGGAAGAGGTTGGTGTGAGGTATCTGAGACATATCAGCCCAGCTCAGGAAGGGAATCTGGATAGGGTTCAAAACATTAAACATGAACATTAAATGATTCAGGGTGAGGCCTAACCATTTAAAATTATGTTTAAAGGGAGCCCTGTGAAAAAGAAGCTTTTTTGTTCCCTTTGGCTTTCTGTATCCAGTACCTGGCCGGTGGGAGAGTCAGGTGTTCCCAAAAACAATTTGGTGTAGCTGAAGAGCAGGCAATGATCATTTCCCTAAATATATTCCTCGCTGAAAGACAAGCCAACTCTAAAGGCAGAAAGGCTGTGCAGTTTGGGATTTTCTTTAGGAGAGTGTACTTTGCGATAACTTGGAGAAAGACAAGCAAGATATGTTATGGAAGTGGGAAGGTTTGCCCATATGACATTTTTCCTCATTGATCAGGGAGTCTATGAGTGTCATTCCATATACTGGCTAGTGAATCCTTCAAAAGTTGCCCCTCACACACACCTCTTCAGAATAATTTCTGGACCTGGGACAGAATATTAGGGGCTAGAGCTGCTGTTTGAATAGTGTGCAGATATTTTATGGCTGGATCTGATCCCACCTAAAGGAAGAAGAATTAGGCTTCAAGGGGTATTTGGATAGCATTCTCCTTGACTACAGGGCCAAACAAGTTTCAAGAGGCTATGTCCTGAAGCGCAAGGCTGACTCGTCGCAACAGGGCCTGAACTGAACCATGCTGGTAGCCTTTGCTGGAGTCGGTGCTGCATTCTAAGTACTGTCCCTGAGTTCCTGTTAGCCTTAGAAGTGCCCAAGAGGACATGCTATTGAAACTATGCAAAGTTGAGACTGAGAACATTTTTGGACTTCCAAAATCTTTATAGAGTTTTCGCGGACCTTATTGCAGCATTGGCTAATTTTTAGAAGCACTTCCACAGATATAACTCCTGGTTTGTCCCACTGGAAGATATTTGAGCTTAAAAAAAATGACTAAGGGCTGTAATCAATGTTTGCCAATGGGTTACTCAATCGAAATATTAATGGTATCCTGGCAACCTTATTATAAGTGCATTATATCGTGATACAATTGTAATCAGCAAGACAGTTAGTTTCAAACCTCTACCAGCAAGATTTTGTGTATGGGTGGCTCTGAAGAAAAAGATTTTGAGAGGATAAATATGTATTCCCTGCTCTTCAGGAATCCAGCACTCCATGAAATTTTCCATGATGTGGCTATGCCACGCTAGGGGGTCTTAGGAGTTACAAGGATGGGTGGATCTTATTGAAATAGAGGGAATCATTTCATTGAGGAAGTTCATACCAATTACAGGGTTGAGCCGAAAGATTTTTCTAAATATCTGCAGATACAGGTTTTTTTTAGCAAAGAAGAAAGGAGGTCCATGAGAATTTAGTAGATATGCTGTAATGGAGGTAATAAGGGACAACAAGAGCTGTACATTTAGCTGGATATATGCGGGGGCTGAATCAATTGATGCAAGTTGACCTTGAGAAAGAAGCAGAGAAATTGAAACTAAGGCTAGGTATAAATTGTACATGTTTATTAGAATCTTTAAAACAAGATCAGTCTATTTTTTGCTTGGCAGAGTTACACTCACAACGTTATAAAACAATCTGTAACTTCTATTAAACACCAACTAAAATAGCCAACTGGGGGATTAGTTGGTGTTTGGTGCCCTCACTGCCAAAGAACAGACGCAGATCCAGTACACATGTTTTCTATTTGTCCACTTTTAGAAATCTTGAAGTAGGATATAAAACTCTTTATAGATTAATCCATATAAATAAAAGTATACATACAGCTGAACTAATGTTTCTGGGGGTTTGTTGCAAAGGAACAATGGGGACTCATCAGTACATTTAGTTTTTTGGCATAGCAATGGTTAGAAGATGTATTTCCTCTGCCTGATAGGACCTGTTTGCTCCCACAATCCGTCAATGGCTTGCACAGCTTTTATGAATTTTTTATCTTGAAAAGGGGGTGTGCGAATGGAAGAAACGAAGGGGAAAAGAAATTGGAAAATGCATAAGGGCTCCGATCTATTGCTGGAAAAAAGTAATGGAGAGAGGTTAAGATGAAATATGAATAATTTTTAATCATGGTACATTATATGATATTTATTGCTGTTTGTATCTGACGGTACATGTATTTCTATTTTCTCTACTGGCATTTTTTTATGGCAAAATCTCCTCATGTTTTTATTCATGTATTTATCTATGTGATGCTGATAAAACATTCAGCAATTATCTTTTTTTAACCTAATACAATTGTAATAGGTCAGATGCGGCATTCATCACATCTGTAGTGGAATAACTGTCTGCAAAACCTTAAATCAGGCCCTAAACCCAGAGGTAGAAATCAGTAGGGGAGGGTGATGACTCCAGCGACCACTTATTTTATATTTCTCCAAAGCAAAGTGTTTTCCACCATAATTTAAGGTTTCAGCAAGACTTAGGGGCCGATTAGGATTGTGGTGAATCCGCATCCTCCAGGCCGGCAGAAGCCACCAACGGCCCGGAGGCTGCGGATTCACCGCTGCGATGTCAGAAAAGACCCCCCGCCAGATTAGGATGGCAGGGGGGTTGGAAAGACCGTCCGCAGCTTTTCAGCTGTGGGACCGCGGCAGAAAAGCACTAATATGGTGGCGGTGTCTGTCAGACACCGCCAGCCATATTAGGATTAGCCTTGGGACATGCCTTTCCGCGGCGGCAATGCCGCCACGAAAAGGCATACAGTCTTTTCTTTGGGGGCCCGTTGCGGGCCCCAGGGTGAAGGGGGTTGGGGGTGCACATGGGGGGTACCTATGGTACCCCCCTGCATTTGCTTGCACATAGAGGCAGGCACCGCACGGTGCCTGCCGCTTTGTGCATGTAAATGCACTGCATGCAGTTTCAACATTGCGGCGGTTGCTGCGTTAGGCAGCACCCGCCCCAATGTTAAAAATGCAGGATGTGACCGCCAGAGTGGTGGTCACATCCTAATTCGCAAGGAGGGACCGTCGCTGCCCCTGCTGCCGGTCCCTCCACCTCAGGTCCGTCTGCCATCATAATGTCCCCCCAAGTGCAGTAGTTTCCCAGCTTTAAGAGAGCTTTTGCAGATACAGATTGCAACATTCCCGGTCTAGATTATTTCAACTACCATTTCAGGGACTAAATCATAGGATAAAATCTTTCACTGGGATTAATCTGCTTGATGTATCTGAACCTCACTCCATCATGGCCGGACGAAAATCACACCTAGGAGCCAGCATATTACCCCAAATTATTATGATTTGAATTTCAAGCCATTTGCAATATTTTTAACGTACAATTTTCCGTATTAAGCAATCTGATCTCCCTAATTACGTATTGTTCATTACATTTCACCCAATTGTTCTAATTAGGTTTGGGATTCTTATTTCTTGGTGTTTATATTTTATCACTGTTTGGCACTTCACAATACTTTTCACACTTCCCTAAATTAATCCTGTCTTCTCTGTGCATTAACTATCAGGGGGCTAAGTTCATGTTTAATTATCTACTTTAGCGTTCACCCTGACAAGTTAAGGTTAATATTCCTTCAGCTGGTTGACCGCCTACCCTAAAGAGCAATCCACTTTCTTGGGATCAGCAAATTGTTTTGCTACTTATATTGTGACAAACATCTTTGGGCCAGATGCATCAACAAACCATTTTGCGATTTCCTAATTGTGAATCCTTGTGATTCGCAATTAGAAAATCGCAAAACGGAATGCATGAAAGTGTGTTTAAAACTATCTGTGATTCCTAGGGGATCGCATAAGACCTACCTCATGAATATTAATTAGGTAGGTCGCAATTTGCACCCCCCTAGGAATCGCAGAAATCCCAGGGATGGTGGCATGCTGGGGTCAGCAGACCACCATGTCCATGATTGCTTTTAAATAAATAAATCTTTTTTTATGTAAAGCAGCTCGTTTTCCTTAATGCAAAATGGGATTCTTTACAACAGTGAAAATTGGAGCTGTTTCTTTCATTTTCCAAGAGCAGGCAGTCTTCCGTGGGACCACTGCCTGCTCTTAGAAAATGCATTTACAGACATTCACAAAGGGGAAGCAGTCTCTTGGGGACTCCTTCCCATTTGTGAAAGGATTTCCACCTACTTGAAGAAGTTGGCAAAATGCAAATGTTTTGCGACTGTAGTTCGGTCGCAAAGCATTCATGCAGACCAATGCGATTCAGTATTAGGAAGGGATGCCCTAAACACGACTCTTTCTAATAGCGAATTGCAAACCCATTTTGCTATTTGATAACAGGTTACAGATTCACAAAATAGGGTTTACTGTATCAGAAGAGCATTTTTTTGCGTTTGCAAACGGCTAATTATGTGAAACGGCGCATTTGTAAAGGCAAACAATAGTTGTGCATCTGGGCCTTTATCTTATCAGTTTCTAGTTGAAAGACTGAAAGCAAACAAATTCTATGACAGTTATCAGCAGGGGAAATATATCATCCATCACATTTCAAAGACCACATAGAGGAAATGAGGTACAGCAAAAATACTAAGATTGACTCAATAGTGCAAAATGTACAATTTCATCGACTGTGTAAAAAACTATTAGCTTTACTTCTGATGTCCAGAAGAGCAATGAGAAAGAGATGTAAACAATTAGATGTGGATTAGCATCATGAAAATTCAAAAAAACAAATCACCCTTTAAAAACTGCTGACCTATTCATGTCATGTATATATATATAACCTATTAGGATTCACTCAATAGTGCAAAATGTACAAGGACAGATAAAGAATAAAAAGTTTGACTTACTGATGATGACTGAAAGAGAGATAAGAAATTGATGTTAAAGATAAGATATATCAATTACTATCATTAGAATTCAAAAATGAACTCAACCTTTTTTGAAAACACAGAAATGCTACTTTCAATACTAACAAAATATGTCTAAATAACCACTATTTTTTAGGAGCAACTACACTATTTGCTGTACAATTCAAATGATTCAGACACGATTGGGCTTGACTGAAACAGAGATAAGAATCTGATGTTAGCAGTTGGAAATGGAGTAGCAATAATCATGTCTCTTTTGAAACCTGTCAATGAGTGTTCATTTAAATGGAAAGAAAATAGAAAAGGATTTAACTCTAGTGGGCACTCACTGGCAGACAGGCAGTGACAAGCTTTTTTGACAGCACTCATCTATACTGATGTGCTCCTATTTATGAATGTTTTAGGCATTCTTCTAAGAGGCACATCAAGAGTTTTGGTTTGGTGATGCTTGTCTCACTTTTACAAAACAATATATATAGAATAAAGTAAGATAACTGCTTTGAAAAGTTTTCCCAAGTTTGGGTGTTACTCACTTTCCGTATGTCAAAGTGTAAATATGAGCGACACCATACATGGATATCTTCAGGACATTTGCATCAAACTGTGTTTCATTTGTTCATATCACATCTATGAGTTTCAAAACCTATAAACCACTAAAAACTGATAGCGGATCAAATAGGTGAGATGGAGTGAAGTGGTGTATGGCCTAGTATTTGTATTCTATCAATGTATTGTACATATAACCAAGTTGATTTGTATCTTTGAAGACCTGCCAGGCTTATAGCAAACATGTCTATGAGTGCTGAGGAAGGGTAATCTCCATGGAAAATATTCTTCTATATTGTAAGAGAAGTGCCCTTTCATTCATAAAGCTAATTTTATGTTTTGTAAGTGTATGACTAACCAGCACACACATTTGGCCGATTGGAAATATAGAAATGGTTCACAGCTTGAGAGTTCAAAACAAATAGGGAGTAAATAAAAGATACCATTGAATTTGAGACTTTCGTAATAATGCATAAAGGGAAATTGACATTCTGAACAAAAAATATTCTTTTTCTTTGTTGGAATGCAGTTAGAGAGATAAATAAAGAATGTAAATGTTTTGATAAACAATTTGAAATGAAAACAAAGAGAAAGCATCAATGTAGATAACTCAGAGCATTGGGCCTATTTCATGAGATTAATTAGGGTATGAATTTAAATTCATGGGCAAATACATTGATTGTAATTGCATCAACTTTAGATTCATTCTTCAAAATTTGGAAACATTTGCAGGAGTTAATTCCCACTCAAGTGGAGTAAAGTGGGTGTTCAAAAGCATGGCTTTCTTTGAAGGTTTGGATTTCCCCTCAAACATGTATGTTCCTGAAGCACATATTAAGCTTCTGATTTTTACAAAATGATCGTTTCTGAGAACTTCTATTTACAATACAATTCTATGTGCAAATAATAAAAATGCAAGTGACACCTAGTGATTAGATTATTTAAATATGAAAAACTGTGTATTCAATTAGGCACATCAATAAACTGGTTCTTACCTCATACGTGGGCTAAAGGAAAATGAGAAGAAAAACTGTAAATTAAACAAATGTACTCCAAGGAAATACATTAATTATTCAAAAGCTATACTGTGACAAATAAATGAACTGCTAAATATTAAGAGTGAGATGTAAATTCCAAAGAATTTGAACCACTCACTTATTTACTTCAAATCCATATGAGGCTCCAATCAGAGTCAACATCCCAATTTAAAAACAAAGCTTGGCACTTAAGAATAGCATTATGAATAAGTTCCTCGTATTACTTTGTCGCCCTCCTTTCTATGCTGACTGCAATTGCAGGTTTTGCACCTCTGCAGACAGGGGACCTTTGGCCCATGCCCTACTTAATGTTCTCTCAGCCTTAAAATATTGCAAAATTGCTCATTTCTAATTGGCCTAATTGACTTTCCAATAGGGCAGTAGAATATTGTGCAGGAAATATACAAGTGGAATGTAAAAGTTAAATGTTACCTGTCGACACTAGCACATGTTGTGCCGTCCACTAGGCTGAGAAGGAAAACATAGCTTCAGGTCTGCCTATGTAGTCTACTTCCTGTAGACTTAAGACATACCGCCAACTGTCTCAAAATAACCATATTTGACAGGAACTACCACTACCTTTTAATATTTAAAAAATAACCCTTAATTAGGACTACTATCCTAAACAATAATCCACTTTATTGGAAAGAGCCAATTGTTTTACCACTTATTGTGTGACAAAAATCTTTGCCTTTTCAGCTTGCAGTTGAAACACTGATAGCAAACAATATGATTCTGTGACAGTTATCAACGTGTGATGTATACCTCATATCACAATTCAAAGACCCAAAAGAGGAAATGAGATACAGCAAAAATGCAAAGATACACTCAATAGTGCAAAATTTCCAATTTCATAGATTGGTAAAACTAATTTTCACTTACTTTTGATGACTAGAAAAGAAATAAGAAAGAGATGTAAACAATTAGCTACAGATTAGCATCAGGAACATTCAACAAAAATCACCCTTTACAAAATGCAGAATTACTCATGCTTTGCATATTCTAACAAAAGTATTGAAATACTATTCTCATTTAGAAACCTATTAGGAGTCACTCAATTGTGCAAAATGTACAATTTCAGACATTGACTGAAAGAGAGATACGAATATGATGTTAGCAATTGCAAGGGGAGTAACAATAATCATGCCTCTTTTTGAAACCTGTCCAGGAGTGTCAGCTACATTTTAAATGATCCATAATGCGTATGTCAACAAACACCTTCATTTAAATAGAGAGGAAACAGAAAAGGATGTAACTTAAGTGGGTGCTCACTGGCAGACAGTCAGTGACAAGATTAATTGACTGCACTCATCTATACTGTTGTGCTCCTATTTATTTATTTTTAAGCATTCTTCTATTAGGTATATAAAGAGTATGTATGTTGCCCATTTTCCATGTGTCAAAGTATAAATATATATATAGATATGGGTATCATTTTATAATTCTATAATTTTGCACAATCTGTTTCTTATGATACAGTTGTTTTTATTCTTTAGTGTAATTTTTTGTATTTGTTTGACTTTCAAAATTAGTTATATTTATGTTTTCTATAATTCTGTGCTTGAACCGTTTGTTAGTATTATAGTTTTCAATGTGCCCCAGGTTCGGGAATTAGGGCTGCCCATGTTTAATAATCTAAAGTGTAAATATGAGCAAGATTGCCTCAGGGCATATGTTTTGAATTGTGTTACTTTTATTTAGAGCACATTTATGTGTTTCAATCCCCACATACCACTATAAACTGTTAGCGGATCAAGAAGGTAGGAATGAGTGAACTTATGTATGTTTTAGTATTTGTATGCTACAAATGAGTTGCAGAAATAACAAAAGACAGCACCAAGGTAATTTGTATTTTTAAAGAACACCTACCCTAATATGAATCAAGTCTACTATTTGTGAGGAAGGGTTATGTTCCTAGCAAATACTGTTCTACATTGTATGTGAAATGCCCCTACATAGATAGAGCCAAATATTATGTTTTGTAAGTCTGCAATTAACCAGCACACTCATTTTGCTGATTGGAAATAAAGTAATGATTCATAGCATGTAAATGAGAGTTCAAAAGTACAATGCCGTAAATGAAAGGTACCATTGAATTAGAGACTTTACTAATAATGCATGAATTGCAATAGAAAATTGGAACAACATAATATGCTTTTACTTTGTTGGAATCTTCGTAGAGCCACTGTTTAGATAAACTGAATTGAGAAATGAAACAACAACAAACTATCTGGGTGGGCAATACATTGATAGATCCTATTTAAATTAGGCACAATGGCCCTATTTCATGAGATAAATCAGAGCACGAGTTTAAATTTACAGGCAAATATTTTGATGGTAATTGCATCAACTGTTGTAGATTTATGCTCCAAGTGTTTGGAGAAATTTGTAGTAGTTAATTCCCACTCAAGTGGAGTAAAGTGACAATTCAATAGCATGGCTTTCTTTGAACGTTTGGAATCACCCTAAAACATGTATATTTGCTGATGTTTTTCTACTCTAAATATAATTGGAGTTTAACACCTTATTCTGTTGGCTAAAAGATCACCCTTAGGTTTTATTGCCCTCAAGGGAGAAGGGCTTTCTCCATTGGGAATATATTATAAAAAAATGTGCATTTATACATGAAGCTTAATTCTCTACCTAATGAGTTCTTCGTTTTGGAGAATTCCATACAGGGCAAATAGAGGAATTGAGTCACATCTAATGACATTCCACCTATCATGTGTGAGAACCTACAGCCAGAGCAGCAATTTCAGGCCTACTACTGGGACTATTTGTTCATAAAAAAACAAACAGAAAATATGCTGGTCTACCAGAATCAATCTCCAAATGTAATGTTGCATTTTTCGTGAATTGGGACCAATACATTCAACCCAATATTATGATTTAAAAGTATGCATACATACTAGTAAAATGTTGGGGTGTCAATAATTTACATAGTGATAGCAAACAAATATGTCATATTTCTATATTACTGTTTCTATTCTGAATTTACATTTATAATCTATGCTTTGAATATAGACGATATTACAGCAAAGTAAAAAATCCAAAGATGATGGTAAAAGTAACTAAAGTATGCTTTTCTGTTTGATTTATCAAGATTATTTGTAATATGTTTACTTTCCAAAGGTATATAATGGTGGGAATTTTTGATAGCTAATGGCATAAAGCGTGCCAGAAGATCTGCAAATGTGAATAGGCATGTCATTTTTTATGTTTCTATGTTCCGGAACAATAGTCTGCTAATTTTGACAAAAGACTAATTTCTGGGTACTTTTAATCAAAATACAAATCAATTCTCAAGTGATGTAAAGTAAGTGACACTTAAGTATTTTATGCTTTTAAATTTAAAAATAAATTATTTGATTAGGTACATCTTAACACTGGTTCTTACCTCATACATAGGCTAAAGGAGAATGAAAACAAAAACAATATATTAAACAAATGCATTGTAAAGAAAGACCATAATTATTCAAAATATATACTGGAACAAATAAATGCATTGCTAAATCTTATTGCAGCATTGGCCAATTTGTAGAAGCACTTCCACAGATATAACTCCTGGTTTGTCCCACTGGGTCAGATGAGGCATTCATCACATTTGTAGTGGAATAACTGTCTGCCAAACCTTAAATCAGGCCCTAAACCCAGAGATAGAAATCAGTAGGGGAGCGTGATGACTCCGGCGACCACTCCTTTTTTATTTCTCCAAATCAAAGTGTTGTCCACCACAATTAAAGGCTTCAGCAAGACTTAGTGCCGTAGGTTCCCAGCTTTAAGAGAGCTTTTGCGGATACAGATTGCAACATTCCCGGGCTCGATTATTTCAACTACCATTTCAGGGACTAAATAATAGGATTAAAATCTTTCACTGGGATTAATCTGCTTGATGTATCTGAACCTCACTCCATCATGGCTGGACGAAAATCATACCTAGGAGCCATCATATTACCCCAATTATTATGATCTGAATTTCAAACCATTTGCAATATGTATATATGTATTTTAAATATTTTTATTAAAAAGATTTTTTCATGTGGTACAACACAGCACAAAGAATATAGTAACAATACATAATAAAAACAAAATTTTCCTTCACTTATAGGCAATTCTTTTAAAGATACGTAGATTATAGCTCTACCCGAGCTCTATAGTATTACATATATTCAACCCTCCAACATACCCTCCTTCCATCTCTGGATCGGTTCCCAAATTCTCTTCCCGAGCACTCTCCCCCTCCTGCCCTTCCTAGCGTATATTCCCTTTTCTAAATTATAAACAGCCAACAGGCTTGCAAGCCATTGTTGCATTGCAGGAGGTGTTTTATCCAACCAAGCCCTGGCAATAGAGAGTCTAGGAACCGCCATGGTGACAAATAAAAACTCCCCATGGGAGCCATCCAGCTCTGGCATAACCTCAAGTATTATCAAAGGTGGAGTGAGAGTAGTTTTAATCCCCAAAGATCTGTCAAGGGAAAGTTCAATATCTCTAATGAGTGTGTAAATTTGCGGGCAAGTGGCGAATATATGGATCATATCCACCTCAGGTAAGTCGCACCGTGGACAAGTAGTCCCTGAGGTACCTTCCCACTGAGCTATTCTTGCCGGGGTGTAGTAAAGGGAATATATTGTCTTATAGTGCTGGGCCTGGAGTGCAGCTGAGAATAGTATCAATCGGCCCAAATCTAGTGATTCCTGAAACCAGCCTATCTCGATACTCAATTTCCCGGCCCATTTGGTTCCATACTTCTCCAAGTCATCTGGTTTAGCTGCTGCGAGGATTGCGTAGAAACTATGGATTGTACAATCCCCGCCCCTTTGTATGTTGTCCAGAATTCCGTTGATGTTAAACCCTGCAGCCCCTCCATGTTTATTGCTCAGAAAACTCTGTACCTGTAAGTATTTAAAGAAGCTCTTCCTGTTAATGCAAAATTTAGCCTCTAGATCAGAGAACTGCAAAACCCTGCCCGGTCCAACAATATCGCCTAACTTCACAATCCCCTTTTCAGCCCAATCTGCCATAGCGGGGTCTGCAAAGATTGCATCTGGGAGAGACCTATTCTTGAACAAACGAATGCACCTGTTGAACCTTCCCAACTCAAATTTTTTCAAGAAGGCTGTCCAGATTTTTTGAGCAGCACATACTGTCTTAAACCTTGTTCTTTTATAGTAGGTAGTATCAGTGCAGTTGAGAAAGCAAATCTCTGTCCCTGCCCCCAGAACTGTTGCATAAACATCAGTAGACGTGAATGTAATTTTAGGGTCTACCCCACCACCCCCGATCAGTCCCTGCATATACTGCAGTGCCGCGGCCCAGTAATACTTCCTGAAGTCCGGGGCACCCCAACCTCCTCTATCCCTAGGGAAAGTGATGAACCTATATGCCCTCCTTGTTTTGTCATGGGCCCAAATAAATCTGTTCAATACTGTCTCTAATGCAGAAAACCATTTAGCTTAAAAAAATTGCGGTATCGCCCTGAAAAAATAAAGACATTTTTGTAAAATTATCATTTTGATAACCTTAGCACGGCCAACTAATGATAGGTGGAGATTGTGCATTCTCTCTAGATCGGATCTTACTTTAGTCAGTAAGGGTGCCATATTCTGTTCCAGGACCCAGTCTAGATCTGCCGAAATCTCGACCCCTAAATAAACTGCAGAACTGACTACACAATTATCATTGGAAACTGTATGGGTATTTTTAACTATCTGAGTCATAGCACTGTTAAGTCTGTAGCCTGAAACCTGGCCAAATATTGTGGCTTCAGCTTCAACCTCCCTAATAGCAATGGCGGGATCTGGGGTGACAATTGCCACATTGTCTGCATACGCCAGCATCTTAAACTCCTTGCCATTTATACTTATAGATGGAATCCTTGGGTTAACATCTAGCCTACACAGTAAAGGGTCCATATATAATGCAAACAGAAGCGGCGAGGAAGGGCAACCCTGTCTAGTCCCTCTGTTTATCTGCATCGCGGCTGTGTACCCTCTATTAATCCTAATCCAGGCTGTGGGCTCTTTATACAGCATCTGGACGGCCCTGATATATCCCTCCCCTATACCATTCCATCTCATTACCATCCGCAGGTAGTCCCAGGAGACCCTATCAAGCGTCTTTTCTGTGTCTAAGAGTAGAGCGGCCATAGGGTCCCCGGGGACGGCTGTAGTGTCGAACAAGGTAACTGTCTGTCTAACATGTTGGGTTGTGCCTTTCCCTGGAATCAATCCATGCAGTGAAGAACTGACCATACCCTCAATCACTCTAGCTAGCCTTATAGCAAGTATTTTAGAAAAAATCTTAGTGTCCGAGTTCATCAGTGATGGGCCTGGAGGACCCAGGTGCCAGAGATGGTTTGTCTTTGGAAGACCTTATAAAATTCAACAGGGATCTGATCCAGGCCAGCCGCCTTTCCCGAGGGAAGGTTCTCCAATGCTGCGGCTACCTCCTCTAGATTAATCAGGGAGTCTGAAGCTATCTTCTCCTCCTCAGGAAGGGTAGGGGATGGAATATGCCCAAAGTATTCCTATATCTCTGCATCCCCACAGCCTGCTTCCAGCCCATAAAGCTCTGCATAAAAATGCCTAAATATTTCCCTTATACCCTCGGGCTCGGATACTACGTTGCCATGACAATCTAAGATCTCCTTTATTTCTCCTGCAGAGAGTTTCTGCCTGGTACAAATTGCTAGTATGTGTCCGACCCTCTCGCTCAACTCATAGGCTCTTTCTTTCTTGGCTAGGTAGATATCTGCAGTTTTGCTTCCAATGCCCTCTACTGCTTCAGCTTTAACCGAGACGATTTTAAGTAGGAGTTGTTCCAAAGGCATTTTCCACTGGATTGCTAAGTACAAATCTTCCTCTGCCTTGGCTGTTTTTTTTCTATTTCTTCCACTCTAGCCTTCTCATGTTTCTGTTTATAAAGTGTATAGCTCAGCGTCTCCCCACAGATTCCTGCTTAAAGGCGTCCCATACTGTACCTGAAGAAGCACTCGCTCTATTAACCTGCCAGAATACCCTTATCCAACAATTCATATACTTACTATATTCATCATCCTTAAGTAATGTTCTTTCAAAGGTCCAGGTGTTTTTCCTGCTGCCTACCCTGCCTAATTTAATAGTTATTATCAATGGGTTATGGTCTGATACTATCCGAGGGTGTTTTTCTATTTGGGATCTGCTAACTAGGGAGTTCAATATCCAGAAATAGTGCAATCTTACCAGGATTTTATGGGGCTCTGAGAAGAATGTACTACCAGCTTTTTGGGGATGCAGTATTGACCAGAGGTCTATTAGTGAGTTATGGTGTGCAATAGCGGATATTGCACGATACGCTTTCTTCTTTCGGCTAGTATATCTTAACCCCGCGTGTATATCAGAACCTGAGAGTCCAATAATATTGAAATCTCCACAGCATATAATAGGATCAGGCCACCGGGCTAATTCCGTGTCTAAAAATTCTAAAATGTCAGGGTCCTCTTCGGTGGAGCCGTATACTGAGACCAGTGTGAACTTTTCCGACTTATATATTATATCCGCTAAAATCCATCTACCCCACTGGTCTTCTTTTTTCTTATTTACAATAATATCCCTCCCTTTACCTAAGATAGCCACACCTCTAGTCTTAGAGCCTTGCTTTGTATGTGCTAGCAATGAAAACCCCAACTGCTCCAACAGAAATCCCTATAGCCCCTCTAAATGTGTTTCTTGCAGGCAGACGAGACCCAGTCGCATTGTTTTAAGAATTGCAGCTACCCGCGCCTATTTGACACCATTGTTAAACCCGCAGGTGTTAATTGACGCAATCCGACAAGACATTAAAACACATCAAAAAGTTCTCTTGCCTTATCAAACAGCTTTTTAAGAGAAACCAAAACCGTTGTGATGTGTTGTCTGTGTTGTGTGTGCCCCCCTTTCCCTCTCCCTGCCCTTCTCTCCCCTGCATCCTTCCCACCCTAGCCCCCACACCCCTCTTACAGGCAAATAGGTCACTAATGACCTATGTGTGGCCGCTTTTGAATTGCAGCTATCGCATCCCTTTCCCCCTTGTGACTATTGGTCCCTGCTGTGCTTATCCCCATACACATCGTGAATTCCCACCGCCACTAGCTTGAGTGCAGAACTATGCTCTGGTACCAGTAGAAGGGAGACAACAAAATAATTACAGTTCAAACAAGACTAGCCCACTTAGCCACCCTTCTGTCCCTTTAACTCCTCCATATACTGCTGTGCTTTTATTTCAGAGAAGAACATCCTCACTTGCCCCCTTGTGGTTACCTTAAGCCTAGCAGGAAATAAAAGATAGGCCTCTGAACCTAGGGCCTGGAGAGGCGCAATTAACTGCCTTAGCCTCCATCTTCTTTCCACCGTAGCCTGGCAGAAATCGGGCCTGGCAAAGAAGGTAGTGCCGATAAACGACCACTTAGAGTCTGGTCTTGCCTTATCAATATTTTCTTGTCTCAACAAGTAATTGCCAACATAAACCAAAATGCCCTGGGCATCCCCTCTTGTCCTCCTCCCCGCTCTTTCTTCATCGTGAATGAAAACCTGCGCGCCCTTTGCACCTCATTCTCCCACTACCAGGATGATTCAGGAAAGGCACCTCTCAATAGATTAATTACAAAAAGCCTGGCATCCTGCCCCTCTGTCCTCTCGGCCACACCCAGTAGTCTAATGTTATTCCGCCTCTGGCTGTTTTCAAAATCCTCCAGCTTCCATTGTAAGTCTTCTGTCAATTTTTCCTGTGCCAGTTTGAAGGTCTGCCAACTTCCGACATCATCCTCCAGCCTTCCTGTTCTTTCCTCAACCTACGTTACTCTGTCTGCCACTTCCTCGTATAGCTTGTTAACTTTCCTCAAAGAGTTTTGTATTTTCGTTGTCACCTGCCTAGCCCTGCAGCTCTCCACCCTTGCTTCGCCTTGCATTTGTTTTAGGGTATTAGACAGTAATTCTAATGAGGCAGGCTGGGCTAGGGGTGGGTTGTTAGAAGCGGCCTCTTCTACTCGGGTAGGTACGTTAGATCTGTCATGATACAATTGTGAAGTGGCCGAATAATCCCAGAAAAGTTTTTTATTCGTGCACTATGGGGTCCTGGGTACATTAACATTAATTTTGGACCTTTTCTTCTTCTGTGTGCTCCTTCTATCAGAAGCACTGGATCAAGAAAAATGAGCCTTCTTCCAAGCTTACTTCACTTGAGAGTAAGGATTCCGAATCCTCATTCAGGGAAAAGAAACAGTCCCCCTCTGGTGATCCACCCCGCCTCTTTCAGAGCCCCCTTGCTGCTGTCTGGCCATTGAGTTATCCTTGTGCCTTATCAGGCTAACGTCGCTCCCCCAGGTACTCACTGTTCGTTGTGAAGTATTCAGCCCAGCCTCTACCACCAATAGGGCGCTCATCATATCATTGTTGCACACATTTGATGTGCCCGGAGTTTCAGCGATGTCCAGAGCCGCAGCACAGCCTGTCTTACTGCTTGCCTGCTGGGGTGCCAGCGCTCCCGCCGCTGAAACCGAGCGTTGCCTAGCTACCGCTCTTTCAGTGTCCTCGAGGACGGCGCTGGATTTGTTCTCCCTCACGTCAGCCTCAGGATGTTTGGGATATTCCAGGACTTTCGCTTTGAAGGCTTCCACCACGGTCGGTTGCCTCATTGTTATATCTTTACTTTTGCCACCTTCTTTAACGGGTCTCTGAGTCAGGGTGCTCCGGGCATCGTCAGTGATGGGGGCTTCGCTTCCTTTTCCCCGCGCATCTGTCTTCTTTTTAGAAGCTAGATTCAGCACCTTCCGTATCGCACCCGCAGAGCGGTGGTCCGTTCCTGGGGCTGGAGGGTCTCTCTTTGTTGTTTTCTCTGCTCCGTTCTCTGTTTCAGCCGCTCCTTCACTTGTTTGGGCGGGCGTTGAGGCATCGTACTTGCTGCTCTTGTGCGGCTGAGTAAGATGGACAATATTCCGAGCCCGATCTTAATGGCAGAAAGTAAAAAGTCAATCGGGGACGCCCGCCAGTTCACAGCCCAGTTCACAGCCCCACGATTACTCCCTCATACCACTGACCGCTTTCCTGGGCCTCCAGGGGTCCATAGCATCCTACTTAACGCACCATCCTAGTTCAGGAGGGAGGGAGAGGGAGGAATTGCGACTGTGCGTTACAATCCAGCTGCGGCCATCTTACCACAATAATTATGATTTGAACTTCAAGCCATTTGCAATATTTTTAACGTACAATTTTCCGTATTAACCTATCTGATCTCCCTAATTAAGTTTTGTTCATTACAATTCACTCAATTTTTCTAAATAGGTTTGGGATTCTTATTTCTTGGTGTTTATACTTTATCACTGTTTGGCACTTCACAATACTTTTCACACTTCCCTAAGTTAATCCTGTCTTTTCTGTGCATTAACTATCAGGGGCTAAGTTCAGAATTAATTACCCACTTTAGCGTTCACCCTGACAAGTTAAGGTTAATATTCCTTCAGCTGGTTGACCGCCTACCCAAAATAGCAATCCACTTTCTTGGGATCAGCAAATGTATTTGCTTCTTATATTGTGACAAACATCTTTGGGCCAGATGCATCAACAAACCATTTTGAAATTTCCTAATTGTGAATCCATGCGATTTGCAATTAGAAAATCGCAAAACGGATGCATGAAAGTGTGTTTAATACTATCTGTGATTCCTAGGGGATTGCAAATGACCTACATCAGTAATATTAATTAGGTAAGTCGCAATTTCCGCCCCCCATAGGAATCGCAGACATCCCAGGGATGGTGGCATGCTGGGGTCAGCAGACCATCATGTCCATGATTGCTTTTAAATAAATACATCTTTTTTTGGTAAAGCAGCTCGTTTTCCTTAATGGAATACAGCAGTGGTTCCCAAACTTTTGACCACTGAGGACCCCCATTGAGCCACCACTGGAAGCCGGGGACCCCCAAGCAATTTGTTGGATTTAAATTTCAAACATTAAAACAGTAATTCAGAAAAAATTAACACACGTGTGCACACAAAACAAATACTCAAATTACTAATGATTATGGGGCATATTACAAGCCCCTATCACCATGGGAACATCACTTTTTGAGATGTTCCCGTGGCGATAGGGGCTTTGCCTTTTTTACAAGGCAACGTTAACCCACTTAAAGTGGCTTAATGGTGCCTTGCAATTAAGACCCCCTTTCACTCAATGCTTAGCGTGAAAAGGGTGGGCAGTGGGTGTTCCGATGGGCGTTTCCCCTGCAACACCCATTGATTTGGACGCTGCCCCCTATTTACAAGGGCAGCATAAATGGGAAGCAGCGCCAAAATTAAGACCAGAGAAAACCTGGTCTGAAATTGGCGAAACAAGGGGAAATGCTTCATTTCTCTCTGTTTTTTCAAAACGCCTTGGATTGTTTATGTTCAGGAAGGTGACCCTTCCTGCACATCAACAACCTTTAAAAAAATGACATTTTGTAACTTCCATGTGTGCTGCATTAAGCAGCACACATAGAAGTGACAAAATTACATTTCAAGATTTTTTCTGTGCAGGAAGGGGGATCTTCCTGTACATAAACAATCTTCCCCTGTTAAGTATAGCGCCAGAGCTGCACCATATTCTTGTAAATATGGTGCAGCCCTGCGTTTCTGAAGTGGCGAAGTGTGCTGTTAAGCCAAGAAGGCTAGTGACACTATCCGCCACTTCTGTTGTATTTTATATTGAAAGAATTTGCAAGAAAACAAAAAAGTTAATGGGAAGGTTGGTGCTGCATCTCCGTGACTTTTCAATGTTTGGCTTTATTTCGCAGTACAAGGCTCCTGCTCCTTCCCGGGCCAGACTGGAAACCCAAAGCAGCCCTGGCAAATGATTTCAGACCAGTGCCCATACGGTGCACACCAAGTGCAGTGATTGAGCCTGACCCCTACAAAGGGGGCTTTGGGAGGCTCTCCCCTTAAGAAATTTAGGAAATAATGGTGCATTCCACAACACATTTATCATTATATATTAAAATGTATTAGCTTTTAAAGAATCGTAAATGAAGACCTGACTATGCACAAGAATGTGACAATCTTTCTGGGGGTTCTTCAATGATTCCCCCAGTATCACCCTCCAACAGTGCTTCTCATCTCTCCATAGCCCCGCTCTGTCACGTGTATTTCATTTTTTATAGCATCTCTCATACTATTGTAGGATGTCAGAGCACTTTACATCACACACATCTAGAGACAGTGAATCATATGTGTCAATCAGTGTATAGAAAATGTTACATAATACAAAGGGGACTACAATGTGTGGGATACACATGTCATCCATACTGGTAGGCATTTTTAAAGAGTGCTTGGTCTGGAGAAGCACAAAGTTAGGATTCAGAACATAACAGTGGTTAGCATTGGCTTTAATATTAAAAATGTATTTCAACCCAAATAAACCTTTTTAGAAGCATCAGGATAATGAAAGACTGAGAAAAAACATAAGTAACTAACTTGTACTTGCAGTTTGCAAGCAGCTGTTTGATGACAGTTTCCATATAAAATACTGTTTTTGAAAATACATGATACAAGTTCGTTGCAGTAGGCATATTAACCCTCTGTGCTACATTAGTTCAGTAAAAGCTGCCACTGGACAAAACTCTCATGTCTCTCCAGCAGGGACATTAATCACTGTTGTTATCTTGACACTTTTATTGTTCTTTGAACACAGCTAATTAAACAGATACTTTGCAGTGCTTTTAAAACTGCTGCCTTCGGACCCCCTGGGAATGTGTCAGGGACCCCTGGGGGTCCGCGGACCACAGTTTGGGAAACACTGGAATACAGGATTCTTTACAACAGTGAAAATGAGAACTTTTCCTTTCATTTTCTAAGAGCAGGCAGTGGCCCGTGGGACCACTGCCTGCTCTTAGAAAATGCATTTACAGAGATTCACAAAGGGGAAGCAGTCTCTTGGGGACTCCTTCCCATTTGTGAAAGGGTTACCACCTATTTGAAGTAGTTTATAAAATGCAAATATTTTGTGACCGCAGTATGGTCGCAAAACATTTATGCAGAACAATGCAATTCAGTATTAGAGAGGGACGCCCTAAACACAACTCTTTCTAATAGCAAATTGCAAACAGGTTACAGAATCACAAAATAGGGTTTACTGTATCAGAAGAGCATTTTTTTGCTTTTGCAAACGGCTGATTCTGTGAACCGGCGCGTTTACAAAGGCAAAAAATAGTTGTGCATCTGGGCCTTTATCTTATCAGTTTCTAGCTGAAAGACTGAAAGCAAACAATATGATTCTATGACAGTTATCGGCAGGGGAAATATATCATCCATCACATTTCAAAGACCACATAGAAGAAATGAGGTACAGCAAAAAAACTAGGATTGACTCAATAGTGCAAAATGTCCAATTTCAGCGACTGAGTAAAAAACTATTAGCTTTACTTCTGATGTCTAGAAGAGCAATGAGAAAGAGATGTAAACAATTAGATGTGGATTAGCATCATGAAAATTCCAAAAAACAAATGGCCCTTTAAAAACTGCTGACTTATTCATGTCATGTATATGTTAACAAAAAACATTAAAATACCTTTCTAGTTTAGAAACCTATTAAGATTCACTCAATGGTGCAAAATGTACAAGGTCAGACAAGGAATAAAAAGTTAGACTTACTGATGATGACTGAAAGAGAGATAAGAAATTGATGTTAAAGATTAGATATATCAATTACTATCATTAGAATCCACAAATAAACTCAACCTTTTTTGAAACCACAGAAATGCTACTTTCAATACAAACAAAATATATTTAAATAACCATTATTTTTTAAGGAGCAACTTTACTATTTGCTATACAATTCAAATGATTCAGACACGATTGGGCTTGACTGAAACAGAAATAAGTATCTGATGCTAGCAATTGCAAATGGAGTAACAATAATCATGTCTCTTTTGAAACCTGTCAATGAGTGTTCGCTACATTTTAATTGATTCATAATGCATCTGTCAGCAAACACCTTCATTTAAATGGAAAGAAAATAGAAAAGGATTTAACTCAAGTGGGTGCTCACTGGCAGACAGGCAGTGACAAGCTTTTTTGGCAGCACTCATCTATACTGATGTGCTCCTATTTATGAATTTTTTAGGCATTCTTCTAAGAGGCTCATCAAGAGTTTTCGTTTGGTGATGTTTGTCTTACTTTTACAAAACAAAATATATAGAATAAAGTAAGATAAATGCTTTGAGAAGTTTCCCCAAGTTTTGGGAGTTACTCATTTTCCGTAAATCAAAGTGTAAATATGAGCGACACCAGACATGGATTTCTTCAGGACATTTCCATCAAACTGTGTTACATTTGTTCGGATCACATCTATGAGTTTCAAAACCTATTAACCATTAAAAACTGATAGCGGATCAAATAGGTAAGACGGAGTGAAGTGGTGTATGGTTTAGTATATGTATTCTATCAATTTGTAATTACACTTATAATTTGTATTTGTATCAATGTAGATAACTCAGAGCATTGGGCCTATTTCATGAGATAAATTAAGGCATGAATTTAAATTCATTTGCAAATACATTGATTGTAATTGCATCAACTGTAGATTCATGCTTCAAGAGTTTGGAAACATTTGCAGTAGTTAATTCCCACTCAAGTGGAGTAAAGTGGGTGTTCAAAAGCATGGCTTTCATTGAATGTTTGTATTTTCCCTCAAACATGTATGTTCCTGAAACACATATTAACCTCTTGCATGCTCATAATGAGCTGAGCTCGTCATGTGCCACGGCGCTCCCGTGCCCATGATGAGCTCAGCTCGTCATGGCCCATGGAACACTCAGGTGCGGGGAGAATTCCCGCGCTGTGCTGAACGTTCCACGGAGCCAATGCACCTGTGACGAGCTGAGCTCATCATGAGCACAGGAGCTCATGGCGAGCTCAGCACGTCATGAGCATGCGGGCGCTGTGCGCGCCCCCCCCCAGCACAGCGGGGGAATAACCCCCGCAGTGAAGGGGTTAAGTTTCTAATGTTTACAAAATTATTGTTTCTGAAAACTGTTATTTACAATACAATTTAATGTGCAAATAATAAAAATGCAAGTGACACCTATAGATTAGATTATTTAAATAAGAAAAACAATGTATTCAATTAGGAAAATCAATAAACTGATTCTTACCTCATACATAGGCTAAAGGAGAATGAGAAGAAAAACAGTAAATTAAACAAATGCGCTCTAAGGAAAGACATTAATTATTCGAAAGCTATACTGTGACAAATAAATGAACTGCTAAATATTAAGAGTGAGATGTAAATTCCAAAGAAATTGAACCACTCACTTCTTTAGTTCAAATCCTTATGAGGCTCCAATCAGATTCAACATCCCAATTTAAAAAAAAATCTTGCCACTTAAGAAAAGCATTATGAGAAAGTTCCTCGTATTACTTTGTCGCCCTCATTTCTATGCTGACTGCACTCACAGGTTTTGCACCTCTGCAGACTGGGGAACTTTGGCCCATGCCCTACTTAATGTTCTCTCAGCTTTAAAATATTGCAAAATTGCTCATTTCTAATTGGCCTACTTGACTTCCCAATACGGCCGTAGAATATCGTGCAGGAAATATACAAGTGGAATGTAAAACTTAAATGTTACCTGTCGACACTAGCACATGTTGTGCCATCCACTAGGCTAAGAAGGAAAACATAGCTTCAGGTCTGCCTATGTAGTCTACTTCCTGTAGACTTAAGACATACCACCAACTGTCTCCAAATAACCATATGTGACAGGAACTACCACTACCTTTTAATATTTAAAAAATAACCCTTAATTAGGACTACTATCCCAAATAATAATCCACTTTATTGAAAAAAGACAATTGTTTTACCTCTATTGTGTGACAAAAATCTTTGTCTTTTCAGCTTGTAGTTGAAACACTGATAGCAAACAATATGAATCTGTGACAGTTATCAACGTGTGATGTATACCTCATATCACAATTCAAAGACCCCAAAGAGGAAATGAGATACAGCAAAAATGCTGATACACTCAATAGTGCAAAATGTCCCATTTCATAGATTTGTAAAAATAATTTTCACTTACTTTTGATGACTAGAAAAGAAATAAGAAAGAGATGTAAACAATTAGATATAGATTAGCATCAGGAACATTCAACAAAAATCACCCTTTACAAAATGCAGAATTACTCATGCTTTGCAAATGTTAACAAAAGTATTGAAATACCATTCTCATTTAGAAACCTATTAGGATTCACTGAATAGTGCAAAATGTACAATTTCAGACATTGACTGAAAGAGAGATAAGAATATGATGTTAGCAATTGCAAGGGGAGTAACTATAATCATGCCTCTTTTTGAAACCTGTCCAGGAGTGTCAGCTACATTTTAAATGATCCATAATGCGTATGTCAACAAACACCTTCATTTAAATAGAGAGGAAACAGAAAAGGGTGTAACTTAAGTGGGTGCTCAATGGCATTCTTCTATTAGGTATATAAAGAGTATGTATGTTGCCCATTTTCCATGTGTCAAAGTATAAATATATATATAGATACGGGTATCATTTTATCATTCTATAATTTTGCACAATCTGTTTCTTGTGATACAGTTTTTTATTCTTTAGTGTCATTTCTTTATTTGTTTGACTTTCAATATTAGTTATATTTATGTTTTCTATAATTCTGTGCTTGAACCTTTTGTTAGTATTATAGTTTTCAATTTGCCCCATGTTCGGGAATTAGGAATGCCCATGTTTGATAATCTAAAGTGTACTTATGAGAAGGATTGCCTCAGGGCATATGTTTTGAATTGTGTTACTTTATTTAGAGCACATTTATGTGTTTCAATCCCCACAGACCAATATAAACTGTTAGTGGATCAAGAAGGTAGGAATGAGTGAACTGATGTATGTTTTAGTATTTGTATGCTACAAATGGGTTGCAGAAATAACAAAAGACAGCACCAAGGCAATTTGTATTTTTAAAGAGCGCCTACCCTAATATGAAACAAGTCTACTAGTGGTGAGGAAGGGTTATGTTCCTAGAAAATACAGTTCTACATTGTATGTGAAATGCCCTTACATAGTTAGAGCCAAATTTAATGTTTTGTAAGTCTGCAACTAACCAGCACACTCATTTTGCTGGGAGAAGGGATTTCTCCATTGGGAATGTATAATAAAAAAATGTGCATTTACACATGAAGCATAATTCTCTCCCTAAGGAGTTCTTCGTTTTTGGAGAATTCCACACAGGGCAAATAGAGGAATTGGGTCACATCTAATGACATTCTACCTATCATGTGTGAGAACCCACAGCCCGAGCAACAATTTCAGGCCTACTACTGGGACTATTTGTTCATAAAAAAACAAACAGAAAATATGCTGGTCTACCAGAATCAATCTCCAAATGTAATGTTTCATTTTTTATGAATTGGATCCAATACATTCAACCCAATATTATGATTTAAAAGAATGCATACATACTAGTAAAATGTTGCTGTGTCATTAATTTACATAGTGATAGCAAACAAATATGTCATATTTCTATATTACTGTTTCTATTCTGAAATCATATTTATAATCCATGCTTTGAATATAGCCGATATTACAGCAAAGTTAAAATTCCAAAGATGAGGCAAAAGTAACTAAAGTATGCTTTTCTGTTTGATTGATCAAGATTATTTGTAGTATATCTACTTTCCTAAAGGTTGAGAATGGTGGGACTTTTTGATAGCTAATGGCATAAAGCGTGCCAGAAGATCTGCAAATGTGAATAGGCATGCCATTTTTTTATGTTTCTTTGTTCCTGAAGCATACAATAGCCTGCTAATTTTTAGAAAAGACTATTTTCTGGGTACTTTTAATCAAAAAACAAATCAATTCCCAAGTGATATAAATGTAAGTGACACTTAAGTATTTTATGCTTTTCAAATTTTTAAATAAATTATTTGATTAGGTACATCGTAAAACTGGTTCTTACCTCATACATAGGCTAAAGGAGAATGAAAACAAAGACAATATATTAAACAAATGCATTGTAAAGAAAGACAATAATTATTCAAAATCTATACTGAAACAAATAAATGCATTTCAAAATATTGAGAGTGAGAATTAAAATCAAACAAATTGGACCACTCACTTTAGTTCAAATCAATATGAGGCTCCAATCAGATTCAACATCACAATTTAATATCAAAGCTTACGTTTTAATCAGAGAATTGTAAGAAAGTTCCAATTATTGCTTGGTCACCCCTATTTCTATGCTGACGGAATAACAGGTTTTGCACCTTTGCAGAATGGGGTACTGCTGCCATGCCCTACTAAATGTTCTCTCAGCTTTAAAGTATTGCAAAATTGCTTACACCTAATTGGCATACTTAACTTTCTAATAAGGAGCTAGAATATTGTGCAGGAAATGCACACACGTAAAAGTTAAATGTTACCTGTGGATTGTAGCACATGTTTTGTCATCCACTAGGCTGAGAATAAAAACATGGCTTTAGGTCTACCTGTGTAGTCTGACTCCTGTAGATTTAAAATGTACCACTGTTTCAAATTAACCATATGTGACTGGAAACAATACTACCTTTAAATATTTTGAAAATCACCCTTAGTTAGGACTTGTAGCAGAAAAGATAGGATGTCTAGCAATTAAATGTAGTAGATGCAATCAGTTCTTTTTTTGCATATACCCACAGATATGTGCCCCAAAGATATTTTCACTCCAAAGTAGTATAACAGTCCTTTTTTTAAATTTTTTTTATTTTTTAATTAATTTTCTTGACAGCAGACCGGACAATAAATATACATACATAGCTTCAGAAATAAGCAGTGAGAGAAAAAAAAGAGAAATAAATAAACATAAAAGAAAATCAAAGAAGTACAAATCAGTTCAGTTCATGAAGATTTCAATCCATCGTAACGTATCGCCTCCCATCTCTTGAGATTTAGTCTCCTAATCCAATCCATCTGGCAATTGGAGACTATATCTGTCGGCCAAATGTTTTCTTTTTTATACCTTTCATTTTATATAATGCTGTTTCAAAATAAAACATAGATAGAAGCTTTGCTTGCCACATTATAAAATTGGGTGGATCAGTGTCTAGCCTGTGAGACGTAATACAAGAACGGTATGCCGACATGCAGATAAAAATAAATCCTTCTTCAACCCCAGCTCTTTGTTGGTTCAGCCCCTTCTCATAACCTAAAATCACAAGTGGGGCTGTTAGTTGAATTGAAATACCTAGATTCCTCAAAACAAAGTGTTCTATATCAGCAATAAATTGACCCAGTTTGGGACATTCAAAAAACATATGGGCAGCATCTGCTGCATACAAACAACATCGATTACACGTCGTCCCACGCCCTGAGTTCCATTTTGCTAGTTTACTTGGCGTGTAATACAGCTCAAATATTGACATGAAATGCTGACTTATCAGGGGGCCGTTCAGCAATACTTTGCTAGCTATCTCAATACTTCTCTCTAAACTGACACACGCTACACCCAATTTATTCTGCGATTTCTCAGCTCTAATTACTAAATCATCTTTCAACGTTTCCACAAATAATTGTTATCAAGGCCCTAATTTCTGCGGACTCTTTATTGCTTCAATCAAGGCAATCTTCTCTAACCCGATCATGGATTTTGATATTTTCATCATACAAAAACTTCGAATCTGAAGATATTTAAAAAAGTCAAGACGGGGTACCTGATATTCTTTCATTAAATACTCAAAGGAAACAAACTCATTCCCGTGAAACATGTCCCCAAATTTACATATCCCCAAGTTATACCACCTCTGTATCACCCCATCTTTGAATAGATCAGGTAGGAAAGTGCAACCATTCAAAGGTGTTTAAACATTAATGTTTGGGCCAAAACAAAACCTCATTTTGGGGGCGTGGCTTGGACACCGATCGGGATGGCGGCGTGAGCTTGCAGCTCCGCGCAAGGTCCCGCTATTTCTCCTGAAAACTACACCTGGGGCGACCCCTGATCGGCGCAACTGGCCTACGAGGTGTTGGGGAACCACTGAAGAGCGGCTGAGAACTCCTTGGGGACCGCAAGACCCACGGAGACCTAGTAAGACGACGCCCGAGGTGTTGCCCGGAGTGCGAAGAAAATGGCGGCGGCGAGGGTCGATGGTCTCTGAACCGAAACTGAGTAGAGTTGGTATCGGCTTGCGGGGTGGCCCGCCTATGCGAGATCGGAGTTGCGGGAACTGCTGGCACGGACCTGAGGAGCGGGGAGATTGGTGACCAACATTGGATTGGTGTACTGGGGGCACGCACTCGTCTTTAATTCCCCCCCTCCCCCTCCCCCCGGTTCTGGCGACAGTGGGGCGGACGGCGCTAGAACTTTTGATTCTTAGAGTTGCAGGCACAGCGGAAGCACTCTACCACGATCGTTGCTGATGCGCACGTCCCCTGGGCAGAGGATATCAGGCCCTGGTGAGGTCCGGGCCTGCCCGTGTAACGGCGACAGAGACACCTAAGATTGTGGCTGCGGGAGGAGCGGCCGTCACGGAGCAGGGCCGGGAGGATTTGGCCGTGCTATCCCAGGTCGGCGAAGCCTCCCCGCCGATGATGGACCAGGAGCAGAGACTGAACCGGCGCCTGGATGCTATTCTGGATGCCATCACCTCGACCAAGGAGGCATTGCAGCAGGACATTGCGCAGGTCGCTACGGGGCTGGGGCTCCTGAGAGGGGATCATGCCAAGTTGGCGGATAGGGTTAAGGACCATGAGCAGCTGCTATTGGACCTGAAGCCGGTGGTGGTGACTGCGGAACATAAGATAACGGACATCTTGACCCGGCTGGATACGTTGGAGCGACGGGCGGAGGATGCTGAAAGACGCAACAGACGGAACAACGTGCGGGTCGTAGGCCTGCCGGAGAGAATTGAAGGGGAGGATGCGGTGGCCTACATGGAGAACTGGTTCCGGACAGTGGTGGCACCGGAGGGTCCCACTTCCTTCTTCACGTTAGAGCGAGCACACAGGGTGCCGGCTCGCCCACCAGCGCTTGGCCGCCCCCCTAGACCGATGGTGGTGAAGCTCCTCCATTATAAAGACCGGGACCTCCTAATCCAGAAAGCTCGGGCCTCGGGTCCGTATGAGGTGGAAAAACAACCGAGTCACGATCTTCCCGGACTATACTCAGGCGGTCCAGAAGAATAGGGCATCCTTCCTGGCGGTGAAAAAGGAGCTGAGGGAGGAGGGCATCCAGTATTCCTTGCTCTTCCCGGCCAAGCTGCGGATAATCCTGGATGGGAACACTCATTTTTTTCAAAATCCGGATGAAGTGTGGTCGTGGTTGGAATCGTATCGAGCTGGCACGGACAGGACTGGCAAAAGTCAGCGAGAGAGGACTAAACCGCCTCAGGTCCAGAAATCTCAACGGATTCGCTCCCGCAATAAGCTTCAGCGAGCGAAACCGGAGGCCCAAATGGCTGCGGACAAAAGAGGGGCGCTGGCAGCGACGGCGGCCATCATGGATCACAGCAGGAGAGTGACTTGGCGGCTACGGACTCTGGCGAGGACGGTGGCAGGACTGGAGAGGAGTTTTCAGAGGCGGATAGCTTGAAGGGGCTGGTGGTCATCCCCCAGACGTCTGATGAGATTTTTCATGGCTGACTCTTATATGGGACTTGGGACACTGTGTCTTGTGGGGAGGTATCCTGTTGGCACTAGATGGGTCGCCAGGTAGGGTGAAGCATCAGCATTGTGGGATGGAAGGCGCGGGGCGCGGGCTCCACCTGCCCGGGGTCGGCGATAACTCACCCCCTCGGGCCCTTAAGGCCTTCTGTGGTGGCGACCACAGGTTAGTCGGATGTGTGTTTTGTTTAAGGTTTGGATTGGGGCTGAAACTGGGTTTGTAGGCTCTGTCCTGGGGAGTGGGGTTTGGGGAGTTTTTTCTATGGTTCGTTTGGGGGGGGCAACTGCTATGGTGTGGGCATTGAATGGCTATACTTGAACTGGATCACTCTACGTTGGTATGGGGATGTTACCTAACTTGAAATGCCTCACATGGAATGTCCAAGGACTGCAAACTATGGTCAAACGCCACAAAGTGCATGCTTATTTGGTGAGGCGGGGGGTTCAGGTTGCCATGTTGCAGGAGACTCATTTAACGAAACAGGAATGCATCGCATTACAGAAGAGATGGAGGGGTCAGGTCTTTGGCACCACTTACTCCGCGTTTGCTAGAGGGGTACTGATATGGGTGCGAGCGGGGATACCGTTCCAGGTGTTGAATCAATTGGTGGATCCTGAGGGCAGATATGTGGCGGTGGAGGGGAGGTTGTATGGTCGGGATGTGGTTTTCAGCTGTGTATACGCTCCAAATGTTGATCAGGCCCGCTTATTTGATGGTTTATCCGGCTCCTTGGCCTCTTTCTTAGCGGGGCCTGTGATACTGGGGGGGGACTTCAACTCAATCACAGATGTGGCCTTGGATAGATCTCACCCACCACTGGTCGATTCCCCTGTACGTAAGTTAGCTGCACACAGGAAGGATTGGCAGGAAAGATGGGGACTGCTGGATGTGTGGCGGGAACAACACCGGGGTGGTGGGGATTACTCCTTTTTCTCAGCCCTCCACGCTTTACATGTTAGGATCGACTCGGTCTTGTGCAGCGGGTCCCTAGCCCCATTGGTCTCCCATACGGAGTACCTGGCCAGGACCATCTCGGATCATAATCCTCTGCTGGTGCACGTCCAATGGCAGCGGGCGCGCTCCGCGATTCCAACCCTGGAGGACTCGGTGTTTAGTGACGCGGTCCAACGGGGCATAGATCAGTATTTTGATGAGAATGAGGGGACAGCTACTTGTAGGTCCACTGAATGGGACGCGATGAAAGTGGTGGTGAGAGGAGTATGCATGGGTAGGTTTTCGAATGCTCGAATGTCGGTGTTGAAAGCGCTTGCCAGTGCGGAGGAGAAATTGAGGGATCTGGAGCGGCGTAGGCCGGACCGACCGGATTTACAGGCCCGGTTACTGGAAGCCAAAGAGGTGGTGGCTACCGAAACGGAACGGCTGCGGAGCTATGACTACAGACAATATGCCATTAGAGCGCATGCTGAAATGGATAAGGTAGGCACGTTACTGGCTAGGCTCGCTAATCCTGAACTCAGAGGCTGCCCGATCTTGAGCATCAAAAATGAACTGGAGGAGACGGTCTTTTCACAAACGGCGGTGCTGGAGTGCTTTCGGGCCTACTATGCTGAGTTGTACGAGAGTCAGTTAGGAGTGGAGGCTTGGGAAATCGCGGAATATTTGGAGTCGATGCAACTTCCGGTGCTTGACGATGACGATGCAAAGGACTTAGGTGGACCTGTCACGCTGGCCGAGATTAGGGCGGCCGTTAAACATATGGCGAGGAATAAAACACCGGGGTGGATGGCCTGCCGATAGAATTTTACCAGAAGTATGTTGATAGCTTGGCACCCAGACTACTGGTGGTGTATGAGGAGGCTCACAGGTTGGGGGGTCTGCCTGGATCAATGAGGGAAGCACTGATAGTACCGTTGCTGAAACCCGGCAGGGAAGCGACTGATGTGAGGTCTTACAGGCCATTGTCCATGTTGACGGTGGACTATAAGATTTTAAGCCGTATCTTAGCCACCAGGTTGGCCCCACATATGACCAGACTGGTGCACAGGGACCAAGCAGGGTTTATCCCCACGAGGAGCACGGCGCTTAATATTCGCCGTCTGATTGGGATATTGGATGGTGCAGCGGACACGGACAATGCCCACGCGGTGTTATCTGTAGACATTGAGAAAGCTTTTGATAGTTTGGAATGGGTCTATCTGGATGAAGTCCTAGTGAAGTTCGGCATTGGTGAAGGGTTTCGCAGATGGACGAAGGTGTTGTATTCCTCGGCAACGGCGCGAGTACTTCTGGGCACTCTGGTGTCTGCGGCTTATCCAGTTGGTAGGGGGATGAGACAGGGGTGCTCCCTCTCCCCCCTTCTGTTTGCACTGGCGATGGAACAACTGGCGGTGCGTGCCAGGTCGGGAGACATATACGCAGGGATCGCTAGAGGCGGGCAGTTGCACTACATATCATTGTATGCGGACGATCTGCTACTGTACATGGAGGATACGGAACGGGCTCTGGAAGGGGTGATGGAAATGCTGTCTGAGTTTGGTCGGTTGTCGGGCCTCAGGGTTAACTGGACGAAGACTTGTGTCTTTCCGCTTAGGGCGGACGCGCCCTGCCCCGCCCGTGATGTAGGGGTGGTCTGGGAGCCATCTTGCTTTACTTATCTGGGAGTCCGTATCTACCGCGAGGTCGCGGACTTATTAGAGGGTAATATTGGGCGGTGCATACGGGCGCTGAGAGGTTGCATGTCTTTTTGGGCCTCCCTCCCTCTGTCGGTGTTGGGTAGGGTTGCTCTGCTGAAGATGGTGGCGCTCCCGCGGCTCTTGTACTATTTTCGCACGCTGCCCATTTGGATTCCTCAGAGGATCTTTAGGGACTTGCGGACGATGGTCATCGACTTCCTTTGGGGGCATGGTCGCCGTAGAGTGGCACTGAACACGTTGCTTCGTCCCAAGCTTGAGGGGGGGATGGCAGTCCCTGACTTTGAGTTGTACTACTTGGCCGCGCAACTTCAGGTTCTCACACAGCATGTGGCTAGGGTGTTTAGAGGGCCGGAACACGACCGAGAGCAGGGGATACAACGCCATGTCCTGGCCTACATAATCATGCAGCAGAAACTGGAGTTGCGAGGCCTTACCATGGAGGAGAGGACGCTCAGGTTATGCTGGCAGAGGAGTCTGAGGAGAGCGAAGGCATCCCGACCGTATGCCCCGGAGATACCGATAGGTATGCTAACTGCGCTGCCGCATGGGGGCGACTGGTCTCCATTACTGGAGTGGGAGGAGCTGGGACTGCAAGTGGTGGGGGATTTGTTTATTGATGGGACGCTGGTGCCCTTCCAAACGCTACAAGAACAGTTTGGGCTGCCGGAGGGGAGCTTCCTCTTGCATGCGGCCGTGGTGGCGGCCATGCAAAAGCATTGGAAAGGGGGGCTCATTGAACCGGAAACGACTATGGCTTGCCAGTATGTAGTGATGGCCGCCGGCACCTTTAAAGCGGTGACCTGCCTCCATAATAGGATGTTGCATGAGGGGCTAGAACCGCTCCTGGGCCTGAAAGCGAAATGGGAGGTGAGCATAGGCAGGCCCATTCCGGGCACGGTGTGGGGTCATGTCCTTAAGCGTACATGGAAGGGCACGAGGAACGCACGCTTGCAGCAGGTGCATTTTTATGTGTTGCATAGGGCCTACCTGACCCCGGAGAAGATCAAACGGTATTTTCAGGTACAGGAGGCGCGGTGTCCGAGATGCTTGGCGTTGGAGGCGGATCTGGATCATCTGTTATGGGGCTGCCCAAAACTGGAGGGTTACTGGGCGGAGGTTGGGGAACTCCTCAATGCAGTGACCGACAGGGAGGTGGAGTTTGACATGGCGGCGTGCTTGTTGCTCTGGTTCCCACACACAAAAAACACTAAGGTGACAAGTAAATGTATTGACCTGGGGCTGATACTGGCGCAGAGGGAGATCACCTGGCACTGGAAGTCCAGGGAGGGGCCGTCTGTGAGGAGATGGACGAATGAATTGCTGAGGTGGTCTGAATGCGAGAGTGTGCTCCGTATGAGACAAGCAGTCAAGCTTGACAATGAAAAGAGCCTGGAATCAGCGCGCGCATGGGAGTTGATAGTGCAGGCTCTGCGTGACTCCCTCGTGGACGATGAGGACTGAATGGATAGGGCATGAGGACACCGTGAGGCTTACGAGTATGGAGGTATTAGTAGATCTGTAGCGGGACCCATACTGGCGTTAGGAACACGGCTCACATCATTAGCGGTTGCTGCGGGGGAGGGAATGGGTGTTGTTTTGGGGTTGTTGAGGGGTGGGTTGGGCACCGGGATCCAGGTTGGGGAGCGGAGGTAATTCCAGGCCTGTGACTGTCCTTACGGGTCTGCAGAGTTTGGATAGATAGCGGAGCAGGGGCAGGAGCACGTGGCACTGTTATGTTAGGGCCCTCACAGGGACTGGGGGGCAGGATCGCAATATCGCCATGAGATGGGTTAGGTGTTGGGGGGGGTAAAATGCAGATACATGAAGAGATTGTCGACCAATTGTCCCTCAGGGATGCTCACTATGATGTCTTGCTGGCAATCTGGAACATTATGCCGCCCGGCCCCCGGGATACGGGCTGAATGGCTGTGTATACTCTATGTTTACTCGATCCATGCGGGGGGACACCATGAGTGTGCCGGTTGATTTATTGTATGCAATGGTTTCTAATTCTGCAATAAAAACAAATTTTAAAAAAAACCTCATTTTTACATTCCTCCATATATAATATGCTGCTGCAAAAATCTTAAATTTTGTTTTCTTGTAGTAGCTGGGTTAAATAACACTGGTTAGACACTGCTTAACCTCTGTGCCCAAAAGCATTTCGTATATAGAAGGCTTCAGATACTCATCTGTAGGGTCTTCCGGAAAAATTAAGAAGCCCATATGCTGCAATAATGCGCACCAATGGTAAAACTGGAAATATGGGATACCCCATCCCCCTCTCTCTCTAGGTAATACGCAATACTTATATGCTCTCCTAGCCCGATGATACCCCCAAAGGAATCTCAAGCACATTCTTTTTATGCTAACAAAATAACCAGATGAAATCAGAAATGGAAAAGAACGAAATAGATATAGAAACTTAGGAAGAATAAGCCTTTGTATCGCATTGCTGCGCCCTAAGAGGGAAAGCTTCAAAGTATTTATATGTTCGAGTAATTTATTAGAAGATCTAATTATAGGATCTAGATTAATAGGTATAATATCTTCCGTTTTGGCAGTAATCTTAATTCCTAGATAAATCGCCTCTTTATCGAACTTTATATTATCTGGACAACCAGCCGTCGAGTGAATAAGCTATGTCTTATCAATATTTAATTTGTATCCAGAGTGTTGGCCAAATTCCTCCGCAGACTTCACTATGATCGGCAATGCACTAGCAATCTCAGACGTAACTATAGCGATGTCGTCTGCAAATGCGCAAACTTTAAAATCCATATTGTTAATCTGAACGGGTTTGATTGCTGCATTCATTTCCAGTTTATTAATAAATGGGTCAATGTACAGCGCGAATAGCAAGGGGGAACAGGGACAGCCCTGTCTGGTCCCCGTCGCTCTCCGCACCCTACCTGAGGTCTTCCCTGAGAGCAGATCATGGCGGATGGTTGCGAATACAATGATTTTACAGCCTTGACCAGTTCTTTTGGAAGGCCTTTTTTGGTCAAAACTGACCACAAAAAGGTCCACTTGACCCTGTTGAATGCTTTTTTGGCGTCCAACAGGGCCACGCCAACCGGAGATCTAGACCCCTCCGACCAATCCAGCAACAAGATTATACGCCTTATGTGGTCTGTGGTGTCTCTACCCAATATAAAGCCATGTTGTCGAGATGAAACAAATTCTGGCATCAATTCGTTTAGCCGATTAGCAATCACTTTTGAATATATTTTACTGTCTGAATTGAGAAGTGATATGGGTCTGAAAGACCCCAATTCATCCTCTCTTTTGCCTTTCTTTTTAAACACCACGATAGTGGCTTCTGCCCAGGAATGCAGGGCCTTTCCCAGGAAGGCTTGCTGACAAACCATTACTAATTCTTCTTTTAATAAATATCTAAATTTCTTGTAAAACTCCAAAGGGATATTATCGGGCCCCATAGCCTTCCTCTAAGCGAGCCCTTTAATTGCGATCTCAATTTCTTCCCAGTGTGGTGGTGCCGATAGTATTTCGGATTGAGCGTCAGTAAGGGTCACCGGAAGTACATCGTTTAAATACAAATCAGCCGCACCTGAATCAATCATAATGTCAATGCTATATAGCTGCTGATAATACTCTTGGAAGGAAGTCAGCACGCCTTCCTTTGTCTCCTGCATGACCCCCTGCAGGTCCTTGATTCTTGATATCTCATTATATAACACTTTCTCCCTTGCCCTTTTTGCCAGTATTCTGCCTGTTTTTTCCCAAAATTCATACGCTGCTTCTTTCTGTTGTACATAATTGCGTGCGGTTTGTTCAGAAATGTTAGCGTAGACGTTTGCCCTTTTAATAGTAAGGTCTTTTGGGGCTTGATTTCGTTCTTCTACATCAGCCCCAAGTCTTATGATCTCAGCCAATATTTCCTCTGCTTGTAGGACCTGGTTAAACTCATGTCTTTGTTTAAAATGCAACTGTTTGCTCCTAAATAAAGAGAAGCTTAAAGTCTCATCCCGAACGACGGATTTAAATGCGTCCCAAACTATTTCTTGTGCTGCTGTACCTTTATTTATTTAAAAAAAAACCTGGATGGTTTGGGACATGTACTGACAGTACTCTTCGTCTAATAACAGTTTTTGGTCAAAAAACCATGGGGGAGATTCTGATTGTCCCTCTAATTCCAACGCCAGGTCGATTACTACCGGATTATGGTCGGAAACCAATTTTGGGAACATTTCTATATTAATTTTAGGTAGGAATTCGGAGGTGGAGAAAACATAATCTAAACGGACGAATTTTGAATGGGGAGCTGAAAAATAAGTAAATCCTGGATCAGCGGGATGTTTCGCCTGCCACACGTCATATAGACCATGGTCAAAGCACAATTGCCGTATTGCTGTATATGTTAACTTCTTTCTACCAGAATACACTTGGTTAGATCTTATAAGTAAATCAGTACCGATATTAATATTGAGATCTCCAACTAGCAATACAGGTGTATTCCATTGTGCCAACTCAAGATTTAAAAAATTAAAAAGCTCTGCATAGTCCAGGTTTGGGCCATAAGCATTACAGATTGTAAACCTACGCTGACCCAGCTTCAGTTCGGCAATGACCCAACGGCCCCATTTATCTGCCAGTGTCTTTATACATTCCCCAACTCCCCATTTTTTGAGTATCGCCACTCCCCTTTTCATGCCTTTTTGTTTAGAACAAATGACCAGTTCCAATCCCATATTTTTTTAAATAATCCCTATTGGCTCAAGCCACATGAGTTTCCTGTAGACAAAGTATATCTAAACGTAATATCTGAACTAGTTTAGCCAACACTTGACGTTTACTCAGATCATTTAGACCACAAATGTTAAGGGTGCAAATCTTAAACTTCCTATCCCTTCCTGTTGTTGACGCCATTTTGCAAACTTAAAGAACCAAATAAAAATCCCATAGTCCATTCTTCATCACATCTCTTCCCCATATTAAGGTGCTTTGCTTAACTTATCTCAGCCTTCTGTGTTAGACAGCCCATTGCCTCAACCATATTGCCTGCTGCTGCCTTTTTCCCCCCCACCACCAAACCCCCAGCCACCTCCCCTACTCCTCCCACCCCACCCTGACCTACCCCCCCCTGCCACCCATCCTTCCCAGCATATGAGGCCCAAGGAATATTAGTCCCTGAATTGATGGAGTGCCGTGTACCCCCGCTCCTGTCCTCAGAGACCTAAAAAAGAAGAAGCACAACTTTGTAGCGCATTCTGCTGATATTACTATGAGAAATGAAAAAGTACCTTGCCCCCTTCAGCAACCCCCAGAGAAAAAGAAAAAAAAAGAGGGCCTCCCCCCTTACAAGACTGATCCAGTCTTTTAACAAATAGCTTGATCCTTGGCTATCACGCCTTAATTCACTCCCTATATAGATTCCAAGTACTCTTTAGCCTGGATCTCTGACCAAAAAAACTTGGTTTGCCCTTTTAGCATAACTTTTAATTTGGCCGGGTTTTGGAGATAAACCACTGCACCCTTCTGCTAAAACCCCGGGATGAGTTGCCTTAAATGCCAGCGCTTGGAAACCGATACCTGGCAGAAATCTGGCCTTACAAAAAAGTTACAGTTTTTGGCAGATGCTTTCTTATCCAGTCTCGCCAGAGCATAGATATCCTCCCTTGCCAAAAAGTTATTAAAGGACACTAGAATCGACCTAAAAAAATCCTCTGTACCTTCTCGAGGTTTTTTTATCGAAAATGGAAACCTGTGGGCCCGCTGGATCTCTCTGGACCAATCCCAAGTTGTGAGTTCTGGAAAGGCCTCTTTCAATAACTCTGCTACAAATTTGCGAACATCAGCGCCCTCCGATTTCTCAGTTACCCCTGAGAAGCGCAAATTATTCCTGCGTGAATGGTTTTCAAGCTCGGATAGCTGAAAGGACAAGTCATCCTGATGAGCCTTAATTGAATCAAGTTTAATCATTTTTGAAATGTGCTAATTCTGCTCTTTTTAGCCCCAGGTTTATACATGTCTTGTAAAACTAACAAAGTTTAATAATTAGTTTTAACCGTGATTTCAGTGCAAAGTTAATATGTTCATTGGTTTTCTATATAACTTAATGTATAGTGGTTGTTTTGTAATGTTTTCATTTTGTCTTTTATGATTTTATTATCGAAATAAAGACATTAAAAACCTGAAAACCTGAATCAAGTTCTTCTTTCTGTGCCGCAACATGATCCTCTAGGGAGGATATCTGAGCTTCTGCTTCCGTGACTCTCTCCGCAGTTTCTGTCCCTAGTTTTATAGCCCGCTGAACGGCATTTTTGACTTTACTACAAGTTGCTTGCATGCGAGCATTCTCAGCTTTGCTCTCGGCTCTGTGGCCCATCATTGTTTCGTAGATAGTCACCAATGTTATGTCCTGTGGCTCATGATTAGTCAAAGAGTCTAGTGCTTCTTTTCCACTATCTTGAGCAGAAATACTGGCTACATGGGATCCATTTATATCCTCCCTTGTTGTTACTGGGTCTTCTGATGTCCTCCGTAATGACCCTTTTTTCTTTGTTTTCCTTTTGATGGTCGTTACACTACAATTTGGCAATATATTACTCTCACCCAAGGCAGCCTCCGGGCTACTTTCTTCAACATCGCTGTAATCCATCCAGTCCTTGCTCAAAATAGAGTATAACAGTCCTATGAGAAAATTTAAAGCTCAGAATAAAATAATAACTCTGTTACTTTTGGTTTGTGTTAAGCTATTGTGATAATTCAAAGGCTATTTTTAAGTCAGTGCATCAACTTAATGAGACCTGAAAACTGCTTCTACATCTGAAACTATGGCTTAGACCTCTTGCCAGAAAGAGGATGGTGTGAGGTATCTAAGACATATAAGCCCAGCTCAGGAAGGGAATCTGGGGAGGGTTCAAAACTTTCATTACCATTAAACATTAACATTAAAGGATTCAGGGTGAGGCCTAACCATTTAAAATTATGTTTAACCACATGGCTGCTAGGCGTTTTCCCGTCCTGCGCTGAAAAAACAAAAACATCATAAAACATGACGAGCTGGCCTTGTCATCCGCGCACGGCAGGTAAGCGCCATGACGAGCCCAGCTCGTCATTAGCTTCGAAGGGGTTAAAGGGATCCCTATGAAAAAGAAGCTTTTTTGTTCCCTTTGGCTTTCTGTATCCAGTACCTGGCCAGTGGGATAGTCAGGTGTTCTCATAAACAATTTGGTGTAGCTGAAGAGCAGGCAATGATCATTTCCCTAAAAATATTCCTCGCTGAAAGACAAGCCAACTCTAAAGGCAGAAAGGCTGTGCAGTTTGGGATTTTCTTTAGGAGAGTGTAGTATGCGATAACTTGGAGAAAGACAAGCAAGATATGTTATGGAAGTGGGAAGGTTTGCCCATATGACATTTTTCTCATTGATAAGTGTCATTCCATATACTGGCTAATGAACCCTTCAAAAGTTGCCCCTCACCCGCACCTCTTCAGAACACTTTCTGGACCTGGGACAGTATATAAAATAATAACTCTGTTACTTTTGGTTTGTGTTAAGCTATTGTGATAATTCAAAGAGTATTTTTTATTTTTATTAATATTCCAATTTAGGGTCCTATTACGATGTCGGGCGGAGTCGCCTCCGCCAGACATCATCACGGTCATGGGATCAACCGACACTCGGCCAGTGGTCCCGACTGACTAACTAGGATGCAAACGAACACTGTTCCATCACATTTCTATACTGGGCGTATATATACCCGCCGGAATGCATGCTCCCATTGTAAAATAGGAAGTGCAGTTGATCCCTGCACCCCATGGCAGGCACCTCATGAACCAACTAGAGGCCGTGTACCCATTGTGGCCCTACTGGGGTCCCCTAAAGTTAAGTTCTGACAGCCATTCTGTGTCAGAAAGACCGGCATGGAAAGGTTGCCGAAACTCGACACCGTAATCCCAATCCCTTGGGATTACTGACAGCCTTCATATTTGTGGAACGGGCTCAGGAGCCAGTCAGAATGACTGGTCGGATTCCTTTCTGGCTGCCTCTTTCGTAATGAGGCGGTGGAAAGGAATCCGATGGGCAAATAATGAAGCATCGTAATGGGCCTCTTAGTTGTGAAGTTGGAATTCTTTTATTATTTGGGAAAAGCATCTTTAAAAAAGCTAGATTTTGTCTGCCTGTACCTCCGGTAAACATATTGGCATTAGCCTGTCATCAGTCGGCCTGTCAGTGCATCAACTTAATGAGACCTGAAAACTGCTCCAACAGCTGAAACTATGGCTTAGACCTCTTGCCAGGAAGAGGTTGGTGTGAGGTATCTGAGACATATCAGCCCAGCTCAGGAAGGGAATCTGTGGAGGGTTCAAAACTTTCATTAACATTAAGCATTAATATTAAAGGATTCAGGGTGAGACCTAACCATTTAAAATTAGGTTTAAAGGGATCCCTGTGAAAAAGAAGCTTTTTTGTTCCCTTTGGCTTTCTGTATCCAGTACCTGGCCAGTGGGAAAGTCAGATGTTTCTAGAAACAATTAGGTGTAGCTGAAGAGCAGGCAAGGATCATTTCCCTAAATATTTTCCTCGGTGAAAGACAAGCCAACTCTAAAGGCAGAAAGGCTGTGCAGTTTGGGATTTTTTTTTAGGAGAGTGTACTTTGCGATAACTTGGAGAAAGACAAGCAAGATATGTTATGGAAGTGAAAAGGTTTGCCCATATGACATTTTTCCTCATTGATCAGAGAGTCTTTAAGGAGGGCCAAAAAGGGAACCTTAAACAGCTTCTTATGGGCGGAACTACAGCCAAATCCGGCTTCGCCAGCTGCCAAGTACTTGGAAAAAAGCCTGGCGAACCTAGGCATACAGGAGCTGTGCAATACCTCTACTAATCATACCACGGTCAAGAGATTAATAAAGAAAACAACAAAATATCTTTCATGGATTGAAGATGAGGCGACTGTTGCCAAGAGGTCACATGGAGGGATTATCCTAAATTCCTACTCTAAACAAGGTCAACAGAGTTACCTTGATCTGGGGTACTCAAGAATTACAAAATTGAAGTATTTAAAGTTCAGATTGGGCCTGTTACCTTGCATAGGCCACCTCCCGCACTGGCTCTGTCGATTATGTGGCAAGGCAACTGAGGACATGTCACATTTGTTGTGCTCCTGTGACAAATTGCTGGAGGAAAGAAAACGCTTGTTGAAATTCCAGCTCAACCAATGAGGAATACGCACTAGAAGACATGCAGTTTTAGCCTGTTTTGCACCCGACGACCCGCAGTTGAACTGCAGCTTGATAAAGTCTATGAAGGAGGTGGAGAAAAAGATGCAGAAACTTAACTCTCAACTAAGTTCATAGTTACTAATTCAAGCTCAACTATATCTAAAATGTTTGCTTAATAGTATCAAATCTACAAAGCGGCAGAAAAGAGGATGCTGGAACTCGACCTTTTTTAAGCTCTCAGAGAACATTGAAATCAAGCTTAATTTCATTTGATAATGTTTGTTAAATTGTATTTATTCTTCATGTTTTAAAAAAAAAGGAGGAACGTCGTTTTATATGTAATATAATGGTTATGGTGAAAATGTACAGTACGCATATGTATTTTTTTAAATGGAGAAATTGTAACGGTTTTTATTAACTATGCAAATGAAACTTACTTACTTACTTACTTATAGAGAGTCTTTAAGTGTCATTCCATATACTGGCTAGTGAATCCTTCAAAAGTTGCCCTCACCCACACCTTTTCAGAATACTTTCTGGACCTGGGAAAGAATATTAGGGGCTAGAGCTGCTGTTTGAATAGTGTGCAGAGATTTGATGGCTGGATCTGATCCCACCTAAAGAAAGAAGAATTAGGCTTCAGGGGCATTTGGATAGCATTCTCCTTGACAACAGGGCCAAACAAGTTTCAAGAGGCTATGTCCTGAAGCGCAAGGCTGACTTGTTGCAACAGGGCCTGAACTGAACCACGCTGGTAGCCTTTGCTGGAGTCGGTGCTGCATTCTAAGTGCTGTCCCTGAGTTCCTGTTAGCCTTAGAAGGGCCAAAGAGGACATGCTATTGAAACTATGCGAAGTTGAGACTGAGAACATTTTTGGACTTCCAAAATCTTTATAGAGTTTTTGCGGACCTTATTGCAGCTTTGGCCAATTTTTAGAAGCACTTCCACAGATATAACTCCTGGTTTGTCCCACTGGAAGATATTTGAGCTAAAAAAAGACTAAGGGTTTTATTCACTGTTTGCCAATGGCTTACTCAATCAAAATATTAATGGTATACTGGCAACCTTATTATAAGTGCATTATATCGTAATGCAATTGCAATCATCAAGAAAGTTAGTTTCAAAACTCTACCAGCAAGATTTTGTGTATGGGTGGCTCTGAAGAAAAAGATTTTGGGAGGATAAATATTTATACCCTGCTCTTCAGGAATCCAGCCCTCCATGAAATTTTCCATGATGTGGTTATGCCACGCTAGGAGGTCTTAGGAGTTACAAGGATGGGTGGATCTTATTGACAAGGAGGGAATAATTTCATACCAATTACAGGGTTGAGCCGAAAGATTTTTCTAAATATCTGCAGATACAGTTTTTTTTAGCAAAGAAGCAAGGAGGTCCAAGAGAATTTAGTAAAGATGCTGTAATGGAGGTAGTAAGGGACAACAAGAGCTGTAAAATTAGCTGCTGGTTATATGAGGGGGCTGAATCAATTGATGCAAGGTGGCCTTGAGAAATAAGCAGAGAAATGGTAACTAAGGCTAGGTACAAATTGTTCATGTTCATTAGAATCTTTAAAACAAGATCAGTCTATTTTGTGCTTGGCAGAGTTACAGGCACAACATTATAAAACAATCTGTAACTTCTATTAAACACCAACAGCCAAATGGGGGGACTTAGTTCGTGTTTGGTGCCCTCGCTGCCAAAGAACGGAAGCAGATTTAGTACACATGTTTTCTACTTGTACACTTTTAGAAATCTTGAAGAAGGATATAGAACTTTTTACAGATTATTACATGAAAATAAAAGTAAACATACAGCTGAACTAATGTTTCTGGGGGTTTGTTGCAAAGGAACAATGGGGACTCATCAGTATATATATTTTTTGGGCATAGCAAGGGTTCGAATATGTATTTCCTCTGCCTGATAGGACCTGCTTGGTCCCACAGTCCATCAGTGGTTTGCACAGCTTTTATCATTTTTTATCTTGAAAAGGGGGTGTGCGAACGGAAGGGATGAAGGGGCAAACAAATTGGAAAATGCATAAGGGCTCCAAACTATTGCTGGAAAAAAGTTATTGAGATAGGTTAAGATGAAATATGAACAATTTGTAATCATGGCACATTATATGATATTTATTGCTGTTTGTATCTGATGGTTCATGTATTTTTATGTTCTCTACTGGCAGTTTTTTATGGCTAAATCTCCTCATGTATTTATTCATGTATTTATCTATGTGATGCTGATCAAACTTTCAGCAATTTTTCTTTTTACCTAATACAATTTTAATAGGTCAGATGATGCATTCATCACATTTGTAGTGGAATAACTGCCAAACCTTAAATCAGGCCCTAAACCCAGAGGTAGAAATCAGTAGCGGAGCTTGATGACCCCGGCGACCACTAATTTTATATTTCTCCAAATCAAAGTGTTTTCCACCACAATTAAAGGCTTCATCAAGACTTAGTGCAATAGTTTCCCAGCTTTAAGAGAGCTTTTGCGGATACAAATTGCAACATTCCTGGGCTAGATTATTTCAACTACCATTTCAGGGACTAAATCATAGGATTAAAATCTTTCACTGTGATTAATCTGCTTGATGTATCTGAACCTCACTCCATCATGGCTGGACAAAAATCACACCTAGGAGCTATCATATTACCCCAATTATTATGATCTGAATTTCAAACCATTTGCAATATATATATATAAATATATATATATATATTTGAAATATTTTTATTAAAAAGATGTTTTTATGCGGTACAACACAGCACAAAGAATATAGTAACAATACATAATAAAAACAACATTTTCCTTCACTTATAGGCAATTCTTTTAAAGATATGTAGATAATATCTCTACCCGAGCTCTATAGTATTACATATATTCAACCCTCCAACATACCCTCCTTCCATCTCTGGATCGGTTATGAAATTCTCTTCCCGAGCACTCTCCCCCTCCTGCCCTTCCTAGTGTATATTCTCTTTTCTAAATTATAAACAGCCAACAGGATTGCAAGCCATTGTTGCATTTCAGGAGGTGTTTTATCCAACCAAGCTTAGGCAATAGAGAATCTAAGAACCGCCATGGTGACAAATAAAAACTCCCCATGGGAGCCATCCAGCTCTGGCATAACCCCAAGTATTATCAAAGGTGGAGTGAGAGTAGTTTTAATCCCTAAAGATCTGTCAAGGAAAAGTTCAATATCTCTAATGAGTGTGTAAAGTTGCGGACAAGTGGCGAATATCTGGATTATATCCACCTCAGGTAAGTCGCACCGTGGACAAGTAGTCCCTGAGGTACCTCCCCACTGAGCTATTCTTGCCGGGGTGTAGTAAAGGGAATATAATGTCTTATAGTGCTAAGCCTGGAGTGCAGTTGAGCATAGTATCAATCTTCCCAAATCTAGTGATTCCTGAAACCAGCTTATCTCGATACTCAATTTCCCAGCCCATTTAGTTACATACTTCTACAAGTCATCCGGTTTAGCTGCTGCGAGGATTGCGTAGAAACTACGGATTGTATAATCCCTGCCCCTTTCTATGTTGTCCAGAATTCCATTGTTGTTAAACCCTGCAGCCCCTCCATGTTTATTGCTCAGAAAACTCCGTACCTGTAAGTATTTAAAGAAGTTCTTCCTGGTAATGCGAAATTTAGCCTCTAGATCTGAGAACTACAAGACCCCGCTCAGCCCAACAATATCACCTAACTTCACAATCCCCTTTTCAGCCCAATCTGCCATAGCAAGGTCTGCAAAGATTGCATCTGGGAGAGAACTATTCTTGAACAAACGAATGTACCTGTTGAACCTTCCCAACCCACATTTTTTCAAGAAGGCTGTCCAGATTTTTTGAGCAGCACATACTGTCTTAAACCTTGTTCTTTTACAGTAGGTAGAATCAGTGCAGTTGAGAAAGCAGTTCTCTGTCTCTGCCCCCAGAACCGTTGCATAAACATCAGTGGACGTGTATGTAATTTTAAGGTCTACCCCACCGCCCCGATCAGTCCCTGCATATACTGCAGTGCCACGGCCCAGTAATACATCCTCAAGTCCGGGGGCCCCCAACCTCCTCTATCCCTAGGGAATGTGATGAACCAATATGCCCTCCTTGTTTTGCCATGGGCCCAAATAAATCTGTTTAGTACTGTCTCTAATGCAGAAAACCATTTAGTTTAAAAAAATTAGCGGTATTGCCCTGAAAAAATTAAGACATTTTTGTAAAATTATAATTTTGATAACGTTAGTACGGCCAACTAATGATAGGTGGAGATTGTGCATTCTCTCTAGATCGGATCTTACTTTAGTCAGTAAGAGTGCCATATTCTTTTCCACGACCCGTCTAGATCTGCCGAAATCTCTACCCCTAAATAAACTGCAGAACTGACTACACGATTATCATTGCAAACTGTATCGGTATATTTAACTATCTGAGTCATAGCCTGTTAAGTCTGTAGCCTGAAACCTGGCCAAATATCTGGGCTTCAGCTTCGACCTCCCTAATAGCAATTGCGGGATCTGGGGTGACAATTGCCACATCGTCCTCGTAGGCCAGCATCTTAAACTCCTTGCCATTTATGCTTATAGATGGAATCCTTTGGTTAACATCTAGCCGACACAGTCTCTGCTAAACCTAATCTGGGCTGTGGGCTCTTTATACAGCGTCTGGTCGGCCCTGATATATCCCTCCCCTATACCATTCCATTTGATTACCATCCACAGGTAGTCCCAGGAGACCCTATCAAACGCCTTTTCTGCGTCTAAGAGTAGAGCGGCCATAGGGTCCCCCGGGACTCCTGTAGCGTCGATCAAGGTAACTGTCTGCCTAACATGTTGTGTTTTGCCTTTCCCCGGTATGAAGCCATGCCGTGAAGAACTGACCATACCCTCAATCACTCTAGCTAGCCTTATTACAAGTATTTTAGAAACAATGTTAGTGTCCGAGTTCATCAGAGTGATGGGCCTGTAGGACCCAGGTGCCATAGTTGGTTTGCCTTTCTTCAGGATTACTATAACATCAGCCAACCCCCAAGATTTAGGAATAGACTCCATTAGCTGTGCCTGACGTACGGTGTCAGAATGTCGGAGATGAGAGCCCTTTGGAAGAACTTATCAAATTCAACAGGGATCTGATCCGGGCCAGCCGCCTTTCCCGAGGGAAGGTTCTCCAATGCTGCGGCTACCTCCTCTAGATTAATCGGGGAGTCTAAAGCTATCTTCTCCTCCTCAAGAAGGGTAGGGGATAGAATATGCCCAAGGTATTCCTGTATATCTGCATCCCCACAACCAGCTTCCAGCCCATAAAGCTGGGCATATAAATGCCTAAAAATGTCCCTTATACCATCGGGCTCGGATACTATGTTGCCTTGACCATCTAAGATTTCCTTTATTTCTCCTGCAGACAGTTTCTGCCTGGTACGAATTGCTAGTATGTGTCCGACCCTCTTGCTCAACTCATAGGCTCTTTCTTTCTTGGCTAGGTAGGTATCTGCAGTTTTGCTTCCAATGCCCTCTACTGCTTCAGCTTTAACTGAGATGATTTTCAGTAGGAGTTGTTCCAAAGGCATTTTCCGCTGGATTGCTAAGTACAAATCCCCCTCTGCCTTGGCAGTTTTAAAAAAAAAAAATTTCCACTCTAGCCTTCTCATGTTTCTGTCTATAAAGCATATAGCTCAGTGTCTCCCCACAGACTCCTGCCTTAAAAGGGGTCCCATACTGTACCTGAAGAAGCACTACCTCTATTAACCTGCCAGAATACCCTTATCCAACTATTTATATACTCAATATATTCATCGTCCTTAAGTAATGCTCTTTCAAAGGTCCAGGTGTTTTCCCTGCTGCCTACCCTGTCTAATTTAATAGTTATTATCAACGGGTTGTGGTCCAATACTATCCGAGGGTGTTTTTCTATTTGGGATCTGCTAACTAGGGAGTTCGATATCCAGAAATAGTCCAATATTACCAGGATTTTATGGGGTGCTGAGAAAAATGTACTACTAGCATTTTGGAGATGTCGTTTTGCCCAGAGGTCTATTAGTGAGTTATGGTGTGCCATAGCGGATATTGCACGATACGTTTTCTTCTTTCGGCCAGTATATCTCAACCCTGCATGTATATCAGAACCTGAGAGTCCATTAATATTGAAATCTCCGCAGCATATAATAGGTTCAGGCCACAGGGCTAATTCTGTGTCTAAAAATTCAAAAATGTCAGGGTCGTCTTCGGTGGAGCCTTATACTGAGACCAGTGTGAACTATTTCCCCTTATAGATTATTTCCGCCAAAACCCATCTACCCCACTGGTCTTCTTTGTTCTTATTTACAATAATGTCCCTCCCTTTACCTAAGATAGCCACACCTCTAGTCTTAGAGCCTTGCTTTGTATGTGCTAGCAATGAAAACCCCAAGTGCTCCAACAGATATCCCTTTACCCTCTCTATATGTGTTTCTTGCAGGCAGACGAGATCCAGTCACATTGTTTTAAGAAGTGCAGCTACCTGCGCCTTTTTGACACCATTATTAAGCCCACAGGTGTTAATTGACCCAATCTGACAAGACATTAAAACACATCAAAAAGTTATCTTGCCTCATCAACCAGCTTTTTAAGTAAAACCAAAACTGTTGTGCTGTGTTGTATGTGTTGTGTGTGCCTCCCCTTTCCCTCTCCCTCCCCTTCCCTCCCCTGTATCCTTCCCACCCTAGCCCCCACACCCCCCTTACAGGCAAATAGGTCACTCATGACCTATGTGTGACCACTTTGGAATTGCAGATATTGCATCCCTCTCCCCTTGTGACTATTAATCCCTGCTGTGTTTACCCCCTTAAACATCGTGACCTCCCACCGCCACTAGCTTGAGTGCAGAACTACGCTCTGGGACCGGTAGAGGGGAGGCAGCAAAAGAATTACAGTTCGAACAAGACTAGCCCACTTAGCCACCCTTCTGTCGCTTTAACTCCTCCATATACTGCTGTGCTTTTATTTCAGAGAAGCACATCCTCACTTGCCCCCTAGTGATTACCTTAAGCCTAGCAGGAAACAAAAGATAGGCCTCTGAACCTAGGGCATGGAGAGGCGCAATTAACTGCCTTAGCCTCCATCTTCTTTCCACAGTAGCGTGGCAGAAATCGGGCCTGGCAAAGAAGGTAGTGCTGTTAAACGACCGCTTAGAATCTGGTCTTACCTTATCAATAATTTCTTGCCTCAACAAGTAATTGCCAACATAAATCAAGATTGCCCTTGGCATCCCCTCTTGTCCTCCTCCCCGCCCTATCTTCATCGTGAATGGAAACCTGTGCGCCCTTTGCACCTCATTCTCCCACTGCCAGGATGATTCAGGAAAGGCACCTCTCAATAGAATAATAACAAAAAGCCTGGCATCCTGCCCCTCTGCCCCCTCGGCCACACCCAGTAGTCTAATGTCTGGCGGTTTTCAAAATCCTCCAGCTTCCATTGTAAGTCTTCTGTCAATTTTTCCTGTACCAGTTTGAAGGTCTGCCAGCTTCCGACATCATCCGCCAGTCTTCCTGTTCTTTCCTCAACCTGCGTTACTCTGTCTGCCACTTCTTCGTAGAGCTTGTTAACTTTCCTCAAAGAGTTTTGTATTTTCGTTGTCGCCTGCCTAGCCCTTCGCCTTGCATTTGTTTTAGGGTATTAGACAGTAATTCTAATGAGGCAGGCTGGGCTAGGGGGGGGGGGTTATTAGAAGCGGCCTCTTCTACTGGGGTAGGTACGTTAGATCCGTCATGATACAATTGTGACGTGGCCGAATAATTGCACAAAAGTTTTTTATTCGTGCCCGATGGGGTCCCAGGTACATTAACACTAATTTTGGACCTTCACGTCTTCTGTGTGCTCCTTCTATCAGAAGCGCTGGACCCTGTAAATGAGCCTTCTTCCGAGCTTACTTCACGTGAGAGTAAGGATTCCAAATCCTCATTCAGAGAAAATAAACAGTCCCCCTCTGGTGATCCACCCTCCTCTTTCAGAGCCCCCTTGCTGCTGTCTGGCCATTGAGTTATCCTTGTGCCTTATCAGGCTAACGTCGCTCCGTGAGGTATTCAGCCCAGCCTCTACCACCAACAGGGTGCTCATCATATCATGTTGCATACATTTGATGTGCCCGGAATTTCAGCGATGTCCAGGGCCGCAGCACAGCCTGTCTTAATGCTTACCTGCTGGGGTGCCAGCGCTCCCGCCGCTGAAACCGAGCATTGCCTAGCTACCGCTCTTTCAGTGTCCTTGAGGACGGCGCTGGATTTGTCTCTCTTACATCAGCCTCAGGATGTTTGGGATATTCCAGGTCTTTCGCGTTGAAGGCTTCGACCACGGTGGGTTGTCTCATTGGTATATCCTTACTTTTACCACCTTCTTTAACGGGTCCCTGAGTCAGGGTGCATCATCAGTGATGGGGGCTTCGCTTCCTTTTCCCCTCGCATCTGTCTTCTTTTTAGAAGCTGGATTCGGCACCTTCCGTATCGCGCCAGCAGAGCGCTGATCCATTCCTGGGGCTGGAGGGTCTCTCTTTGTCATTTTCTCTGCTCCGTTCCCTGTTTCAGCCTGCTCCTTCACATGTTTGGTCGGGCGTTGAGGCATCGTACTTGCTGCTCTTGTGCGGGTGAGTAAGACGACCAATTTTCCGAGCCCAATCTTAATGGCAGGAAGTAAAAAGTCAATTGGGGACGCCAGCCAGTTTACAGCCCAGTTCACAGCCCCACGATTACTCGCTATTACTACTGCCCGCTTTCCTGAGCCTCCAGGGGTCCACAGCATCCTACTTAACGCACCATCCTAGTTCAGGAGGGAGGGAGAGGAAGGAATTGCGACTGTGCACTACAATACAGCTGCGGCCATCTTACCCCAATAATTATGAATTGAACTTCAAGCCATTTGCAATATTTTTAACGTACAATTTTCCGTATTAACCAATCTGATCTCCCTTATTAAGTTTTGTTCATTACAATTCACCAAATTTTTCTAATTAGGTTTGGGATTCTTATTTCTTGGTGCTTATACTTTATCCCTGTTTGGCACTTCACAATACTTTTCACACTTACCTAAGTTAATCCTGTCTTTTCTGTGCATTAACTATCAAGGGGCTAAGTTCAGGTTTAATTATCCACTTTAGCGTTCACCCTGACAAGTTAAGGTTAATATTCCGGCAGCTGGTTGACAGCCTACCCTAAATAGCAATCCACTTTCTTGGGATCAGCAAATTGTTTTGCTACTTATATTGTGACAAACATCTTTGGGTCAGATGTATCAACAAGCCATTTTGCGATTTCCTAAATGTGAATCCTTACGATTCGCAATTAGAAAATCGCCACACGGAATGCATGAAAGTGTGTTTAATACTTTCTGTGATACCTAGGGGATCGCACATGACCTACCGCATGAATAATAATTAGGTAGGTCACAATTTGCACATCCCTAGGAATCCCAGGGATGGTGGCATGCTAGGGTCAGCAGACCTCCATGTCTATGATTGCTTTTAAATAAATAAATCTTATTTTTGTAAAGCAGCTCGTTTTCTTTAATGGACAACGGGATTCTTTACAACAGTGAAAATGAGAACTTTTTTTTTCATTTTCGAAGAGCAGGCAGTGGTCCGTGGAACCACTGCCTGCTCTTAGAAAATGTATTTACAGACATTCACAAAGGGGAAGCAGTCTCTTGGGGACTCCTTCCCATTTGTATAAGGGTTACCACCTACTTGAAGTAGTTGGTAAAATGCAAATGTTTTGCAACCACAGTTCAGTCGCAAAGCATTCATACAGAAAAATGCCATTCAGTATTAGGGAGGGACGCCCTAAACACGACTCTTTCTAATAGCGAATTTGAAACCCATTTTGTGATTTCATAACAGGTTACAGAATCACAAAATAGGGTTTACTGTGTCAGAAGAGCATTTTTTTGCATTTGCAAACGGCTTATTCTGTGAACCGGCGCATTTGCAAAGGCAAAAAATTGTTGTGCACCCGGGCCTTTATCTTATCAGTTTCTAGCTGAAAGACTGAAAGCAAACAATATGATTCTATGACAGTTATTAGCAGGGGAAATATATCATCCATCACATTTCAAAGACAACATAGAGGAAATGAGGTACAGCAAAAATACTAAGATTGACTCAATAGTGCAAAATTTCCAATTTCATCGACTGAGTAAAAAACTATTAGCTTTACTTCTGATGTCTAGAAGAGCAATGAGAAAGAGATGTTAAAAATTAGATGTGGATTAGCATCACGAAAATTCAAAAAAACAAATGGCCCTTTCAAAAAATGCTGACTTATTCATGTCATGTATATGTTAACAAAAACATTAAAATACTTTTCTAGTTTAGAAAACTATTAGGATTCACTCAATAGTGCAAAATGTACAAGATCAGACAAGGAATAAAAAGTTAGACTTACTGATGATGACTGAAAGAGAGATAAGAAATTGATGTTAAAGATTAGATATATCAATTACTATCATTAGAATTCAAAAATAAACTCAGCCTTTTTGGAAACCACAGAAATGCTACTTCAATGCTAACAAAATATATCTCAATAACCATTTTTTTTAGAGCAACTACACTATTTGCTGTACAATTCAAATGATTCAGACACGATTTGGCTTGACTGAAACAGAGATAAGAATCTGATGTTAGCAATTGCAAATGGAGTAACAATAATCATGTCTCTTTTGAAACCTGTCAATGAGTGTTCGCTACATTTTAATTGATCCATTATGCATCTGTCAGCAAACACCTTCATTTAAATGGAAAGAAAATAGAAAAGGATTTAACTCAAGTGGGCGCTCACTGGCAGACAGGCAGTGACAAGCTTTGTTGACAGCACTCATCTATAGTGACGTGCTCCTATTTATGAATTGTTTAGGCATTCTTCTAAGAGGCACATCAAGGGTTTTGGTTTGGTGATGCTTGTCTTACTTGTACAAAACAATATATATAGAATAAAGTAAGATATCTGCGTTGAGAAGTTTTCCCAAGTTTTGAGTGTTACTCACTTTCCGTACGTCCAAGTGTAAATATGAGCGACACCAGACATGGTTTTCTTCAGGTTCAGGACATTTCTATCAAACTGTGTTACATTTGTTCAGATTACATCTATGAGTTTAAAAACCGATAAACCACTAAAAACTGATAGCGGATCAAATAGGTAAGACCGAGTGAAGTGGTGTATAGCTTAGTATTTGTATTCTATCAATGCATTGTGCATATAACAAAAGACAGCACCAAGTTGTTTTGTATCATTGAAGACCTGCCAGGCTTATAGCAAACATGTCTATGAGTGCTGAGGAAGGGTCATCTCCATGGAAAATACTCTTCTATATTGTATGAGAAGTGCCCTTTCATTCATAAAGCTAATTTTATGTTTTGTAAGTGTATAACTAACCAGCACACACATTTGGCTGATTGGAAATAAAGAAATGGTTCACAGCTTGCAAATGAGAGTTCAAAACAAATAGTGAAATTGACATTCTGAACAAAAAGTATGCTTTTTCTTTGTTGAAATGCAGGGCGAGCGATAAATAAACAATTTAAAAGTTTTGATAGACAGAAATGTGAAATGAAATCAAGGAGAAAGTATCAATGTAGATAACTCAGAGCATTGGGCCTATTTCATGAGATAAATTAGGACATGAATTTAAATTCATGGGCAAATACATCGATTGTAAATACATCAACTGTAGATTCATGCTTCAAGAGTTTGGAAACATTTGCAGTAGTTAATTCCCACTCAAGTGGAGAAAAGTGGGTGTTCAAAAGCATGGCTTTCTTTGAATGTTTGGATTTTCCCTCAAACATGTATGTTCCTGAAGCGGTATTCACCTGTTACAACGCAATTTTTACAACGCACTACCACTACAACGCAGGCATTACAACGCATACCATTACAACGCATTGCGCTGGGGGGCGCTCTAGGATAAGAGGTAAGTTTAATTTACTATCCAACACCTTCCCTAGGGTCCACGGGGACTGGAGCTAGAATAGTAAATTATACTTACCACTATCCAGCACCCCAAAGCGCTATGCGTTGTAATGGTATGCGTTGTGAATACTGCGTTGTAATGGTATGCGGAGTAAAAGTATGCGTTGTAACGTCATACATCCTCCTGAAGCACATATTAAGCTTCTAATGTTTACAAAATTATTGTTTCTGAGAACGTCTATTTACAATACAATTCAATGTGCAAATAATAAAAATGCAAGTGACACCTCTAGATTAGATTATTTAAATAAGAAAAACAATGTATTCAATTAGGAACATCAATAAACTGGTTCTTACCTCATACATAGGCTAAAGGAGAATGAAAAGAAAAAACAGTAAATTAAACAAATGCACTCTAATGAAAGACATTAATTATTCAAAAGCTATTCTGTGACACATAAATGAACTGCTAAATATTAAGAGTGAGATATAAATTCCAAAGAAATTGAACTACTCACTTCTTTAGTTCAAATCCATATGAGGATCCAATCAGATTCAACATCCCAATTTAAAAACAAAGCTTGCCACTTAAGAAGAGCATTATGAGAAAGTTCCTCGTATTACTTTGTCGCCCTCATTTCTATGCTGACTGCAATCACAGGTTTTGCACCTCTGCAGACTGGGGAACTTTGGCCCATGCCCTACTTAATGTTCTCTCAACTTAAAAATATTGCAAAATTGCTCATTTCTAATTGGCCTACTTGACTTTCCAATAAGGCCGTAGAATATCGTGCAGGAAATATACAAGTGGAATGTAAAAGTTAAATGTTACCTGTTGACACTAGCACATGTTGTGCCATCCACTAGGCTGAGAAGGAAAACATAGCTTCAGGTCTGCCTATGTAGTCTACTTCCTGTAGACTTAAGACATATCGCCAACTGTCTCAACATACCCATATTTGACAGGAACTACCACTACCTTTTAATATTTAAAAAATAACCCTTAATTAAGACTACTATCCCAAATAAGAATCCACTTTATTGGAAACAGCCAATTGTTTTACCACTTATTGTGTGACAAAAATCTTTGTCTTTTCAGCTTGTAGTTGAAACACTGATAGCAAACAATATGCTTCTGTGACAGTTATCAACGTGTGATGTATACCTCATATCACAATTCAAAGACCCCAAAGAGGAAATGAGATACAACAAAAATGCTAAGATACACTCAATACTGCAAAATGTCCAATTTCATAGATTGGTGAAACTAATTTTGACTTACTTTTGATGACTAGAAAAGAAATAAGAAAGAGATGCAAACAATTAGATATAGATTAGCATCAGGAACATTCAACAAAAATCACCCTTTACAAAATGCAGAATTACTCATGCTTTGCATATGTTAACAAAAATATTGAAATACCATTCTCAATTTGAAACCTATTAGGATTCACTCAATAGTGCAAAATGTACAATTTCAGACATTGACTGAAAGAGAGATAAGAATATGATCTTAGCAATTGCAAGGGAAGTAACAATAATCATGCCTCTTTTTGAAACCTGTCCAGGAGTGTCAGCTACATTTTAAATGATCCATACTGCGTATGTCAATAAACACCTTCATTTAAATGGAGAGGAAACAGAAAAGGATGTAACTCAAGTGGGTGCTCACTGGCTGACAAGCAGTGACAAGCTTAATTGACTGCACTCATCTATACTGCTGTGCTCCAATTTATTTATTTTTAAGCATTATTCTATTAGGTATATAAAGAATATGTATGTTGCCTATTTTCCAGGTGTCAAAGTATATATATATATATATATATATATATATATATATATATATATATATATAGGGTATCATTTTATCATTCTATAATTTTGCACAATCTGTTTCTTGTGATACAGTTTTTTTATTTTTTAGTGTAGTATTTTTTATTTGTATGACTTTCAATATTGGTTATATTAAGTTTTTTCTATAATTCTGTGCTTGAACCTTTTGTTAGTATTATAGTTTTCAAGTTGCCCCAGGTTCGGATATTAGGGCTGCCCATGTTTGATAAACTAAAGCGTAATTTTACGCAGGATTGCCTCAGGGCATATGTTTTAAATTGTGTTACTTTTATTTAGAGCACATTTATGTGTTTCAATCCCCACAGACCACTGTAAACTGTTAGCGGATCACGAAGGTTGGAATGAGTGAACTGATGTATTTTTTAGTATTTGTATGATACAAATGCGTTGCAGAAATAACAAAAAACAGCACCAAGGTAATTTGTCTACTAGTGGTGAGTGGTGAAGAAGGGTAATGTTCCTAGAACATACTGTTCAACATTGTATGTGAAATTCCCCTTTATAGATAGAGCCACAATAATGTTTTGTAAGTCTACAATTAACCAGCACACTCATTTCGCTGATTTGAAGTAAAGTAATGATTCATAGCATGTAAATGAGAGTTCAAAAGTACAATGCAGTATATTAAAGGTACTATTGAATTAGAGACTTTACTAATAATGCATAAATTGCAATAGAAAATTGGAACAAAATAATATGTTTTTACTTTGTTGGAATCTGGGTAGAGCCACTGTTTAGATAAACTGAATTGAGAAATGAAAGCAACAATAAACTATCTAGGTGGGCAATTAATTGATAGAGCCTATTTAAACTAGGCACAATGGCCCTATTTCAGGAGATACATCAGAGCACAAGTTTAAATTTACAGGCAAATATTTTGATGGTAATTGCATCAACTGTTGCCGATTTATGCTCCAAGAGTTTGGAGAAATTTGTTGTAGTTAATTCCCATTCAAGTGGAGTAAAGTGACACTTCAATAGCATGACTTTCTTTGAACATTTGTAATCACCCTAAAACATGTATATTTGCTGGCATTTTTCTACTCCAAATATAATTGGAGTTTTACTCTTAATTCTGTTGATTAAAAGACCACTGTTAGGTTTTATTGCCCTGAAGGGAGAAGGGCTTTCTCCATTGGGAATGTATTATAAAAAAAATTGCATTTACACATGAAGCTTAATTCTTTCCCTAAGAAGTTCTTAGTTTTGGAGAATTCTACACAGGACAAATAGAGGTATTGGGTCACATCTAATGACATTCCACCTATCACGTGTGAGAACCTACAGCCACAGCAGCAATTTCAGGCCTACTACTGGGACTATTTGTTCATAAAAAACAAACAGAAAATATACTAGTCTACCAGCATCAATCTCTAAATGTAATGTTTAATTTTTCGTGAATTGGATCCAATACATTCAACCCAATATTATGATTTAAAAGAATGCATACATCCTAGTAAAATGGTGGGGTGTCATTAATTTACATAGTGATAGCAAACAAATATGTCATATTTCTATTTTGCTGTTTCTATTCTGAATTCACATTTATAATCTATGCTTTGAATATAGCTGATATTACAGCAAAGTTAAAAATCCTAAGATGATGGTAAAAGTAACTAAAGTATGCTTTTCTGTTTGATTTATCAAGATTTTTTGTAATATGTTTACTTTCCTAAAGGTTGAGAATGGTCAGACCTTTTGATAGCTAATGGCATAAAGCGTGCCAGAAGATCTTCAAATTTGAATAGGCATGCCATTTTTTATGTTTCTATGTTCCTGAAGCATACAATAGTCTGCTAATTTTTACAAAAGACTAATTTCTGGGTACTTTTAATCAAAATACAAATAAATGCCCAAGTGATATGAAAGTAAGTGACAATTAAATATTTTATGCCCATCAAAGTTAAAAATAAATGATTTAATTAGGTACATCGTAAAACTGGTTCTTACCTCATACATAGGCTAAAGGAGAATGAAAACAAAAACAATATATTAAACAAATGCATTGTAAAGAAAGACAATAATTATTCAAAATCTATACTGGAACAAATAAATGAATTGCTAAATATTGAGAGTGAGAATTAAAATCACACAAATTGGACCACTCACTTTAGTTCAAATCAATATGAGGCTCCAATCAGATTCAACATCACAATTTAATATCAAAGCTTACGTTTTAATCAGAGAATTGTAAGAAAGTTCCAATTCTTGCTTGGTCAACCCTATTTCTATGCTGACTGGAATAACAGGTTTTGCAACTTTGCAGAATGGGGTACTGCTGCCATGCCCTGCTAAATGTTCTCTCAGCTTTTAAGTATTGCAAAATTGCTTACACCTAATTGGCCTACTTAATTTTCTAATAAGGAGCTAGAATATGGTACAGGAAATGCACACAAGTAAAAGTTAAATGTTACCTGTGGACTCTAGCACATGTTGTGCCATCCACTAGGCTGATAATAAAAACATGGCTTCAGGTCTACCTGTGTAGTCTGACTCCTGTAGATTTCAAATGTACCACTGTTTCAAATTAACCATATGTGACTGGAAACAATACCACCTTTAAATATTTTAAAAATCACCCTTAGTTAGGGCTTGAAGCCCAAAAGATAGGATGCCTAGGAATTTAATGTAGTAGATGCAATCAGTTTTTTTGTGCATATACCCACAGATATGTGCCCCAAAGATATTTTCACTCCGAAGTAGTATAACAGTCCTGTGAGAATACATAAAGCTCAGAATAAAATAATGACTATGTTACTTTTGGTTTGTGTTAAGCTATTGTGATAATACAAAGACTATTTTGAATTTTTATTAATATTCCAATTTAGGGCCCTAACACGATGTTGGGCAGAGTTGCCTCCACCAGACATCATCGCGGTCATGGGATCAACCGACACTCGGTCAGTGGTCCCGACCGACTAATTAGGTTGCAACCGAACACTGTTCAATCACATTCCCATACTGGGCGTATGTATACCCGCCAGAATGCATGCTCCCATTGTAAAATAGGAGGTGCAGTTCATCCCTGCACCCCATGGCAGGCACCTCATGGACCAACCAGAGGCAGTGTACCCATTGTGGCCCTACTGGGGCCCCTAAAGTTGAGTTCTGACAGCCATTCTGTGTCAGAAAGACCGGCATGGAAGGGCTGCCGAAATCCAACATCGTAATCCCAATCCCTTGGGATTACTGACAGCATTCCAATTTGTGCCACAGGCTCAGGAGCCAGTCAGAATGGCTGGTCGGATTCCTTTCTGGCTGCCTCTTTTGTAATGAGGCGGTGAAAAGGAACCCGATGGGCAAATAACGAAGCATCGTAATCGGCCTCTTAGTTGTGAAGTTGGAATTCTTTTAATATTTGGGAAAAGCATCTTTAAAAAAGCTAGATTTTGTCTGCCTGAACCTCCAGTAAACATATTGGCATTAGCCTGTCATCAGTCGGCCTGTCAGTGCATCAACTTAATGAGACCTGAAAACTGCTCCTACAGCTGAAACTATGGCTTAGACATCTTGCCAGGAAGAGGTTGGTGTGAGGTATCTGAGACATATCAGCCCAGCTCAGGAAGAGAATCTGGGGAGGGTTCATAACTTTCATTAACATTAAAGGATTCAGGGTGAGGCATAACCATTTAAAATTATGTTTAAAGGGAGCCCTGTGAAAAAGAAGCTTTTTTGTTCCCTTTGGCTTTCTGTATCCAGTACCTGGCCAGTGAGAGAGTCAGGTGTTCCCAGAAACAATTTGGTGTAGCTGAAGTGCAGGCAATGATCATTTCCCTAAATATATTCCTTGCTGAAAGACAAGCCAACTTTGAAGGTAGAAAGGCTGTGCAGTTTGGGATTTTCTTTAGGAGAGTGTACTTTGCGATAACTTGGAGAAAGACAAGCAAGATATGTTATGGAAGTGGGAAGGTTTGCCCATATGACATTTTTCCTCATTGATCAGGGAGTCTTTAAGTGTCATTCCATATACTGGCTAGTTAATCCTTCAAAAATTGCCCCTCACCCACACCTCTTCAGAATACTTTCTGGACCTGGGACAGAATATTAGGGTCTAGAGCTGCTGTTTGAATAGTGTGCAGAGATTTGATGGCTGGATCTGACCCCACCTAAAGGAAGAAAAATTAGGCTTCAAGGGGCATTTGGATAGCATTCTCCTTGACTACAGGACCAAACAAGTTTGAAGAGGCTATGTCCTGAAGCGCAAGGCTGTCTCGTCGCAACAGGGCCTGAACTGAACCATGCTGGTAGCCTTTGCTGGAGTCGGTGCTGCATTCTAAGTGCCGTCCCTGAGTTCCTGTTAGCCTTAGAAGTGCTGAAGAGGATATGCTATTGAAACTATGAAAATTTGAGACTAAGAAAATTTTTGGACTTCCAAAATCTTTATAGAGTTTTTGCGGACCTTATTGCTGCATTGGCCAATTTTTAGAAGCACTACCACAGATATAACTCCTGATTTGTCCAACTGGAAGATATTTGAGCTTAAGAAAAAGACTAAGACCATATGTATCTAGCATTAATGCGTTCGCAAACGCTCGAATTAGTAGAATTTCAGCCTTTGGGAACGCATTTTTTTCCTAAATGGTATGTATCAAAGAAATCTGCGTGCAAAATAAGGAATCGCAAAGTTTGTGATTCCTTATTTTGCGATTGCATTTAGGGAATTCCAAATTTTGCAATTCTTTAAATGCAATGTAAGAAGCATAAAAAAATGCAATTGGCCTTAAGGAATCGCAAATAACCACCAACTTCTAGTTGGTAGAAATTTGCAATTTCCTTGAAAAATTCAGTTTTTTGCATTTTTCAAAGTGCAATGTGCCCCAAATGTGCACCGATGCTTATTTTAGGGGTGCAACAGGGTGTCCTTTGGACACTCCTGCACCCTTGAAATTGCATTCTCAATTTGTGATTCGCTAATTACTAATCTCAAATTGAGAATGTCTTCCCATTCATTCCCATGGGCCTCTAGGCACATAGGAATGAATGGAGAGGTATTCCTTAATTGCGAATCACAATTTGTGATTCGCAATTAAGGAATATGTAGGATTTGCAAAATGTATTGCCACTCCTACATACATAGCATTTTGCGATTCTCAAATTGCGATTTGCAAAAAATCGCTATTTGAGAATCACAAAATGACTTCTTGATACATATGGCCCTAAGGGCTTTATTCACTGTTTGCCAATAGGTTACTCAATCAAAACATTAATGGTATCCTGGCAACCTTATTATTAGTGCGTTATATCGTAATGCAATTGCAATCAGCAAGAAAGTTAGTTTTAAACCTCTTCCAGCAAGATTTTGTGTATGGGTGGCTCTGAAGAAAAATATTTTGGGAGGATAAATATGTATACCCTGCTCTTCAGGAATTCAGCCCTCCATGAAATTTTCCATGATGTGGTTATGCCACGCTAGGAGGTCTTAGGAGTTACAAGGATGGGTGTATCTTATTGACATAGAGGGAATAATTTAATTGAGGAAATTCATACCAATTACAGGGTTGAGCCGAAATATTTTTCTAAATATCTGCAGATACAGGGTTTCTTTTAGCAAAGAAGAAAGGAGGTCAAAGAGAATTTACTAGAGATTATGTAATGGAGGTAGTAAGGGACAACAAGAGCTGTACAATTAGCTGGATATATGGGGTGGCTAAATCAATTGATGCAAGATGACCTTGAGAAATAGGCAGAGAAATGGAAACTAAGGCTAGGTGCAAATTGTGCATGTTTATTAGAATCTTTAAAACAAGGCCAGTCTATTTTGTGCTTGGCCGAGTTACAGGCACAACATTATAAAACCTCTATTAAACACCGACTAAAATAGCCAAATGGGGGGGTTTAGTTGGAGTTTGGTGCCCTCGCTGCCAAAGAAAGGAAGCAGATTCAGTACACATGTTTTCTACTTGCCCACTTTTAGAAATCTTAAAGAAGGATATAGAACTTTTTATAGATTAATCCACGAAAATAAAAGTAAACATACAGCTGAACTAATGTTCCTGGGGGTTTGTTGCAAAGGAACGATGGAGACTCATCAGTATATTTTGTTTTTTGGCATAGCAATGGTTAGAATATGTATTTCCTCTGCCTGATAGGACCTGCTTGCTCCCCCAATCCGACAATGGCTCGCACAGCTTTTATCAATTTTTTTACCTTGAAAAGGGGGTGTACGAACGGAAGGGACAAAGGGCAAAACAAATTGGAAAATGCATATGGACTCCGATCTATAGCTGGAAAAAAGTATTGAGATGGGTTAAGATGAAATATGAATCATTTGTAATCATGGTACATTATATGATATTTATTGCTGTTTGTATCTGACGGTTCATGTATTTTTATTTTCTCTACTGGCATTTTTTGTGGCTAAATCTCCTCATGTATTTATTCATCTATTTATCTATGTGATGCTGATAAAACTTTCAGCAATTATTTTTTGTTAACCTAATGCAATTGTAATGAATCAGATGAGGCATTCATCACCTTTGTAGTGGAATAACTGTCTGCCAAACCTTAAATCAGGCCCTAAACCGAGAGGTAAAAATCAGTACAGGAGTGTGATGACTCCGGCAGCCACTACTTTAACATTTCTCCAAATCAAAGTGTTTTCCACCACAATTAAAGGCTTCAGCAAGACTTAGTGCAGTAGTTTTCCAGCTTTACGAGAACTTTTGCAGATACAGATTGCAACATTTCCTGGCTAGATTATTTCAACTTCCATTTCAGGGACTAAATCATAGGATTAAAATCTTTCTCTGGGATTAATCTGCTGAACCTCACTCCATCATGGCTGGACGAAAATCACACCTAGGAGGCAGCATATTACCCCAATAATTATGATTTGAATTTCAAACCATTTGCAATATTTTTAAGGTACAATTTTCCGTATTAACCTATCTGATCTCCCTAATTAAGTTTTGTTTATTACAATTCACCCAATTTTTCTAATTCTTATTTCTTGGTGTTTATACTTTATCACTGTCTAGCACTTCACAATATTTTTCACACTTCCCTAAGTTAATCCTTTCTGTGCATTACCTATCAGGGGGTTAAGTTCAGGTTTATTTATCCGCTTTAGCGTTCACCCTGACAATTTAAGGTTAATATTCTTTCAGCTGGTTGACCGCCTACCCTAAATAGCAATCCACTTTCTTGGGATTAGTTGGCAGGGTATGTTCAGACGTGAGTCCCTTGGTCACTTTGCCACTGGATTCAAGCAAGCCTGGCTGAAGACGGCGGTAATGGCAGAAACCGGTCCTAGGAAGCTTGAGTCCGGTCCAGGGAAGGCATGGCTTGGCAGTTCCGGTTGGACTGTTCCCATGAGGCACACGGTCAGGATGATTTGCATATGGCCATGTCTGAACGGGGGTTGCAGAGTGGGCTAAAGAATGGTGATGAATAAAACCCAGATCTGTTTACTGGGTGTGAGTGTTTGATTGGTTTATATGCTCCGTCCATCACCACCCCCTTTTGTACCGCTTTGTTCGCCATAAGTTGGCAGGGTATGCTCAGAGGTGAGTCCCTTGCTCACTTTGCCACTGGATTCAAGCAAGCCTGGCTGAAGATGGCTGCAATGCCAGAAACCAGTCCTAGGAAGCTTGAGTCCAGTCCAGGGAAGGCATGGCTTGGCAGTTCGGGCTGGACTGTTCCCATGAGGCTCAGGGGCAGACTGATTTGCATATGGCCATGTCTGAACTGGGGTGGCAGAGTGGGCTAAAGAACGGTGATGGATTAAATCCAGATCTGTTGACTGGGTGTGAGTGTTTGATTGGTTCAGATGCCCCGTCCTTCACCACCCCCTTTAGTACCGCTTTGTTCGCCATAAGTTGGCAGGGTATGCTCAGACGTGAGTCCCTTGCTCACTTTGCCACTGGATTGAAGTAAGCCTGGCTGAAGCCGGCTGTAATGCCAGAAACCGGTCCTAGGAAGCTTGAGTCCGTTCCAGGGAATGCATGGCTTGGCAGTTCCGGCTGGACTGTTCCCATGAGGCACAGGGTCAGACTGATTTGCATATGGCCATGTCTGAACTGGGGTGGCAGAGTGGGCTCAAGAATGGTGATGGATTAAACCAAGATCTGTTGACTGGGTGTGAGTGTTTGATTGGTTCAGATGCTCCGTCCATCACCACCCCCTTTTGTACTGCTTTGTTCGCCATAAGTTGGCAGGGTATGCTCAGACGTGAGTTCCTTGCTCGCTTTGCCACTGGATTCAAGCAAGCCTGGCTGAAGACGGCTGTAATGCCAGAAACCGGTCATAGGAAGCTTGAGTCTGGGCCATGGAAGGCGTGGCTTGGCAGTGTGGGCTGGACTGTTCCCATGAGGCACAGGGTGAGATTGATTTGCATACGGCCATGTCTGAACTGGGGTGGCAGAGTGGGATAAAGAACGGTGATGGATTAAACCCAGATCTTTTGACTGGGTGTGAGTGTTTGATTGGTTCAGATGCTCCGTCCATCACCACCCCCTTTTGTTCCGCTTTGTTCGACATAAGTTGGCAGGGTATGCTCAGAACTGAGTCCCTTGCTGACTTTGCCACTGGATTTAGGCAAGTCTGGCTGAAGACGGCTGTAATGCCAGAAACCAGTCCTAGGAAGCTTGAGTCCGGTCCCGGGAAGGCATGGCTTGGCAGTTCGGGCTGGACTGTTCCCATGAGGCACAGGGTCAGACTGATTTGCATATGGCCATGTCTGAACTGGGATTGCAGAGTTGGCTAAAGAACGGTGATGAATTAACACCTTGGCTGCTAGGTGTTTTCCCCTCCTGTGCTGCAGGCCCCCACTTTCCCATTGTTCATGACGAGCTCAGCTCGTCATCAGCACAGCTCAACCGTGCATCATGATGAGCTGAGCTCGTCATCAGCATTGAAAGGGTTAAACCCAGATCTGTTGACTGGGTGTGAGTGTTTGATTGGTTCAGATGCTCCGTCCATCACCACCCCCTTTTGTACTGCTTTATTTACAAATGGGAAGCAGTCTCTTGGGGACTCCTTCCCATCTGTGAAAGGGTTACCATCTACTTGAAGTAGTTGGTAAAATGCAAATGTTTTGCGACCACAGTTCGGTCGCAAAACATTCATGCAGAACAATGCGATTCAGTATTAGGGAGGGATGCCCTAAACACGCCTCTTCCAAATAGCGAATGGCGAACCCATTTTGCAATTGGGTAACAGGTTACCAATTCGCAAAATAGGGGTTACTGTATCAGAAGAGCATTTCTTTGCGTTTGCAAACAGCTGGTTCTGTGAACCGGGCCGTTTGCAAAGGCAGTGAATAGTTGTGCATCTGGGCTTTTATCTTTTCAGTTTCCAGTTGAAAGACTAAAAGCAAACAATATGATTCTATGATGGGGACACACCTAGGGAGGAAGAAGGCGGTCTTCTAAGAGGTCCGGTCGGGAGCTCCATGCTCGCTGCGGACTAAAACCACAGAAAATTCTCACCTACTCATCGTAAATCCGCAAAACCTCATCTGGTAAAGGAGGTACATAAAATATGGACTCCAACGCACAAAGAAAGTAATAAAAACACTAGTCATGGAGAAAAAATTGGAATGCAAAGCCCCTTACCTCGATGTCCATCGGGAGGTAACTCGAGTCGAGCCGCGGTGAAAGAGTCTCTGCACTGCGCGCTAAGGACGTACTCTGGGCTATGGGCGGCCGCATCAGAGGCGAGTAGAGGCTGCAGGAGGGCCGCCGGGAGAATCCCCTTCCTGTTCCGGGGGAAGAGTGGTAGCGCGACCTCTGGCACCGACGCAAGCATTACATTGTCTGCCGAGACACGAAGGAAGCACACAGATAGCTCTCCCTTTCAGTTCTGGGTGAGAAGGGGAAGCGCTACCCCTCCTGCAGTCACGATTTCAGTTAAGGCTGGCAGCGGTAAAGCAGGAAAAGCAGGAAGACGCGGGGTCACGACTACGTCAGCACCAGAGGCTAAAACAGAGGCTAATTATGAGGAAATTACCCCCTTACTGCCAAATGTACAAGTTCAGACAAGGAATAAAAAGTTAGACTTACTGATGATGACTGAAAGAGAGATAAGAAATTGATGTTAAAGATTAGATATATCAATAACTATCATTAGAATTCAAAAATAAACTCAGCCTCCTTTAAAACCACAGAAATGCTACTTTCAATATTAACAAAATATATCTAAATAACCATTATTTTTTAGGAGCAACTATACTATTTGCTGTCCAATTCAAATGAATCAGACACGATTGGGCTTGATAGGAACAAGCACACATTTAACTGAATATGAGTCTAGCCAGTGCTATTTAAACTTTCCCAAATGCACCATAATTAATCAAGCACATTTGTTGAGAATGATTTATGCTCAAAGACATCATGCTTGAAGTGACAGTTATCCTTGTTTCTTGTGTGTTTTGATAGCCCACAAATGCTCCTAATTTTAGGAATGTTAAAAGACACTTTCCAAACTCAGATCATTTAAAGTCAAATTACATTAATAAGCAGTCATTCATTTAAAGTAAAACGTTATTCAGTGTATGTGCTTTTGTTTTTTTTTATGTGTGATCGTATTGATGATAATCAAATACCATTTTCAAGACTTTCTTCAGTATCACTTCTAAAACTAGAGTGCAAGAACAGAAGATTAAAAATTTCATAATGGATATAATACTTAAAGGGCTATTTAATCTAAGGTTAATGCTAGCTCAGCAGGGGCAAGTGTTTAATATGTTGCATGTGTGTGTCCAACATGGTAAGTAATTGCAACAGAAGTAGCAATAATAATGCCTTTTTACGAAACCTGTCCATGATTGTCAGTTACATTTTAATTAATCCAAAATGCTTCTGTTAGCAAACAACTTCATTTAAATGGAGAGGAAATAGCAAAGGATTTATTTCAAATGGGTGCTCACTGGCAGACAGACAGGGACAAGCTTTTTGCTAGCACTCCACTAAACTGCTGTGCTCCTATTTATTTATTTTTAAGCCTACTCGTGTGGGGCACATGGAGAGTCTGGTTTGGTGATGCTTGACTTCGTTTTAAAAGAAAACATATAGGGGCATATTCTCAAGGAGCTATTGCCGAGTTTACAGCACCTTATCGCAGCCAAAGTTGCGATAAATTTAACGCCCCATTCACAAGCTGGTGCTAATAGCCCATAGCACCAGTTTACCTGCGATAGCAGCCGCAAAAAACATCACCACATATGACCCGCAACTATCGCTAGAGATGTAAACAATTAGATGTGGATTAGCATCATGAACATTTTAAAAAAAACAAATGGCTCTTTAAAAAATGCTGACTGCTGCCTCCGGCCTACACTGCAGTCCAGTAGGTCACAGAATCTTGATTTAGCAATGGCAGAGTTCATATCGTTGTACCAGCATCATCTCAGACTGCATCCCCTCTCAGCCCCGGTGCCACTAAGTCTATTCCCCGACATTCATGGACACTCACTGATCGTACCTTGGTGGCATCTGAGTCTACGGACTAGGGGGTAGTTTTCATCCTCATGAGGCTGATACCGAATTGGTTCTGGCAACAAGGCTGTCGCTTTCCACTCCACCATTTGCTGCTTCAGGATAACATCAAGCCTTCTGCTTCATGCCCTGGAGGACACCTTCCACTGTCCCCCGCACCATCCACAACATTCACCTTCGGCATCGATGAGAACCCGCCCAGTCCACGTGGCCCTACCTCAGTGCACCGCAAGTCACCGTCCCGTGGCAGGGTACCTGTGCCGGCCACTGTGCATCCGGGGCCACTAACTCTGTGCTGGTCAGGTCCGGGACCCCTTCTTCTGGGATATTGGATGGCCTCTGAGGCGATGGCCTTGGGGTCATCAATGCCATGTGTCTGTGGCCCTGTGCAGTCCGCTGCCTCCAGCCTCAACTGCGGCCCACCAGGGCTCACAAATCAAATTGAGTCCTGACCGGCCTGGACATGGCATCAACGCAGAAGGCACATGTCACCACCGCCAGGACCAACTCCAACCACCAACTGCCAGTGTCCAAACTGTCATACTGGCAGACTGACAGAGTTGCTCGCACTTGTGGATGCCATCTTCGGCCTAATCCCTTGCTCAGCACTCCAGGTGCCACTGAATCAGTGCACCACAACCCATGGACCTTTACTAATTGAGTTTTGTGATGTGGAGAGGTTGTGCAGCAATGTCAGCTCAAGCAGTGTGGGAGACCTGGGACACTGATGAGGAAGATGATGCAGGTCTAACACACCACACAGCATCTGCATCAGGAATATCTCGAAGGGACACAATCTTAGACTTTTTCATCACATGAGCACACTCAGCTCTAGTGCCCCAACCTCATTACACTGCAATTCACGGACCCTTCTGTTTGCATGTTGGGTGACCTCTGGACTTGCTCCAGCTCCCTCCATGTTGCTCAGCAGTTGACTCGGTTATACAGGTGTTTCCAGTTCCCGTTGCACTGGTGTCCACTGTTCAAGTTGTTGCCAGCACCAACCACTCAGTGAGGGCTGGCTTACACTCACCCCACACACATCCAGCACAGGCGTCACTGTACATGTGGCCATGCAAATAAAGGGCCCATAGTCAGTTCAACATAATATCTGTGTGTGTCCCTGTGGTCTTGTTGCATGCATGAGGGCCCTGAACCCTACAACATTACATTGTGCTGTGTACAGAGGGCGCAGATATGTCACAGCAGGCATCGGGTTGGAGCTTGGACATGTAGCTTTATCGTCACCCACTCAATTCATAAGGGGAGTAGCCTGGACCATCGTACGCAGAGCTAACATGGGTTAGTAACTGCTATTTGCATGCCCCTGAGCGTGGTTCTGTACCACGAATGTGCATCTGCATGTGTCTCTATGGCAGTGTGGGTCTCCTTTGTGGGGAGTAGGTGGTCCCTGAAGGATAATAGACACCAACGTATGTGATCTAGTTTGTCTTCCATGAGTTTGGACCCCACCCACACCTGTTCGGCCACCTCCTTTTGTCATGCTGAAACCTGGCATTGGGGTGCCATGTGTGGCTGGGTGAAGTGTTGTGAGCCAGCTGTTCTTGCAGATGCTTCCTGCTGTGCGGTCTGTTGCAGGGTCTGTGTTCTCATCTAAGTAGCTTTGCTGCCAGGGCCTGGTGGTGGGTTGCATGGGATTGTCCATGGGCTTTTGTAGGGCATCAGTGTCGAAGGTGTGGTGTTCCGCTCCGGCATCACAGATGTGTTGTCTTCTGTGCTCTGCTGGAGATGTGTGCCCCTCTGCAATGTGAAGGGGAGATGCATGTTGACATTGTGTTGCCATGTATATTGGCGCATTGTTCTTGTTTACATGACGACTGTATGACAATGTACATTGTGACTGTTTGGGAGATGCTGAATATTACTGCTGGACAGTGTACATTTGGACTATATGACGGATGTGAGGTTGTATGAGTACTTTTCCATTTCACAGTTTCCAGCTCTATCAGATGTGGTAGGCATGTTTCTCCATGTATGCAGAGCCAGTTGTGTCCTCTGTTCTGCCGTGTCGGCTTTGCGCATTGTACCATGTTGTCGTCAATGTGGGTGTGCTGTTCTTTCTATGTGTGTGTGCTGCAGTGTACCACTGGGATCAGGGGCATGATCCAGGGTAATTGTGGGTGTGCACTGTGTTACAACATCATTGTGTATGTAATCCATTGTGCCCATCTCCTCCGTCCTCCCAGTCCCTAATCGGTATTCACCCTGTTGATGTTGTCTCAGTTTCCTCCAGCTCCTCTGTGGCGCAGGACTCCCATCTCCTGTCACCGTTGCAGGCTTCCTGTTGGCAGCGGGTTTGTGCCTGGTTTAGGTTGTCACATCATGCATGTTGGTATGCTCTCATTGAATTCATGAGTTATTAAAAAAAGTAATGTAAATTTAAATCCACCTTCTTTTGCACCCGTGTTGTGAGCACCATAGTCCAGTTTCCTGAATGCGGTATGACATATAGTGCCATAAGGAAATGGTCTCCTGAAGAAGGGTTGTTCACCTGCCCAAAATGCATTGGGGCTATTGCACGCTTATTTTATGGATTTAAATTTACATGAAGTTTTTGAATAACTCATTAATTCAAAGAAAGCATACCAATACAGCTTACAATAAAGGATGTGTTGAAAGATTGTTATTTGAAATTCGGATTTCATTGTTTACATTTCACACCTTGTACCCAGGCAGTGCATTCTGAGGGACACTCCTGGTCGGGAGGTGCAACTGTGGTAATTACCAATAAGCCCTGGTCTAGGAGATGATACCTCAGTGCCCACACTTAAATTTGATTTACACAACAGACATTTTGCTTCAACTTTTTTAATTCAACGGAGTGCATGATCCAATACCTTTGATTCCATTTAATTAGAGCATGTTAATGTACTTCAAACCCCACAGACCACTAAAAACTGAAAGCGTATCAATTAGGCAAGAAGGAGTGAAGTGATGTATGGTTTCGTTTTTGTATTCTACCAACGGGTTGTAGAAATACCAAAAGAGAGCACCCAGGTAATTTATATCTTTAAAGCGCTTCCATGCTAATGGTAAACATATCTACTATTGCTAAGAAAGGGCAATGCCTATGAAACATTCTGTTGAACATTTGTTGTGGAATGCCCTTACATTGATAGGGTACACTTTTATAATGTGTACATGTATAACTATCCAGCACACTCATTTGTCTGATTGGAAATATAGAAATGGTTCATAGCATGCTAATAATTCCAGAGACATTCTGAACAAACAAATATGCTTTTACTTTGTTGGAATGCAGATAGAGAGATAAGTAAACAATGACACTGTTTAAATAAACAGAATTGAGAAATGAAAACATTTAACTTTCTAGGAAGAAAATTCAGAGATTGGGCACTTTTAATTCGAACAATGGGCCCTATTTCATGAGATAAATCAGAGCATGAGTTTACATTTGTGCCCCAATATATTGATGGTAATTGTATAAACTTTCATAGATATATGCTCCAAGTGTTTGGAGTAAGTTGGTGTAGTTAATTCCACTCAATTGAAGTAAAGTGGCTGTTTAAAATTGTGTTTCAAATTGTGGCTTTATTTGGATGTTTGGAATCACCATCAAACATCTATGTTTGTGAGCATTCTCATTGATAGAAAATGAGTCATTAGTTGTGATGCCAGCACAAGTAATGGGTCAACATTGTCCTTCATTGGGAGCCAAACAATCAATTTTTACCGCTTGAATCGCAAATGGTATTGAAACAGAGCAGTCCTAGGCCTACTCAAATGAGGTGGTGTGGGCTAGTAATCACCATTCACAGATACACAGTAATACGACTCAATAAATGACTTCTCCAGCCTGTGCTTTTTCTTTTGAAAAAGGAAAAGTACATTTATTACACACACACTACTCAGTACTATGCAGCAAATTACAAATATACACAAGCTGATGGAAATACATTTGGGTGACATTCTTGTCCCTCCCAATGGGAGATTTAGACAAACTCATCATGTCAACAACATTCACTTGTATGCAGCTGCAATATGTGAGCATACGTTTGGGGGAGAACACTTACTACTGTACATCACTATGCCTACCCCTACCCCTAGAGGATACTAGCAGCATAGACCTTTAATAAAAGAAAAAGCCAACATAAAATATCCTGCCCTGTAAACATAGTCTCTAAGGACCTCACTTTCGTGAATACACACATGAGCATTTATCACCTTTCACCTATCGAGGGTGTCTACCAACATGAAACTTCACCTGGCATCACTTCAGGGAACAGCTGTAGCCATAATAGTATGCCCCAGAGTGCTCAGCAAGCCCAGCTGCAGAGCAAATGCTCCAGTCGGGAGAGTGCTAAAAATGCATGGGAATCCAAGGGTATATCATTTTAGAGTTCCATCCGAAATTAGAGTGGGCACTTATCTTGGGTGGGATGCTGCACTGCTCCTGCATCTCCTGCAATACGTTAGTAACAAGTTGGTGGAAACCCCACTCTCCTGGGTTCACCACAAGTCACAAATGAGTGGTTTTCCTTTTCACATGAAGGCAAAACTAACAACCCCCACAGGGCATTTTGGGGTGCTCCTCTGTGAGAGTGCATTTGAAATAAGTGGCTCTTCCGCTGCTTTGGGGACAGCTGTGGTCGTGGTTTTGTTTACTGCAGCCTCGCACCACAGTTTTATTTTTGTCAGGGTGCCCGGCCCCACTCTTGTACCCCGCATCCAACTTCAGACATTGGAAGGAAGTACAGGGAGCCCAACCCCCGCTGTCCTTCCTGGCTCCCCACATGACCAGCATGTGGGGCTGCTACAGAAGCCAGCCCTTCACTCTGGTCTGCCTGCTCCTGCAGAAGACACGTGCTATGCTGCCAACCTTCCAACTCTAAGTCGGGCATCTCAGGCGTAGGGATGGGGTCTTTGGCCCCTCTTCTCCCCTCCTGGGAGAGGGTGACAGTGCTCCCTTGTACCTGATGTCTTCTCAGGGCTCAGGGATGGGGTCCTGGGTCCCTTTTGCTTCTCATGGGAGATCAAGACAGTGATCTCTTACCTCTATCTTCTTTACAGGGCCCAGGATGAGGCCCTGTGCCGCCACTTTGGAAATGGGGATAGCAATGGCACTCCCATCTTAGCAGATTCCTCCTAGGGCCCCAATGATGGAGTCCTGGGGCACTTCTCCTCTTCAGGTGAAAGCACAATGGTGCTTTCCCTCTTCTTTTTGTTGGGTTCTTGGGGGAAGCACTGGGCACTGGCTCACCCCAGGGGTATAGCTGAAAATGTCAGTGGAGCCCCATGCGCTTCGTCGCCTGTGCCTCACAAAGGGTCAAAGGCCCCCCAACTTCCCTAGGGCATATCTTGGCCCCGTTGGACTGATTTCAACGATTTTGGTATCTTTTTGCTTTGGGTGGTGAGCCCTTGCCACCTGAAAACTTTCCTCAGGCCTCTTGACCTCAAGGGCAACAAACTTTGCAGGGAGTTGGTTTCACTTGCTCCCTGTGCCATCCTTTCACTTTGTTCCTCCTCTGGGCTTCTCTCCTTCCTGAACAGGAGCCCAGTCTTTCCCCCAACTGGTCCTCAGGGGTGCAAGATACCAGTGTCCTTGGTCCTGGAGAAGTGCAACACTAGTATTGAGGTCAATCAGAGGCAGAGTCCCTAGTCAGGAGACGATCAGGGAGTTACTCCTTATTTAACTGCTGCCTACACTGTAATTCTGTAATTCTGTGCCCCTCTCACTTGTGCCCTTTCCGTTTTTTCCTCTTCGCTTTTTCCAGCCGCTCCAGCACCCCTTCCGCTTCCCAGCTGCTGCTCGCCCCTTCCCCTACTTAATGACAGCCGCCGCACAGTTGTGCCGCTGGCGTGCCGAAGGTGTACCTATGGCAAGCCCGTCTCTGCCCGTCCATGATCCATCAGCACCAGAAACCCTGGTTCTCTGAGGCCCCACTGCTACGATTCCACCACCCTCCACGCACTCAACCCCGGAAGACACGCCAACTGTGAAAGATCCGCACCGAACATCATCCACGGACAGTTGTCGTGCTGACACTGCAGTAGGTCCTTCACCATCGCAAAGCCCCCACTACCACCAAAGGCCCGCCCCAGGCACACACCGCCAAAATCCTGACATGCACAAGGCACACACCGCCGAAATCCTGACATGCATCGCCTCAACGTGCCCTCCCGGCACCGATACGCCGTAGAGATCTGGGACCTGATCGTCAGCCTCTCGCCCAACATCGCCTTCTTCATTGAAACCTGGACCAACGCCACATCTGGCCCCGACATCGCCGCTGCCATCCCTGACAGCTACAAGATCCAGAGAAAGGACTGCCCCCGCCACCCAGGAGGGGAACTCGGCATCGCACACAAGGCCCCCTTCTGACTCTCCACTTCCAGCACTAGTGACCCTCACTCCATCACAGAACACCTCCACTTCAAGATCCAGGCTAGCCCCAGGACCACGCTATGCGGTACCCTCATCTACAGACCACCGGCACCTCGCACCCAGTCCGCAAACCACCATTGCCGAGCTCGCTGCAACCCACGCCATCACCTCCATGGACTACATTCTACTTGGGGACCTGAAATTCAACCTTGACAACTGCAACGACCCGACTCCACCACTCTCCTCGACAACCTCGCTAACCTCAGACTAAAGCAACTAGTCAACATGCCCACTCACAGAGCTGGACACACCTTCAACCCCATCTTTGCAGGAGGGACAAATATCCATTACAGCCAGACCACCCAGCCCCGTTGCACGGACCACCATTGTGTACACTTCACCTACAAAACTAACACCACACCCAAGCCCGCCCCACGCCCGCCTAGAAGGAACTGGAGCAAGGTCGCAGAGGAACACCTCAACACCACCCTCTGCCAAGCCCCCCAAGCGCCATTAACAACACCAACTCCACAGCCAAAGAATTTTACCCCTGGATCTCCTGCTGCGCCAACAAGCTCGCACCCCCTCCACCACCATGACAAACAACGCCCTCTGAAGGCCGCTTGGTTCACCACAGAACTGCAAGAAGCCAGGCACTCTTGCTGACCTAGAGAAAACCTGGCAAAACTAGGAAACCACGGAAACTTAGAACAACCACAGAAGCGCATTTTTTATATTAGGTGGTGACTGCAGGCCAGTTATAGACCCTTTTATTGATCGTAAATCCTGGGTACGCTTTATTCCCCATAAAACACATAAACAATTTCTCCATACTATTGCAGAGACTCAACTAGTTGAAGCGTGGAGGTTATGTAATCCTGATCAATCAGAATTCTCAATTTTTCCCCTCCTCGTGGATCCCTATCTCAGATTGATTACATTTTTCTTTCAAAATCCTTGGCCCAGAATCTAATTTCTTCATGCTCCAGTAATAGCTGACTTTTATTTAATTCCTCTCCGCTCCAAAGCATCTAGATGGAGATTTAATAACTATCTTTTACAGGATCCAGTTTTTTCCTCCTCTTTTATATCCTTTGCTGAAGAATTATTTTCTAATAATGAAGATCCCTCTATGTCTCCTGTTACTGTATGGGATAGCTTTAAAGCATCAGCTCATGGGTTTATAATAGATTTTGTGTCTAAGAAAAAGAAACAGTCCTCCATTAAACATAAAGCCCTGTTGTCTTTCATTAAACACTTAGAACACCAGTTCTACACTTCCTCATCGGACTCTACTTTGCAGGATCTTATACACGCTAAGATGGAATTTAATAAAATTTCTATTAACATTGCTTCCTTCACTCTGCTTTGTAGCAGTTCCCGATACTATGGAGGTCGAAATGAAGTTGGCTCTCTTCTTTCTAATTATTTCAAATCTAAGAAAGAAAAAATATTAATTGAATCCATTCACTCATCTGATGGTAAACTTCTTTCCAAAGATCAGGACATATTAGTCGAGTTTACTAAATTCTATAGCGCCCTTTATACTTCTGAGTCACCCCCATCGGACTCACTTATTGATGACTACCTTCATACTATTCCTCCTCCCCCATCTTCTGATCTAGATTTTACTTCTTTAGACATAGATCTTTCATTACAGGAAATCTCCTACTCTTTGAATTCTCTAAAGAAAAATAACTCTCTTGGCCCTGATGGCTTTTCTGTAAAATGTTATCTTAATTTTTCTACTTTGTTATTACCAATACTTTTTAACCTTTCCAACATTTCTGTTCCACAGGGGCAGCAAGTGGTACCTTTCTAGAAGCCTCTATCTGTCTTATTCATAAAGATGGCAAAGACCCCAAATTTTGCAAAAATTACCACCCCCATCTCATTAATAAATGTTGATTATAAAATCTATGCTAAACTTTTAGCTCTATGACTTGAATCCTTTCTTCCTCATTTAATTGGTCCCGAGCAATGTGGCTTCATTAAAGATAGGCTAACCTCTGACAACTCTCGTTTATTTTTCAATGTTCTCAATAAAGCCTCTTCTTTATCTTTTCATTTCGCGGAGATTCCCATTGATGCAGAAAAAGCATTTGATAGAGTAGATTGGTCCTTTTTGTTTAAATCCCTTCCTTGGCATGGTTTTGGTACTAAAATAATTTCTCTCCTCTATGCTACCCCATCTGCTTCTACAATCGTAAATGGTCAAATCCCGCAACGTTTCTCACTTCATCGTGTTGTTAGACAGGGATGTCCATTATCCCCTCTTCTGTTTGTTCTTTCTCTTGAGCCCTCTCTCGTATCCGTCAAAGTCCTTCTTTTTTTGGTTTTCCATATGGGGCTCATCATCTAAAATTATCGGCTTATGCGGATGATATTTTGCTTTTTATTTCCAATCCAGATTCCTCTAGTCCTTCATTATTACAAGAGATATCTGAATTCTCAGAGGTATCAGGCTATAAGATTAACTCTGAAAAAACAGAAGTCTTACCACTTACTAAATTCTGTCTCAAGCAGCAGTTTGAGTCCACTGGCTTTCATTGGAAAAGTTCTAAAATTAAATATCTTGGCATTTGGTTTTCAAATTCTATTACCAAATCGGCGAAAATAAACTTAGATGTTGCTTTGGACCGTATCTCAAAACTCTTCACTTCCTAGAATCCTCTCTTTCTCTCCTGGTGGGGTCGACTCGACTCTAATAAGATGATAATTACTCCCATTCTGTTATATTATTTTTCAATGATTCCAATACATATCCCTGTTACCTTCTTTAAAAAAATTGACTCTCTTCTTTCTAAATTTCTATGGAAAAATAAATAATCTAGAATTTCTTTAACTCATCTTAGGAAACCAAGACTTGTAGCTGGGGTACATTTTCCAGATTTTTGATGATATCACAAGGCTTTCAGTTTAACCCAAGCTTCCTATTGGCTTCTCATGGACTCCTCTCCTTTTACTCCTTTATGTGTTAATAATCAGTGTTGTTTGCTCACCCCTTTCCCCACCAAGGAAGTTCTTTTTTTACTGCTAAAAATGCCCACACATCCCTTCCATTGTTGAAACACACTTGCTCCTTGTTAAAACCTCATTCTCAACCAAAAATAATAGCCAGAAATGCTTTTTTACACTCTCCTCTGTGGCATGATTGTCTTATAACTATTTACAATAGACCCTTATACGGGTCCTCATGGAGAACAAGGGGTATTACCTGTGTTAAAGATTTGTTTGCTAGTACTTCTCCTTGTTCTTTTCCTGTTTTTCAGACTACATTTAAATGTCCTCATTCTTTTTTATATGCATTTTCCATACTTATGGAATTACTTAGTATGTTTTATTCTCTTCCCTCTGATGAACCTTCAATCACGCAGGACTCACTATTAAAAATGTTAACATCAACTCCAAAAGCCTCCTTAATTTATAAATTCTTCTTCACCACGAGCATAGAGCTGATAAAACTAAGATTGAACTTGCTTGGGATTCTGACTTTGAATCCCACTGGAGCACTAATTTATAGAACAAGATTTGGGCTTGGTCGCTAAAGATTTCAAGATCTGCTTCTGCCACTCAATCTACGTTTTATTTATATCACAGATTATAATGCACTCCTACTTCTATAGCTAATTTTACACACATAGATGATAAGAAATGCTGGTCCTGTGATTCTCCTTCAGCAGACCTTTCACATCTTCTTTTTTCATGTCCCCCTGTAATCTCTTTTTTTACACAAATCTAGTCCTGTCTATCTATGCTTTTTCAGATCCACACTTCCATGTCCAATATCCTTCCATTTATGGGTAGCCTTTCAGAATCCATTCCCTTGCCATCCTCTGACAAACGGTTATTTGATCTTATTTTGGCTTTGGCATTTTAACAAATTACGATGAACTGGAAATGTTTGACCAAACTCTCACTCAGGTCATGGTGGAATACTGTATGCCAATACCATAGATTAGATGCTGCTTATGCTTCCCATGTGAATAGAGATGTTTTTTGGTTGCCATTAACTAATTATTTGAATGCAATTTCTATAAATACAGTTTCTATTAATAATGTTTCTATTTGTCGCTCTGAAAATTTCCAACCCCCAAGAATTCCTTCATCTTTGTTCTATTATTCCTCTTCTTTCACTTTTAGTTAGTGCTTTTACTCAACAGTTAATTTGTTCTTATATTATATAATTCTTAGGAGCATAATGTTTTCATAATTATCTAGTACCTATGAATATATGTAGTACTCTCTCCTTTCCCCTTCCCCCTCTCTCCCCCCCCTTTTTCCTTAAAATGTAAAAAGCTTTCTACTGTGATTCTGTTGCCTACTCTATTTGGTTTACAAGTATTTTTTTATAATAAGTTATTGACTTTTATGATTCAATAAAGCATATTAAACTTTAAAAAAGGTTCACCATTAAGTGAGTATATAAAAGGAGTTGTATTATCCCCTTGATTATTGGAGAATCCACACATGCGATTGCCACTATTCGGACATTTGGTAATGTTTAAGTCACCTTCCCATATTATTAAAATGAAAATACTCTGGAAAGATGCAAAGTCTAAAACGAGTTTCCCCATCTCAAGGATTATGGCAATCGGGTGTGCTGAGAAAACATTAAAATAAAAATGTATTAAAATAATATTTTGTCCCTTAGGCAATTTAAGATTTGTAACTTGGGAACAAGTCATTGATGCCAGTATTTTCACATTAAAATTCTAAATGGAACATACAGCCAACTGGCACATGCATCAATGTTGGCTTTTGCGATGCCTAAATAGCGATTTTTAAGGAATGGCTTTTTAGAAATCGCAAAAGCCTATGCATGTAGGAATCGCTATTAAAAAAACGATTCCTAAACATTCTTTAATTGCTACTCGCAAATTGCTAGTCGCAATTAAGGACTGATTGTATTCATTTTTTTCGTTACTTACCTGTAATGGTCCATATACCGCATTTTAAAACCCCCCACCCTGCCCCTTCCCCACCTGATGTCACCGCCCCGGTATAATGCCCTGCACGGCCCGGGCCTGCCAGTAGGTACTCGCAAATTGCTCATGCAATTTCAAGGGTGCAAGGGTGTCAAAATGACACCCTGTTGCACCCCTGAAATTGATCTCTGCACATATGTTGCACACACACATGCCCTAAGGGCATGTGTGTGTGCAACATGAAACTTTGAAAAATGCACAAAAGTGCCTTTTTCACGGTTTTTACAAATTACCATGAAGTCCAACTTCATGGTAATTAGCTACTCCTATTAGCGAAATCTCTAATTTTTTAACTTTCATGCATTGCATTTAAGGAATCCCAATTTGGGATTCCTTAAATGCAATCGCAATTTAAGGAATCACAATTTAGAGATTCCTTAAACTGCGATTTTTGCATTAGGGATGCAAATTGCTGGGTATTCCTCTGCACCAAGTGAGGCATTTCAATGGGTATTGCGTGGGTGTTACCATGCAACATCCATGGATTCTTGATGCATTCCTAGATTTACCAAAGTTGTAGACCTGGAAATGCGCCAAAAACCATCGCCTCTCCAGGCAAGGTGTAACAAGGAGAAATATCTTTATTTCTCCTTTTTCTTTCCTCTTTGTATGTGTACTGCAGAATGAGCAAAAAGGAAAATGCATCAGGGTATTGTTTTTGTGCAGGAAGATGCCCCTTTCTGAACAAAAACAATCCTACATGCAACAGGGGTACCCTTGTATCATAGTGCAAGGATGCTGTGTTGGTGCTAGGCAGCCTAAAGAGCACCAGTGCAGAGGTAAAGGCAGGAACGCACTGTATTGACTTAAGAACCACACATTCCTGCCCTTTCCCAGTCATGCAGTGCTGTGCAGCTAGGTGACCTGCTGCGCTGCACAAAAGTATGGCCCCAAGTGTAGTAGAGCTATCTGTAACTATAAGTACTTCCTTTCACAGTAGTTTGGTAGGTGCAACCCTGGCTACAAAATATTTTGTAGCTGTTATAGCTATGCTCAGCGTACTGATATAGTCTGGTGGGATACCACATGTGCATCACAGAATGGTATTCAAAATATTATTCATGATACACCTATCTTAACATGGACCAGAAGGCTAGTAATTTCTTCTCGCATTATAATGTGCATCCAATCTATATTCCTAAAATCTACTCATTCAACATATTCTATCCTTTTTATAAAGGAAACATGAATATACTCAAACCTGGTGCACTCTCCCTTAATATTGAACTAGAATGTATATTCAAAACAACTTTTTGACCACACTATTTCTCGCTTACCCCCATGTGTCTTACTTGTCCATGGTGGAAACTCTGACCTGAAACAGTGCCGAGATGCAGTACTTTTGTGCACATGGTACTTTATATGTTTTTAAAATGCATTACAAAGATAAACCCTTGTTGTCATAACTGTTATGTTTCATGAAGATTTCAATTTATTTTACTTTTCTGTTTCAGCTTCTTTTCTTTCAGTTAACATACTGCCACTTTGGAAGTTCATTATTTCCTGTTTCCAGATCTGGAAATCACATTCTACTGGCTGAATATCTAATCTCATATTTCAATTATTTATGCTGGCAAGACTCGCTGGTAATATGCTTTGTGCAAAGGCCTCCTAATGAGATTAGTTCTCGTGTTGCCCCTGCTTTCAATATTCCAAATTGAGATTGGTAATATTATGAATATTATAGTATCTTTCCAGAGGTAACTTCAGTGGCTATCTTGGTGGCAAAGATTGTGAGGTGACCCTCATATTTTCATTTTTTTAACAATGACCCAGACATAGCCTGTTAATACAACAAGCAGGATATGAAGGGTCTTAGGCGGCAGTGGAGAGGGAGAGGAGTGTGGGTTTGTATCAGTACATCATCGCAAGAAACACTATGGCCCAATTACGTTTGGCGGTGCGATGGCAGGTGGCTCACCACTGCTGCCCCCCCTCACTGCCCAGAGTCACCGCCACCCAGCTGACAGATTGCATGTGTTGTGTAGTCTAGCGGGTGAGAGGTGTGGTGGTCTCCAGCTGTGCTGTTTAAAAGGCCAGTTGTGAGCCTGAACCAGCACAGCCACTGGACCACCAGTGCACATTCCTGCACAGGAAGAAATGCACCATCTCGTGCATTTCTTCCTTTGCAGTAACTAGGGGTCTAGAAATAAAGGGGGGCGCAACAGGGGAAATAGGGGGCCAAATAGGGCCCCCTTTCTTTCCTTTACTGCCAGACTTTTCATGGAGGAAGTACCTCCATGGCAGTGCTGGTGGTAGGGACAGTCATAATATGCTTGGCGGGGCCTCAGGGCACTACCAGGAATATTGCAGCCCTCAGACCACTGTGGGACCTCCAGGGAATGGCGATTCCCTGGTGGCTGCTGTGGTGCAATGGCTGTCCAACTGCCAAAGTCCTGATAGGGCGGTAGGTCCACTAGTGGACCGCCACTGCCATGCCCCCAAGAGTCTGGCAGTCCTCTGACCCCCTGACTCATAATTAGGGCCTATATGGGAAACAACCAACATTTTTTTTCACAACCAAATTTATTGAGTTTTAGCCATATATCAGGGCCCAAACTGCCCACATACATATACAGGACATTGCAAAATAAAACTCCATAAAACAACCAGAACACAAGAACATTAACAGAGTATCATTAGCCTCCCCCACCCCAGATCATTAAGAATTTCACTATTCAAACCAATAGCATTTTTAAAGACATGCAGAACAGATCAGGATGAAAGAGACAGAGAGGAAGAGAGAGGTTTTCTATCTGGTTGTGTATTAAAAATCTTGGTGAAATTCGACAGAGAATTTACCGTACCCAACTGAGAACACCTGTAGCTGCCTAATACATTTATTAGAGAGGTGTAACACCCCAAACACCCTCTTGAAGCTACACCCTTGGGTACATTACTAGTGTGGGTGCCCCTTTTGGTGTCAATCACTGCGCTGTGAAATACCCAAAAAATTCCTAGCTCTTTAAAAAGACATTTTGTATAAGCAACAGCTTATCTCAGATTTCCTAATCTACCAAGGCAGCAGATTCATATACAACTTTAGCCCTACTTCATTCCTGATGCCTAACAACGTGGTGTCTAGTGTTGTCTTCAAAGTATTGTTATAAGGCTATTGAGGGTCTCATCTTCAGACTAAATGTCAAAAGCTAACTAGTCCATGCTCAATTCCCCTCCCTACTTTGGAATCTTTTTCCTGAATATCTAACCCACTTATAATTAATAATCTCATATTTTGCTGACTTTTTCCACTTTGTGTTGTGAGTCCCTTTAATCCTTTGAGGTTCACATGCATGTAAATGCAGCCGTTTAAAATGTAATTCAGGCAGCATCATATAACTAAGCCACCCTACAGCCACATTAAACAGGTGGAACAATATCATTCCAGATTCATAAATTGCCGATGCTAAAATGTGAGCCATGGGATCACACAATCAGGTTCTTAAATTGTCTTGCGGTATCAATGCAGCACATGAGATATAAGGACATTTCATGTTGTGGGGTATCACAGCATGAAATTCATAATATTGAAATTTATTCTACTCTCCCATGAAGCTTTTAACTGTCAAACATCTCCAGATTTCATCATTATCATCATCATCTTTATTTTGGATTAAAAAATCGAGAAAAGCAGCAAATAATAAGAAATAGAAAAAACACAAAGACAACTTCATACAAAAAGATAAAAGTCTACTGTGGGATTATGTTCATCGTGCAACAGCTGGCCTACATGACACATCCTATTAAAATCACCTATGATTTAACAGTGTTCTATTCATCTGGCAAGTGTTTTGTCACCCTCCACCAAAACATACAATACAATAACATGTAAATCCATTATTTAACCTTTGTAAAATTAACAAAGCACAACGAACTTGCCTAAAACCTAAGTTTCTCAGGATGGGTTTGATAAAAAGTGAACAGGATTGCCAATAAAACATACAAAACAGTAGAAAATGGAGGGTATACTGAGGAATCATAAAGTCACAGCCACAGGACCAATGTTCCTGACAGAATTATACCCTTTAGGTACTGCTAACAGACAATGTAGTTTGTAAGCACAGAAAGATGATCACTATTTGCTAAAAACATAAGGTAAGATTCAGAATATGGTGCACTCTTTAACAAGAAACCCAAAAACTGAAATCTTGGACAGGTCAGAATAATCTCTTTCCATATCTCTGAAGGAAAGAAATGCCTTTCTTGTCCACTCTATATCTATGTTGATGAAGAAAGCAGGGATGCTGAACATCTATTTTGTACCCATAAGTGCTAAAATAATTATTTACATATTTATATTTTTGGTGCTTATGGCCCTATTTATGGTCCTTTCCAATTTTAAACAATCCTCAATTATTGCCCTCTTAAGCTTAGCCTCAGAATCCAAATTGATCAATGATTGCAAAGCCAATACATCAGAAAGTTATGTTAAACATATTTCTTGATGGGTGATATATGAAGGAATACTGTTCGGAAGACAACACAGATGTCATGAAAAAATATTTTCGACAACTTGGACAGAATAAAGATCCCTATACCCCCAAATAGTATAACTGTCATCCACAGCAGACACGCATTTGACCTGATAGATCTTTATCATGGCTTTCACAGACTTATCCCCTGACTTAGTGGGAAATTCAGACTCCATCAATAGATTTGAAAAGAGAATTCTTCTTGGCAGCTAACAATGGGGCAGAAGTACCCAAAGAATCAAACAAAATGCCTACATAAGGGAACACATTCACTCTTGAATTGAACATTTTCTGCATTGCAAACTGAAATGCCTAGATGTAGGTAATTTTGGCCAAGCTACCATATCATAGGATTTTGAGTTCTTTTTGCTAACTCCAGTGAGTCCACAAACTTAGCAAAGCTATCCAGCTGCCGTTGAAGTCCTAAAGTTGTCCAGGACTACAGGACTGCATCATTTGCATAAATTGAGCATGTGTATAGTGACCTCTCGCTAGAGGAACGTCAACACTACCTTAGAATATAAGAGATACCAAAGTATTAATATATAGGGTGAATTATAAAGGGGCTAAGAAACACCCTTGACTAACCCCTCTCTTTATGGGAAAACCCTTAGATCAAGGGCCAATATTATTGTACCTAACCGCAGCCAAAATATATGTTTGTAGGTCTCAAAAGAGAAAGACAATGGGCCTGATTTAGATCTCGGCGGATAGGTTACTCTGTCACAACAGCGACGGATATCACATCCGCAGAAATTACAATCCCATTACATCCTATTCAAATTCAAACATTGATCAGTTGTCCCCTGTCTGGGTCTAAAACTATATAGTATATCAGAAAGGACATGAGGCCCGATTCACCGAACTAACTTACGACAAAATCCTAAACTTACTACTCATGGTATTCACAGAATGCAGTTATGACTGTCCTAAGTTTACATCCGCACTCGGGCCACAATTTCCGCCCCCGGAGTGGAAGCTCCGCACTCCGAGTGGAAGCTCCACACCCGGAGCGGAATTTCTACCATCGGGCCGGAATCTACGCTTCCGGGCCGGAAAACCCACAATGCATAAGATATAGTCAATTAACACCAGATAATGGGTATTCGGGTCCAGAAGCGGAGAATGGTGGAAATTTCGCTCCAGGTGTGGTGCTTCCGCTCCGGTGTGGTGCTTCCACTCCAGGTGCGCAAATTCTGGCCCTGTGAGGATGTAAACTTAGGACTGTCATAAGTGCATTCTGTGAATACCAAGAGTAGTAAGCTTAGGATTTTGTTGTAAGTTAGTTCTGTGAATCGGGCCCATGGTTTTCATCAGCCCAGATCATGACACTGTTCAAAAGCACCCTCCCTATAACTTTCACAACAGAGTCAATCAACAATATCAGCCTATAACAACCAACGTCAGACCTGCCACCTTTTTTTAAATACTGGCAAGATAACAGATTTAGACCAGGTAAAGAGATGGATGGCTCATCTTTTACTGGGCACCCAAATGTGAGGTTCTGAAATAAATAGATAAGGCATGATCCTATCAGGACCCAGGACTTTACTCTTAGACACCTGACAAATTGCATCCGACACCTTTTTGAGAGAGAAACGAATATTCGAGGAGGTCACTTGCTGTGATATAGGTCCAGGTTGATAATCTGACATCGGGCTGTTGCACATGACACTGCAATGCTGAGCCCAGGCCCCAGGAGGGATTTTACAGTACAATAAGGCCTTACCAGATAGAGAAAAAAGTGAAGGATTGATAATTGCCCAGAACACAAAACTATTAGACAGAAAATTCTCTTGAAGTAGCTGGAACCAAGCATCATCCTTAAGAGTTTTTTGACAATTTCTATCTTCCACCTTGAAGTTCTGTCATCAAAGAGGAGGGAGACCATGTTTCAATCCCTACAGGAATCTTAAAATGCTTTCATTAGCTCCCGGAGTGGACTAGAACACATACTATAAAACCTCCTAAACACTATAGTAGAAAATTCATATAGTTACTCAGAACAGTCAGCAGGTCTGCAATCGTCTTAGAAATCAGAATAAAATAACTAAGTATATTTGAGTCAGTCTAATCCTCACCGACTCAGAACAAAGGATAGCATAGCCAACTCAGGCTTTGAACCAATGCTCCACTCCAAAAAGGGGATAACAGCCTTTTTGCCACCAGGGAGCAGATTGAAGGGTTTGCCTCCAATCATTCGCCCTCTCAGGGTTAGAAAGTAACTATACAAAAGGGTTTTTACACAGGGGCAACAAGGAGTGGGTGTTTCCCACCCCAGCTTTTGGCTGTGCCTCCACACCTAAAGGAGCAACACCGTCTGTCTGCTCCCAGGGTTTACCAGAACCAGACCACAAGGGGTCAGAAACTACGCTACACATCAGGGATTATGCTTTGGGACAAAACAATGGGTGAAGACAGTTTGCCCCAGAATCTTGCCATGCTCCCACCCAGAAAAGGGATAATCCCCCATGTTCAATGCAGAGGACAGACAGTTAGCTCGATGCTAGGACTAATTTTTAAATTAAAAGTAGGGTGGGAGACGACCCATCCTGACATCACACTCCACTATCCCTAAAGCCCCAACAGTCTTTCTGCGCCCCTAGAGACTACAGCATTCTCATCATCTTGGCAAGTTAGAGGAACATTTGTCTTTTTTGGGTGTCAATTCCAATTTCCTCTCACTTACGATACTGAATGGCTGCACTATTTGGCCACTGGGTCAGCTAGCAAAAAAGAAAACCTGGACATTTTTAATAGTAGACACCCAGGGGTGTTCAGGGTTGTTTGCCTTGCATGTAATCCCTCACATTTTCTTACCCACAGTGCCCTGAAACATAAACCTGCCTAAACACATGCATTTTCCTCATATTTCTGTGAGGAAAGTTCCAGAATCTACATGGATCCACATATTCCTGCTGCAATTGTCCTGATCAAAACACTGACCCACTCGTGTAACTCGGCCTAAGGCTAGACACACGTCAGGCTCCAGTCACAACATGGAGACATCAACATTTCCTATAAAAAGATGACTTAATTTGGCATTGGGGGTAACTACAGTTTTTGGGAATGGGCTTGGCCACCATCAAGTGAAAACTAGACACCTGGAGGAGTAAATGGCGGTGTTCCTTACATGGATCTAATGACGTTTTTCTTGCACACAGTGCCTATAGACTACAAACTTTGTCTAAAATCTCAATATGTCCTCATATTTCTGTGAGGGAAAGTTCCAGAATCTGCACAGATCCACAACATTCCTACCTCCTGAGATTCCCTCACTTCTAGGGATGAAAACTCGAACCCACTTTTGTTTCTCAGTCCAACGCTGGCCACACAACAGGTTCTAAATCACAACACGGCGGCTTACACATTTCCTGTTAAAAATTACCTAATGTGGAGATAGGTGTAGCTGCAGTATTTGGGCCTGGGCTCTGCTGCCACCCAGTGAAATCTATCAAATCTAGACATTTATTAATTCCAGTCTGGTGTGCCTTGCATGGATCGCACAACATTTTTGTACCCACGAAAACCTGCAAATCTCAAACTTTGCCTAAAATCATTTTGTTTGTTCACATTTAGATGGTGGAAAGTGGCAAATCCACAAAATCACTACCACCCAATATTTTCACACTTTCACCCTTCCAATGTACGTACTGGTATGTTACTTTGTAAATTAGATATCTGAGCAAAAAATTAAAGATGAAAATGTTGCCACCAATTGCTATTTTTCCTACTAGTTCATTATTTTTTTCAGTTCTTAGTTGTTGGGAAAGACAGTGAGTAATCTACACAAATGACCCATTGCATAATTTGGAACGTTTTCCACATTTCTGAAATGTATACAGGTAGATTCATCAAAGACCCGTTTTGCGAGTCTTCAATAGCGATTCATAAGGAATCGCTATTACAGAGTCGCAAAACGGGAATCATGTAGGAATCGCAAAATAAATTGCGATTAATACACATTCCTTATTTGCGAGTAGCAAATTGCTAATCGCAAATAAGGAATAACTCCCCATTCATTCCTATCGGCCTAAAGGCCCATAGGAATGAATGGGGAGTATTTCTTATTTGCAATTAGCTAATCGCAAATAAGATAGCGATTTCAAGGGTGCCAGGGGTGTCCAAAGGACACCCTGTAGCACCCCTGAAATGCAAATTTAAACAGGTGTTGCGCACACACATGTCCAAAGGACATGTGTGTGTGTAACATGCAACAGAAAAAAATGCACTAAAGTGCTTTTAACTATATTTTCGCTATTTACCACGAAGTCAGACTTCGTGGTAAATAGCGACCAAATATTGCGAATTTGCAATTTCCAATTGGTTAATGAATTGCATTTAAGGAATCTCTAATAGAGATTCCTTAAATCCAATTCCTCGCAAATATGCGATTCGCTAATAGCGATTTTTGCATTTGGGATGATGAATTCCAAATGCAAAAATCGCAAAGGGCCAGATTCTCAGGATCTGGCCCTTTGCGAGCGCTATTTAGCTTCATGAATCGGGCTGATAGTCTTTTGGGTTCAACCATAGCTTTCACATTCTCTTCTACCACAAAGTGCACATAGGTAAAAAACATATAAAAGGAAAAATTGACAAGCACTTAGAAAAATACAAAAACTGTGTTAAAATGTTTTCTTACATTTTTGCCTGTTAATGAAAGCTGCGAACATTGTGATCACAGTGAACCTTTTGTTGATGACATTTGTAGGGAAAAAGTCATAGACTTACTTGCACAGCACTTTCTTTTTCATTTTTCAAACAAAAACAAAATGTCTTTTATGTTTTGGATATTTTTTTTAGTTCTCTCCAAGATAATCCACAAACCATTTAGGATCCCCAAGATGTAAGAAAAAAGGACCCAAATTTAGCCTGGCTGCATTTTGTGGTAATAACGTCACAAAGACTTAAGAGCAAACTGCCCGAATCCTTCACAAAAGTGCTTAACACCAGAGGGGGAAGACTCAAGTAGTTAAAAATACATCATTTCCTCTCTTTGACACCCAAAAGCCTGACCCCCACCCCTCCTATTTGACACCCTCATGTCATAAGATAACATCATGCATATGTTAGTGTCATTGTAAATTGGGAAACAATTTAGAGGTCACCCAGTCATATACATTAAAAAGGATTTTTTTACTTGAAGGCTGTTATGACTCTATAAAATTGACCTCTTCATATAATACTGAAAACAATGCCTCATTCAACTTCACTCCCTATTTTGCTATATAGGTTTCATTTTTCCCCTTAGTGAATTTCCCTTCGACATATCTGAATTGTAAGTAAACTTTTACCCAGTTCCTCAGAAATTAGCAGGTGTCAGGCTTCTAGCATAACCTAACAAGAAACTCCTTTATGCCGTTCTCTTACTTTCACATTTAGGAATAATACGGCTACCAATCCGCTAGAATTTTCTCGAGTTGACTGCATAACTGAAGGCATAAGTTATGAATTATTTATTCCTAAACGTAAAGACAGGTACTTTGGTGTATCAATGTTTCCTAATATACAGGTATGTCATCCAAATGGCTCTTTATAAAATCCTATTCTATATGTAAAACCAGAAAACACTTCATATAGCAACCAGTACAGAGAAGCAGTGTCTTTTGCGTATCCTTTTACCTGCAGATTGAATTGGGGCCTGGCGTTTACAGATCCTGCAACAAATTGGAAATAGACACAGGAAGGTTAATATATATGGTAGAAGCAAACTGTGTCCCTTAATATGTGATAGCCTGAAGGTCTTTAAACATGATCAAGATCACATATCACAACTGTAGGTACAGCACATCTAACAAATATTGTCAAAATCTCAAAACGCCACCTGAAAATAAAAAAAGTATCACAAAACAGGAGCATGCATGTGTACCTTAATGTGAGCTGAAGGACAGATACATACTTTCAGTTGCATATATGGCAGAGGGACATCAGTTATTTTATTGTCTATTATATAAGTGTTGAAGATTAATGCTAAATGCCCCCTAATCAAACAAACAAATAAACACACTCAATGAAAAATTCGATGACAGAGCCTGTGGAAATAATATACAAAAAACATGATTTCTGTCCTGAAGTAACTATGGCTAAGTTTCTCTTAAAATTCAGGTGCAAAAAGGGTTTTTTCATTAAATAGAAAAAGGCTCTCCTTCAACATTTGTTGGGATCTTAGCAGAGAACTCAAAAGGCCATGATTTTGCAAAAGGCCATACTGTCAGCACATACATTAGCTTCTTGATCACTTATAAGCCTGCAATACAAATATAAGGGCATTCCTCAGCTTGCATGAGTCAACCCTCACCAGTCTAAACAACCAATGGTGTTGACATGTAACTCAATATTGATTCTTGAGTTAATTTGTGGAACACACCACTAGAGTAACAGTGAAAAGGATAACTTCAAACCTGCCATCACTAACCTGGCTGAGCAGGTTTAAACTACAAATCCGTACTGTCAACATACCCCATTTTGGTAGACCTAAACCCTCCTTTGAAATATTAATAAGCCACCCATAAGTAGCCATTAAACACCCCTAAGTTAGGGTGTATTATATTTAAGAGTAGGAATGAGTCGTGCCCCCCAGGTTGGACCCTTCGGTGGTGTTAGAGTGTACTCTTCATGTCCCTCAAACTGCAAGAAGTGGGACTTAGAACCACCATCCAAGCCTCAGCCATAATGTGAAATTTCCAGTCAAGCTCACATTGCTGGTCTGCCCCACTGAAGGATATCCAACTTTCCATAACTTTTCAAAGTCCAAACATAGAGGCATTCACTGGGACCGATGTCAGGTAACCTCTGATCAACTTCACAGCCTCCTGTGCATGAACTTCAGTCTTTGCCCATTCAGAGCTTTCCTGCATTTGTTGACAACCACACCGGAACACAGATTTTCAGCAACCCTCTGTCATTGAGTTCTGCCTTGGATCCAGCAAGCAGCTTGCCCCACGTTGACACAGCGATGACCACTTTTTCTCCATAAATGTTTCTAAGTCAGAAGGTAAACTCTCCACCGGGTTGAGCCTGGTCCCTGTTTCTGACAAGCGCTCCATTGCGGTCAGCTCTTCACTTTTGACATCGCCCAGGTCTAGTGTGACCAGTTGCCCGCAGTTGCTGCTTTGTGCTTTTTGGTAGTATATTTAATGAAAACTTTAAACATGAATCTCTTTGGTTCCCCTTTTAGAAGTTTTGTTGTTTGAGAGTCTTTTTATTCATTAAAGTATTTTCTATTTTCAAAAATAAAAGCTGGATTTTTTATTGTGTTGTAATTCTGACTTTTTCAACTGTTTTGGTACTTTTTAATTGCTTTACACATTTTCTTAAGTTAAACCTGTATGATGTTTGCCATATATACCAGACATTATTAGTGACATTATTACTTTTGATTGACTACCATCTGCCCCAAAATAAGAATCCGCTTTCTCACAAATATCAATATGCTTCTGTTATTTCAGCACCAAGATACCCTTCAGAGTAAAGTATTCTTTACAGATGCACATTATATTATGTTACCCATTCTCTTGCCCACCCACTTATGCAATGACTGTTCACCTGTTTACCCGCTCACAAACGTGTTTATTCACTGATGCATCCACTTAATTCCAGATTGAAAAAAGTTAGCTTATAAAAAGGACGGAACGATTGGCTTTGCCAATGCTTGTCAACTTTCCTATCTCCAGTTAAGCAGCTAATCCAGGGACACCCATCACTGAGCGTGCGCTGACAGTTCCTTATATCATGCTGGGGCTCCCATTCCCAAGTTTAATTCTGTGATCTTATTTTTTTATCTTTTGAAAATGTTTATATTGGTTTAAGTATAACACAACTTAAGGTGGGATACATGGACGAGCCCTAGAACTAATTGTTAGCTCAAAATGATTTGTTTGCCTTTTTTATCAGTTCATCTGATTATGCAGATTTTCTCCTTTCTGCCTTTCCCAATGAACCCAGTTCTCAAGCCTGGCTGCCCTCAAAGAACATAGGGTCATATTTATGGCAGTGTGGTGCAGTGCAGCGCAGCAACTCACCTTGCTGTGGTATGCTGCACTGCATCACTGGAAAAGGTAAGGAATGCACCATATACAGGGCATACTGTGCATCCTATCCTTTCACCTGAGCTGCCGCACAATGGGCTGCCCAGCACAAAGAATGCAGGATTGTTTTTGTGCAGGGGGACACACATTTCTGCACAAAACAATCCTTAGAGGTGTATTACTAGATCTATGTGTGCTGCAGAATGCAGGAACAAGGAAACCTAAAGATAAAGATATTTCCCCTTGTTACCCCTCTCCAGGTGAGGGGTATCTTTTCGGTGCAGTCTCAGGTTTACCAGGTTTGGTAAATCCGGAAATGCATCAAAAACCATGAGAGTTGTGTGGGAGCACCCAGGCAACACCCAAGGAACACCCCCCTTACTCAGAGAATTGCAGCTCAGCAATTCGCACTACATTGCACTACGCAGCGCGGTGCAAGAGCGATGCAAAGCGGGTTTTAGATATATATATATATATATATATATATATATATATATATATATATACATATATATATATATATATATATATATATATATATATATATATATATATATGTCTCTTGTTTTGTTTTCCCAAGTGAAATGGTGTAAACAGTCCTTCCCTTATAATAGGAATATAAATTTGATCCACTCCACTTGCTGGTCCAGATAATTGGCTACAGACATTGCAAATCTATTATGACTTCCCTCCCCCAAGTGAGGGCTGAAATCGATCACCATCACTGAATTATGAGTGACTGGCCTGTCTCTGTCAGGCTCTTCAATTTTCTTTATTTTTTAACTGTCAACATCTGAATGTCACCGCTGTTCCTCATCTCTTTTTGCAAATTATAAATTATTTTGGCAGTCTGAAAAATCGCCATGAATAACTTTTTTTCCATCACCAATCCATTTTGCGATAAACTGTCTTTTTTTCCTAAATAAACATTTATTCAATATTTTTTTCAAAGAATCAATATTTTTCAGGTGATTTTCTTTAAAACTTAACTTTTAAGGTAAGTATTATTCGTTTTGAGGCAAACAAAATAGCTTCAGAATTATTTCTCGGACGGAATATTAGTAGCAAATGAGCTACAAATTCGAAAAAAACGAATGCAGAACAAATTCCACCTATTTAATCTTTGGGCACCTTAAATGTTCCCATTCCTATTTCTGAAGGATAACTTTCGTTAGAGTGCCTGATATCCCCCTCTAGTCTTATGTACTCATGTTGCATAATAATACACCATTACCAAGAAAGAGCACCTACCCGAGACCAACTGACGTATAAAGATATCAAGATAATGTTATTCATTTATTTATTTTATTTGATTTATATAGCGCATTATAACCCAGGGGTCTCTAAGTGCTTGTTACCACAGGCTGGCGCTACCTAAAGGCCTATAGAGCTTGGGAGGAGTTAGTCACATGGCAGTGGTAATTGTGCGGTAAGTACATGCATATCTTACATCAATTTCCGCTACCAACGGTGATCAATTATTCCGTTATCGATCACTTTCAATTGACGAGAAAGCACCCACCATAGCAAGCTTCTATATGCACAGCACCACCACATGTTTTACGTGTGCAAGCGATTTAACTCATTGTCAAAAGAGATATGTTGTTTGAGAAGTTAACTAAAAAGCTCCAGATGTGAGTAGGGCTGGAGCAGAGAGAGGAATACAAGGAGATATAGCTAGAGAGAGAATCACAAAAGTATGGCGAGGCAATAGAGGAAAACATTGATTGGTATTAGGAGGAGGGTGTAAATATAGACAGACACAAGATCGACAGAGCACAATGTTTAACATGTTGGTATTTAGATGTATGGATGGCTCGACAGACAGATACAGAGATGAGTAGGTGAATGGATGTGTGAGTGGTTAGCTGGCAAAGGAAAAGATGGCCCATTGATCTTGGCAGTCCATTCAACCCAGGAACACACGCACACACCACACAGATAAACACAAACATACTAACTAAAACATACAGCATACATGTACAGATGCTGGCCACAAAATAACTCACATGAGCCACACATACACTAAAAAGAACACAGGTAGCAGTAGATCGCATTATTATTATTATGTTTCTTATATAGCGCCTGAATCGACCCCCAAAGGGGTATCTCCACGCTTGCCTTGAGAACCTGTCCTGAATTTTCCCTGTGAGATAGCCCCTACAGGGTATCCCCAAGGTGAAAGCCAGGCATCCCGCCACGGGGTGCCGTTGTGGAGATTAAGCAAGCTTAATGCCCAGAGTTGCAGAGTGTGAACCCATGATTAGGTCAGGCACCGAAGTGAGAATTATCGAGTCCATGGACATTTGAGCTCAAGACCTTGCCGCGTCGGGAATTGAACCCTGGTCCCAGGTCTGACCTCTGCTTCAGGGTCTGCCTGCTCTAACCAGTGAGCCACACTTGTCCACATTCTCTTTTTTTATCAAGGAAAGACTGCTTCACCGTCAGCTGAGTGGTACCTTTTCTCTTTAGTCAGAAGCACATCAAGTTTCAAGCAATCTTCAGTAATACAAACAGGACGGAGAAAGGTTCACTTTTACAGAAAACATAAATGTTAGGAACAGCAATTCCAAATTCACTCATGAAAAGATCCTGAATACAGATACCATGAACACGCATTTACTGAGTACAGTAAAGGAGGGCGACAGGGTCGCCATATTCCCTCACATATGTGCACCAAACCCTCCTTTGACACACAGACAAGCCTTCGCCCAACTCTTGTTTCCAGTGTGTGGTTGATGATTCCTTGGTGGCTGCGCACTATTTTGCACACTATCAGGTGGATTCATGAAGAGAGGAACAATATGGCGGCCTGAAGGCACGACCCTGCTCGGCCTAATAAGGAGGATTTTCTGAAGTGGAAAGGTACAAGGTACCCTGTGAGAGCGTGTTGTGGCTGTGATTGGTGAAAACTGGGGAGCAGGCTTGCTATAATAATACAGAGGGAAGGGATTAAGAGCCCTGCGAATCAAAGTGAGTGCAAGTGGGTGAGCACTAAGCTTGGAGAACCCAGTGAGAATAAAGCCTCAACCTCTGGGGTCAACGGGTCAGTGATGGGATGGATGTCGGAAAAAATAAGAGTCTTTAGTTAGACCCTCGTTGAATTCTGGGAGGGATGAAAGAATGGGTTCAGGGTTTAAGATAACATATATGAGTGAAACATAATGGGGAGTAACATGGTTCTCCAAGCTGATATTCCTTCTTTTCCCCATGCATGGAAGGATGGACCAACAATAAAAGGCACATGTACAATCATTGACGCAAGCACACACAGACCAACTCACAAAGTAATGCTCATGTTATATGCAGAGATACATGCATACGCTTATTTACTCACTGGCAGGTATGTAGCCATACACATATATACACTCACATTAGATTTAGAGGAAGGAAATCATTTATGACAGGTCAGTCGGGCCTTGCTTTTTATCACAGAGACTGGAGCAAATAAAAGGTGAGTTTATGTTGGAGCCACTCTGTATTGAATATAGTTGGAGTACAGCAAAATGGGATGATGGAAGGCAGCAAGAGGGTATCGCATATAGAAAGGCAGGAATGGAACACAAGGGTGTGAAGAGCTATAGAAAAAATCAGATATCAGGCGAGAGAGAGGAATTGAAAACCAGGGTAAAATGTATCCCAGTTACACACATGCACAAGCAGAGGGCAATGCGCCATCGTAAAAACAATTCACTGGAAAGAGTTTTTCAACCATCAAACCCTTTTTGGAAGAACTAAAATACAAAATAAAATCAAAAGGAACTTACAAAATGCGAAACATAAGCTAGAAATTGTCGACGCAGGACCTTAAATCCTGCTCTGTATGTTGCAATTTCAGGAATATAGGATTTTACTTTTTCTCAGATGAAGGGAGAAGGTGTTGTCTAGCAAGAACATGGCAGGAGTGTGTTAAAACGAAGTATGGAAGCGCTGTCTATATTAACACAGAAGAAGTAGTACAGACTACGATTCAGGGGCTGTCCTATCTATGCCACATACCCTAACTCCATCTACTTCTTCACCTCTAACCACTCTGCACCTCAAGGTCACTAACATATTCCTTAGCATTGAATTCTAGGAGGGCTAAAGTAACACACTAGATTGCCCTCTAGGGACCTGGAGCACCGACGCTGGGGCACATTTTAGTAGAAGACTATTATGTGCTAGTGTCCTTAGCAGGCAGGGAAGTCTTCCTATTGTGTTTATAGTAGTTTAAAATCCATATTTTGAAGTGTGGTTAGTTAGCACCTCTAACATGCACCACAGTGTCCCTTGAAGAACAATGCAGTGTGGCTGGATATTTACTCACGGATGCAATGTAGTGTAGCATGGAGTGACAGTGCCAATGAGATGCATGCAGTGTGCAAGAGTATCATCTGTGAAGGGCAGTGCATTATTCCTTGAGATGCAAAAGGATTTTATAGCTTAGTGCTTCTAGTTTAGAGTGTACTGTGGTGGTGCGTTGTCCGTGTAGGGTTCTACTGAGGGATAGCGTCCCCTAGATGTACCTCACTGTGGTAGATAGTCTGTTTATAAAGTACTGATGTGTGGTGTGTTAACTTCCATGGACCACAGATCAGGCTGATGTGTTAGTGTCCTCAGGATATACCGGGGCAGGTTGGTATCAATGGGATTCAGTGCAGTGTTGCAAGTTACCCACTTTTGGGTACATTTTATATTATGATAGTTAAGTATACATAGGATGCTGTTTTGTAAGCTATAATCAATAGGATGGAGTGTAACATGACAGAATGCTATCACTGTATCCATTATTGGCAGTTTTTCGAAGATACAGTTCAGTGTGATGTGTTAGTGCCCTTAACATATGGTGCGATGTGGATGGATAGTTGCCCTGGTATGCACTGTAATGGGGTTAAAGTGAATCGTGGATGATTTGTGTCCCTGGGACACAGGTTGTACATGCATGGGTCAGTGGCTCTGAGATGCCTTTCAGTGAGGTAGGTTGGTGCCCATGGTTTTACTGCAGAATGGTGAATTGGTGTAATAAATTTCAATGTATTGTGGTGGGTTAAGGTCCTGAACAGTTCGGCGAGGTATGCATCATTCAGTGATGCAGAATTACTATGAGATTAAAAGGCATTCTATGAAACGGGGAAAAGGGGCAGTTTTTTTTTACCAGACAGGTTTCAGCATAACATTCCACAACTTTGTGTGAGCGAACATTCCTCCAGGTTTGACCTCAAGGTTTTGTTACTATGAACAAATGTGGTTATACCACCTGAGTTACTTCCACCTTAGCTATAATACCAATTTGTGTGGAAGCTGTTTTTTCTGCCCAAAAGCATATTAGTAGCTCAATTGTAGTGTAGGCATTATTGCCCAACACATGCAGTTCAGTGAGGTGGAATCGGGTTGTTTTGGCTCAGCTTGGTTTATGGGCTTATTTTTCCAAAGAAGTAAGTGAAATATTTTTCCTTTAGCCAGAACAAAATACACAGCAATCATTACTCCACAATAACGCTATCTTACATCCATTTATACATGCATTTATATTGATCAATAATTGCTGTATATATTTAAGCTGGCATGGAAAGCTAAAGCTGTATTTTCTAAATCCTAAAAAGGTGCCTAGAATTCTCTCCCCTTTTTCTAAACGTGTGCCTTTGAATCAGCCTCATGTTGCGAAGGTTAAAGAAATTATACTTACCAAGGTAGCAACTAAGCACCATAACAACGAGAGTAACGAGCAGCTTCATGGTGAGTTAGGAGGTTGGGTACTGAGCCTGTTGCTTCAATACACAGTTTAGTCTCAAACTGATTCTATACAGGCGTTCATCCTACCTTTATACTAGAAGATGCTGTTCTCCTCCCAGTTTCATGGGACGCTTCAGTTTGCTACGTCAACATTGGCTCCCAGAATGTTTGCTCAGCAAAAGACCAGAATTGCCAAAAACACACCCCTTTCCATGCCTAGTTGATTTATAAAATATATTTAACATTTGTGTCAGGATTCATATTACTGAGTAGAAATTATTTGTATATTTTTTTTAATGATACCAATCTTTATGTTTCCACATCCACAAATCCCGAAACATCCCGATTTACACTTTATTTTCAGTTTTATGATTTGCCTACAGAAGGATTTACCTGTTTGGCGAGGTCTCATTTTTTTAAAGCTACTATCACCACAACAGTTGTGTGTTAGAAAGCATAGCAAGCGAAAGCCCCCTGTTTTGTTTTACTTGGAGAAAAATCCCATTTACTAAAAATGTTTTGCCACAAAATTTTGAAAAATTAAAATTGACCTGTGACAAAGTATATTGACAGTAAGGAAAAAAATTAAAGCCAGGCCCAAATCACAAACATGCAATGTGGGTAGTTAATGATTTTGGAGCCTAGCTCAACAAGCACCTAGGCAAACCCAGAAACCTGCAAAGTTTTGAAAACTAGATAACCAGGGGTTTGTGACTTGCATGACTCTCTCTAGTTAATTTTACCCAGAAACCTTTGCAAACCTCATTTTTCTACTAAAACAAAACATTTTCCACATATTTTTATAAAGAAAACTTCTGTAATCTGTGAGGAGCCACACATTTTGTACCATCCAGCATTGCCCCAAGTCTGCCGATAAAAATGCTATCTCCCTTCTATGGGTAGGCCTAGTGCCAATAGGAGGAAATTAACCTATTCCACAGAAAACGCATCCTTTTCTTCCAATATGGGTACCTGTGGATTTTGGCCCTAGCTCAGCCAGGACCTAAGCAAAACTACAAACCTGCATAAAAAAAAAAAAAAACAACCAGGGGAGTCTAGGAGTGAATAGCTTGCCTGGCTCTCACCAGGTATTCTTATCCTGGTTGCCTAGTTTTCATAAATGTGTGGATTTGTTATTTTTCCCTGGGTGGTGCCACAGACAGGACCCAAATTCTACAACTACCCAAATTGAGAAAACAGGGTGGTTTCAGTGGAAAAATTTGAAATGTCTGTTGGAAAGTGGATTATTAGTAGCGGTAAATATGCATCTACAACTGGCAATAAGGCCACTACCACAGTCTCGGGCTCAGAATAGGTCACAGAAAATTATTCCCATGCTCAACCCTTGATAGCTTTGCTGTGAGCAGGCAGACTTAACTTCAGAGACAAGTATGTAAAACATTTAAAACACCAATTAAGTAAATAATTAAGACACACAGACAATAAAAAAATCCAACACCAATTTATACATATAACACATTTTTATCATTAAAATGCCCCCAAAATGAAACAAGTCCAATGTAGGGAACTGGAGATATCAATTTTCAAAGATTTACCACTATATAGCACATAGAAACCTAAAGACACCTACTGGGACATCTGGTTGTGCTAGACTGGGACAAAGTCAAAGTTTCAGGTGAACACAATGTAGTCCTGCGCAGCTACACCTCGCGGTAGACCTCGGTCAAAGTTTTTACCTTCTGACTTAGAAACTTTCCTAAAACTTTTTCTGCCAAGGTCCCTGATTGCTCTCCATCAGTCCAGATTCTGTGAGGGTTCGCCGGCCTACCTTTTGGTCAATCTATGGAAGTCGGACCTCCAGAGCTTTCCAGAGGGAGGAACGAGGGAGCCAGGTCAGCTCGTGGTTGAAGGTGGGCGGCTTGACTCTCGCGATTTGAGCTGGTAAAGTCTTTTTTAACTTTGGGCTTAGAAACTTTGCAGAGATTTTTCTCCCTGGGTCCTTTGATGCTTTTCACCAGGCCGGGTTCAGTGAGGGTTTGCTGCTTGGCTTTCAATGAGCTACCGGTCAAACTCTTATGGAGCTATTTTCCAAGGTTACTCCAAACTTTGCCAAACTAGTGGAACTTTTTCCTGAAGTTCCTTTTGAGGTTCTAAAGTGTCCAAAACACAATCCAAGGGTCTGGAATCTCCAAGATGGTCCTTGAAAGTTTGGGAGTTCAGTAACCACAATCCACTTGGAACAAACCCTTACAAATTCACTGGACATACTCAAGGCTGGAGTTTCTTGGTGGTGATGATCCAGGTGAGCACTATTAACATATATCTTGCAGGGAGTCCACTTTTTATACCTCTTGAAGCAAGTTAGGTCCAGAGGTCTGTAGTTCCAGATTGTGCAGCAGGCCTAGTCACAGTCGCAGTGCAGGGCCTGGTTGGTGCAAATCAAACTTCCAGCATGGACCTTTCTTCTTCTCTTGATTCAAGCAGCAGATCTGGGAGCTCTGCCCCTCTCACTTATTCAGTATTCTCCGGGGTCAAACGGGAGGGCACTTCTGTACAATGAAGTGCAGCGCAACACCAGAGAACATGACCATTTCCTCCAACGCGTGGCAAAATGGTCTCCCAGAAAGAACTTTTCTTCCAAAGTACAATATGGCTGAAGTCTCAGCAGAGAAGCAAAAGCTATCTAAACCAACCTCCAGGATGGCTCATTTCCATAGGGCCCCTCCCTACTACATCTTCAAATTTCTTCCTTGAGCCTGCCATCTGTCTGGGTTTAGAGTGGAAGGGGTAGATGGACCTGGCTGTCTCTTTCTACCTTTGAAGCTGATGCTTTACAACCCCTTCCCCCTGCTCGGGCATTCCTCTGGAGCAGGGTCCTCTTCAAAGAGATAGCCTTTCTACCTGGGGTGCTACTTATCACTTCATCAAAGCATCCTGGCTAACCCACTTAACTCTGACCAATCAGGGCAGACCACCAGAAGACTGAATTTTGGCTTACAGACAAGAAAGTGTTATAACTTCATTTCTGTATATTTTAGGACATATTCAATAACAGCATATTGTTGGATTTTTCAATACCATTCTTCTAAGTCCTTGAAAGGAATTATTTGGTTGTCCCTTGCGATAGTTATGAATTCATTAACTATTGCAATGTTAACCTATGTGGCTGGGGATCTACAATGGGGAAAATGAAATGTCCAATGCTTTTACAAGGACCCTGCTTAGATCTTCCCGGCCCCCACCCCTGGGACAACTAGAGCAAACTTTAGGGGTCCTGAATATACAAAACTGATGTAGGTATTCACACTGCTGGGCTTCTAGCACAAAAGTCAATTTTGGAAAGAGCTTTACTACAGTGAGGGACATGAAATGTGAAATTTCTCTAACCCAGAGCAATACAAAACCTCTTTTATAAGAATCATCCTTATAAATATTTTTTTTCAATTTCAAATAAGTCTTTATTTCGACACATGTTATAAAAGACTGCACACAAAATATAAATTCACATTTTAAAAAGGGCTGAGACACAACAATAAAATCCCTAAAGTATCTGGGACACAGAATTCCTACTAAAGCCTGCAAATTTTCCATTTCAGTATAATCATTTTTATATTTGTTTTTAAAAGAAACACCATACAATTTAAAAACCTAGTCAATAAATTAATTTAAAAAAGAATTTCGAGGTCACTAGACATTTTATAACCCAATGTTGGTAGTATATACAGTTAAAACAATTATTAACCCAGGTTCAATTAGAACAACACAACTTTCTCCTCCTTATATCCCACATCCAATGCAGGAATTTAGAAACATGGATGACAATACTTACAGAGCAGTCTGTTTTAAAAAGCCTTAATGCTGCTGTCCCACTAGTAATACCTTTCAACAAACATATTGACTTTAGTCACTTTTGGCGTGGTAGTTTGTACTCTGGGCAGATAAAAAGGATGTGGGCTAGGCTCTCCGGCTGGGTAATACAGAATGGACATGATAGGTTTTTGCCTACAAGCCATTTGCCTGTGAAAGCATTATGGGGAAGAGTGTCCACCCTGTACTGGTGGAACCTTTTCCTATCTTCAGGAACTGTAATAATGTCCCAATAGCTTTCATAAGCTGGGTCCTGATTGAGCTCTAAAAAATCACTTGTTAGTGTTGGGCCAGTGCACATTTAGAAGTTACGCAATGACACCATTGACCAATAGTGCTCTTTTAGGACCTTGCGTGGTGGAAAGGTGTTGGCTGATGGATTCTCCCACAGTATACCCAGGCCCATTGCATTGTAGACTGCCTTAACTTCCCTAAACCAGGGGATTCTATTAGCTCTGTCAGTACACCGGACTTCGAGGAGGGCCTGGGCATACTGGGAGAGTTCCAGTGTTACCCAGAGCCTCCTCCAGTATGCCACTGGTCTATACCTCGCCACATCCTCCAGCCTTTTGCATCCCAGATCGTAATATATGGGTAAGAGAGGCGTTGAAGATGGTAGGCCAACTAATCCCCTCACAAACCTATTTTGGGAATTTACTAATGGAGTTATGTTACTGTGACCCCATCGTTCAGCCCCATATAGGATGGATGCACTTATTTTGGTGTTATACATTTTAAGTGCTGGGGCTAAAGATTTAGTAGATGAACATCGCAATTCCTTTAGTAAAGCTCCTGCTAGTTGGGCATGTTTAATGGTTAGGTGGTTAGTGTGAGGTTTCCATTCTAGCCTGGAACCCAGTGTAATACCGAGCTAGGTAAATGAATGTGTCTGTTCCAGCGGTTCACCATCCATGCTGACACGTCCTTTCACAAACTTATGTTTGTGCATGACCATGAATTTGGTCTTTGACACGTTGATGGTGAGGCCGTAGTCTTTACAGAAGATTACAAAACGCCCAATAGACTTCTGTAGCCCCTGTTGTGTCTTGGAGATTAAAAGGATGTCATCAGCAAACATCAACAGGGGTACCGACTCTCCATTCAACTTAGGGGCGTCCGTGGGGTGGTCTGTGAAGTAGTCAGTAACCCTGTTGATGTATAATGAAAACAACGTTGGCGCCAAGACACATCCCTGTCTTACCCCTCTAAGAATTGGAAACCTATCTGTTGTTTGTCCTTGTTCTCCCCATCAAACCTGGGCAAAATTGTCATTGTGTAATTTAATTAAAAAGGAAAGTACCTCCGGCGGCATGCCTTGTTCCCTGAGATGCGGCACTAAGTCGAAAGCCAACTTAGGGTCGACAAATTCTGCGTATAGAGTGCCACCTTCAAGAACAACCCACCGCCAGTAAATCATGGCAAGTCTAAAGACCTGATCTACAGTGCTCGTGTGAGCACGGAATCCAGCCTGGAGAGGCGACAGAACATTAGCCTTACCAATCGAGTTCAGGATCCTTGACAACACGAGCCTTGCTACCACCTTCTGGACACAGTCTATCAGGCTGATTGGCCTGTAGTTTGCGGGGTCAGAGCGGTCTCCCTTCTTAAATATGGGGATTATCACGGCTCCCTTCCAGGTGTCAGGTATAGGGGAGCCTTTGGTGTTGGCATTTACCAGGGACTGAATATAGGGTGCCCACACGCCTTTCCAGTGTAGGAATAGGTCTGCAGGCACGCTGTCCGGCCCTGGCGCTCTGCCCTTTGGAACACAGTTAAGGGCGGATTCGACATCCTTTATACTAAAATGTAAAGTCGTGGTGTTTACAGCAGGAATGAAACTATTGGGGCCTAAACCAGAGTCAAGGAGCGGGCAGGCAAACTGTGTCTTAAAGTGCGTAACCCACACGTCTAGAGGGACATGATTATGTGGATGATCCCTGGGGCGCCCCTTCCCCCATTTCACCAGGTCCCAGAATGCCACCATGTTCCTGGTACTACTTGCTTTAACTAACTCTGAGCAGTATTGGTCGTCCCAGGACCGTTTTGCTTTCCGCTGAACATTCTTAAACATCTCTCTTGTGGCTCATATTAGATCCCTATCTTTGGATCTTATTGCCGCAGCTAAAGATTTATATGCGTCCCTGCAGCTTCTACCATACCATGACTCAGCCTTCATTTTGGGTTTACGTTTAGGACCACTAACCTCCTTAATAAAAAGTCTCTTAACCTTTTAAAAAGGATTGTATGAATAGGAATGACCTTAGATATAAAGTCTAGGTCCAATGTACACTCCTGCAGCTCGATTGTGGCTTTTACAGCTAGAACTTCCATTGTGGGTAAATGTTCTTCTTTAAGCAAACAATCAACCCATTTTACCATCCTGGTGTCATTTGAGGGGTGTTTATCTAGAGAAATGGGTCCAGCGACTATCGACGTTCCACCATGGAACTCTGCTGTTAATGAGAGTGGATTGAGATCACTCTCCACCCGTTTTACTATGACAATATCTTGAATTGATGACCTGAACTCAAGATTAAAAAGAATATAGTCTATCCGACTACTACGGGCTCCGTTGTCGAAAGTGGAATCGCCATCGCGGTCAGATTTAGTTCTGCCATTAGCTGCCCTTAACCCCTGCTCTAGGCATATGGTTTTTATCTGCAGGACAGCCTGTGTCCATCGCTTTATGGGGGTATTGGTCAACTGAGGGATATCCCATTTATTGTCTTCCTCAGTTGCTAGTTCAATGTCGTTGCTGTCCAGGGGTTCAAAACAGCAATTGAGGTCTCCAGCTATCAGCATATTTCCTTTACCATTGTAGTAGCTAAGATAGGAGTCCAACAAGGAAACAGTCTCTGATGGTTTTCCCCCCGGTTTGCCCCTTGCATATATATTAAATATAAACAGATCTCTAGTTCTTGGGCTTTGTATAAGTATTTCATCACTCATCCCTGGGACATCTAGGAGAGGCCCTTGAGAAACCTAATATGTCAAAATATTGTAGTTTATCTATTTTTAAGTGCCCCTAACACCAAAATCGAGATTGGACACAATTTACATTTAAAAGCAGTTCTGTAACACCGGGCTCTCAGCAGTGCACACATGCAAGTGTGGAAAGGGCTGCTGGCCTCTAAACTGGCATGCCCTGTTATATACTAGTGACTTAAAGGTATTGTTAATCCAGCTACCCTATTTGAAACTAGGGATTTATAGGGGATGTCATGCCACTCATAGTGGTACCCTACCCCATAGTGTAACCTAGTGTGTGTAGGTGTGTTCACTGTATTCTAAGAGATTTCAGCATAACACTTGCCTTGGGCCTTGCTAGGTAGAGCCCAGGAACATTCAGAGTCAGTTACCACCAGTATACGTCAGCAAACAATGGGGGTGCCCAGGGCACAGGAGGACTTTGCAACAAGTCCATGTTGAATTTTTAGCATTTTCCAATTGTGGTTGCTAGAGCCACCCACAACAATTGGAGACATGTGGAAAAGCTGGTTGGCTGTGAATTTGTAGATCTTACCAGATTGCAGAAATGTTAATAAATGAGCGATCTTAGCCAAGTAACCACTTTCAAGGTTTGTAAGGTGGTATTGGAAAGTAAGCAGAATAATTTCAAGTTGCACAACGTTGGACACCTCCAGGTGTTTGGCTTGCAAAAAAAGAAGAGTTTTTACTAAGGGCCAGATTTACATTTGGCGGCTAGAAAAAATTCCAATGTCCTGGCGGAGGGCTTCACGTCTACCATGCTGAGACAACTCCACCTGCTAAATTTAGTAATGACCACCAAGCTGGTGTTAACACTGCATTTTCTGTGAGTGCTATTATACATTTAATGCAAAACTCTGTCAACATGACGGAGCTGTACATCAAATTTATTTTTAATTTTTGAAGACATCTTTTCTTTTTGAAACAACAATTTAAAAATGCCCCTCTCTCCATGGGAGTTATCTCCAATTACTGCCCCTTACCGCAGGGTTTTCCAGATGGTGACGGGCAGTGAAAGCTGACCTGTATGTCTGCTCACCTAAATTAGGTGCTCAGATTTAGAGGTCAGCCTCAGATGGACCATACCCAGTTGATTGATGGGAGAGGTGTAAACATGCCAAATTCGGAGTAGTCTTCGACATGGTTACACCAATGGTCTGTCTGCATAAAAATCAGGATGGCAGACCATTATCTTGGCAGTAAGAATGCTCAGTCACTTTTGAGATGGGTATCCTTCCTTACCAACAAAAGATATAAATATAGCACTCATTTTTTTCAAACACGTCCGAGTGTTTGTTTTGGAAATTCCAGAAATGCGAGCTTCAAAGAACAAATACTTATCAAAGAATCTGAATATTGAAACTAAGCCTACTGAATGTGAGCCATAATTCATCATCAAACCACCAACCACGTTATGGTCCATTCACACGCCATTCATGCACCGCACACAAAATTTCATACTGCCAGCAACGGCCCAATCCAACAAATCAGTGCACTCGCATCAACACACCACCGCCATTCAAGGATCCATCACATTCATGTGCCACAGAACAAAATCCCCATTCAAAATAACCTCTGCACCAGTTATCCACCAACTTGCATACAAACACACCAAAAACAAACATTTATAAACACATATGTCTAGACATGTTGATTGTAGGTGCCTCCACAACCTGTCAAGTATCCACCTCCATCAATATTCTGAATATGATCGAATGCATGCCGAGTGAACCCCTTCTAGCAGCGCTCATGACAGCCACATGGCATTTTAGCACATTCACTGTGCTAGATTTAACTCCTTCAAGTTTGTGGATACGAGATTGGGGTGTCAGAGAATGCCTTCTGAAGCCCACATTCCTCAAACTGAGTGAGCATATCTACCTATTAAACCAAGGCAAAGATGCTGGGTAAGTCTGCCTAAGTTCCCTATGCATCATGAGTGTGATAGCACTTATGGTGCCCCGCCATCCCACTCCCAACCTGTGGCTTGTTTCTTTCCAGCATCATAGTTCCCATCTCAAGCCTAGATTAAACCCTAGCATGTCCCCCTGCACAGAAAATGGGACGATCTCCACTGCTGCATTGCCCCTCAAAACCCTAGAAAATGTGGACGTCCTCCCCTCCCACAAGCATCATTCCCGATATTCCTTGGGCTGGAATTCAGGTGACCTTAAAAGTTGTACCCATTCCCATGATCGGATCAGGATGTGGCTTGATAAGGTAGTGGGGAGCAAGTGGAATGTATGTCCCTCGAAGTCTGAAAAAAAATCAGACAAGTGGAACTGGTAGAAAACCAATTGTTTCGGTAGGGCAGGTTTCCAATTTTTCCAAGGTGCCCATTTTCGAGGTTTCCAAAAAATGCTTTTGGGGTGGTTCCAGTTGCTTCTGGTGAAAGTGGATTTTATGAATGATGGCTGGAGATGTCTATTGTGTGGGTTATTTTTTTTTTTAGAGAAACTCGATCTATGGGAAGGGTGGTTTTGGGACTAGCTTGTAAATGGCTAAACGCACATTTTTTGTGACTGCTGCTCGATGCAGTGCTTCTTTTGGGAGTTGCACCCACCACAAGAAACTGAGTGTTTGTGACTTAGATGTGAGCAGATCTGTGGCACCGGGTTCCCTTCAATCCTTTTAATTTATTGAAAAGTTTTTAAAAAACTGACATTTATGGTCTGAGATTTGGAAACTAAACGTGTTCATTAAAAAAAAAAATCTACCACTTGATCGCACACATCATTCTAGGCATCATGTTTTAATTGTGTATTTCTACTTCAGTTGATAATACAGAGGGCATAAATATTAATGATAAAAAGTAAACAACAATTTACACTCATGCAAGTTGAAAACATAAAAGCAAAAAGTGTAGAAGGGAAACAAGAAAGATTATTATTCACTTAAGTTTATTTACTTCTTGCATTTAAAACCGAGACTAGACATTAGTACATATGTAATGTCTGCCGGTGCAGAGTTTGGCGTAATTAAGATTAGATTTCCATAGACAGTTGAGGTTAGTTTATTTAAGGATCAGAAGAACTTGTCAGGAAAGAGAAGAGTAGACATATGTAAAGTGTAAAATGATCAGCGGTGCTATCAGCCACAATGTATGTTTTACAGAAATTCTTTTAAAGTGGACGCTGTGTGCATTAAGATTTTTTTATAGGTATTTGTCTCAATTGAAACTGGTGGTTGGGTGCGTATATATTTACAATTTTCAAAAGGTTGGTGAGTGTCATGGCATTGGCCAGTAGATGGCGCCTTCGTGTCAAGGAACAGAAGAAGGGAATGCAAGATCAAAGTCTGCACACTGTTTCTGTTCACCTTGATACCTTGAACACCTAGGAGAGAAAACATCATTACCTAACATACGCTCATGCCATTTTAGACTGTGGTTTGAGGCTTGCCCCGCTGTCAATGTACAGATCATTCAGATTTCAATTCCTCAACATGGCTAAAACTAAAGTTAGTCAACAAGTGCTAGTCTAGGGGAGGCCGAGCAAAACCTCACCCCATGCAGACCTCCGCGGAATTTGACAGAGATTTTTGGTAACTCCCCGGAATTCTGCAGAGTTTAACTCCGCAAGCTCCATCCAACCCTAGTTGTCTGTCCTGTGAGACCAACACTAAGGTGAGTGGTGAGAAATCTTGCGGGTCAGCCGGGAAAGCATGCAATGCTTCACATAGTGTACAATGTAACCGGTGGAATATGAACCTATCCATAATTGTAGACTGCCCCCTCTTAGCCATAGTGGGACTGGGTGCATGAAGACAGTGCTGGACCAGTTGTTCTAAAGTGAGTGAGAGACATAGGGGGTCATTAGGATGACGGGCGGACTTCCGCCCGCCATCCCATCGGATAATGGGACCGCCCGCCATAAGGGTATGGCGGGGGTCCTTGGGGGGTATTAGGATGCACCCGCCACAGTAGCAGGCGCATCCTGCATTTTTACCATTGTGGCGGGCGGTTCTCTCAGCACCGCCCGCCACAATGCTAAAAATGCATGAATGCATTTGCATACACAAAGCGGCAGGCACCGAGCGGTGCCTGCCGCATTGCGTATGCAAATGCAGGGAGGTACCACAGGTACCCCCATGTGCACCCCCCCTCGCCTTCACCATGGGGGCCCGCAGGGGGCCCCCGAAAGGCATCTGTTTTGGCCCATGCAAATATGGCTGGCGGTGTCGGATATACACCGCCACCATATTAAACCTTTTCCGCCCGGTCGCAATGCGACAGAGGCGGAAAAGCGGCAGGCGGTCTTTCCGTCCGATGCAGTCCCCCCGCCATAGTTGGCAGGCGGGTAAGGATGTCTGGCGGATCGCCACCGCCCGCATGGCGGTGGCGATCCGCCAGACATCCTAATGGGCCCCTTAGTTTCTTCATCAGTGGAAGATGTGGGGAATAAAGGGTGTCACCGCCTAGATATAGTTAAAGTTTAGACCAAGCCCAGCTAGTGGTAGCATTCATCTGTATCATGTTAGGATCACATGGAAGGCCTTGAGGCAATATAGAGGTCAATGGAAGGTGTGGTAGCTGGGCTCCTTTGGACTTGAAAAATGGTAGACAGGTTGTTGGATGATACCGGTGATAAGTATAATGCGCCTGAGCTACAAAAACATATAGTAAAAAATCAGGGACACCAAAACCACCACACTCTAATGAAGAGTAAGGATCTCCCAACGAATGGGGGGCCAGGAACTGGCACATATTAACTGAATGAGGAGTCTGCGCAAGGAGATGAAGAAATTGTTAGTAAGAGTAATAGGGAAAAAATATAAAACGTGAGGCAGTACCATAATTCTTGTAATGGCTACCTGCCCAGCCATACCCAAAAGGACCTTAATATATCGCTCCACCTGAGTCTCAAGTCTGCTTAGGGCAGGCCCGTAATAGCAGCAGATGACTTCAGAGTGGTCTCTGTGAACATGAATGTCTAAATATTTGACACAATCTATACACAATTGCAGGGGAAACTCAAGGTTGCAATGGACAGTCACATCTGTGAGTGGAAATAATTTGGATTTATTCCAATGGTTATGGATGCCAGAAAAAGTGCCAAAATGATGCACCTCACCAGCAAGCGGAGATAGATTGACAGGTGGATCTTGAACAAAAAAGCATAATTTCATCAGCATAAAGAGAAGCTAAAAATGTCCCACGCGGGCACCTATGCAAATGCCTCTCCTGTAAATGGCAGACTAAAGGATCCATGTCAATTATAAACAAAAGAGCAGGGAGTGGGCAGCCATGTTGAGTGTCACTGATAAGGAGAATGGCTCTGTAAGTGTACCATTGAGTCACATCTTGGGGCTGCAATACAACAGACGAATCAACCTACAAAACCTATTAGGGATGCCCAGTTTAACTAATCTAGCATGAAAAAGTGACTATTCAAGACAATCAAATGCCTTTTTGGCATGTAACAGAGCACTTGCCGATGGGGTGGTCGGGGAACTGTGATTAGTGATAGTGAAAAGAGTCTAAAGCATAATGGAAGTAGAGCAGTGTGGTAAGAAACCTGACTGCATCGGGGAAATGATCCTATCAAGAAGTAAAGAAAGGCAGGTGGATAATACCTTGGTCAATATCTTGATTTATAATGGACAATGGATGATATGAGGAGCAGAGATAGGGAGGTTTATTTGGTTTAAGTAACAATGTGATGACAGCTTCCTGCAGCATGAGTGGAAGGGAGCAGTGGTCAAGGGATTCAGCATACATCTCCAACAGATGGGGAACCAAAACTGACTTATAAGCTTTATAAAATCTTTCCGGTGAACCCATTCAGGCCCAGAGACTTAGATCTACTCAGATCATCAATGGCATGTGAGAGTTCCGCGCACATAAAAGGGGATGTTAGAAATTGTTGTTGGCTAGTCTCATGCCAGACCATAACAATGTCAGGTAAATAAGCGGCCGTGACATCTTCGTCTTTACCTGGACAAGTCATGTAAAGTGTTTTGCAGCAGTTCATAAAGTCTGCAAGTATAGCTGGACTATCGGGGACCTCGGTGCCTTCCGGGAACACTGCAAGCGAGTGACGTATGTGGCATGATAGGGGGGATGTAGCAGACGAGCCAGCATTCCAGCAGGGTGTTTACCCTCACCATACCTGTGTGCCCTAGCATATTTCCCAAGGTAAGCGGTTTCATGTTTAGCGAGGTCGTGGAATTTGTCTAATAGTAGTGACCTATCACAGAGTTGGTGAGCGTGTGGTGTAGGTCTTGCAGCTAAATCCAATGTCCAAAGCCCATTCTACACCTCAGTGAGATGTTGACGAATACTGCGGAAAACTCTGGCATGTTTCAAGAAGAAAATCCCTCTGATATAGGGTTTGAAGGCCTCCCACAGGGTAGAGTGTTTTTCAACAGATCCCACATTTGTGGAAAAGAACTCAATGATAGCCTCTCTGACTTCAGAACAGAAAAGGGTGTTGCATAGCGTGCCCTCAAGGAAATGCCACTTTCTGACTATTGGAACATGTGTAGGTATAGTTAGTGTGATTAAGACTAGAGAAAGGTCTGCCAGTGTTCGAGGGAAGTGTGCGCGAGAGTGCAACCATAGAAGAGTGCCCTGGGACAGATATGAGTGATCTATGCGAGTCCATACATTATGTGGGGTGGAAAAGAATGTTTAGTCGCGCTGGCGGGGGAACTTATGGCACCATGCATTCAATAAATGAAAGAGTGAAGTAGGTCCAGGAGTGTCTGCAGTGAATGAGGTTCAGTAATGAATGTAGAGCCGGTAGTATCAAGCTCTGGATGGCAAGTAAGGTTGAAATCTCCCCCCATAATAATGTAATTAGTCTGAAATTGATTAATCTGTGTAGATAAATCAAGAAATAAATCAGGGGCGTCGATGTTAGGTGTATATACATTAACAAGAAGTGCAACCTGACCCAGCATTTCTCCAAGCACACGCAGTTATCGCCCAGCGGGGTCAGAGGTACTCTTGAACATTTTGAAGGGGATCCAACTGTGTATTAGGATACAAACTCCCATGTAATACGAGAAGTATCGGTTTGAACCCCATCAGGAAGCATAAATACATTCTGGTCTAGGTACAAAATGTGTTTCCTGGAGGAAAACCAGCTGAACTCAATGGCTGTGCAAGTACGTAAATGTAAATTGATACTTTTATAGCGCCCTACTCACCCGCAAGGGTCTCAAGGACCTGTTTCTATTTTTGGGGATTGTTCAAACCTCTAATGTTCCACGTCATAGAAGAGAGGTAAAACTAACTGAACTAAGTCATTTATAATGAAAAGTGGTCCAAAAGTGTCAAAGACCAGAAAGATTTTGCTTGGTGGAGAAGAACTGGAAACAACACTCACTTCACATACCTAGGCGTTCCTATTGATACTGATTTTAATTGGAGGTTTTTATTGAATGTTGGAGTTTTACAATTTTAAAGGCCAATTGGTGCAGTTTTTTGATTTGCAAAAAGGCTGGGACACAAACCCACAAGTAAGCTGCTATGTATTTTTAAAAGCAAATGTCGATCGGTTGCAACATATGAGGCACGTATTTGGGGACATGTAAATTGTAAAGCCCTCCAGATAGTACAGAACATGTTTATAGGAAGACTCTTCGTTATTCCACACTCAACCCCAACATCATTTTGCCACAAGGAGGTACGGCTAAATTACCTGGAGGATTACATCAAATTACAACCCCTCTTACTGTGCTACTGTATTTGGAAAAATCCAGAAGCCCAATTATGTAGATCAGTGCTCTAAGAGTGTATGAATCTGGACAATTGCCAAGACATTTCTTGGCTTAAAACTGTTAACAAGCATTTAAAATACAATAGGGCTCGCCTTTGATTAAGTTAAAGCCATTGGCTTTGCTAATGGTATTGTATTTTAGCTTTGCATTATTTAGTGTATATTTGTGATATGTGCATATATTTGCATATATTTGCTCTCCCTTGCCCCTTTCATCTGCCTTATGCTATTGTTATCCTCACAATACGAAATTAAGACACATACTATTATAATATTCATTTACCTCCCAAATCGTAAACACTGTTCTTTTCCTACTAACGCTATGCTTTAAACTACTACACAGCTGACAAAACAATTCTAACTACATACAACTATAACATATCACAAATATACACTAAATAATGCAAAGCTAGAATACTATCCCATTAGCAAAGCAAATGGCTTTAACTTAATCAAAGGCAAGACCTGTTGCGTTTTCAATGCTTATTTTTGCTGTTACAACCAGCAGGAATTCATTCTTTGTGGGGTTTAGTTTTAGGAAGGCAGACGGCATCCAAGATCGGATGAGTTCTATGTTGGTTGGTCTATGTGCATTGGTGTCTTCTTGGGGTAATAGGTGTTTGTGTGTGCTGGCCTTGTTGTGTCCTATTATTTGTGCTTATGTGTTGTATAATGCATTGGTGGCTCTGTTGTTGTTTGTTACAAATACGCAGGTATGTGTTTTCCAGCTGCCACTGGGTGCACGAGAGTGCATTTCTGCATGTCTGTAAGTCATTCATCCTGTGTACATGAGTTTCTGCGTGTGTATGGGTGTCCTCTGGAGCTTTGGGGTATGTGTGCGTCAATGTTATATAGTGAGCTACTCTGTTTCCTTGTGTGCAATTTGTAGTGCATGTGTACCTCATGTTGTGTGGCTCTGGTTACATATAAAAAGTGATGGCTGTTATGTGTGTTTGTTTTACTTCCATCCTCATACAATAAACCTATTTTCCTTACAAGTTAATGGACTTCTCTCTTGGATGTACCCAAACATTAGTGTGGATGAGTGTGCACACAGCACGTGTCCTCTCTAGTAAGCACACACCTTTATCTAATGGAGTCAGCCAGCGAGGCACCCACCTCTCGCCTCAGAGGAGTCATAATGTACCCCTCATAAGCACGTGGGAGTATGTATTCAAGATGCGGCCTATATACAAGGTGACCACAACGACTCCACAATGGCTTCCAAAACTAAAACCAAAAACAGTTTTAGAAACATATTTCACTGCTCCGTGTTTCAGTGACCTCTGTCCGCATATCACCCCAGACTCACCATCCGTATTTATGCAGTGAAGCCCACAACACTACACACGTACTTGGGCACGTGGTAGAACGTTTCACAACACCCGATTAGATTACCAAAAAAGGCATTCACAGGGTGCTTGGGATTGTGGTGATCTTTTAGTGTTTTTTCGACTTTTGGGTGTGCTGTTGGGGCCTGGGTATGTGGGTGGGGGCCATTTTGAGGCCTGGTACAGGCAAGGCCTGGCCATGTGGTGTGGGTCAAGGGGCCATTTTTAAGCCAGGCAGTGTGCTCAGACCTGCACCCAGTTTACCTTGCTTCCAGCCATTATGCCCAGGGGTACTCAGTGGTGCATGGGCCTAGTCTTTCTCTGGGGTGTCTTGAATTTAAACATCATTGAGGGCATGGATGGCATGGGATTGTGGTGATTTTTGAGTGTTTTTCGACTTTTGGGAGTGGTGTTGGGGCCTGGCCATGTGGGTGGGGGTTATTTTGAGGCCTGGGACAGGCAGGGCCTGGCCATGTGGTGGGGATCCTGGGGCCATTTTTAAGCCAGGCAGTGTGCTCAGGCCTGCACCCAGTTTGCCTTGCTTTCAACCATTATGCCCAGGGGTACTCAGTGGTGCATGGGCCTAGTCTTTCTATGGGGTGTCTTTAATTTAAACATCAATGAGGGCATGGGTGGCATGGGATTGTGGTGATTTTTGAGTGTTTTTCGACTTGTGGGGGTGGTGTTGGGGCCTGGCCATGTGGGTGGGGGCCATGTTGAGGCCTGGGGCAGGCAGGGCCTGGCCATGTGGTGGGGGTCAAGGGGCCATTTTTAAGCCCCGCAGTGTGCTCAGGCCTGCACCCAGTTTGCCTTGCTTTCAACCATTATGCCCAGGGGTACTCAGTGGTGCATGGGTCTAGTCTTTCTCTGGGGTGTCTTGAATTTAAACATCATTGAGGGCATGGATGGCATACGATTGTGGTGATTTTTGAGTGTTTTTTGACTTTTTGGGGTGTATAACTGATGCACGCAGGAAGAAGGGAACACCGACTTAGGTGACGGAAGTTCTTCTCTGTTACCTGACCTACTCCCGTCTCAAATCATGGAGTTGGAGGACGAGCTCTACTTCCCTGACATCGAGCCCTGAAAATGACTACCTTTTTTTCGTCCTTATTCACTTTTATTCCTGTGTGTCTTTCTTTGTTTTGCAACTTTTACCACAACAAAACTCTAATCACATAATCACAACAAGTTCATCAGCAGCACTGTCTTCATCTTATATTCCTTATTCAGTCATTCAGTCAAAATACTTTATTGCAATAACTTAATATCATATAAAGACAATGGCAAAATGCAGATTATTTAAAATACATATACAATAAATACATACATTAAAAACGGTTGAGATACAAAAAGGATAAAAATCGTACAGCATATCACATATCATATCATACATAAAGTGCAAAGTGTGAGATACTAAAAGCCCCAAAATAAGACATATCTGTAACCAGATATGTCCCTGTTACAAGTCCTATTATAATTACAAAGTGCCTTTTATAATGCTCGGTTTATGCTACTAAAGGGGGGTTACCATATTTTTTTAATCTAATATTCCTGCTCCTAATAGCGCGCACTAGGAAACTAGCCACATGGAACATAATCCTAGGAGTCTGCAGAAGCTGTAAATAAATAAGAGCAGGTGTAACTTGAGTAAATCCAACCTCCTTAAGAATGGGCACAAGGAACTTCCTCCTTGCCTCTACGTAATGGCTACAAAACATCACTAGGTGCATAGTATTTTGTTTGGAGAAATGATCACAGGAACATGGTAACGCCTTTTCTGGAGTACTCAATACAGGATAAAAACCAAGGTTAAAATGTATCAGGTTAAAACGAAAACGAGTTATGATAAACCTGTGGTAAGGGTGGGTCACCTTATTCAGGTAGTTTTCTGGGCCGTCAGGTATAGATAATATTAGACTGGCCCTAACACTTGGTTTTTTCAACTCACTCTCTTCTCTCTCCAGGGATAAGAGCTCTCTCATTGCACACTTTGTGAGTGCAATATCTTTGGGTGTTATAGACTCTGTTGCAGAGTATAACTCTGGCCTCCCCAACTTGGAAAAATTTTCCTTAATGTAAGTCAACCTTATTGATTTGAAGGTGCCTCAGTCTGCATTCCTGAGGTTCACAAGTTCACAACTCAATCATGCACCGTTATACTCCTCCTCCAGACTCCCCCTATCCATTTCCCTCAGCGTTTAGGCCCTGTTCTGTCCCTGTCCTCAGCTGCCCAGCAAGTAGTGGCCAGTTGCTACGTTTAGGTTTTGGTGCAGTGGCGCAACCGGGACTTTGATGTAAGTTCTGTGCTAAGGTAATTTCTGCTAATTCTCCTGTGCTGCACCTCTGAATGTGTTTTGATGCATCATGTGCCTTGTTCTTATACCTCTGAATGTGTTGTTTATGCATCATGTGTTCTCCTGTGCTGCACCTCTGAATGTGTTTTATGCATCATGTGCCTTGTTCTTACACCGCTGAATGTATGTTTATGCATCATGTGTTTTGTTCCCAGGCCTATACCCCTAAATGTACGGTCATATTTAGTTGGTTGTTTTCTCCTACTACAGGTGTTCCCTGTGAGGTCCAGGTTCCCTGCGTAATATTCTCCTAAGGATGGTTAGGGTTGCGTAGGTGGTACTTAACGGTTACCAGTAGTTACTGGTTGTGTGCTAAAGTGATTTATACTCTATGTTGTAAGTGCTAATTCTAACAGTATTTCTAGTTATAAAAGTGCTGATTCCTGACAGTGGTACAGGTGGTCCTGTCTTGTACATATCCCCTGTAAATTCTGGCCGTGCCTGTTGGCACATTGTGAAGTGTGTGTTTTTATCTAATGTGTTTTGGTGTAATACAAATGCTAATTTTATACATAACCTTGTGTGGAGTTTCCTTTGTGGTGGGCCTTGGGTGTTGTTGCTGGGGGTGCATGCGCAAACACTTAACTCACATTGCCTCCCAGTTTAGCCTTACTGCTCGTGCTACGTTACCAAGGGGGTGAGCAGGGGTTATCTTGGCCCATAACTCCCTTGCCCTGACGTGGAAGTGGTGGTCTTTGACTGACTTTGGCGCAAGCCCTGGCCGGCCAGGGATCCCATTTCTAACATTGTCTCGTTCATAATGATGTTTGCAATGTTTTAGGGGGGTTTGGTGTTCTTTGGTCCAGAATTGGCAGAATTTTGGCCTTTTTGGGTGTTTTGCGGGCGCGTGTGTTTGGGTGAAAACTAAGTGAAAACTAGTCGTAGACCTTCCTTCTTCTTCTTCTTCAAGGAGCGCAGTGGTTTGATTTTGTTCTGCCTTGCTGAGATTCTTGTGAATCGCTGGAACAAGTGACTGTCCATGTGAGTTTCAAGAGTATCGAAGTATTGGAAGTGCTGAAAACAGCAATGATTTGTAAACAGCGCAATTTGCCATGTTTCGAATATACCAGTATTGCATTTTTTGGGGGGCTATTTGGGGGGCTTCTAGGTTTCTGTGGGTGGGTTTTGGGGTCTGGGGGCACTGCTGGCACAGTCTAATATTGATTGCATTAGTTTTTCATGCAATCCATGGTGGAAAAGGGGAGTCAGAGCTAGCTGCAGAGCGTATTTGGACTGAATTGAAGGTAGGCCCATTTTTGCTTTTTGCCTGTTTGGGGGTGTTCTGCTTTTGGGCGGGTGACTGCAGGGGTCTGGGGGCATAGCTCGGAAGGTCTAATATCGGAATCAAGTGTTTTGGACCAAATCGGAGGTGAAAAAGTTTTTCCATTTTCAGGAATTTCGCTCACTTTAGCGTTTTCGGGCGCCTGCTTGGGGGGGTTCCTGGATTTTGGGTGAGGTTGGGGGGCCTTGGAGCAATGCTGGGTATGGATACTTTTGATTGCAAGTGGTTTGGAGAAAATCCATGGTGGCAAAGGGGAGTTAGGGCCTAGCTGCAGAGCGTGTACGGAGTGATGTGGGAAATTTGCAGAAATTTGTCTGTGACCATTTTTCAGTTTTTGCTTTTTGGCTGTTTGGGGAGGTTAAACTTGTATCCGCCTGGGTTGACGGGTCTGGGGGCATTGCTGTGATGGTCTAATACCGGATAAAAGTGGTTTGGAGAAAATCGGAGGTGAAAAAGTTTTTCCATTTTCAGGAATTTCGCTCACTTTAGTGTTTTCGGGGGGCTGTTTGGGGGGGGGTTCCTGGTATTTGTGGGTGGGTTTTGGGGTCTTGGAGCAATAATGGGTGTGGATAATATTGATTGCAAGTGGTTTGGAGAAAATCCATGGTGACAAAGGGGAGTTAGGGCCTAGCTGCAGAGCGCGCACAGAGTGATTTTGGAAGTAGAGCAAAATATTTCTAAGTCCCCGTTTTTGTACTTTTCTTTTTGCCTGTTTGGGGGTGTTAAAGTTGTTTCCGCCTGGGTTGACGGGTCTGGGAGCATTGCTGTGAAGGTCTAATACCGGATATAGGTGATTTGGAGAAAATCGGAGGTGAAAAAGTTTTTCCATTTTCAGGAATTTCGCTCACTTTAGCGTTTTCGGGGTGCTGTTTGGGGGTTTCCTGGTTTTGTGGGTGGGTTTTGGGGTCTTGGAGCAATGCTGGGTATAGATACTTTTGATTGTAAGAGGTTTTAAGCAAATCCATGGTGGCAAAGGGGAGTTAGGGCCTAGCTTCAGAGATCGCATGGAGTGATTTTGGAATGAGGCCAAAATAATTCTAAGTGCCCTTTTTTGTATTTTTGCTTTTTGGCTGTTTGGGGTTCTTCTACTTGTTTTCGCCTGGGTTGACGGGTCTGGGGGCATTGCTGGGAAGGTCTAATACTGGATAAAAGTGTTTTGGAGAAAATCGGAGGTGAAAACGTTTTTGCTCACTTGCATGTCTTCGGGGTGCTGTTTGGGGCCGTTCCTGGTGTTTGGGGGTGGGTTTGGGGGTCTTGGAGCACTGCTGGCACAGTCTAATTTTGATTGTATTTGTTTTTCAGGAAATCCATGGTGGAAAAGTGGAGTTATGACCTAACTGTACAGCGCGTTTGGACAGAATTGAAAGAAGGCCGAAAATATTCTAAGTATGAGATTTTCAATTTTTGCTTTTTGCCTGTTTGTGGGTGTTCTGCTTTTTGCGGGTGGTTTGGCGGGTCTTGGGGCATTGCTGGGAAGGTCTAATAACGGATAAAAGTGGTTTGGAGAAAATCCATCCTGAAAAGCGTTTTGCCACTTTTTTTAACTTAAGGCTCGTTAGGGTAAGCAGCAGTAATGCGTGTGTTTGAGGGTGTTCTACATTTTTGCAACTGGGTTTTGGGGTCTTAGAGCACTCGTGGGAATGTGTAATTTTGGTTGCAAGTGGTTTGAAGGAAATCTGTGTTGGGAAAGGGGGGATTTGGCCTAGTTAAAGACAGCGTTTGCCACTATTCTTAACTTAGGGCTTGTTAGGGTTAGCAGTATTGTATTGCATGTGTTTGGGCGGGGGTTCTAGATTTCTACGACTGGGTGGGGTCTTGGAACACTTGTTGGAATGTCTAATTTTGATTGAAAGTGGTTTGAAGAAAATCCATGGTGGGAAAGGGGGGTTTTAAGCATACTTTCTGAGTGCGTTTTGGCACAATTTGAAATTAGGCCTCTGCGGGGTAGCAGCAGTATTCTGGACGTTTTTGGGAGGGTAATGTGGGGTGTTCTAGGATTTGGGGACTGTCATCTCCGAAAGTCAAAGTATAATTTTTGCACTACACAGCGTGCCTTATACATAGTTTTTTTTCTCTGAAGTGTCTTTAACACTTACTGTTGTGTTTTTTCATCATCAATCACAGGCAGGCTTTTACCCTGTCATTGAACGCAACAAGTCCTAGCTCACACTGCAATACTACTTAGTGATACATAGACGTCACTGGTCGCTAATAAATCACACCAGGGAGTTCCTTAATCTAGGGATACTCATGACATCTCAATCTATTGCTTGAATAAAAAGAAGCCTCACTCTGATATTGACAATACAAGACAACACAGAACTCACGAACACTTTGAACGGACAAAAAAATGTGTGAAGAGCAAGATGGCACCTCACGGGCGCACCACCAATGGGACCCCTGCTGGTACTCACCAGGATGGCCCTGTTATCATCATTGGTGCCATCAAGCTTTAAAGGAAACGTGTCTCAACCCCAAAGTAACAGTGCGTGATGCAGTGAACACAACTTATATGTAACAAAAACTAACAAACATTTAAACATGTAAACATATAAGATACTGCGCAACCAGGGCTTCAAACTTTACTTATATTCCCTTCTTTGTTGCGAACAGTAGGACAAAAATATAAAAAAGAAGAGTGTGAAGACTACCTATCACTTCACACCCCACTTACAGCCGACATGTTTCATTGCCATGGTTTAAATCAGGCAATTTCCTCAGGGCCACCCGAATTGAATGCCACTGCTAGAGGCACTGTGCTGCCAATGCTGTAAAAAAACAGACAGAGATATATAGGGTTACCTTCCTGGTCACCTCACTGGAGTGCAAACATTGACACTCATGCAGTCTACCAATCATGCTATTTAGATTATAGGATATAATTACCCTGTATGTGGTTTAACCCCTCATACCAGCCAAGAGGAAAAAACGCTAGGAAAATGCCCCCATTGGTGAGCGATATCCTATCTCCTTTTCATGCAGTTGCTGCGAAAGGAATTGACATCAGAAATTAGCCCCCTCCACAGAGCGATCTTACCCGTGTACGCCGGCTTCCACCTTTGGTTCCATTAACCTTTCCGACCTCACCTCTAGGAGAATACTCGTTCGGCGTCTACTCACTACTCGAACGCCGAACGGGTGTAACAGCTGCTCAATTTGTTTACCCCTGCTCCGTTATTCACCATCCCTCATTGGTCGCGATTCGGTCTTCCGGATTGGTTCTCCTCATCACGTGGTCCTCCCCCGCCCTCTTTGCTAGTCGAGTCGATAATTCAGCTACCTCATTGGTTATTGGGTAAATTGAAGCAGTAAATCACCTAAAAATACGGAGTGTCAAACTACATCGAGTTTCTTCCACTCCCTTAGAGACCCCATAATCTGTAATTATATGCTTGACACTTTGTTTTTCATCCATTGATCGCCACATGATCGAGTTAGATGAATCGAGCATTGACTAGAGAGGTATACGACAAGTGGCTATATATATATAGACACGGAGCACGTTTAGCGATGGCCGCCGCTGCCAGGTGATGTCTTGATCCTGTCATACGAGCCGATAAATAACCAATGAGGTAGCTGAATTATCGACTCGACTAGCAAAGAGGGCGGGGGAGGACCACGTGATGAGGAGAACCAATCCGGAAGACCGAATCGCGACCAATGAGGGATGGTGAATAACGGAGCAGGGGTAAACAAATAGACCTTGCTGGGAGTGCTGTTCCCGTTTGCCTGTCCGTTTTCTGGCCACTTCGCCACGCCTCGCGGCCCCCGCTTCGTGGGTGCCGCTCGCAGGCTAGAGACTTTGGTGGGGATCCAGCCCTTGGGTTTCCGCACGTGCATTGGAGCACCAACGTGCCTTCAGTGACATTCCCGCTTGACACCAAGGCCAGAGGCGGGACTGCGAGGACCAGCATGCTCAGCGGCGCTGATCGGCCGCAGCTGGTCCTCTTCCCGCCCCCTTCACCCGTTAAAATCACCGCGGAGTGAGAGCTGCTTGGGTTCTTTCACTGACCTTGCTGGGAGTGCTGTTCCCGTTTGCCTGTCCGTTTTCTGGCCACTTCGCCACACCTCGCGGCCCCCGCTTCGCGGGAGCCGCTCGCAGGCTAGAGACTTTGGTGGGGATCCAGCCCTTGGGTTTCCGCACGTGCATTGGAGCACCAACGCGCCTTCAGTGACATTCCAGCTTGACACCAAGGCCAGAGGCGGGACTGCGAGGACCAGCGTGCTCAGCGGCGCTGATCGGCCGCAGCTGGTCCTCTTCCCGCCCCCTTCACCTGTCCTTCTCCCTGATAATCAGTGACAGTAACGCGCACGCGGGACGCGCGCGGGGCAAAGGCCGGGGCTAAGACTGGGCAAAGACAGGGCCGTTTTAGGCCGTTATAGACCGATTAAGACCGGACCGGGCCATCCCTCTTGGTTTTTTATGTGAGCTATCTAGTTGCGCTTTTGTTTTAACTTTAAACCACCTATAGTTTAAATAATGTCTGTCCGTGAAACTAGGAGCAAGTCTACCAAATCCGCGAAAAAGGCTACAGGTACCCTGGACGATTTTATCACAAGGACAAGCCTTTCAATTGATAATGAGATCACTAAACTCCAGCACAGAGTATCCTTGGAGCTGGAGTCTGCAAGGAGGCTCTCTACCGAATTAGCACTAAGGAAAAAATCCTCCCTAGGTAGTATTGCCTCCTCAAAAACTCCTGAGCGCACTACTGGCCCCACACCAATTATCACCTTGGTCGAGGTTCACTCTACTGCTGAGGAAACAACTCCCTCTATTAACCAAGACTTTGTTCCCTCGGGCCCCTCTGTTAGTGTTGTATCTGAAAGTCTTCCATCTTCGGATCCACTGATAGGGAATATCGAGGGCATTAAAAATGGTGAGAAGCAAAAGGTATTGGTGGAAACAGACCCGAACAAAAGTCAGGTGCCTGTTAAGACATCACTAAAACATAAGAGAAAACGGAAACATATATCTGCGTATGCTAGGAAAAAGGCGAAGGTAGCCTTTAGTCAAAATATTATAGGGGGGGCCCCGCAAACACCCAATGTAACGATTGCTAATAATATGTCTGACCAAGCGCCTCTAATTGTTCAAAGTGTCAATGATAGCACAGATGAGCAAAACTCGGTCATAATGGCTGACCACTCTGACAATGAGGGCCAGAAAAATTCTTTGAACATGGTAGAACAGGAAGGGGGAAGGGAAGAGTTTTTAAAACTGGTATGGGAGACGCTTAAGAAACTACTCAGGCCATTAGAAGTCAGGTTAACTGGCATTGAGAATCAGTTGCTTGAGGTAGAAAAAAGTGTTATTACACTATCTAGCTTAAGTCTTAATTGCACTGATGTACCCATAGTGTCTATGCAAGCATCAGCTACTGCTCCTGTGATACCTCTGAATAAAAATCCAACTAGCATACAGCAGCAAAAAGAGGGAATAGTAAAAAGCACAAATATAAAATCGATAACAAATACATCAGCCACACCAAATCCAATACCCTCGACCTCGTCATCTGTAAATACCTCTAATAAATCTTTGCTGAAGGGTCATGTTCAAAGTAAAATGCCTCAATTGCCAAATGTTGCTGCTACCCATTCTCCTATCCCCAACACCCCCGTTCCACAGAAATTCACATCTAATCTACCTGCCAATCCTCATACTTCCCTTGCCAGTAATAAACCCTTGACTGATAGATCTTTTGTCAATGTTTCTAACAAGCCAAACTATCAATCTGGCCATTCTTATAACAACTTTAAAGGAGGGTATATAGATTTGCCACCTGACGCAAGCCCATATGTAATTGTTCTTACAGGGGTACCTGAATTAGAAAACCAATATGAGGAGAACTTTCAATCTCTAAAAAATAAAGTGATCTATTGGTTAAATTCGAATAAACCCATTCCGAATCACATGAAAAGTAAAATCCTTATGGTTCGTAGGGTGCCGTGGGTAGGACCCATGACTAAATCAATTATGGGTGACTGCATAGTCATTTCTTTTGAGGAACCCCATAGTGCTGAACAGATTTGCAAATGGAAATCATATGGAGACACACCACCCATTGAAGCTAGGCCTCTATTGTTTTTTTACCCTCCACCTAGGCCTATACAATATGGGTCAATCAATCAATCAAGGCATTTATAGAGCGCACTACTTACCCGGAGGGTCTCAAGGCGCTAGGGGGGGGGTTGCGGGGGTAGGGTGCCGCTACTGCTCGAACAGCCAGGTCTTGAGTTTCTTCCTGAAGGAGAGGTGGTCTTGGGTCAGGCGAAGGTCGGTCGGGAGGGTGTTCCAGGTCTTGGCGGCCAGGTAGGAGAAGGACCTTCCTCCTGTTGTCGCTCTTCGGATGCGGGGGACGGCAGCGAGGGCGTGGTAGGTCGATCGGAGGTGGCGTTTGGGAGCGTAGAAGTTGAGGCGGTTGTTGAGGTAGCTCGGGCCTTGGTCGTGTAGAGCTTTGTGTGCGTGGGTGAGGAGGCGGAAGGTGACTCTCTTGTTGACGGGGAGCCAGTGCAGGTCTCTCAGATGTCCGGAGATGTGGCTGCTTCGGGGGATGTCGAGGATGAGTCTGGCTGAGGCGTTCTGGATCCGCTGGAGTCTCTTCTGGAGCTTGGCGGTGGTTCCGGCGTAGAGGGCATTGCCGTAGTCCAGTCGGCTGGTGACGAGGGCCTGGGTGACCGTCTTCCTGGTCTCGGTGGGGATCCACCGGAAGATCTTCCGTAACATGCGCAGGATGTTAAAACAGGACGCGGAGACGGCGTTGACTTGTCTGGTCATGGAGAGGGAGGAGTCCAGGATGAAGCCCAGGTTGCGTGCGTGGTCTGTCGGTTTGGGTGCGGTGCCCAGGGCAGGGGGCCACCAGGAGTCGTCCCAGGCGGAGGGCGAGGAGCCCAGGATGAGGACTTCCGTCTTGTCTGAGTTCAGTTTCAGGCGGCTGGTCGTCATCCACTCGGCTACGTCTTTCATCCCTTCGTGGAGGTTGGTTCTGGCGGCGGCGGGGTCGTTGGTCAGGGAGAGGATCAGCTGGGTGTCGTCGGCGTAGGAGATGATGTTGAGGTTGTGTTGGCGTGCGATGGCCGCAAGGGGGCTCATGTAGACGTTGAAGAGGGTGGGGCTGAGAGAGGAGCCCTGGGGAACGCCGCAGATGACTTCCGTGGCTGCAGATCTGAACGGTGGTAGGCGGACTCTCTGTGTCCTTCCAACGAGGAAGGAGATGATCCACTCCAGTGCCTTTTTTTACTGGATTCCGATGTTGCTGAGGCGCTGCACTAGGGTGCGGTGGCAGACAGTGTCGAACGCCGCGGAGAGGTCTAGGAGGATGAGGGCCGCTGTTTCACCGTTGTCCAGCAGGGCTCGGATGTCATCGGTGGCAGCGATGAGGGCGGTCTCGGTGCTGTGGTTGGCTCGGAAGCCAGACTGAGAGGGGTCGAGGGATCCATTCGTCTTGAGGAAGGCGGCCAGCTGCTTGTTGACGGTCTTCTCGATGACTTTGGCTGGGAACGGGAGGAGCGAGATGGGGCGGTAATTCTTGAGTTCGGTGGGGTCCGCTGTTGGTTTCTTTAGTAGAGCGCTGAGTTCGGCGTGCTTCCAGCTCTCCGGGAAGGTGGCGGTGTCGAAGGAGGAGTTTATGATGTCCCGCAGGTGGGGTGCGATGACAGCGTCGGCCTTGTTGAAGACGTGGTGGGGGCACGGGTCGGTCGGGGATCCGGAGTGGATAGAGTTCATCGTGCAGATGGTGTCTTCTGTGTTGATCTGGGTCCAGGCGCTGAGGGTGGTGGTGGGGGGCGTTGGTGCGGTCGTTGGGAGCGTTGTTTGTGGGCTGAAGCTGTTGTGTATGTCCGCGATCTTGTTGTGGAAGTAGGAGGCGAGGGAGTTGCAGAGGTCTTGCGACGGGGTGATGTCGTTGTTTCCGGCGTTGGAGTTGGAGAGCTCTTTCACGATGTTGAAAAGTTCCTTGCAGTTGTGTGCGTTGTTGTCCAGCCGGTCCTTGAATGCTGTTTTCTTGGTGGCGCGGATCAGTTGATGGTGCTTCCGGGTGGCGAGCTTGAGGGTGGTCATGTTGTCCGGTGTTGGCTCCCTTCTCCAGGCTTTCTCGAGGGCTCGGCAGTTCTTCTTGGAGCTCTTGAGTTCGTCGGTGAACCATGGGGCCTTCTTGCTGCCGGGTCTGCTAGGCGGGGTCCTCAGAGGGGCGAGGTCGTCTGCGCAGTTGCTGATCCACTTTGTGAGGTTGTCGGCGGCCTGGCTGGGGTTCGCTGAGCTGGCGGGAGGGTGCTGGCTCAGGGAAGCGGCGAGCTGGTCTGCTGTGATCTTGTTCCAGTTTCTTCGAGCAACCTGTTGCTGGTGGTGGTGGATCGTGGATCTTCTGAAAGTGAAGTGTACGCAGCTGTGGTCCGTCCAGTGGAGTCCGTTGGCGTGGCTGAAGACGATGTCCTTGCTGGATGAGAAGACAGCGTCGAGTGTGTGTCCGGCGAGGTGGGTGGGGGTGTTCACCAGCTGCTTGAGTCTAATTGGAACACTGTCAAACAGTATCACGGTTATGTACTTAACTTGGCTAGACAGGCAGATCGAAATATGTGGTCTGGTATTCCCACCTTTAACAGGTACAGTTGTCTAGATGCTGTCGATTGACTTGGGACTATGCCAGATTGTATTCCCAAGTTATATGACACTTACTGTACACTTGGTAATACGTCTTATCACCACCAGAACAAGGAAAGGTCTCTAGCAGCTGATAAAGTATGTCACGATCTGGATGTGGGTTGTTTAAATGGGGGAACCAATACTACAGTAAGAGATGTGGTCATTGAGACAGAGAATCTAACTGCCGATATACAGTTAGGTAGTGTACATCACCAGCCGATATTTATGCCGGCTTATGATGACCAAACCTGTTTCAGTAATAGACTAACCCCACGTTTGCTCATTTTGTCTTGGAACATTGCTGGTGTTGGTAAAAATCTTAAGGATCCTGAATGGGCTGATTATGTTGATACTGGTGACCTTTGTTTATTGCAAGAAACATGGGCAATAGATGTTCCGCATAGAGTCGGATACAAAACCTATGGCACTGAGGCAGTTCAGTCTGATAGGGGGAGACCGTCAGGGGGGTTGATCATATGGCTTAAAATCACCTTGGTTATGAGGGTTGAAATTATAGATACAGGAACACCCGATATTCTGGCCTTAAAAATTGTACCCTCAAATGGAAATGAATGTTACATTGTCAACGTCTATAATAGACCACTTGCCCATTCCAAGGTCTCACCTACTCTGGAAACACTGGATCTCTTTTTGAAAAAGGTGGTTGGAGATACTCCAATAATTCTGGGAGGCGACCTAAACTGTAATTTCGAACCAGTTTCTGGTATTAATGACGTTTTTGAGGACGAGGACCAGGTGTACAAAATTCCCCAGCTTGAAACCTCAAACTTTGTCAAGTGCTCCACTTTGGCCGTTCAATTGCTAAGGCTAACTGCAGATCATGGTCTTAGAGCATGTAACGGCCGCCTCCCTTCGGACTTGTCAAAACAACCAACTTTTGCGAAATCCAATAGTAATCTAGATTTCATACTTGTTTCACTTAGCCTTTGGCATTATTTGATTGATTTAAAAGTGGCAAGTAGGGAGGAAAGTGATCACTACCCTTTAGAACTTTACATTGATGTGCAAATGTTTAGTGACATTACTGCCAACCTAGCTACTCTATCATCTGAGACCACCAATGGCAAAATGTGTGAGGATGTACACATAAATAATAATAGACGTGCAGTAAAATGGCCCTATATTTTGTCTGATGGGAAGGCCCTAGCATCGGTGTACACTCTCTTTGGGGAAATGTTCGGACCTATAGCTGGACAATCTTTTCTACCTGTCCACTTTGATCACTTTATCGAACTGCACAATGTTTTCTTCAGTGAACTAAAAACTTGCTTGTCAAAAATGCCAAGGAAAAAGCAACAAAATATAAGAGTGGGAAGTCACGGAAAACTATGGTACGATCATTCATGCAGGCTGGCCAAGAGAAATCTCTTGCTTGCTATTAAAAGCAAATCAAAAGAAGGAGTCAAACTTGCAAGGGAGGTATATAAGTGTGCTCAAAAAACATCAAAAAAACTATGGGAAGAGTCGATCTGGTCAGAAATGCTAGTTGCTGCAAAAATTAATGATAATGTTGGCTTTTGGAGGCTGGTGGCAAACGAGGGGCATGCAGGCAGAGCTGTAAAAGACACGTTTTTGGATGAAATGACATGGGTGACCCACTTCACATCCCTTTACAAACAATATGATGGTGATGACAACAAGATACCATGGTCCCCTCCTCCTATCGAACCCCTTGACTTTACACTGGAGGAAACAACAAGGGCGATTAATGAACTAAAAAACAGCAAAGCACCAGGCCCTGATAAAATACCGGGGGATCTATATAAACACGACATTGAAGTATGGGCTCCTTATGTAAACCGTTTGTTTAATGTTCTGTCTACAAGTTGTCGCTTTCCAGATAGTTGGCGTGCAGCGGAAGTTGTGTTAATCTTTAAAAAGGGGAATAGATTGGTACCCTCAAACTATAGACCAATTAGTTTAATGGACACCCTGCAAAAACTCTATGCCAAACACTTACTATTTCGGATTAATGATTGGCTGGAGGACTCAAAAATAATCTCCAAATTTCAAGCTGGCTTTAGGAGCAAGACTAGTACCATAGATCAAATATTCAGATTCTGTTGTTTGATCTGGAAGTACGTGCATATCAGGAAAGGTCATTTGTATGTAGCTTTCGTAGATCTGAGAGCCGCATTTGACCTTGTCCCTCGTAACTTGCTCTGGAGGACCTTAAGTGAAGTAGGCTTGCCAGGGTGTCTTTTGGCTCAAATAGTTGAGTTGCATGCTGGAAATTATGCAAACATCAGGTGGGGTCCAAATGGCGAACTGACGCGTAACATCCCCATTGAACGTGGGGTTCGCCAAGGGTGTGTCTTGGCCCCTACCTTGTTTTCCTTGTTTGTTAATGATGCTCCCAATCATTTGAATGGTTGTACTAATGATTCCCCGCAGCTTAACGGAGAGAGGGTGCCTGCGTTGCTCTTTGCGGATGACACCATTCTCATATCCCAGACCAAGAAAGGACTCCAGGCACTCTTAAACTCCTTTAGCTGTTATTGCATGACCAAGGGCCTGGAAATAAATGCTGATAAAATGAAATGTATGGCACTAAACCCCAGCAAACCGGACAGAGGGTTTTTGACTTTGAATGGCCAGAAATTAGGAACTGTGGAAAACTTTTCCTATCTGGGCGTTGCACTTGATTCAAAACTAAGTTGGAAGGCCCAAATTGAGAAAAGTAAGGTATCATATGCCCACAACGTTAAACCAATTATATGTAGACTAAACGCTAGCACAAGCAAGAGTGTAACCCCTGTCTTAGAGCTTTTTAAATTTAAAATTCAATCTGCTGTGTTGTATGGAGCAGAGATATGGGGACCTTGGGCCAGAGATAGCTTTCAGGGTTTGGACAATAAATTCATGAGAGCTATTGTAAGGGTCCCGAATAGTACACCCTTAATACCCCTTCAGCTCGATTTGAATTTTAAAAGAACAGATTACTTTGCCATTATAAGACCATTAATGTTTTGGGTTAGGTTGTGGTCTACCCCAGAACTGCTCGAATACAGAAATGGCCTTCAAGAATTGTTGATCCTTGATTCTTTTAACTCTATTCAGTGGCTTGTGCATATTAAAAAATGGTTCACGCTTCTAGGCCTGTACTCAATGTGGGAGAATCCTGACAATTTACCGGCTTTTTCTAAATCTATAGTAAAACAAGCCTTTTGGTCTTACATGAGTGACAGGCTCGTACATGAAAGTAGAGTTGGGTCTCTAATTCAAGACTTTTTATCCTTTAAAGACGAACCCCGCTTCGAATCCTTTTTGGATAAAATAGAGCCACCTATTGCAAAGTCCCTTTATTTGAAGTTTAGATATGGGATCCTTATGTTGAACTATAATACAGAACGTTGGTCACAGAAAAGACTGGGAGGCCTGAATGACAAAAGCGGGTGTTGTTCTATGTGCTTAAACCCTTGTAAGGAGAATGAGGTTCACATGTTGTTTATATGTAGTGCCTACTTGAAGGCTCGAAAGAAATGGCTAAAACCCATGTGCACTCTCCTAGGAACCAGATCCTGTTCTACAGCATATAGGATTATAAAAAGCAATACAACTCAGTTTATTGTATTTAGCATAAGCAGGTTCCTTTACTCTGTGTATATTACTCGCAGGAAACTTGGTCAGATACTCTGAGTAGAACTTCTGTATATGCTTACAAAAATCTGTTGCCAAAATGAAATGTGTTTTAAATTGAGGAGGTGAAAATTAATTCTTGTACTACATTTTTAAACTTACTGTTTTAAAGTGTTGTTGTATGTATGCTATTATGACTCTCTGTTTTCTTTATATATATGTGTCTTTTATGGCCAAAATGGCCGAAATAAATAAATAAATAAATAAATAAATAAATAAACAGAGCAGCTGTTACACCCGTTCGGCGTTCGAGTAGTGAGTAGACGCAGAACGAGTATTCTCCTAGAGGTGAGGTCGGAAAGGTTAATGGAACCAAAGGGGGAAGCCGGCGTACACGGGTAAGATCGCTCTGTGGAGGGGGCTAATTTCTGATGTCAATTCCTTTCGCAGCAACTGCATGAAAAGGAGATAGGATATCGCTCACCAATGGGGGCATTTTCCTAGCGTTTTTTCCTCTTGGCTGGTATGAGGGGTTAAACCACATACAGGGTAATTATATCCTATAATCTAAATAGCATGATTGGTAGACTGCATGAGTGTCAATGTTTGCACTCCAGTGAGGTGAACAGGAAGGTAACCCTATATATCTCTGTCTGGTTTTTTTACAGCATTGGCAGCACAGTGCCTCTAGCAGTGGCATTCAATTCGGGTGGCCCTGAGGAAATTGCCTGATTTAAAACATGGCAATGAAACATGTCGGCTGTAAGTGGGGTGTGAAGTGATAGGTAGTCTTCACACTCTTCTTTTTTATATTTTTGTCCTACTGTTCGCAACAAAGAAGGGAATATAAGTAAAGTTTGAAGCCCTGGTTGCGCAGTATCTTATATGTTTACATGTTTAAATGTTTGTTAGTTTTTGTTACATATAAGTTGTGTTCACTGCATCACGCACTGTTACTTTGGGGTTGAGACACGTTTCCTTTAAAGCTTGATGGCACCAATGATGATAACAGGGCCATCCTGGTGAGTACCAGCCAGGGGTCCCATTGGTGGTGCGCCCGTGAGGTGCCATCTTGCTCTTCACACATTTTTTTGTCCGTTCAAAGTGTTTGTGAGTTCTGTGTTGTCTTGTATTGTCAATATCAGAGTGAGGCTGCTTTTTATTCAAGCAATAGATTGAGATGTCATGAGTATCCCTAGATTAAGGAACTCCCTGGTGTGATTTATTAGCGACCAGTGACGTCTATGTATCACTAAGTAGTATTGCAGTGAGAGCTAGGACTTGTTGCGTTCAATGACTCTTTGAGTGGAGGGCGTCCTAGGTCTGTCTTTCCCTCTAGACTCCTTTTTTGTATGCAGGCTTTTACCCTGTGCCATTGATGTACTACTCATGCTTACAATTAGCGATCCGCAAATCCGCATCAGGCAGGCAGTGGACAGTGTGTCTGGTCACCAAGATTGATCGACGGAGCATCCGATGGAATGAAGGAGTACCACGAATAAGAGGAATGGCTGGATGCATCAACTTCACAAATTCAACAGGACAACTACAAAAAACAGTAACAGTATCATCAATTCTTCTTATCTTTGAAATGATATTCTTGTGAACTTGAACTTACTTCTACGAGTGTGACTTTGTGCGTTTGTTTGATCTCTGCTTCAAATTCATCCCTCCAGCTATTTGATGCGTCTTTGCTATGTTTAACACTAATTTAATGTTCTAAGTGTTTATTCTCTCTGAGGGCAGAGAGGCAAGTGAAATTGCATAATGACTGCAGCCCTGTACTGTCAACTTGTTTCTTCATAGTTACTAGTAAGTTGCAGTATGTAGTAGTACTACTTTTCAGTAACCTAACCATCCATTTAGTAAACAACTTCTGGTATGCAGTAGTGCACTTCCTTTATGTCCCTTTAAAGATTTATCAATATCTTCTAATCCAAAGATTTGTTTCTCTTCATTTGTTGTTTGACTGTCCATGCTGTGTTTTTTTCCTCTCTACCAAACTTTCCCAAAACCCCCCATTCCCATCCAATTTTCAAACCCTAACCCTCTTCCCCCGGGCTGTGTGGTATTTCATTGATGTGTGACTGACAACAACAATAAATTCCACACACTTGCTGGGGAGGATAAGGTCAAAGCAACCAGAAGTTCATGTGCACCATCGTGGATTGATAAAAACATCCTCCTCCTACACGACGTGAACAATCAAATGCTTAATGCTTACCTTACGTTGGCACTGATTAGGCTACAATTTAGGGCACTGTTCTGTACCGTACTATCTATTGTACTGTTTCTAATCCTATGCTCAGGCCACTCAATGTTTAATTTCCTCTTTTTTTCATATGGTGATACTGCCAGTGTGTACCACTACTGCTACCGATTCAGAAAAGGGGGTGGTGATGAACAGAGTGTCTGAATTAGGCAGACCACTCTTACCCAGTCCAAAGATCAGGGCTTGATCCATCACCGTTATTTATCTCACTGTACCATCCCAGCTCAGAACCTGGCTATATGCAAATCAGTCTGTCCCTGGCCCAGTGCATCATGGGAACAGGGCAGACTAAACTACCAAGCCAATTCTTCACCAGAAAGGAGACAAGCTACCAGGGACCGGTTTTTGGCTTTTCAGCCTTCTTCGGCCCGGCTTGCTTGAATCCTGATGGTGAAGTGAGAAAGGGACTCATGTCTGAGTATAACCTGCCACACCTATAGTGGCCAAAAACGATTCAGAAAAGGGGGTGGTGATGAACAGAGTGTCTGAATTAAGCAGACCACTCTTACCCAGTCCAAAGATCAGGGCTTGATCCATCACCGTTATTTATCTCACTGCACCATCCCAGCTCAGAACCTGGCTGTATGCAAATCAGTCTGTCCCTGGCCCAGTGCATCATGGGAACAGGGCAGACTAAACTACCAAGCCAATTCTTCACCAGAAAGGAGACAAGCTACCGGGGACCGGTTTCTGGCATTCCAGCCTTCTTCGGCCCGGCTAGCTTGAATCCTGATGGTGCAGTGAGAAAGGGACTCATGTCTGAGTATACCCGGCCACACCTATAGTGGCCAAAAACGATTCAGAAAAGGGGGTGGTGATGAACAGAGTGTCTGAATTAAGCAGACCACTCTTACCCAGTCCAAAGATCAGGGCTTGATCCATCACCGTTATTTATCTCACTGCACCATCCCAGCTCAGAACCTGGCTATATGCAAATCAGCCCGGAAGCTTATTTCCTTCCCAGTGTAAGAATTGGCTTGGTAGTTTGGTTTGCCCTGTTCCCATCATGCACTGGGACAGGAACAGACTGATTTGCATATAGGCAGGTTCTGAACTGGGATGGTGAAGTGAGCTAAAAAACGGTGTTGGATCTAGCCCTGAACTCTTGACTGGGTAAGAGTATTCTGCTTAATTCAAAAACTCTGTCCATCACCACCTCTTGTTGTCCACTACTGCTACCAGCACAACAATGATATTGCATCCGTTGAGGATTCAAGTCAACAACCAACCTTAATCATCATTTGCAATACAGCCAGCCCTGGGCTACCCCGATTCTCAAACACAAATCACATGTAAGATAAGCATATTGGAGAGGTAGTAGAATATTGGCTAGGAGGACTAAGTTGGGAGGAGAGCAGAGACTGACAGTACTACTAGTAAAGTACAGTACTAGGGCTACTAAATTTACTAACTCGGTTACTTGCATTTTGGTAGATTTCAGGTCTATATGTTTCATTCATGCTGGTAAGTTTGAAGAAAACAAATGTCCAGTAACCACCGCCAACCCCCACACAAAATAATATATGAACGCGTATACTGTGTTTTTTGTAAGAAAAATAATTATTAAGAAATATATCTTTGTGTTGTTCTCAGCACAACTATAAAATAAATTAGCCGAACTTACCCCCCTCCCTAACCCAACCAATGTCAAAAAGTCCAAAAGTCCCCTTTACCAAACACCCAATTCCCACCCCCCCAACAGTATTTAAAAAAGGGGCAAGGGACAGTCACTTCCTCCGGTGGCGTAGTTTGGCAAGCTGTTGCTGCATGTCCCGCTGCTCTTTGCGGAGGTCCCGGAGCTGGCGCTGATGTTTTTCGCACAACCGCTCCAGGTAGTCCACTCGCTTTCGGAGGCGGTGCACACATGCCATCCAGGCTCTGAGGGGGGGCAGCTGTTGTTTTTGCTGCTGTGCGGCGGCGGCGGGAGGCTGTCGGGCCACGGCTCCGTTTGGCTGGAGGCTTGTGGCTGGTGGACCCGGGGGCAGTGGAGGAGGATGTACTGGATGTTGTAGTGTCCTCATGCTCCCGAGCCCACAACCGGTGATACTCGACACAAATAGCCTCCAGCCTACGGGCCCTGGCCCGGACAGCCATCTCCTTACGGGTGAGCTTTTTTGGAGTAGCATCTATGAAGAAAGAAAGAAAAATACTGTAGCCAATAGTCTTTAACATAAAGTCAAAATAATTCAACAGAAAGTTGACACTCAGTAACACCAGCATCAGTAACACCAGCAAGTAGCAAACACAGTATAACATTTTGAAGATAACGGACCAGGTTTTTTTTGATTGTCGATCCACAACTGGCGCCTCCCGCATGTGACTTTATTTATAATTTCTAACCACTATTTTGAGGGTGCCCCAGATAGGAGGAAGAACTTAAACCTCCAATTAGGACCAAGATCCAAACATAATTGATACAACAGGTATCTGTGCACACGTCGCCTTTTACAGAGTAAATGCTGTAGGTAATCAAACAACACAACCAATAGACAAACAATGTGAAAGTAGTCTTGATTGAAGTTTTTCTTCAATTCAGATTTTTTTCACCACGCCCATCCAACACGTGTTTCATCAGGGCTAGTAGCCCACGACTTCATCAGGGCTCCCGCGGGCAGCGGTTCCAAAGCTATTCCCACAATGGCTAGGTGCTCTCAGCCGCTTCTAATTCCGACCCGGCTACCAGGTACTGTGGAGGTTCTCGCTGATTCGTCTCAGCCGGCTCAGCTTTCCAGAGTCTCCGCGTGTAAATGACTTCTGCATTTACACGCGGGGACCCTGGAAAGCACTACGGCTTAACCTGTCGCTCACACGGATACTCCTATGGTGTGTCGCATCTTTGGTATTAACCATCACACGGACGGCTGAGATGAATCAGCAAGAACCTCCACAGTACCCGGTAGCTGGGTCGGAATTAGAAGTGGCTGAGAGCACATAGCAATTGTGGCAATAGCTTTGGAACCGCTGCCCGGGGGAGCCCTGATGAAGTTGTGGGCTACTAGCCCTGACGAAACACGTGTTGGCTGGGCGTGGTGGATAAAATCTGAATTGAAGAAAAACTTCTATCAAGACTACTTCCACATTGTTTGTCTATTGATTGTGTTGTTTGATTACCTACAGCATTTACTCTGTAAAAGGCGATGTGTGCACAGATACCTGTTGTAACAGTATAACATTTTGGCATGTATCTTTCCGCAGTCTTTGTAAGCCTGTGACATTACTGGGAGTTTCAGGAATTCCACTAGCAGCACTATGGGTGGACTCACTACTACATACATAGTCAGAGAGTACTAAAAAAAGGCCTTTATTACTTTTTTCTCTTGTGTTGCAAAATAAATTACTGGTATGTGAACTTGTGGTAGCCGCCATAATGGCAGCTCACTCAGCTTTCACCCAAGAAATGCAGACACAGGCCATGATGATGCAGACTCGCAGTACTTTAAGCAGTAGATGCAAGTGGGGATCTGAATGTCTTACTTTTCTATAGGGGTGGCACTGCCACTGGCCATATTTCATCCACTCAGCGTCTGCTCTACTACATCATACACCTCTGCTATCGACAAGGAGGATAAAGAAGATAACATCCCAGCTTCCAAAGTACGTCTATGATTCTTCTTAATGTCTCAAATGTACTAAAATTTCTTTTTGTCAAAAACCCACAAACACCCTTTTCATTATATTTTGGAAACCGCCGTCTTCTTATGTTGAATTGCATTCAACAAAACCATTCTTTACAGTCATAAATATTAAGACTCGCTCGTCCTTTGTTTCACCCTTCTTTAACTTTTCGTTCTTCACATCCCTAAACTTCATCTGATATGACTTGGCTTCACAATAAAAATTTGCCAGCTGAGTTGAAGTGAAATAGAGGGGGCCATTGGCTATCAGAGAAGTACCGCCGCTAATGCTATTAAAAGTCAAGGTTGACTGTCTTCTCAGTGATAGCCCAAAAAGTAGTTCTAAATTAGTAAATGTTCTTGACAGTACAGTGTGTTTATACTAGTGTACTGTGTACTACTGTACAGTACATCATACACTCCTTTGCGAGCCTACTCAAAAAAGTTTCAATAAGTAAGGAGTATAATAACTTACCACCGTCCGCCGCCGCTGAGTCTTCCTCCCAGCTCCTCCTGTTGGCTGCGGCGCATCCAGAGTGGACCCCTCCGCACTGCTGGCCCCAGCACTGGTGGTCATCTGTGCCGCATTAGATGTTGTGACGTCTAGGAAAAACATGTCATATTTTCAGATGCCATACATAACCCCCTATTTTGTCTTGTAATGGAAGAGAATGTTACATAACACATTTTTTATTACTGGGATTGAAAAAAAGTAACGGTTTTGGGGAGGGTGTTAACCTTTTATATGCTTATTCCATTAAATGCTACACTTCTTCTTATGACAACTGATAAATGCTTGCTTAACGTGCACAATTTTTCTCATTACAGAAAGAAGATTCCATTGCCCTTCTGCCAGACGATTCACCAACTACTACTAAGTCATCACCAGCAGTACTTTAAGTACTTTAAAGAAGGTGGGGGCTCCCGCACAGTTATTCTAATAATTTCATGTGTCTGTTAACTATTATTAAGTTTGAGTCATACTAATTTCATTCATGGGAATGTTGTTTGAACTTTAACGTCATCTTCATCCATCAGAATACTATGCTATTAAAAATAAAGAAATAATGTTTTCATTTCTTAATTGAAATTAAAACTTTAAAACTAGCAAACACTGTGTGGTTTTTGTTTACGAGTGAGTGAGCGGAAAGGTTTGAACTACTGCACTTGGCAGTCATGTTTCAGTGACTCAGATAGGCCGGGACTCGGAAGTAGTCTTCTTCTGTTCTTCTGGGTCGTAAAATCATTGGTCAGACATTCTAGATAGTCGGTCAGGGGATTGGGGGTTCAACATCTGTTCGGACTGAGGTATGTCGAAAGTCGAACTGCACCTATCATCAACAATGTCCTATTTATCTTGTCCATACTTCTTTGTGTGCAGAATAGTCCCTGAAACACTAGCGGTATGGGATGTGCTCCTCTCAAATCAAAAAGGCAACTGCTACCTTTAACTTGGTGTAAACAATGACATTTTGTTGTTGGAAATTGTCAAAGCACTTACATTAAGAAGACTGGAATAGACAGCAAGGGCAACCCAGAGGACTGCACTCAGTGCCTAGAGCTATTGCTGTATCAGAGTTTTGTTTCACACCGTTTTCCGAATGGGCAAGCTTAGCTACCTACACAGACCGACTCATAATTGTAAATAGTTGTAGCACAGAGAGTGATGGTAGAGGCAGGATAAGAATGTAGAAAGTAGTCTACATTAGAAGAAGATCAAAGACTATTTTGTAAAACAGAATTATTAGGAACCAGTTTGTAATGAATAGGAGCTGTAAAAGTTAGGGAAGTATAAGTATTAATATAACAATAGAACAACTTACTGGGGCCAACAGAAGAGCCTGCAAGGGACTGCTCCTGTCCACCTTCTGCCACTGGAGTCTCAGTCGCCGCCGGCGCTTTGCCCCTGGGAGTTGCTGGTGAACATGAAATAAAGAAACACAACATGGATTTTTGGAAATATTTGATTTCTTTGAACACAATCTAAAATTACGTCGGGGAAACAAATTAACAACAATTGCATCTGATTTGGTCAACTAGGAGGATAGCAGTACAGTATTGCAGGATTCGCAGACCGTCTAATAGGACAGTTATGTAATTCACTAACTACACAAACAACAAAAAGGTTCTACTACGACTGCCATCAGTCAGCAGCACGAGACCTCGGGTGACAGACACAGTCCGTCATCATAATTGCAGACCACTAACAAATGTCCTATAACAAGTAATAAATAATATACTCAACGTATCAATCCACCACTATCTCTTCAAAGTGGCAGCAGCAGGAGTACAAAGAAGGACTAGACTTGAGTCTACTGTCTCTAGCATTACGCAGTAATGCTCTCAAATGACTAAAAAGTTGCAAACAAGTAAGCATAGTAGCAACGCCAATAACCAGGCGAGCACCTGCAATGACAGAAGCTATTTAAACATTAATTTACCTGCAATGTAATCGAATCAGCAGCATTCGTACTCTTCAGGAAAAAAATAGATTAGCAATATAACAGAGCAGAAGGAAAAAAAGTAGTTATTAAATAGTTATTTACCCAAACCAGGGATCTCCAATCCTAACAGGTCGAGCATGCCATGCTTCCGGTCCAGGATGTCACTCCACCGGTGCGTCACTTGCTGGTACGTGTGCCGGACCCCAGACTCCTTATACATGCGCCAGCACACATTCTCCCACAGCTGGAGACGCTCCCGGAAGCCGTAACCGGAAGCAATCCGCCCACCTGCTGCACCGGTTTTAGGGAGGTGGACTTGGACAAATACGATCAAGGCGGCCACCTCCACCGCAGAGAAGATCTCCCTGGCCTGGACTTCCTTCCCCCTCAAACGCCTGCAAGGGAGCCGGGTACGGGGTGCTGGGCCCTTCCCCTTGCCCTTGTCGCCTCCCTTAGCCATGGTCCTGGGCACAAGAAGAAGGAAAGAAGAATATGTGTGAAAAAAAATAAGAGAGAGAGCGAAAGAAATAAAGTAGGTAATAAAGTAACAAAAAGTTAAAAAAAAAGACAAAATATAGATGTAGGAAATTGAAGAGAGAGATAATAAGCAAAAAAAAAACAAAAAAAAATTCTGAAAAACATAGGATTACAAAGATGTAAGATGGATAGAAAGGTAGCATGCCCAAAACCATAGCAGTGATATTTCCCCCGCGAGCACGCAAAAACGCCTACGAACACGTAATCGCGCGCCGCATACGACGCGAGCATGCAACTAGCACCCGGAAACGGAAACATGTCACGCAAACAAGATGGCCGCGCCCATACACGACCGCATGGGTAACCTCGGGGTCGGTGCGCTGCAAGCGGTCCGCAAATAAGCAAAAAACCGCGCGAACACGGAAAAAAAAAAGAAATCCGCAAATTCGCTTGAATTTGCGGATTGCAAGTTCGATTTCGCACAAATTTGCGCCCTGCAAATCTCGCGAAATGGCAGAAAAATTAATTTTGGAAAACTGAAAGCACTTAGCAGTTGCAAAAGTTCAAGCTAATTTGTAACCATTCCCTGTAGTGCTTCCTGAGGGGCCCCTCCAGAGTTCAGTTGCCTACTTGCAACTATTCTCTGACCCTGCTCGGACCCTCAAAGCAGGGTCAGAGAATAGTTACAAGTATGGCACAATGCTCCTGTAAAAAAAATTAAACTGCAACAGGAAGCACTTACAGCTAAGGAAGTAGGTGCCAGACTTGAAGCTCACATTCAGTGACACATTTACCAGCCCCAAATGAATTCATCTCAGTTGAGGCTGGGAAGGTGTGCTTTGCTTTCCCTCCATAATCTACAGTGGTGAACAAGTGGGTGGTAGTGGTGAACCAGACGGTACTGTGATAAACCAGAGGGGGACAGTGATGATCCAGAGGGTGGCAGTGGTAAACCAGCGGGTGGCAGTGTTGAACCAAAGGGTGGCAGTGATGATCCAGAGGGTGGCAGTGGCAAACCAGAGGGTGGCAGTGATGAACCAGAGGGTGGCAGGGATAATCCAGAGGGTGGCACTGGTGAACCAGAGGGTGGCAGTGATGAACCAGAGGGTGGCAGGGATGAACCAGAGGATGGCAGTGATCAACCAGAGGGTGCAGCCTTGAATCAGAGGGTGGCAGTGAACAACCAGAGGGTGGCAGTGATGAACCAGAGGGTGGCACTAGTGAACCAGAGGGTGGCAGTGATGATCGAGCGGGTGGCAGTGGCAAACCAGAGGGTGGCAGTGATGAACCAGAGGGTGGCAGTGATAATCCAGAGGGTGGCACTGGTGAACCAGACGGTGGCAGTGTGGAACCAGGGGGTGGCAGTGATGAACCAGAGGGTGGCAGGGATGAACCAGAGGATGGCAGTGATCAACCAGAGGGTGGCAGCCTTGAACCAGAGGGTGGCAGTGATCAACCAGAGGGTGGCAGTGATCAACCAGAGGGTGGCACTGGTGAACCAGAGGGTGGCAGTGATGATCCAGAGGGTGGCAGTGGCAAACCAGAGGGTGGCAGTGATGATCCTGAGGGTGGCATTGGCAAACCAGAGGGTGGCAGTGATGTGCCAGAGGGTGGCAGTGATGTTCCAGAGGGTGGCAGTGGTGAACCAGAGGGTGGAGGTAAAGAACCAGAGGGTGGCAGTGATGAACCAGAGGGTGGCAGTGGTGAACCACAAGGTGATGAACCAGAGGATAGCAGTGATGAACCAGAGGGTGGCAGCCTTGAACCAGAGGGTGGCAGTGATCAACCAGAGGGTGGCACTGGTGAACCAGAGGGTGGCAGTGATGATCCAGAGGGTGGCAGTGGCAAACCAGAGGGTGGCAGTGATAATCCAGAGGGTGGCACTGGTGAACCAGAGGGTGGCAGTTCGGAACCAGAGGGTGGCAGTGATGAACCAGAGGGTGGCAGGGATGAACCAGAGGATGGCAGTGACCAACCAGAGGGTAGCAGCCTTGAATCAGAGGGTGGCAGTCATCAACCAGAGGGTGGCAGTGATGAACGAACCAGAGGGTGGCACTGCTGATCCAGAGGGTGGCAGTGATGATCCAGAGGGTGGCAGTGGCAAACCAGAGAGTGGCAGTGATGAACCAGAGGGTGGCAGTGGCAAACCAGAGGGTGGCAGTGGTGAACCACAAGGTGATGAACCAAAGGATAGCAGTGATGAACCAGAGGGTGGCAGTGGTGAACCAGAGGGTGGCAGTGATGATCCAGAGGATGGCAGTGGCAAACCAGAGGGTGGCATTGGTGAACCAGAGGTGGTAGTGATGAACGGGAGGGTGGCTGCGATGAACCACAGGATCGCAAACAGGTTGGAGACGTAGAAACAACATGGTCGCGACTGTTGCGACCACAAAAGTAAGTTCGCATTCCCGAACTTGTAAAAAACCCTCGCGAACTGGCAAAAACATCAAATTCGCAAATTCGCACGAATTCGCAAATTTTGAGAATTGCGAGTTCGCTTTCACACGAATTCGTGGATCGAGAATTCGCAAATTTTGCCCATACTTAACGATGATGCGTGCCAATAGAAAAGAAGGACGGGTCTTAAAGTTCCTTCTGAAACTGTACTGATTCCAAAAGGCCCTCGCACAGCGAGGGCAGCGCATGCATGCTGCTAACTCCAGACGAGACCTAAAAAGGAATTCAAAAGTTTGGGTATCCCCGCTCTTTATCATAGCCCTGCCCTTTTGTCAAACGTTTCCTCAGCACACATAAAATATCTTTTTTTAGCAATGTGCGCAAAAAGCACGGCAGGACCATAGCTGGAAAGAGTGCGGAGTAAATATTTAGGGAAACATGCAGGGCAGAGCAGTGGTGCCAATGCACATATGCACTATATTTGAAGTAAGAAGGAGTCTCCACTGTCTTGTGCTGAGGAGGCTGGGACCAAGATGCAGCAAGAGTCTAAAGGCTCGGCCATAACGAGGTCACACATGGCCTGCACCCCAGACCACGGCCGAAGCAGCAGGTGGTCCCAGGCACTCAAGGCGGGCACCTGGACCAGGACCCAGGGTGGAGTGAGTCTGGAGAGGTCACCAGAACAGGGATTGGTCCACATCAAGCTCAGTGTAGGCTCCGGATCCGGAACTCACTGCCCAGCAGGTCTGGTCCAGCCTCAGCAGCATCCAGATCTGTGGTATTCTGCAGCTACATTAGGATGGACTCACCACAGCAGGTTTGGCTCCACAAGGGTTAAGGTGAAGGCCAGGGACAAGTGCACCACCAGCACTACACCACAGGTGATGGCCCCTTGTGGACTCCCAAGGCCGAATCAGGTCACGGCAGGCAGCACAGCAAATATGGGTGGATTGGGGGCCGCAAAAAAGCCAATGGCAGCCACTTTCAGCTAGAACATGGTTATTAAATGCACATTATCGAGAAATGGTCATGGCAGCACTGAAAGCTACTCGATGAGGCAGGTAAACAAGCATTGCTCTCTGGAACTTCAATTCTGTACGGCCATCTTGGTTGCCAGCTTGGCCATGCCCCCATTTGAGCTATAAACATTGTTTTTAATACAAATCTGCATATTATGCAAGAATGATAGATTATGCATCTCCCTCAGGGGAAAACACAATATACCAAAAAAATCCCACATCCTCTATACTTTCTGCATAATCTCAAAATGTATATAACAAAGGAGCTCACATGGTTCCAAATCGAGCCCCCTACCTATATTACTTTTTTCTTTTTTACAAATTCTGTGGGTTTCCATGGGTGCTGCAATCATCTCCCTCTTTTATTTTTTTCAAAGTTCTCCTGGGGCGTAATAACACCACCAGATGAAAAAACACTTATTCCCAAAAAGTTTTCTCCACGAGGGCTGACACCTCAAACACAGGTCCCCAGTGACCAAATGGTCTTCCTGGCTGTGGATTGGAGAGCAGCCTGGACCCACAGCAAGTAAAATGTTTCAGAAAGGCATCATTGGAAAGGGGAAACCTGGGGAGATATTGTAGCTACCAATACACCACTAGATCGCAGAGCAAGAACTCTTCTCTTATTTGCTGAATCTGGGAAATCCGCTTGCAGCATCATAGATGGCAGCAGGGGTGCTACGTTGAAGTGATTCTGCATCTCTCCTGCCCTTAGTTTAAAAAAACAAAATTTCCAGGATCCTTTCTAGCCCTCCCCAGTGTCGGCCAACGGTCAACAGATTCACTGGGGAGAAGGTGCTGGTGTTTGGTGACACCTGTGCCAAAATTGCATATTAATAATAATAATACTGAAAATAATAATAATAATAATAATAACAATAATAACAATTTTAAAAGAAATCTATACCAGATCATTATTATGCTCCCTGAACAAAGCAGCGTATCTTTAACTGGATGCAATTTTCACATAAAATTGATTAACGATAAAGCTAACTTGCCTTAGGTATTATTATAAAAATGCATTTTACAATTACATGTAGACAATATGTACAAAATGCACCAGGCATTCATTTTTACTCAACTAAACTTTTATGTAATAAAAATATGTTTTTAGGGAATGCTGAACCATACAGAAATGTATTTGATGGCTTGACCTTAATGTGACTTGCTTAGATTTTGTCATAACTGCAGAATGTGCCAAGCTTATAAATGCATTTCTTTCCTACGCTGCATATTTTGGATAAACCAAACTTGAACTTCCTATCCATTGCATGTTCATATAATCCGGACTAGAGAATTGTGCATTTAACAATAAACTTACGCGTATAATGCCATTACTTAACTAGGGATCTGAAAGCAAATGTTTCTGTCTTTAGCGTTCATTGTTCTTCTGGGAAACATTGAATACATAATAAAATAGACACTCGAATAGACTTCCCTGGGAACCAAGGTTAGACATTCTCAGTTATACAAATGTTTAGTACTGTCTGTTACAAATTTAATAGTGGACTGTGAATTCCATGTGTTTACCATGAGAAAGGAAGAACAAAGCTGTTCAACCATCAGTAGATATTTTCTCATTGGACTGCAGTGACCACGTCTGCAACTTTGTGTCAGATGCACATACTTGAGATATCCTGAACCAAGTGGGAATGATGCTCATGCTTGTCCAACCATGCCCCTCACTGCAATGCGGACCACATTTCTGCTGGTCCGTGTCACAATGAAGGAATTGGGGGAATGGGAAGAAAAAATAAAGAAACAAGATCTAGTCAGTTGGCTCACTGGACACCCTGTCTGTGGTTGCTGGGTAGGGATCGCCCTTGACTTAACAACAGTGGGCGTTGAGGTTGTGGTGCCCACTATGATATAAACATAAACATAACAGAATTACACACAGATCATTAAACCTGATGCAAGCACTCTGCTACGCATCCTCCCACACTCCTTTCAGTATCTGTATTACCTTTTCACCCATCAAGGTCAGCAGGTAGCTTATGATCTTGGTTCAGGAGGATGGCAGGCTTCTGCCTTCCGTTAAGTCACTGAATATTCACCTGAGGAAATGGAGCCCTTCTCCAATCCGAAAGTGCTGTATGGCACCTGCACATGTGTCCTAAAATAATTAACTGTCCAAATCTGAACCAGGTAAACCTTTGGGTTACTTCACCCTCCAACTATCCCTGGGGGATATCCCTAAACAGTGCAGCAAGTTGGACATGAGATGCTGAGGACAGTATTGCATGCTAATGGTTGTAGGCATGTATCTACTGACTTGCTACCTTTGCTGAGTGCTCCTCTGGTGAGATTCTATGTAAGATGTTAAAGAGGCCCCCTTGGGAGTGCACAACTGGTGGTGCAACGTACTGTAAAGTTTCAGACGTGCCGATGTCCACTGCAGGTCCATGACACAGGATGACATGCTGACGTCCACTGCAGACTCATGACACAGGATGATGATGTCCATTGCAGACTCTTGACACAGGATGATGCTCTAGTGTTCTTTGGAGGCTCCTGACTCAGGATCCACTACATACCATTAACATGAAGTCCAACTATGACCGGTGCTGCTCTGAAGATGTGACCAAGTCCACTTAGATTCCTGATTGCCTAACAACCAGGTGTGGCGGGGAGTGCCTTTATAGTCCCTATCCAGTTAAGATGGCTGCTGAGTGGGTGACTATTTTCCTGGATGTATAGATGACTTATCTAGGTGGCTCATTTCCTGATTGTATAATCATCAGGCTCTTACTATGACTGGTGACTCATTTCCTGATTGTATATTCACCAGGCCCAGACTGGGTGTCTCATTTCCTGACTGTATAATCATCAGACCCAAACCATAACATAATAGTGTCAGCACAACAACTACATACAAACTATATGAAAGCACACAGCAATCAGATGCACACATGCAAAGCACACAGAGAGGCCGCATAGATGAATATGTGTTGCAAATTTGGGTTTGTACAGAGCGCATACTCCAAGATGGCATTGCACCTGTCCACAGCTGCACATTTCGACAAACGTCATATATTTTTAATTTTTTTATTAACAGCTTTTTTAAACAAAAATGAGACACGGAGACATTTGGTATATTAACAAAACAGTATAGCATGTAGGGCATCAAATGTTACTTCACAGTTTGTCATACAGTACAATACACTGTGGGGCCGCAGTACAGCACTACATCAGTATATTCACGGCATTAGTATTTGCAAAAATAATCCAAACCACACCACGCGGTATTCCTTATGGGCACATATTACATGCTTTGTGTGCGCAACCTTGACTCAGTCCAACATACAAAGTGTCTTATCTCAGTGTGCTACCATGTAGTGTCCTGCACATTTAAGTGCTCAGTTACTCATTGCTCTGTGTCACAAGTGCAGGGGTGCGTTTGTCGGTCGTCTCACTGTTCTTTATTGGCAAGTAAGTCTGATATAGCGTTCAAAAGTGTTTTGGTCGGTTGCGTGGGAGGAGGAGCTTGCTGTAAATTTCTGTTTGTTTACTACAGTACATCATATCTCTTGACCACCTAGCAATAGAAGGTTTTGGGCCCCGGGACCAGCAGATCGCAACCCTACACCTGGCCATTAGCAGGCCCATATCTACAAGTCATTGACTGCTTTTGGTAAAGTCTTAGAATATCCCAGTAAAGTCAATGTGGGGTCAGTCACAAGTGGTGTATCTATGATGTCCCTCAGCGTCTTGAAGACCAAGTCCCAGAATCGAGCAATTCCCAGGCATGTCCAGGCAGGATGTAAAAAGTCCGCTAGGACTGCCCTACATCTCTCGCAAGCCGCAGATTCCCTCATACCGTATCTGCATAGCCTCTCTGGTGTATAGTAAACCTTATTTAAAAATTTAAAATGTATCAATCTGTGTCTACCATTAAGTACGATATGCTTCGTGCTCTGGCAGCAATATCTCCAAGTATTATCGTCCAAGTCTCTGCCCAGGTCAGCTTGCCAGGCCAGTCTAGGGTTCCTGTAATAATTCTTCCGATATCCTTGGGATAGTTTATAAATAGTCGATACTACCCGAGTTGAGGAGGCAGATTGGATTTCATAGGTGAGTGGAGCCAGTTCAGGCGGCTCAGCAAAGTCACTGCCCAAAATCTCCGTCAGCACATGGCGAGCCCTGTAAAACTGGAATCTGTTTAGAATCGTGTTTAGGCGGTTGGTCGGCTCAATATCCTCCCATGTCTTAACAACACCTCCCATGAACATGTCTCCTATCGTCAAAATATTTAGGGAGCTGAATGCCCGATTCACTCCTTTGTCCCTGCATGGAGGTAGCCGATGACACCAGGCCAAGGGGGTTAGTGGGGAGTATAAGACAGCTCCAGCTTGCAGCTTCAACAGGTGGTGCCAGGCATGTTTAGTAGCGTTAATGGAATCAATAATCCCAGTTCTGCGATTCGGCATGTGAAAAACAACGCTGGGAGAGGGAGTGGTGCAGCTACTGCACCCTCTATCAAAGTATGGGGGGTGTCCTACAGACCATGTATCATACCCTGGGCGGAAAACGACCCCTACGCTCATGGAGTATGCTTAGTTTGTGCAACTATGCGCTATGCGAATTGCACGTAGCACAGTGCAAAAACGCGTAGTGGGCATTTTTTTGTTCGCTCGCGGTCCTCAACAACAAGTTGCCTCCCGCTAGCGAGCAAAATCAACATCCCAGCGAGACTTTTTCATCATTTTCGATCGGCAAAATCAAGTTGCCGATCGCAAGCATGGAAAATAAACCTCCCTGCGAGGTTCTCACCGCGGGGAGGTCAGGTTTCTCATTGCGAATGGTCGCGTATGCTTGCGACCGCTTGCGATGAGAAACTACCAGTCCGCGTTGAGAAAGCTGCCGCTCAAGTACAAATCTACTTGAGCAGCAGAAAATGACCGCTTGCACTGTGCATGATGCTGTTTGCAATGTTTGCATAGTGCGGACAAGCATCCTGCACTGTGCAATCATTGCGAACAGCATTTCCCTACCGCACTACGCCGTTCGCGTAGCTACACGTAGAATGCGTAGTGCAAAGTGCACTTTGCGTAGCTACACATAGCGCGACTACGTGAACTACGCCCAGGGTTATGATGTATCCGGTGATGAGCATGAGCCCTTTGGGCAGCTCTGTGGTATAGGTGCAGGTCTGGGGCGCCTAGTCCGCCCATGTGGGAAGGAAGTGTGAGAATGTCCCACCTGACCCTTGCATGCTTTCTAGCCCAGGCCAGCTTAATTAGTAGTGAAGTAAGTAATTGGAGGAAGGAGTGAGATAGGAGCATAGGGATATAATTGAACAAAAATAAAAAGCGGGGTAATATCACCATCTTCATGATGGAAGCTCTACCTACTTGCGACAGTGACAACCGAGTCCATCTATCTACCTCATCTTCCAGCTTTCCAATTCCTACGCCATAATTTTCTCTAAACACCCCCTCTGAGTCGGTGTGAATCTTAATCCCAAATTGCGCACTGGCTCCGTCGTCCACTTCAGTGGATAGTCAGGCGTAAAGGGCATAGTCGCCGGTGTAAGAGGAAAAAGTATAGATTTTGTCCTATTGACCCTCAGACCTGACATCATTCCAAACTTAACAACCTCCTTCAGGGTTGGTGACAAGGTGCTGTCTGGGTCCCTTACATAAAGCAACGTATCATCTGCATAAGTGGAAATGATCAATTCATACGTGGGGAAGCGCATTCCTCTATATCTATAATATCCGCGGAGCGCACAGGCAAGTGGTTCTTCCACCAGAGCATAAAGAATGGGACACAGAGGGCACCCCTGTCTTGTTCATCTAGTGATATGTATAAGGGCTGTTTATAGGTTGCAAAGTTTGATCCTGGCAGTGGGGGAGTTGTATAAAATGCAGATCACTTGTAGGACGATACCACCTAGCCCCATTCTCGTCAGGACATGCCTCATGAACATCTAATTCAACCGAATAAAACGCTTTTTCCATGTCAAGAAACACAGCCACTGGCTGGACATCCTGTCTGTTATGCTTGATTGCTCCAAATACTTCCCCCGGATTGTATGTCAAGTATCTACTAGGGACAAAACCCACCTGCATAAGCCGAGCAAATCGAGTTTCCAGGATCTTGCCCTATATCTTAGTGTCCACATTTAGGAGCGACAGCGGCCGATAAGACGAGCACTCAAGAAGGGACTTATCTGGTTTCAAGATAGCGACTATTAATGCCTCTCTCATTGAGGGAGGCATGATGCCAGTGCAGCACATCTCCTCAAACAGTGTAGTCAAGTGAGGAGTCAGTATATCTTTAAATTCCTTGTAAAATGTGACTGTCAGGCAATTGACACCTGGCGCGCCACCTGATTTCATCCCCATCAGGGCAGAAAATATGTCCTATTTCTCCAATGGACGCATAAGGTATTCCCGGTGCTCATTTGTCAGCCAGGGTAGCTTAATGTGCATCAAATAATCAAGAATTTCAGCCTCAGTGATCGCGCTGTGTGAGCTGTATAGGGTCGAGTAGTATTTCCTAAAGCTTTCTGCAATGTTTGTTTCATCAGTTAAATCACTCCCTCTTCACTGCCTATCTCAGTGACTCCCCTCGCCTCCCTACGTTGCTTCAGAAGCAATGCCAAAACCGCGTCTGGGCGCTCACCTTCTCAGTACGTGCGGGCCGCCGCATACTTTCCTAAATGTTTAACTTCTGAGTCTGCAGCTTCATGATATTTCTGCAACAATGTTTGGAACTTCTCCCAAACATTGGCATCGGAACCTGCTAGGAGCCTGTATTCCAGGGTCTTTAGGGAGTTCTCCAAGTCTGAAAAGCGCTTACGGAGAGCTCAAAGCACTCCCGAATGTTTAGCCATGGCTATCCCGTGGATGTGAACCTTGAATGTTTCCCACACTGTCACAAAAGAGTCTATGGACCCTACATTGCAGTCAAAGTGGGTATCTATGGCCTCTGCCAGTTCCGATTTAAAAACTGTGTCTAGTAAGGAGTATGGGGGAAAACGCCAGGTGAAGTGGGGAATGTGTTTCTGCAAACTGTGTATCATTTTTGACAGCCAACTCACCATGAAGCGACAAATCAATGCAGTGTCCTCCTCCAGATTCAACATCCACTGCATGCTCCATAAGATCTTCAGATGGATTCCTGTCAACACCAGGAAAACAGTCACTTAAGCCCTTGTTTCCAGCTGACTTGACTACGGAAATGCACTATACCCCGGAAACACCACACACCTCTTCAAACAACTCTAGACTGTACAGAACACTGCAGCCAGACTCATCCTCAACCTTCCCAAATGAACCAGCATCACCCCACCTCAGAAGCCTCCACTGGCTCCCTTTCCAGAAGAGATGCCAGCCCAAGATGAAGACTCTTGCATACAAGGCCCTCCACAACATCAGACCCACATACAACAACCACCACCTGACCTTACACCAACCTTCCAGACAACTCCACTCTACCATTACCGTCCTCATACACACCACATGCATTAATTGAAGCCAAAGCAGAAGTTGTTCCTTCTCCTACCTCACCACCAAGACCTGGAACAATCCTCCGCTCCAACTCTAAAGCTCTACCTCCCTCACCGACTTCAGGAAGGGGCTCCAGATCTGGCTCTTTGACTAACGCCGTTGGAACCTTAGTGCCCAGATACCCTCTGGGGTGCATAGCTGAACTATACAAATACTGGATTGATGATGACCATGTGCTGAGGTTAGATGTATTAACCCCTTAAGTGCTGCTGACGGCCAATGGTCGTCAGCAGCGCTACCTCCCCAGTGCTGCGCACGACCATTGAACGTCCATTCAGCACTAGTTCTAATGGACAGCGCAGCACTGGGGAGAAATGTTTACACGCAGCTAAGGTGTTAACAGTGACACTTGCACACAGACATAAACGTTGTACTTCAACTGGAATTGAATTAGTAGGGGATATATTTGGTGCAATCATTCCACCTGTAAGCATCATACTAAATTGAAAAAAGATTAGAAAGCTATCAACAATTGTTGACAAAATGGCAACAAACACTTCTAGAGCTTTGCCAGTAGTTAACGATAAATTAATGGCTGCACAATCCATAGTAATGCAGGATCGTCTTGCATTAGATACTTTAGTCGTAGAAAAGGCTGGAGTCTGCAACATGCTTAAATTAACCCACTGCTATTCATACATTCCTGATGATAGGAAGGAGATTGATGGCTTTGCAAGGAACATTTCAGACTTGAAGCCTGAATTAGAAGAATTGGAAAAACCTGGTATTTTTCAAAATTTTGGGAAATGAGCTTGAACTATTGGAAATTGGTTTACAACGGCAGGAGGAGGCATTTTAAAGGCTGTTTTAATGCCAATAATGATAGCTCTTTACTTGCTGTTTCTGTATACATTATTCTTGACCTGAATATATTTTCTGTGTAATAAGAGGGGAAAAGAATTACAAAGGAGATTTGAAAAAGATTTGGGATTAAATGGTGTAATGAATGATGATTACATGAAATCACTAAAATACAGAGGTCAAAAAAGGAATAGGCAAGACTCAACAGATGATGGCAGTGCTCTATGAATGATTTCACATGATAAATGACTTTAGTGTGATGGTTAACATAACCATCAGACAGGGGAATTGTTAGAGCAGAACATTTGCAGATAAAATAAATTAATAACAATGCTAACTTACCTGAGGTACTAATATGAAAAAAGCATTTTAAAATGCCATATACACAAAAAGTGCAAAATGCACCAGGCATTCATTTTTACTGGTAGGCCTCAATTAGACTTTTCTTGAATAAATACATCTTTTTAGTAAATGCTAAACCCTCAATCAATCCTTTATTTCGCATTATTTTCAATGCATAAAAGTTCAAACATTCCAAACATATGTTTAACAGTTGAAATTCCTAAAATTTAAATTTTTAAACAGCCAATAAATTCATTCATCAAGTATCACTCAGCCTACTTAAAGCGCAGATTCCCTAATTATGATATGCAAACAGTGCAATTTCCCCTTTGAACCAACTCCCATCCTACATCATAAAAATACATACTTTCCATAAGAGAAACATATGTATTGCAGTTAAAATTGAAATTCTAATTTTAAAACAATAAACGAATACATTCATTAATCAAGCATCAAATGGACAGATTTCCTATATACAATATGCAAAACAGTATTTTTTCCCCCTTGAGCCAACTTTTATCTTACATCATATGTTATTTATCACACAGCAACACAATATTACAATGGCTAACCATAATGGGCTACTATAGCCCACTATATAGCATTTAACTTCAATGTAATCAAGACAGTACATCAGTCGCAGCTCATAATGCAATTTTCTATGCCTTGATACAGCCCACAAAAAGGATGCAAGGGCATAACACACATAAGGCTCTGCCCACTGTTGGATAAAACATATAGCTGGCCTACATCGCCTAAAATTGTAATTACGTAAAAGAGGCACAAAAAAACTTTCCTTTGAGGACAATAAAAAGAACAGAAGAATAAAACATGCACATTTTATCGGGCCACCCTCCATATCACATGGGCAAGGAGGTAACTCACATACAGAGTGGATATTGGCTGGAAAAACAAACATAAGCAGAAAATATAATTTAAGCACAACCTTGTCAAAATGTAACAAAGATGGGGTTTCTAGACAAAAGTCAAATAAGCCGGATTTCCCTTCTTCACAGGTGTCAGCATGTGATACAAGGCTACAGTACTTTTATTTTTGTTTAGCTCCCATCTGTCCCCAGCAGCCTTTGTCAGGAAAATCTCTTTCAACTTAGCTTTTGGGGAACTGACACACATTGACGGGGAATCAAGCAGGGTTCGAAGGCCTAGATCTGACAAAGTGGTTTCTATATATTTCAACCATGGTATCTCATACCCCATGCATAGCAATGGCCTTTGCTTTGGTTGAATAAATATTTAAAATTTCAGGAATAGGTTTTGATCCCAATTTTTTAGGGATTTTAAAAATTGCCACAATACTGTTTCCAGGAGGGTCACTCTATTTAAAGCCATATTATTCAATGATAATTTTTTATTGAAAAACATACCCAGGTAAGACAATGTATCTACCACTTCCATCCTCCTTTCTATTTTTATAAAATATTGGGGCTTTCTTTGGGCTTATCCCAGCAATTAGTAGAAATGATTTTGAATCATTTACGTGTAAATCCAGATTGATCCTTAATCTTGTATCTTGTATCTACGAGCTTTTGCAGTGCCAACGGATTCCTGAATAGGAGCACTGCATTGTCTGCATAGAGGGGTATCGGGAGTGGGTATGCCTCGTCATATGCAACATCCATGACACTCTCTCAATAACATAACATAACATGTGTATTTGTAAAGCGCACTTTCACCACTACGGGTATCTTGGCGCTCAATAACAAATGTTTATTGTTACCTAACTCAATGATACTCATTTTATGGACCTCAGATGGATGAAAGGCTCAGTGGACCTGCCGGGATTTGAACCTGTGACCATGAGGTCGAACACATGTCCCTGCAGTAGAAGCATTAGTCCACTGAGCCACCAGACCCAGATACAACATCTAAAATATTTGTATAAAAAGAGAGCAAGAAGGGAGCATGGACGCATCCCTGTCTCTCACCTCTTTCAATATTGAACGATCTTGTACATTCGCCTTCTCTGCCATAACGGACACATGCAGTTGCACCTGAATATACCTACCTTCTGAAAGTAATAATTGGTGGATCTACTTCCATACTTTCCATGATCGCCCATAATTTGATGTGGGCCACACAAGCAAAAGTATGGGACACTAGATGTACTATATTATGGGACACTAGAAGTCCTAATGAAATTGTATAAAGGCTTTTTGAATCTGATAATCTGTAGCGAACAACAGGTGCTCTATCTCCAGTAGGGGGTTTCGTTTGCTTATGTATTTGTAATTGATTGTATGTTTTGATTACTTATACTAATGTAATTTTTTCCTTGTTTTTTCATACGTTGTATAAATGTAATTGTATTACGTTGTTTTTTTTATAAAGAAATGTTCTCCCTTTTTTTATTAATATCATTAAATGCTTGTGTATTTTATGTTTTCAGTAGGATCTGATGGATTCCACACTGAAATTTTAATCATTGATTTAAATAAATAGACTGTAAATGTTATAAATTAGTCCGTGACCAATAATTTGAATAAGAGTTCGAATACATGTGCTGAGTGAGTGTGATAGAATTCCTGGTAGTGAGTTACCAGTTTTCTATGAGACGTATCTCTCCATGGATAGTACTCTACTTCTAAAGTGTTTCAAGTACCCTGTTCCCTGGAACAAGTGGGGTCCTCTCTCATTCCTTTACACACAAGCAAAAGTGGCAGTGAGATCCATAAAGGCTATTCAAAGTCGACCATCATAAATTTGGAGAATACCATGGTCAAATTTAGACCCTGGTCGATCGTTCCTTTGCCGTTTCAGAAGCCATATTGAACCTCAGTCAGGACTTTCTTTTCCCCTGCCCATTCCTCTAACCTATTTAATAGTACTCGTACCATCAGTTTTTTCTGTACTATCGATTAGGGATATGGTCCTATAGGTTTTTGGGGACTGATCTATTCACTTTTTGGTATATAGGGACGATTATTGAGTGTTTCCACGATCTGAGAGGGCCTAATTTAGCTACCACATTAAACACATTTGTCAATACAGGGCCCCACAGCTCCTTGGTCTCAATGAAAATATCAGTTAGGACACCATCAGTTCCAAGGGCCTTCAACAAGCATGTCTGTCCCAAGGCTTGTTCTAATTCTCCTGATTCAAAACTTAAGCAGGTATTAATCGGCTCCTGCATATTATGATTGTCAATCGTGGTCTATTTCAGATTTGAAAAAATATTTTGGAAATACTTTACCCACCCCTCCTCCTCTATTTGGACATCTGACAAAGGTTTCCCCCATCTCCTAGGAATGGGTCATTCACCACCTTCCAGAACTCTTAACTATCTATTCTCTCTTCTGCCTTCCTTAAGTCTTTAAATTCTTTTAATTTCAGACTTTTTAATCTAGTCCGCATCGCCTTCTTATAGCTTGCACTTACGCCCTATATTAACAAAACATACCTAGGCACCTTACGCAATGCTTTGCGGATGTTAGAAGAGGCCTTAATGCACATTGTGCTAAACCATTGCTCTTGTGGGTGCTATCTACTTATAAATGGCCATATTAGTTGATTTTCAATCCCATTCAGGACCTCTTCAAAAGCTTCAACCACCTGCTCCATACTAGCACTGTCCTTCAGACAGGTCTTCACTTCAGGATATTTATCTATAATCATTGTTGATAGTATATCTACTTTATTCACTTTATCCCATTTTAAAATGTATCTATTTTACCTTGCTAGGACAGGTGTTGGAACTTTCTCTAAGCTCTTGCTAACATTTCTCTCCCATTGCAGATCAGATGCAAGAAAAGCATGGTCACTGAATTCTGTAAAAGTAACCTGCATATTACTCAAACTATCAATTAGGATTTCTGAATTCATTATATAGTCAATTGTGGGCCCACTATTAGCACTCTCAAATGTCTTTTCCATAGCACCTGTCAATGGATTTATCCTGTTTTTATCACTAAATTCCATATAACTAGGATCCATACATACTATGATTAAAACGAGTGGTCGAGTCTTCATCACAATCCATTAACCCGCACACTGGCTGTCCTAGTAAGTGACAAGTTCTAATATTAAAATCTCCCAGTATGATGCGATTCAGGGGCTTGTGGTGTTGGGTGCTAACATAATTGATCGCCCACTCCACTTCATCTACCACAGGTTCCATTTTACCCTAAAAGTTGTTGTTTTAACAAGCTATAATGATCAAATCTCAATCTCCTCGTCCTTCACATATTAAGTAATGAAAGTAAGAAGAGTGCTGAACCTTTAACAAATGTATTTGATAGCTTGACCTTAATGTGACTTGCTTAGAGTTTGTCAGAACTGCAGAATGTGCTGAGTTTATAAAATGTATTCCTTTCCTAAGCTGCATATTGCTGATGAACCAAGATTGAACTTCCTATCTGTCTCATGTTCATATAATGCTGAATAGAGAATTGACAATTTAACAATAAACATGTGCTTTTAAAAAATATGAATGCCATTACATAACTAGAGATCTGCAAGCGAATGTTTCTGTCTTTAGAGTCTTTGTTGTAGTTTATTAGTGTTTAGTGTAGTGTTCTCTGGGAACCAAGCTGAGACGTTCCTAAGGATACAGAGGATAAGGAGAAGAGTGTTGCCGGTGGCAGAGGCAGCCTCCATTCACTTAGCGCTTTTTAAACCTTATATCACTGCACTGCTCGCGCTGTTGTTATAGCGAATGTTTTTATGTAGCGATTGTAGGCTATTTTAAAACGTTCAGTGTGGGTTATAGCGGGTAAACTTACTGTGAATCACTGGTATTCACCTCAGCTGCTCAGTCTTTCTCCCACTCCCGCCCCGGTCCGCCGCGTCCAATCATGGGCGTTTGACGCGGAGGGCGAGGAGGAGCCTTGCACTTCCGGGCTCAGGGAGCACAGATCAGCGCTCTAGCGACGCTGAAGGCTAAAGTTTATTTAAGGTCAGCTGGGACTGTAACGCGCTGTGGAGAAGAGTGTTGCCGGTGGCAGAGGCAGCCTCCATTCACTTAGCGCTTTTTAAAAATTATATCACTGCACTGCTCGCGCTGTTGTTATAGCGAATGTTTTTATGTAGCGATTGTAGGCTATTTTAAAACGTTCAGTGTGGGTTATAGTGGGTAAACTTACTGTGAATCACTGGTATTCACCTCAGCTGCTCAGTCTTTCTCCCACTCCCGCCCCGGTCCGCCGCGTCCAATCATGGGCGTTTGATGCGGAGGGCGAGGAGGAGCCTTGCACTTCCGGGCTCAGGGAGCACAGGTCAGCGCTCTAGCGACGCTGAAGGCTAAAGTTTATTTAAGGTCAGCTGGGACTGTAACGCGCTGTGGAGAAGAGTGTTGCCGTGGCAGAGGCAGCCTCCATTCACTTAGCGCTTTTTAAACCTTATATCACTGCACTGCTCGCGCTGTTGTTATAGCGAATGATTTTATGTAGCGATTGTAGGCTATTTTAAAACGTTCAGTGTGGGTTATAGCGGGTAAACTTACTGTGAATCACTGGTATTCACCTCAGCTGCTCAGTCTTTCTCCCACTCCCGCCCCGGTCCGCCGCGTCCAATCATGGGCGTTTGATGCGGAGGGCGAGGAGGAGCCTTGCACTTCCGGGCTCAGGGAGCACAGGTCAGCACTCTAGCGACGCTGAAGGCTAAAGTTTATTTAAGGTCAGCTGGGACTGTAACGCGCTGTGGAGAAGAATGTTGCCGGTGGCAGAGGCAGCCTCCATTCACTTAGCGCTTTTTAAACCTTATATCACTGCACTGCTCGCGCTGTTGTTATAGCGAATGTTTTTATGTAGCGATTGTAGGCTATTTTAAAATGTTCAGTGTGGGTTATAGCGGGTAAACTTACTGTGAATCACTGGTATTCACCTCAGCTGCTCAGTCTTTCTCCCACTCCCGCCCCGGTCCGCCGCGTCCAATCATGGGCGTTTGATGCGGAGGGCGAGGAGGAGCCTTGCACTTCCGGGCTCAGGGAGCACAGGTCAGCGCTCTAGCGACGCTGAAGGCTAAAGTTTATTTAAGGTCAGCTGGGACTGTAACGCGCTGTGGAGAAGAGTGTTGCCGGTGGCAGAGGCAGCCTCCATTCACTTAGCGCTTTTTAAACCTTATATCACTGCACTGCTCGCGCTGTTGTTATAGCGAATGTTTTTATGTAGCGATTGTAGGCTATTTTAAAACGTTCAGTGTGGGTTATAGCGGGTAAACTTACTGTGAATCACTGGTATTCACCTCAGCTGCTCAGTCTTTCTCCCACTCCCGCCCCGGTCCGCCGCGTCCAATCATGGGCGTTTGATGCGGAGGGCGAGGAGGAGCCTTGCACTTCCAGGCTCAGGGAGCACAGGTCAGCGCTCTAGCGACCCCTTCCATCAATATAAATGTGCTTTGGTCAGCGACCGCGCAGCGGACGCGTGCAGCGGGCGCGCCGGAAGCGCGCTAAAGTCGAGCCAAAGTCAAGCCCGTCTGCGCCCGTCCGCGGCCAGACGGGGTGCGGGGCCACAAACCCTGGCTCTCCTACAACAACCACTATTAGGTATGGTAGACAGGAATTGCTCGACCTCCAACCTGAAACGCCAGCAGACTGCAAACACTCCATGTATGCCATGTCGCTAAAAAAGTGCACTTTATGTACTTTTGTCCCGATCAGTCATGTCCCAGCCACTAGTACGGGTCATACCGTTAAAGCAGCCTTGCTTAACTGTAGATCCTTACGTAAGCATTGCATAGAAATTTTTCATTTACTTGAGGACCAGAACCTCAATATCCTATTCCTTACGGAAACTTGGCTGGATGACTACTCAGACCCGGATATCATTCAGGCCCTCCCCCCCGGATATGCCCTTTCCAGACTGGATAGGAAAGACAGCAGAGGTGGTGGCATTGCCATCGCTACTAAAGCCCCTCTAGTATGCACCTTATCTCCCATCCTGGTTGACCATAGTGAAGCTGGCTCTTTCACGATTAACACCGGTCCCAATCACTCTATATCTGGCATCCTGATATATCGGCCTCCTGGAAGGCTATTTGATTTTACTTCCACCCTCATGGAAGCCATAACCCACCTAGCACTAAGGAAGTCTCGCTTATTAGTGCTAGGAGATCTCAATGCCCATTTTGAAGACCCCTTAGATAATGATGCGACTGATATTAAATCTGAGCTACTTTCGGTACAGCTGGAAATAAAAAATAAGGAGCCGTCACATCAATTAGGACACTTATTAGACCCTGTTTTTGGCAACTGGAAGGGAGTTCATACCTCAGCTCCCCAACCTATACCTTGGTCTGATCATTACATCATCCCCATAACAATTCAACTTGATAGAACGGAACACTATCGTCATCAATCTCTACGTTATAAACGCAGGAAATGGAAGAATTTCTCAGTAGAATCTTTCACTAAAATTGTCCAGGATGAAGGCCCTCCTAGGGGGGATGACTGTGAGACAGCGAATAAGCACTTACATAACTGCATCACCAAGGCCCTTGACATCACTGCCCCAATTCGCACCACGACCAACGCCAGGAGAACAAAAAAAGCTGCTCCCTGGTTTAGTCAAGAACTTCAAACCATGAAGACGGCTTGTAAAAAGCTTGAAAGAGCATGGCGCCAAAAATGTTGCCCAGAAATTAAAGCCCAGTACAAAGTAGCGCAAAGAGAATATAACAAAACAATACGCTTGTCCAAGGCAGCTCATTACAACATCCGCATTTTGGAAGCAGAAAACTCCTCTAAGGAACTTTATCAAATCTACAAAGAAATCTCTATAGTGGACACGAATCCTTCCTCCCAAAATGACTCTGTGGAAACTTGTAACAACATTGCTCAATATTTCTCAGGAAAGATTACTAACATCTATGCCAGTTTTTCCACCAATATAAAGTCGGGAATTGAATTTTTTGAAAATGATAATCTCATAAGTACTCCAGTGTGCCTAGGTTCTTTCGATGTTCCTCCCTTTGAAGCATTGGCCAAAATGTGCAAGAACATCAAATCTGGCTCTCCTCGATACCCTGCGCCTCCTAAAATTCTAGCTAAAGCTTTCTCTGTACTAGAACCTCATTTCAGACACCTGCTTCAAGTCTCCTTCTCCACGGCTTGCTTACCTATGGAATGGAAACAAGCTGTAGTGCTACCGATTAAAAAAAAGCCGAACATGAGTCATGACATATTGGAGAATCTTCGCCCAATATCTTTGCTACCTTACCTTGCAAAGCTAGCTGAGAAAATTGCTAATGCCCAACTCATGGTCCATCTAGAAGCCCATAATGCTTTTCATAAATCTCAATCGGGGTTCAGATCAAACTTTTCCACAGAGACAGCTCTCCTGAGGGCTATCGAAACCCTTCGGGAGGGAGCGGATGAGGGTAAGACCATGGCTCTCATCATGCTGGATCTCAGTGCCGCGTTTGACACTGTAGCGCATTCCATCCTGCTACAGTGTCTAAACAGAGCGGGGGTCACCAAAAAGGCACTGGGATGGTTGAAAGCCTTTCTTATCAACAAGAGCTTTCAAGTCCAAAGAGGGACTTTTCTCTCAGACAGTGTGGTGCTAGAACAGGGGGTGTCTCAGGGCTCTGCCCTGAGTCCCACCCTGTTTAATTTGTACATGGCTCCCCTGGCAGAAGTGGTGCAATCGTTCGGCGTAGAGCTTGTCTCCTACGCCGACGATACGCAACTTCTAATATCACTGTCACAAGCCCCTTCTCTGGAAGCAGACAACTTCAATGCTTGCATGTGTAAGCTTGCCACTTGGATGACAGAGCACTGTCTTAAATTAAATGGCACAAAAACGGAGGTTCTTATAATCGGGGGCAATGAGACAAAATACCTGCACCTAAATTGTGTCCCCACTGTGCCTTGTTAGTGTAGCTCGAGGCGCCCGGCCGCCATCTTGGGACTGCTGTGGATAGTGTGCCACTGGTCAGAGCGCTCTAGTGCTCTGTGTGGACAACAGGTGAGCCTGTATTTAAAGCTCGCATTCTCCCGCGCAGCGGTGACGCGCAGCGGAAGCGCCTGTCTGTCGCCTGAGTCGAGCCAGAGTCTGCCCGTCTGCGCCCGTCAGCGCTAAGGAGGCGCGAGAGGCGGGAGACTCTGATCGTCTTTTCTATCGCCCCAGGATGCCCCCTGACTCAAGTATGTCACGGGATTATTTACTATCACTTCGGGGTCCTTATGCTCCCTGTCATTGCTCTCTAGTTCCCCACACCTGGTATGGCCCGGCTTGTTGTGCTCACTGTCGAGTAACTTTAAATTCTGACTTGCCGTCAGAGACATCCAGCGATTCTATTCTGCTTCGAGGTGGGCTAATTAACGCCCGCTCCTTAGTAAAAAACGCTCAGAACATCTTTGATCTTATCACCGAATCCCATCTGGATTGTCTTTTTATCACGGAAACATGGCTGAAGCCATGGTCTAATCCTGCCCTTGCCATAGCCCTACCACATGATTATCATATCCTACGGTTAGATAGGCAGGAACAACGAGGAGGGGGTCTTGCAATTATCTATCGGAATAATTTCAAATGCACTATTGAAGCACTGACGGAGCTAAAAGAGTCAGAAGCATTTGCTTTTTCTTTAGCAATTCATGACTCTCTTGTATTTTCCGGAGTCCTTATATATCGCCCTCCAGGCCCACCCTCCACATTTTTAGACTCTGTTGGCGACGTGTTGAGTGACCTAACTCTCAGGTTCTCTAATTTCACGGTGTTGGGGGACCTCAACCTACATCTCGAGGCCCCAACTGATCCTGGAGTCAGTAGCTTCCTAGACACAATTGAAGTGTTGGGACTTACTTTGTTGAATCGCGAACCAACACATCAAGCAGGACATCTATTGGATGGTATCTGCTCCAATTTTTCCAGCCTGATAGTTAAACCTCCAAGCCCTCAGGTATGGACTGATCATTTTTTAATTCCTTTCCTGATAGCTGAAACCCGGAAATTCTTTTCTAACTCCTTAAAAGGTACAGATAACCCCTATATAAAACCCACTCCGAATTGGAAGGCACTAGCCAGAAGGGCCGATATTGTTGAAAATCTTAAAAATGATTTACCAATTTTCGCCGATTGTACCTGTCCAGACTATCAAAGCTTTTGTGACTGGATTGCTGGAGCGGGCAAGCTGCTCATACCAGCTAATAGTGAGAACATGAAACCTAGGAATAAGAAAAAAAATGCCCCGTGGTTTTCATCAGCCCTTAAGGCCGAGCTAGGTGAAGTGAAAACTCTAGAACGGAGGTGGCGTCGTAATTACGACACAGCTGCACGTAACACCTATATAGCAGCTAGACGAAAATATCATGTAGGATTAAAACTAGCAAAAAAAGCCCATTACCTACAGGCCATTTCTTCTGCAGGCCAAGAACAAAAAGCTATCTTTAGGATCGTTAAGGATTTTATTAAGCCCTCAGCTCTATCGCAAGAGATCCCTCCATCACAAGATCTCTGTAACACGATATCTGACTATTTCGATAATAAAATCCTAACTATCACTAATACCTTCCCTTCAGATATTACCTTCACAACGGATGGTGAACAGATAGCGAAGATTACTTCCCCCCTCCGCTTTGACGAGTTCTGCCCAGTCCCCCTGGAGGAAACTGCCAAAGCCATTCTAGCCAGCAAATCAGGTTCCCCTTTTGACCCCTGTCCTCCTCCGGTGTTGCACCATCTAATAGAGATAGTTAATCCCATGATTAACAGTATCATCAACTCTTCTCTAGCAACAGCAAGTATCCCAGAGGACTGGAAACTTGCAGCTGTAAAGCCACTCCAAAAAAAGGCCCTGGCCGATCCTACTACCCTGTCCAACCTGCGCCCAATCTCTTTGCTACCCATCCTATCTAAGCTGACTGAAAAGTTTGTCAATAGTCAACTGACAAACTTTTTGGAGAAGAATAACGTTCTCCATTCAAATCAGTCTGGCTTTCGGTCAGAACATTCTACCGAATCAGCTCTATTATATTCTGCTGAAACTTTAAGAGCAGCAATGGATCGGGGAAAACAGGCTGTCCTTATCCTTCTTGACCTGTCGGCAGCCTTCGATACCGTGTCCCACAACATCTTACTGGACCGGTTGGCTGCCGCAGGGGTGGGAGGACAGGTGCTGACCTGGTGTAGGAACTTCCTCACAAACAGACGCCAAATAACAGTGCTTGGCCCATATCAGTCTGAGGCTAAAAACGTCAGCTCAGGGGTGCCACAGGGCTCCAGCTTGAGCCCTGTCCTTTTCAATCTATATATGACACCCCTGATGAACTTGATCGAGTCATTCAAGATCAGTTCTATCTCATACGCTGACGACACCCAACTGATTCTGGTGCTGGATAAGGAACAACCAGGTGCCGAGGAAGACCTTAGGAATTGTCTTGCAGCGACATTCAAGTGGATGAATAACAACCATCTAAAGTGCAACGCTGGAAAAACGGAAATCTTACCCATAGGGATCAATAATCTTTTTTCCCCGTCAGCTTGCTGGCCATCGGATGCAGAAGCTCCACCTAACACAATTGCATCCGCCCGTAACCTAGGCATAAAGTTTGACAACTGCCTATCCTTCAAACCTCAGGCTGTAGCAGTGGCAGGTATGTGCTTTCAAATTATCAAAGCACTTAGGAAATTTTTTGACCTCCTTCCCCTTTCGGCGAGGAAAACAGTCGCAGTGGCCTTAATAAATTCCAGGCTAGATTACTGCAATGGACTCTATGCTGGAGCAAATAAAATCGTGCTCCACAAATTGCAGATGATCCAAAACGCGGCTGCCCGCCTCGTACTGCGTCTGCCCCGCAGATCATCTGCCTCTGCAGCTCTAAATACCTTACACTGGCTGCCAATAGGAAAGAGAATTTTGTTTAAACTTCTCCTGATTACTTTTAGAGCCTTCCATCAACGTGGCCCGACCTATTTACGAAGGGGGTTCAAAAGATACTACCCAGCACGCTGCCTAAGATCTGCCAGTCAGAATTTACTTACTATTCCCCGCTTTAAACTGGCTACAAAGGGTGGCAAATCCATCTTTGTACTGGGAACTAAGGCCTGGAATAAACTTCCCCTTCCCTTGCGTTCTTTTTCCCAAGAGGCCCCTTTCAGGAAGGCACTGAAAACCTGGATTTTCTCCATGCCTGACTCAATGTGTAGAACCCTAGTGTAGTGGCTGTGTTTAAAAAACTGGACTTCTTTCCCTATCCAACCCTTCCATCTGGGTTGTGTAAGCGCCAAGATACTCCTTGGAGTGGTAGCAGCGCTCTATAAATGCCCATTACATTACATTACATTACAAAATGGACGAAAGAATGGTGGCCCAACTGTCTGGGTCCCTTGCCTACTCCCAACCGGGAAGCAAAAAACGTAGGTGTCTGGGTAGACAACAAGTTGTCTTTTGATAGCCATATCAAGAAAACAGTAGGCAAATGTTTTGGAGTAATGAAAACGCTCAATCGCACCTTGGACTTGCTGCCTCTGAATTCCAGGCGTACCATGACGCAGGCACTTATCACATCCCGTATTGATTATGGGAATGTGTTGCTCCTGGGCACATCTGCTAAAAACATCAAGAGACTACAGGTCCTACAAAATTCTGCAGCCCGCCTGGTGTTAAGACTTCCCCGTAGAGCCCCCTCGGGACCCTCTCTGACCTCCCTCCATTGGCTACCTATTAGCAAGAGGATTGCTTTCAAAGCTCTACTATGGTGCCACAGGATAATTCACCAAAAAGCGCCGGCTCATATGTCGGATTTAGCATCCCTGTATGAACCGAACAGATCCCTTAGATCTTAAGGAATGGGCTTGCTCAGAACATCACGCCCCAAAAAAGCCAGAATGGGAGGCAGGTCCTTCCGCTCACTGGCAGCCAAGCACTGGAATCTCCTTCCTACGCACATTAGGCTAGAGACTAATGAGGCCTCTTTTAGAAAGATGCTGAAAACCTTTCTATTTACTTCGTAGTGGTGCTGGTTTCTCTCCTCCTAACATGCTCTCTCCACAGCGCGGGGACACGCCGGGAGGCGTCACCAGGCGCTTTATAAACCCCTTTAAACTAAACTAAACAAATGTTTAGTACTGTCCATTACAATAGTAATAGTTGACTGTGAACTCCATGTGCTTACTGTGGGAAAGGAAGAAAGAAGCTGCACTCCATCGGAAGATGTCTTCTTAATGGACCGAAGTGAATAGATCCACAACTTTGTTGTTATTATGTTCTCATGCCTTTTATATTAGTGCATGTTTCTAGTTAGTTAGCACCTTAGCTGTTATGCTTTGACAGAGACCATTGATTTCCCTTGCACCAAGGGTTATTTGCTGTAAGCTACTGCTGATGGCATTTGCTGTTACTTGACACTTTATTGGTGATAATTCTTTATCCTCTTACCCTGAAGAATGTAACTACTGCTTCATCTGTTTCCCGATTTTTCTTGATTAAGATTTATTTTGGTACAGTTTGCTACTGCAGCTGTATGTTGATACTGATGACGCGAGATATCAGATTTTACATTATACAACATTTACTAATTTGGACACAAAAAGCTGAATGTGAACCTTGCACACGTCAAGTGAAATGACACTGCAATTGTGACAAATAAAGTACTAACACCGTAAAAGTGCGCTTAAAATGTCTAAGACAAGAGCAAATATATGCAAAACTATTAATATATTACAAGAGCAAGACTTGTTTTACTAGCTCTTTACTGATGAAATAATGTGATTCTAAAAATGTGGTTAGCATTTCCATTGTCTTTCAATATAGTGCATCATAAGAAGAATGTGGTGCAATTTTCTAATACATGTAGTTATGAGGCTGAAATCTCCAGAGATGATAGTAGATAACCTAAAGTTTATGGAAGTTAAGAAACGATTTTAGTAAAATAATTGTAAGAATAATTTACATGTATGAATGTGGAAAAATTGTAGCAGTAGGCTATTTCTAACGTTAGTCATTTTCTTAATAATACATTAGTGAAGTGTACTATTATTCTTTATTATGAAATATTGTTTTATTGCATTATATATCATTCTAATTTGAGTTTTATTTTTTTGAAAACTGACAAAATCATTTAAAAGCTTTTTAGACACGATCTTTCCTAAGCTGCATTTTTTCCAAATAAAATGTTGGTTTATTTGTTCTGTATATGAAACTTCTTGCATTTTATGGGCATTCTTTTAGAGTTCACTGTCAAATGGTTTGGTGAGAAAGTGAACTCCACCCCAAAGACATGAACTATTGCAATGTATTTTATTTACCATTGACAAACCTGGGAGGCCTGGAAAGACAGTTATTTCTTATGATTAGCCTGGGAAACCATTCAGGAGTGACTAAAATGTATTTGATGATTTTATGTGAATCCAATCATATGATGGGCTGACCACAGTGGGGTGATAGTACATCACCAGGAGCATCATAAAGAGTATATAGGATGAAACCCTAAAGGAGGGGGACCCCACAAGCGAGATACACACATGAAAACGCCCCTTGATTGTTTACTATCAAAAAGCCATGCTCTATTTCTTTCCAAGAGAACTGAGTGTTTTTTTAAATGGTTTTTGAACCATCCTTCAATCGCCTTATTTGGGACTGCATTTGCTGATGCGGCTTCTTTAAGTATCCGGACTGAAATTCTTCTTTGCTGATCAACCAAACTTTCTATTTCCCCTTTTTGTCCCTGCCACCTCCACCCTGTCTGTCCAAGCTCCATGTCCTAACCCCTCCCTCTTGTCCTCCATGGTCCATTTTGCTACCACTGCCTTCTGCCCTTTATGCTCTGTTGTGCTGCAACTGCTCCTCCTGTCTGCCCTGCATGGTCTGTTGTGAAGTCCCTTCCCCTGTCTTCTTGTGTCCGGGTCCAATCCATAGCAGTGGCTTCTGTGCATACCCATGCCCCCTCCCTCTTGCCCACCATGGCCGTTGTGGCCATTGTGCTGCCTCTAACCCTAACCCTCCTGCTTGCCATACATGGTCTTCTGTGCTGCCAAAGCACCTTCCACCTGCCCTGTGTCGTCAGCTTGCTGCATCTGACCCCTTCCCACCTTCTTTTCGTTGCCTCTGTGTATGCCATCATAGTTTGCCCTCAATGGTGTGTTGCGCTTCCAGTGCCCCTCCTCTGCCTCCTCATCAGGTGCCCTCAGTTTTCCATGTGCAGACCCCTATCCCCTACCTCCTGTGTTGTTTGATATGATATGATATAGTTTTTATAAAGCGCGGCTTACACTCCAAGGAGCATCTTGGCGCTAGTGGTAAGAGTGTCATCGGAAAGAAAGAGGGAAAGTGCTGGCAAAAAAAGGGGGGGGGGGAGTGCTGAAACTAAAGAGAGTTAGGTTAGATTAGTTTTAGAACTAACGTGTCAGGCGCATTAAAAATCCAGGTTTTGAGGGCCTTGCGAAATAGGATTTCAGAGGGGATCTGACGCATCTGGGAGGGGAGTTTGTTCCAGGCTCTAGCTCCCAAAAAACCTAGCGATTTGCCACCTTTGGTTGCGAGCCTGAATCTAGGGACCACCAGTAGGTTCAGGTTGGAGGACCTGAGTGATCGAGAGGGGGTGTATTTTCCAAACCTTTGGGACAGATAGGAGGGACCCGACTGGTGGTAGGCTCTGAAAGTGATAAGCAGGATTTTAAATAGTACTCTCTTATGAATGGGCAGCCAGTGTAGGGTTCTAAGTGCTGCTGAAGCAGATGACCTCCTGGGCAGCCTTAGTACTAGGCGGGCTGCGGTATTCTGCACCATCTGCAATTTGTGCAGGACGCTTTTGTTGGAACCTGCATAGATGCTATTGCAGTAATCCAGGCGGGATGTAATGAGGGCCACTGCGATTGTCTTCCTGGCCGTCAAGGGAAGGAGGTCGAAGAACCTTCTCAAGCCCTTGATGATGTTAAAGCAGGACCCTGCCACGGTACCTGCTTGTTGCTTGAAAGAGAGGGCTTCATCAAACCTAATCCCGAGGTTGCGGGCTGATTTGATTGTGTTTGGCGGGACCTCAGCATCTTGGGGCCACCACTGTTTCGGGCAGAAGAGGTTATCTTGACCGAAGGGGAGGATTTCCGTTTTTCCTGAGTTACACTTAAGGTGGTGGGTTCTCATCCATTCAAAAGTGGCGGTGAGACAGTCTTTCAGGTTTTCTTCAGCTGAGGTAGTGTTGTCTTGAACCAGGATGAGCTGCGTGTCATCAGCATACGATATTGTGCTGATGTTGAAGGAGCTGATGAGCTCTATCAGGGGGGTCATATATAAGTTAAAAAGAATTGGGCTTAGGCTAGAGCCCTGTGGCACTCCTGTGGTTAGTGCCTTCTCGCCTGACCGATAGTTTCCCAATAGAGTGACTTGCTTTCTATGGTTAAGGAAGTTTTTTAGCCAGTTTAGGGCGGTTCCTGTAATTCCCAAGTTTGCCAGGCGGCCAATTAATACGGGATGGGAGACCGTATCAAAGGCCGCCGACAGGTCGAGCAAGATCAGGACGGCTTTTTTGCCTTGGTCCATTGCTGTCTTGAGGGTCTCTACCGTATGTAGGAGGGCTGACTCCGTGGAGTGTTTTGCTCTGAAACCTGCTTGGCTAGGATGTAGTAGGTTGTTGTCCTCCAGAAATGCGGTCAACTGTTTGTTTACTGCTGTCTCTGTGAGTTTAAACAGTAGTGGAAGCAGCGATATAGGGCGGAGGTTGGAGAGTGTGGTGGGGTCGGCAAGGGTTTTCTTTTGAAGGGGTTTCACGGCAGCGAGTTTCCATTCAGAGGGAATGGCAGCGGTAGCAAGGGAGGAATTGATAATATTGTTTATAGTGGGATTCACAGTGTCCACTATGGTTTGGAGTAGCAAAGGGGGACACGGATCGAACGGGGAGCCTGACTTGATAGAGAGGATAGCTTGGCGAGTTTCCTCCATGCTGACCGGGGCAAAATTGCTTAGCTGCGGGTTTTTGTTGGTTGTTGGTAGGTTTTCCTGTAGAAGGGATTCGGGGGGGTCTGGAAAGTCTTTAATTAGGTTTTGAATTTTTTGTTCGAAATAGTCCGCAATTGAGTTGCACAGGGCGGGAGAGGGTGGGATCTCTTGCCTAAGGATTCTGGGATTCATGAAGTCATCGACTATTTTGAAGATTTGCTTTTGATTGTTGTTAGACTTAGTGATGGCTTCAAGGAAATGTTCTTTTTTGGCGGTTTTTATCATTTCGTGATAATGTTTCCTAGCAGTTTTGTAATCTAGGAGTTCAGTGTCGCTGTAGGTGCGACGCCATTTCTTTTCGAGGGTTTGGTCCGCTGTCCTTCCCCTGCCCCCACCCTCCTGCCCTTCATGGTCCGTATTGCTGCAACTGTCCCTCTTGTCTGTCCGGTATGGTCATCTTGCTGCTCTTGCCTCTTTCCCCTTTGCTCTCTGTTGTCCATGGGCATGGCCCTATTCCCTTCCTATTGCTTGCCATGGTCCATTTGCTGCACTGCCACCCTGCTTGCCCTGTGTGATGTATTGTGCTGCTGCCACCCCAAAGGCTGGCCCTGTAGGGTAAGTTTTGTGCCCTGCCCAGTTGCCTCCTGCCATCTCTTATTCAAATCTGTGTCCCTACCCCATTCCTCCTGCCCTCCATGATCTAATTTACCAAACTTGCTAACATTTTGAACTCAGTAAGAGGGAGATGTTGAAAAATAAACCTGGGGAATTGATTTTCCAATTGACTTACATTGAAAAAGAGGATATTCTAGACAAATAAAATAAAGGTCTTTTGGGCTTAAAAACATCAGGAGTCTCCTGCCTGAATCAGGTCTGTTGGCATGTATGGTTGTATTTCCACTGCCTCTTCCTTCTGCCCTCAATGGTCTTTTATATTGCCATAGATTCTCTTGTCCTCACTGTATGGTTGTTTTTTTTCCCCTGTCAACATTTTCCCTGCCCTCCATAGTTCGTTGTACTGCCATTGCCCCTCCAACCTGCACAGCAAGGTCAATTTGTTGCCTCTGCACCCTCCTCCATGAGAGGGTCTTATTCCCATAAAAATGATGGTTAGTGCTCTAAACAACTAAAATGAGGCCATATTTTTTGAGCTCCCAAATAGCAACAAACCACTTTTAAATAATGTGCTATCTTGATGGCTTTTTTTATCCAGTTGATCACTTGATTATATGTTATACTTCAGGGAGAGGATGTGGCATTACAGCCAGAGCTGCAGACTTTGCAACTAGGGAACCAGGTTCAAGTTTCGGCATCAGTTCGACCTCTTATGATTCTAGGTAAATCACGTAATCTCCCCTTGTCTAAAAGAAAAATGAATGGGTCCTTGTGTAATGTAGCTAATGCTCATGTAAAGCACTCCTATACCTTTCGGTCAAGTCTACGCTATATAAAACTGCACACAAATGAAGTAATTAAGTGTTTTGCAAATCACTGTCATTGTTCTCCACTTGGGCTCATTTGGGTGATATTTGTGCTATATTTGGGTTCTTTTTTCCCCAGTGGCCAACTTGGGAGACTTACTTGTTGTGAAGCTCCCTAATTTCATCATTTACTGCAGTGTCCTCAGTATAAAATACTTTCAGTTTTCTACTTTGATTCCATCAAGATGGAGTTTATATGTGCCACACCTTTGGCATAAATTCATTACGTTACCACTCTAGTTGCTAATTAGAACACTCTAGTAAAACTGCTGATCACCAGGAACTTTACTGGCAGTCTGTGCTGGTGTTGAAAGCGCATGTTTCAGCCTGCACGTCTGCATGTGTTGAAAAAACATGTTTCAATCTGCATGCCAGATCGTTATAATGAAATAGAAGAGGAAGATATTTGAAAACTCTCTTAATATGTGTGTTAACTTTTCTTTTTACAGCACTAACTATACGTTCTATGACAAACTAAACCCCCTTTTTGTTTTTTTCTTAAGTTAAATGTTTTAAGTTTTACCAGTTTGATTCAATCAACCTGGCTTCAGGTGTGCCACACTTTTGTCATAAGTAACACTGTTAGCGCTCTAGATGTTCTTTAGAATATTTTGGGAGGCTGTAGTAAAACACAAGGGAATAAACTGGCAGACTTTTTTTTATATGGCTGAGAAAGATAGTGTGAATTTATAGAAAATATGCTCTCATTTTAGGTTTTGGAGCACCTTCCATAACCTCTATGGGGAAATCATGAAAAAAAAAGTTTGCTCTCAAACATGATTATTGAAATCCCAGCAGGCTTTTCCACAGGGTAAAATCACCTTAGAGCACATCATTACTCCTAAAATTAGTATGGTGCCATCAACAAATGATTCATATTGCAACAAAAATCAGTAATCACCCTTTATATGTTCTCCTTTTTGTGATCCTCAAAACCTACCATTCACTACATTGCATTTCAATAGGGTGCTATCATGTATATTTTCCCCAAGATGGCTGCCGTCACTTCCTGGTTGAAGTGTTGCCAGCCAATTCAATTTTAGTAGGATTTCAGTAGGATTTTGGGCTCCCATATATTTATAGTTTTTTTTAACTTAAATATCTCTGAAACTGCTGAACCGATTCATACCAAATCACTGAAAGCACGCTTTCTGAACCAACATCTAACTTTCCACCAAATTTGGTGTAATTCTGTTTAGCGGTTCGGGCTGTAGTTGTTTTAAAAAAATAAACAATACCCATGAACATAACGTGGGGAAAACACATTTTGGGACGCCCTTTTTTTTTACTCAACCCCCGCTTGAAAATTCAACCTTAAACTTTCAACACAGCAGCTGAACCAAAAAAGGGATTTTTTGTGAAAATGTCATGAAGATTCATCAAGTCGAGTTGGTATTTGCAAAACAAAAAACACTTTTCATATGGAAACTTTGGTCCTAACTATACCTACCTAGATACTGACATATCTATCTATTTACAGCCTCTTGGCTCTTTTGTTTTATGGCAGATATTGCAAAGGGTCGCCCTTGAAGGAAAAGCTGAGAGGTGGTCCATTACCGATAAAAAGGAGGATTCTGCCGGTATAGAAGAATCTCCTGGGAGGATATCAGATTTGCCATTAACGGACTGCAGGTACTTTTGTAAGCTGCACATAAAGCTGTCTGTAGACTATAGTCTTCCCTTCCCTCCCATTTGAAAAAGAACCTTTGCAGCTTTGCAGTTCGATCACGACTGGCAGATCTGGAAGGACTGGCTATCCATGAGGCCATTACTTTTTCTATATTTGAATGAATGAAGTTAAGTCCCACCTAAGCCATTTAAGTTCCAGGAATTAGCAACACTTGATGGGTTAGATTGACCCGACATGGAGCACTTGAAGGATATTGATGGAAGATCGGAGAGTATTATTGTATTGAGTAACTCTGGAGAGGGGGCACCTATTCAAGATTCGTCTGGCCCAAGCATTTCACCAATCACAGTTTCTCTACAGAAACTCGCTCGGCCCATCATAGATTCAACTCTAATCAATAGTGTAGGGAACTTTTCCTATTTTTCCTCTGATAATATTGTTTTTTTGTTCTGGAACGTGGCAGGTCTCCGGAACAAAATAAAGAACCCAGAATGGTTAGAATTAATTGAGGCTTATGGCACATGTCCATGTAAACAGGTTTAGAACATATCATGTTTCTGCCTTTTCAACAACGCATGGCAGACCTAAAGGGGGCCTGTGTATTTGTGTTTCTAATAATTTACCATCTATTAGAATAGTTTATGAATTAACTAACCCCTACTATCAAGTAATTGTCTGTGAAGGTTCAGGCCTAGCCAGGTTAGTAGTGATTAACTTGTATAACAATGCCCCAAGCTGTGAAATTATAACAATTTTGAATAAATTGGATAAGTATTTGGAACATTTGGACAATAGTAGAAGAAAGAAGCTCTCTATTCTGTGGGGTGGTAACTTTAATATACAACTGTGCAGTTCACCTTCCGAAAAAATATGCTGTATGAATCATTTAGATAAGGGGGGACAAACACACTTTAATCATAGTTGATGAGGAGATAAAATAAACAAACTAATTTATGAATTTGACCTATCGTTCTGAAATTAAATTTATTCTCTGTATGCCCCATTTAGGTGTCCCTTTAATGAGAGAAACTCCAATTCTATCATTGAATATTTCCTATCTTCAAATAATTCTGCAACCTATGTCTCTAATTTTAATACCTATTCTATTCCATTAAGTGGTAAATTTCTGAAGTCTGTACAAAATGTCACTAGTACTGCTTACTAGTAAACAGCATTGTCAGGTCTTGGTGCACTCAAGAGAATTTGAGCTAGCGACTCTCAATGGCTACTCCCTGCGGTGGCAACAGATTACCCCTGAGGGGTTTTTAAGTTAACTATTCTGTAAAACAGGGGAAGCTATTGAAATTTGTCTAGAGGATACCTCACAGCCTAAGGAGATCATTAATGACTTTCTGAAATTACACATGCGGTAAAGGAGAGTATTAAGGGGAAATTAATTATATAGTATTTGGGGAAAGGTCGCAAAATGCTGTCTCCAACCAGCAGTCCTCGCCAATATTAAGAAGCCAAGAGTAATTAAATAAATACTTTATTGGCATAAACATACAACCTCCTGCCACAAGAACTTACAGTCACCGATACAACTGTCAGTTGAGCACGAGAACAGTGGGATCATTCCAAGAAGGTGACAAATATATAGGGGTGGCAGGGGAAGGGAATATAACAATGCAGGGGGTGAGAAAGGGTTAAGGGAAGGAATGTCTGACAGAATATCGACGGACAGAAAATCAACCTACAGAAATATTGACGCAAGTATATCGAAGTCAAGAATATCGACATCCTATCTACATTATGGTAAGTACAAAAATATTGTAAAAAAAATATTGATGTAAAAAATAACATTGTTAAAAATATCAGTTTTTCTTAGTCAAAAAAATGATGTAAAATTAAGTAAAAAATACATTTAATTAAAATTAACATTGTCAAAAATGTATATATAATGTAAAAATAAATTAAAGATATATAATATATATACTTACGAATAATTTTTAATAATTACTTTAATAACATGTTTTTTAATACAATATAAATTATAAATATATCTATTCACGTAAAACAATAATATAAAACAATAAATAAATATCTATAGCAAATTTTAAAAAAGTATAATTTTTTTACTCTTTTTAATATTCATTATATACTACACTAACTAAAATAATAAACAAATATTACATATCGGAGGTAATACAATTACTATTTGAACTCCAAACAGTTCAACAGTAGGGGTTAAAGCTACTATTCCTACTCCAGAGAGTGCAAAAGTAGGGAAAGTGTTGGATAGCATAGGGGTAAAAATACTATTCCCACTCCAGTGAGTGCACCAGTAGGGAAAGTGTTGGATAGCGTAGAGGTTAAAATTACTATTCCCACTCCAGGGAGTGCAACAGTAGGGAAAGTGTTGGATAGCGTAGGGGTAAAAATTACTATTCCCACTCCAGTGAGTGCAAAACAGTATGGAAAGTGTTGGATAGCGGAGGGGTTAAAATTACTATTCCCACTCCAGGGAGTGCAACAGTAGGAAAAGTGTTGGATAACGTGGGGGTGAAAATTACTATTCCCACTCCAGGGAGGGCAACCGTAGGGAAAGTGTTAGATAGTGTTGGGGTAAACATTTATATTCCAACTCCAGTGAATGTAAGAGTGTTGAAAATTGGGATAGTGTAGGGGTTCAATTAACATACTTATTAATTAAATAATTTGTGAAAAATAAATAACATATTACAAATTAAATTAACTAAGAAATTAATAATAAATAACAATACAATTAAATTAATATTTATTTAAATAAAATTAAATTACTTCCCACCCTATTCCCCCATACACACACACAACCAACCACACATACAAATCAAATTAACATAATTAATGTCATATAGAGGGCTGCATAATAGCCCGCAAACGTTTGGGCGATGGCTTGGGAAGTGGCATGGTGAGCCCCATTCTTGCCCTGAATCTCAGGAATGATGCAATTGGGTTGGGATAGGACACTAAGTTATGAAACAGTTTGCCATTTTTATCGCCCTAACCATACACGCGCTCCACAGAGGAGCGCCAAAGCATTTTAGCGGACTCCAGTAAGATCTGGCAGATCTCCTCGAATCAGCATGAGCTGTCGAGCGGAGTCATCACTGTCATTGGTAGCCTGGGCAATTCGTAAAAAACAAGGACCCCCTGAGTAGTAGTGAAACCAACTCCTAGGACAGGGATAAAATGTATGAGTATAAATTTCTAGACAGTTGCAAATGGAAACAAGTTAAAAGAAACAGAGCAAAAAGGAAACAGAACTTATATAAAAAACATCATAATTTTAATAAACACAGTTAAAAATCATGTAGTGTGCTAGATAGCATACACTACCTGACATCAAACATACAAAATTAAAAAACATTAATTTTCAAGACTTCAAATGCAATTTAAAAAAATGTTAGACACACAGCTATTTTCAATGGTATCTAACTGAACAGTGGCAATAGAGTTCGATGCGGCATTGACAACACCTTCTTTAGAAGCCACACAAATATATAATGAAGAATCCCATTAACCATTTATTACAGTTCCAGCTTATTTTTCGTTTTCCGAAAACAGAAATGGATATATTTCCGATTCTTATAATGTAGCATCTACAAATTCGTAACGTGGCCACAGATAGGTTCCAGACGGAGTTGGTGGCTGTAAAAGTTTCCTGAGGCAAATTTTCCCCGCAATATAGATTGTGATGGTCGCGTTGCTTGGTACGAAAAATATCGAAAGGGCAATTAGCTGTACGTGCCCAAAAAGATTACAAGATCTTTCCGAAATCGGACAAAATGCAGCTGAAAATCGGGGCAAAGTTGGCCGCTGGGGTCTTATGTCAGATAGCAACGGAAGACGCCAGTGGCCATCTTTGCCCCGATTTCCAGATACATTGTGTCCGATTTCGGAAAGATCTTGTAATCTTTTTGGACACGTACAGCTAATTGCCCTTTCCATATTTTTCGTACTAAGCAACGCGACCATCACAATCTATATTGCAGGGAAAATTTGCCTCAGGAAACTTACGGCCACCAACTCTGTCTGGAACCTATCTGTGGCCACGTTACGAATTTGGAACTGCTACATTATAAGAATCGGAAATATATCCATTTCTGTTTACGGAAAACGAAAAATAAGCTGGAACTGTAATAAATGGTTAATGGGATTCTTCATTATATATTTGTGTGGCTCCTGAAGAAGGCGTTGTCTACGCCGAAACGCGCGTCAAACTCTTTTGCCACTGTTCAGTTAGATACCATTGAAAATAGCTGTGTCTAACTTTTTTTTAAATTGCATTTGAAGTCTTGAAAATTAATGTTTTTTAATTTTGTATGTTTGATGTCAGGTAGTGTATGCTATGTAGCACACTACATGATTTTTAACTGTGTTTATTAAAATTATGATGTTTTTTATATAAGTTCTGTTTCCTTCTTGCTCTGTTTCCTTTAACTTGTTTCCATTTGCAACTGTCTAGAAATTTATACTCATACATTTTATCCCTGTCCTAGGAGTTGGTTTCACTACTACTCAGGGGGTCCTTGTTTTTTACGAATTGCCCAGGCTACCAATGACAGTGATGACTCCGCTCGACAGCTCACGCTGATTCGAGGAGATCTGCCAGATCTTACTGGAGTCCGCTAAAATGCTTTGGCGCTCCTCTGTGGAGCGCGTGTATGGTTATGGCGATAAAAATGGCAAACTGTTTCATAACTTAGCGTCCTATCCCAAACCCAATCGCATCATTCCTGAGATTCAGGACAAGAATGGGGCTCACCATGCCACTTCCCAAGCCATCGCCCAAACGTTTGCGGGCTATTATGCAGCCCTCTATACGGCCCGGGCCCCTCAGACCTCGCTGGCAGTTTTATTGGCTGAGACCTGGACTCAGCTGCTCTGCCTTTCCCAGACGGACTTAGAGACCCTGGATCTTTCTTTTCCCCGGAAGAGATACATGAGGCTACTTCACTGTTGCACTCCGGCAAAACGCCCGGGCCCGACGGTTACCCCAAGAGTATTACGCGGCCTACCGGGACACATTGGTCCAACACTTAATGGCCTTGTTTAAACATGTAGTGGACAAAGGGTCTTTCCCGCCAGAGACTGATGTGACCACTATTGTAGTCATCCCGAGGCACAACCGCCCTCCCTTGTTTGCGCGGACTACAGCCCCATCTCCCTTATCAATACAGAGATCAAAATCTTTGCCACTGTGGTGGCCCAACGACTCCGCCTCGATTTGCATGACCTGGTTCACCTGGATCAATGCGGCTTCATGCCTGCCCGGGGTACCCGGCACTGCAAACGCCGCCTCCATCGCGCCCTTGCGCATCGCCATCATCTCACCCCGTATCTGGCCTTGCTTTTCATAGACTTTGAAAAGTCATTTGACACGGTAGACTGGGGCTACCTTGAGGATGTGTTGGAGAGGATGGGTTTCGGCCCCCCATTCCAGCGCCTCATCCGGGACCTCTACTCTACTCCCAAGGCATGTCTGAGACATTCTCTAATCAGAGGGGCAATCGTCAGGGCTGTCCGCTCTTGCCGCTTCTATTTGCATTAGCAATGGAAACCCTGGCCTCCCTCATCCGCCAAGACCCCCGTCAGCCACGGTTGGGCCTGGGATCTGAACTAGATCGACAAGATTGCCCTATACGCTGATGACGTCCTCCTTTTCCTGACAGATCCAGAGAGCTCTGGCCCACGATGTTTAGACGCCCTCTCTGCCATTGAACGGGTTTCCGGCCTCAGACTCAACCCGGCAAAATCCACACTGGTTCACCTACACCCATCCTGGGCATGCTTCGACTGGCAAATGACCATTCCCTTGCGTAGGCAGTCATTCAAGTACTTGGGGATGTTGGTTGCCCTCCTCCCAGAACTCAAGTGGGCCCTGAACATCACGCCCCTGGTCACCAGGGCCAAGGCAGACCTCAGGAAATGGCAATCTCTCCCTCTCAACTGCCTTGGAAGGAGTGCCCTTGTTAAAATGATGGTTCTCCCCCGCTTCCTATACATCTTACAAAATATTACCACTTATCTCCCAGGCAGTTGGTTTCGGGAACTGGATGGTGTTTTCACCCATTTTTTGTGGGGAGGAGGGAGGCCGCGAATGTCCCTAGCACACTGCAGCTATACCCCCCTACTATGGGGCATGGGGTGACCAATCTTCACCTCTACTACCTGGCCACGAGGCTCATTGCGATCCACGACTGGTTCGCGGGCGGCTGGTCCGACCTGGCGTACTCGGAGGAAATCAGGTCAATGGACTTTGCACAGATCCAAGCCTACCTGTATGAGACCCCTGTGCCACAGGCTCTTCCCCCTGTCACCAGAGCCGTGCTTATGGAATGGCGAGCTGCCTTAAGCCACGTAAAGTGGGACCGGAAACTCACCAGACAGATGACTCTGTGGAGTGGGGCTTGGTTAGAGGAGGTCTCGGCTCTCCAAGGCTTCCTTCGATGGGACCACATTGGGATCTCGCTACTGGGAGACGTCTGGGTAGGGGACCATGTCAGATTGTTTGCAGACTTACAACACCGCTACTCCCTCCACTCCTCTCGATTTTTCAAATACTTACAGATAAGACATGCCCTCCAAGCCCACATTCCATCCCCCACCTCCTTCCCAGAATTTAGCCCCATGGAGGCCCAAGTGATGATGGAGAACCTGGGCAGGGGGGTGGTGTCACAGATTTATCGCTCCTTGGTGAAGAATGGACCAGCATCCCTAAACCCGCTTTGTGCCCACTGGAAAGGGTGGATGGGCCCCCTGGAGGACGTGGATTTGAGGGACACCCTTATGGCCCCCAAGACCTTGACAACCTACTCAAAGTTGTGTCTAGTCCAACTCTATTATCTCCATATGGCATACCTCACCCCAGCACACCTATACAGCGCCCGACTGCGGCCCTCCCCTTCCTGCACGCGCTGTAGCCATCCTCCGGCGGATTTTTACCACATTGTGTGGCAATGTCCCATCCTTGCGCCGTTCTGGGCAGGGGTGGAACTCGCGCTTAGTCAAACCCTAGGGTGGGAGGTCCCCCATGACCCGCTGTGCCTGATCTAGGGGGGGTTTGACTGCCTTGATGGATCCTGGGCCGATAAACGCTTCCTGGGAATGGAGGTGGCGGGGTCGAAGCGCGATATAGCGACTCTCTGGTCCCAAGCCAAGCCACCTACTATGTGAAAATGGAGAAGGGGAGTGGATTGGTTTGGAACCCAGAAGGAGCCCCTTTTCGAAGCCCGGAGATGCGCCAAACTTTTTGGCAAAGTATGGGGCAAATGGTTCAACTTACTGCCTGTTTGAGGGGTTCCAGTGTGTCTGGTACATGAATATTTACATGCAAGTGTTGTACTCATTCCATAAGTGCCTTATGAGTATCTTTCGCCTTCTCTTGTTTGTACTGTATCTGAATAATGTGTCTAATTTGCTACCAATGTATTTTTGTTCCCCAAAAAAATCCAATAAACTTGATTATCAAAAAAAAAAGAATCCACCTATTATTTTATACCAGAGGTCTTCAAACCTTTTGATGCAGAGACCCCCTTGTCAAACTTTTTTAGGCGTAAGGACCCCCTTCTGGCAAAAGCTTCTAGAAACTGGTACTCCTCATGATCAACATCTATCGCCAACCATAAATGCCCCTGGAATTTTTGGGCATGTATCCCCGTTTTTTTCCTGACTAACATCTTAGTTTTGACTCTTTTTTTTCTGGTTTAGTGTCTATGCGCACTTTCTCACTGCGGTTCAGTGTTCAAGTGCAAGTGCTCCTATTGTAAATTGTATTATGGATTGGTGTTTCCATGATTGGCATGTTTGACTTACTACTAATTCCCTAGTAAAGTGCACTGAGGGTGCCAGGGCCTGTAAATCAAATTCTGCTGGTGGGCCTGCAGTACTGATTGTGCCACTCACCCAAGCAGCCCTTAAAAGTGTTATCAGACCTGCCACTGCAGTGTCTGCGTGCAGTTTGTAACTGCCATGTTGACCTGGCAAGTGCACCCACTTGTCAGGCCCTAATCTTCTTTTCTTACATGTAAGTCACCCCTAAGGTAGGCCCAAGGTACTCCTGTGGGCAGGGTGCCGTGTATATTAAAGGTAGGACATGTATTGGTGTGTGTGACATGATCTGGTTGTGAATTACAGTGCGTTTTCATATGGAAAGGCTATCTGTCCCAAAAGATGGAATGGGAGTTTACTTATAACATCTTATACGCATTTCTTCCCATTGGGACAAGATAGAGAAATGGGGTTTAGTATGCCTGAACTCAGAATATAAAAATGCATATTTTAATAAAGATGATTTCTATGCTCTGTGTTTGAAAATATCACTTTTAGAAAGTAGGTATTTTCTTGCTACCAATCCTTTGTGCCTCTGCTGGGTTTGTGGATTGACTGTCTGGCTCTGTAGTCACAGGGGCTGGGGATGTGCATTCTCATTGGACAGTCACTAGGGGGGGCGGGGGTAAGGTGTGTCCTACCTTTCCTGGATGAGTCAGGGCTGGGCTGAATAGACCTACGTTGCATTTCTAGTAGTGGGAGGAGATTTCCTTGCACCTGAATGGGCCTGGTCTGCCTTGGACAATGCTGCCACCACCTCCTGCCAGGAAGCTGGGCCATAGAGTATGAAATTGGTTTGGGCTGGACACAGCCACTCTCTGGCCAAAAGCAGAAAAAGAAACAGAGTATAAATATTGTAGCCCAGACCCCATAACTTTAGAACTCACTGGAATCAAGGAACCTGCCAAGAAGAAAAGCTGGAAGAACTGCCAAGATGAGTATTGCCCCTTTGCTGTGTTGTTACTTTGTTGGGTTGGCCTGCAGTTTCTGCTTCTGCCTTGGGCATTGAGAGGACTGGACTGTACTTTCTTTACCTGTTGCTGAGTATCTCCAAGGGCTTGAAGTAGAGCGTGCCTCCTGTCCCGTACCTCAGGGACTGCAGAGACTTCACCTACCTCTGGGTACCGCCTTTCAGTTGCCACAGAGGGGGGAAAGCAACTGACTCTGTCACTGGCTCTGTGTCCTGAAGGAACCGCAGAGGGCCCTGCTGCATCTCGCACCACAACTCTGGTCTCACTGACGGCGACCGCGGCCACCGAGCTGCTGCTTGCACCGTGACTTGTGGGCACCACACTCCACACCGCCTCGCTTCACTTCGCCGCCCTGGTCTCACTGACACCATTGCTGACTTTGACAACCGTGACCGCACCCTGGCTTGGGGGCACTGCTCGTAAGTCTTGCGACACACCGCCACGTCCCATACCGCAGTCCGGACCGACCGACTCCAGCTCCCCGCAACCGTCCCTGCACCGTGATCTGTCAACACCGCTTCACACCACAACCATAATATAGTATATACGTTGATTCTTAAAATTCTTTCCAGTCACAAAAATATGAGTTTTGAATTTTAACCAGTATTTTACGACCAGTAAATGGTACATATGGCTCCTGATGCCTTGGTCATATGACTTGTAATGACATGTGTAGTTGCAGCTTATTGTTGCATCTCGGTTAAGCTCAGTTAGAGTTTAAGACCTTATTTGGTGAGGTTGACCCTAAAACCTGATTCCTCCTGAGATTGCTTTGGTTTTCGCGAATTGCTGGCAAAGAAGCCCCAAAAACTGATACTGTCACTAGAATATCATCTGTGAAAAGTGCTAGCTTGAATTAATTCAGGCTCAGATGTCTGAGTTAGCATGGTCTCTCTGTGCAGAAGGTTTCGAAAGAGTAAAAATAATAACAGGGGCAAAAGTGTTCCCCCTCCCTTGTTCCCCTTTTCTCACTCACGAGATACATTCAGCCATATTGAAGACAACAGGGTTATATATGTCATTTAAGATCCAAACTAAGAGGCAAATTTACAAACTCACACAATGCAAGTCAGTTACCAAAGTCATGCATTACCTGAAGGTGGAGAGTAGAACAGTGCTGTATCTGCTATGATATTGAGCTGTATAGTTCTCTCACTATCTGTGTTGGTGCTCTTTAGGCTGCTGCAGAATAATGCAAACATAAAAAGCTGGAAAAAACTTGGAGAAAAGAAATCTTTTCTCCAACTTTATCACTACCTCAAGTTTTCGTTTAAGCAAAGCCCTGCCTAGCATGGGTAGATGCATGGTTACACCCATATATCACTTGTTGGACCCCCCCCCCTTTGCTGCCAAGCAGTGAATAGCAACTCACAGTACTAGAACTACTTTCCAGTTCTAAAGAAGATTATATTGGATAGTAAAAGGTTTATCAAGACTTTGAACTAGTGTGTGTCACTTGTATCTTTGCACTAGTGCAAAACCTTTATAAATATTACCTTAGTTAGCCTTTTCCCATCCCCATTCCTCTCAAAGTATCTTCGAGGAAAGCTTGAGCCACCCTGTCAAAGGCTTTTCCATAACCAGAGGCAAGAGACAGCCCTCCTCACACCTTTATCATCAACCTATAACAGGCAATATCTAAAATGCGCACAGTTTTCTTTATATTGTCTAGCATGTATATGTCCTGAATAAACACAGACTTCTCTCGGTATGGGTTTGCAGCCTCACCACTGTTATCTTTGTAGGAACTTTTGAATCAACATTAAGTAAATATATATGCTTACTGGAAGCTAAATCATAAAGAGACTTATTGGGCTAAAGAATAAGAGAGAGGGTCAGTTCTGTTATCATGTCCCAATTATGTGGCTGTTTTGAGTCTCTGACCTTCATTGACACCTTTCTTTATACGTGCCTCTATATGTTGTCTGACTTCCTGCAGAAGAATGGAGATCCTCGTTGGTCCCAGATAAAATTCTCTCCACTTACCATACATACTCCTAGGACCTCTCTGTCTTCTTGTCCTCCCTTGATGGTAGAATTCCATGTTCACTTTTGATATTCACCATATGGCTCCTGGGTTGCACTCCGTACAGCTTATACTCTAGGAATCATGCTGCTTTATTGGCACTGTTGCAACATGTTATGTCTGGTTTTTACATGATATGGTGTTTTGGCTCCTTAATGCAATGACTCTTCTCTCTCCGAACCCTTTATATTATTATAAATGCTTCTTATTGTCCTCCTTATATAATTCCACTCTAAGGGTCTAATTATGGAAACCACCACATCAGTAGTCTGACCGTCCTATTACAAGTTGGGCAGTTGACCACCATGGGACCGCCGCAATCATCAAGGATCAGAGATTCCTGGAGATGTTGCTGCAGTCTTGAAGCGCAATATGTTTGGCGGTGTCCCTGCGGCACCACCAAGCATAATACGAGTTTCCTCGCCACAAACGTTTTCATGGCTGTGAGCCTACCTTGAAAATTGTGGTGGAGAGGAAACTGAGGAGTCCATACAGGGACCCTTGTTGCCTTAGGGCCATGGGGTTCCTGCCCCGCTGTGTGCATGCACCCCAGTTCCTGCATGGCAGGGACTGTAGCAGTCCATGCCGGGCAGGAACTGCCTTTGATGCTCTCATTGAGGTACCTTTTTCATAGGCACCCCCGTGGGACCACCAAAAAGCCGCCCACTAGAGACTAAAAAAGTCGTACTCAGGTCCCACATCCCCATCCCTCCACGAGCACTACCTTCAGCACTTTTCTCACTTTGTCACTTTGGAGAAACCATTGAAAATGTGAACTTGTGATTAATTCATATAAACTTTTTTGATAATCGAGTCAACCTGGTCAGTGTTCCATTGAACAATTGGGGGGTGTCCTCCCACCTTGTTTTCCGCTTCGAGAAGTTTACCAGTCACTTGGACCACTTGTTGTACGTACTAATAATGGCCCAGGTCCAGCTGGTTACTGGGTATACCCTAATGTTATGTAACAAGGAAGAACTAAGTAGGCTAGCATTACATAATCTATGATGATATTATTTGATTGACATTCACCCAACAGCTCTAGATTTAATTTAGCAAGAACTATTACCACCTTTATCACCATGCATACATCAGCTCATTAGATATCCTAAGAAGGCGAGATCAAATCCAGTGTAAAACATTTTTAAAAGAAAGACCCATTTTCTTTGACACTGTTTCTATTCCCGCTCATTAATGCTGAACCCTCAATGGAAGATTGAAAGTCTGGAGTATGTCCATTAACAGAGGCAGCAATAGCAATATGGAAGAGCATTGGTCACATGTCATTTGGATTTATTGGTGGTGAGCTAATGGAAACACTGGATTTTTGGACAAACATCTGGGTTTGTTTAAAAATTAGTCGCTAAACCATCTTGCTAGAATACTGGCATATGGTATCCATATATATGTACAAAGTAAATCCATTAGATATAGCCCCAAATACAATAATCAATGAGACAGAATAGGATATGTTAATCAACAACCAGATGTCGCACATCATTATTCAAATAAACCTTTCAACAATCAGGAGAGATATTTATAGCATTGCACACTTTTATTCCAACTGGATGATCTGCTACACTCCAGTGCTCCGCTACGAATTGGAGCAAATGAAACTCCTTCTTGTACAAGGTGTTTACCTCAGAACCCCCAGTGAATGGCTTTCCTATTGCTTCGACGTGGCCACACCAAAATGTAGATCTGAACTAATGTTTTTATTTTAGAAGCCGGAAACTAGGAATCTTAGTCTAACTGGACCCATGCATGGTCTTTTGCGATATGATCCCAATTTTGATGGTATATTGACATGTCATGTGAAACTGGCGTTTATGTCTATGTTATTGGTAAGATACATTTTTATTTGGTTACGGAAATCTGATATTATCCTCACATTTAAGGAATGGGGGTCACAAAATGAATAGAATTAAAGTAAAATATTCCCTCTTGCAGCCGGTATGGGAGCGATAACTAATTTTAATAAAACCTGGGGACAGTGAAAGATCTGAATTCACTACTATAGACCGATTGAAATAATTACTTTTTGTATATCTATTGGGTAAAGGGAGTTATAATATAAATGTTTGAACTATATGATTTGGGTATTTAAAGGTTGATTAAAGTTTTCAGCATTCATAGTAATGGCATTTATTAATGAATGATGTTTAGTTCACTATTATATATATTTTTTTAAACATGCCATCAAATAAAATTACAATGTAAAAAAGGTAAGCTGGCTGTGTAAGTGTTAGGTTCTTAGGGATGTTGGAGGATTTGTTGTCCCATTCTGAGAGTTATAGTCATGCATCAGTACCTGACTGTTTTTTTGTGCCAAGGTACCTAGATTTAAGCACAGGTTAATTTAGTGGCTTTTTGTGGGCCAGGGATTGTGGCTGTTACTTGACCAGGGCTCAAACCCCAGTTAACCAACACCCACATTCTAATTAGGAGATTGACATGGGGTACCCATAAAGGGATTCTGGGGGTCCTGTGATCCACCAGGTAGATGGCCTCCCCTTCCTCTTAGCTACCACATAGGACCCAATCTAATAGTCTTGGAGGACCCTGGGCTCCACTGGCTCCACAGTCTACACTCTCCAACCAGATTGACATTCAACCATGGTATCTGTTTGGCCATACCATTGCTTTATGACTTACCCCAAAACTGATCCAAGGATGCTTTCTTTCAGTCTTTTCAGTGTCTTTTCAGGTCTTGGATTAACCGGGTTGTCGGCTTCAGTGTTCACGAAGTAAAGAATCCGAACGTGGCGACCTGTCTACAAAAGACGAACAAAGAGTTTCAGACAGCACCCGGCGATGGTGAACGCCGAAAGTAACAGACAAGCTGTCCATTAAGGGATGTGTTGTTTTGTTTAGAATTGTTTCTGTTTGGGATGAATGATTGATATTGATTAATTGATTTCGATTTGTTTTCTTTTTTACTTGTATATTTCCAATGATAATGTATAGTGTTGTAAATAGATTAATATACAGTGGTCTTGTTTTGCATTTATGAATCTTTAAAAACAATTCAAAAACATAAAAATGGTTGTTATAAATAAAAATACCTTATCAAACTAAATAAAGTATAGTTTGAGTTTTGAAGTACATTTTGAATAAGGGTGGAGGAGGCAATTTCGTTTCTTCTTTCAGTCCAGGGCTGACCAGGCTTGGCAGTTCGGGCTGGATTGATCCCATGAGAAACAGGGTCAAGACTGATTTGCATATGGCTGGGTCTGAACTGGGGTGGCAAAGTGAGCTAAAGAACAATGATAGATTGAACCCAGATCTGTGACTGGGAGTGAGTGGCTGAAATGTTTCAGCACTCCGTCCATCATCTCCTTGTGTGAGTTTGTAAGTTACCCCACACTCCATGCACATTGACTTCATGTACACAGACATGAAATGCTTATCTCTCCCCAATCAAACGGTAGCATTTAATAATTGTAGTAGGGCAACCTAATCCCATTATTATTGTATGGGACAAGTAGGACTTACAGTAGTGAAAAACAAATGTAGGTATTTTTCGCTACCAGTACATGTAAAAGTTAAACGTGCATGTTCAACATTTTAATAATCCTGCTCTATGGGCTACCTGGGCCTATCTTAGTGTGACTAATATGAAATAAAATGGAAGCTTACGGCTTGGCAAAGGGTTATGTTGCCAAGTGATATTGGTAATTTAAGCCGCATTCAAGCTCTTTTCCCTGCTGTCCTACTGGCTTGGAATGCGAGACAAGTTCTGCAGCAAGTATCTGAGGAAATATTCGATCTAGGGCCATTAGAAGTGGGAGTCACGCATGCCAAAGTTCTAGTCCTGCCCCAGATGTCCTGCCAAGGGAATCTGATGAAACAGTCCCAATAAGAAGTCTCTGTAGCACCAGGGGACTGCCAACCAACCATAAAGGCGGTAATTCTCTTAGTATAAAAAGTTATCTTGAGAAGTGTCAGAATCTGCCTGGAGTTCAGTCTGATGCTTCATGCCCTCAAGGGTTGGACACTCCTTCTGTGCCTCACAGAACTCTTTCCTGATGGGTCCTCTACTTGTCATCCAGCAAGTTCAGGTAGATCTCCAAGGAAAGCGCTGCCCCCCGTAGGCTCCATGTCAGCCTTCTCTGGTGCCACATCCACCTGTACTATTGGATATTCAGGGACTTATTTCCCACACCCCCTGCCCTTCACTTTCTTAGCAGGTGTCTGTTCCATTTTTCCAGGCTCCAGACTAGGCCCTGGTGTAAAACTCTGCTTTGCTCATGGAGTTTGTGTAACTCTGCATTCAGCAGAGAACACAGAGTTAATGATAAACTCCGCACTCTGCAAAGGAGCAGAGGTTATTTCACTGGAGCACTTGAAATGTCATTTTGCATGCGTGGGGCACCATGAGAGATTTTCTAACTGCCAGCGAGCTTACGTGATGTTGCTGCCACTAGCGTGACATTAGGCCAACAGGAAGGAAATGCCCCAGAGTCTCCATCTTCCTGTTCCTGCTCAGCAGGCTCCTCTTAATGCTTTGTCCATCTCCTGGTCACTTTTCATTTGGATTTGGAGCTGAAAGGATAACTCTCCTTGTCTGCTGCATATATACCATTGGATTTAGGGACTTTGTATTTGAGATTTCACAAGTAAATTAAAAATCTATTGTTTGACAGAGGGAATGCACCAGGATTTATTTGTATTTTCATTAGATTTTTTCAATTTATTGTAGTGCAGTTTCAGTGGGGCCTAGTTATATTTTTTGCCTTTGGTTTTTCTTCTTTTAGAAAGGAAAAATGTTGCGGGGAGAGGCAAGATGGCCGCTACTGGGTTGTATAGAATAGTCGCACCTAACTCCCTCTCCTGACCAGGACGCTGATGGACGAATAAGCTGGGCATGCTGATGATATATGGCCGTATGCAGGGCCAGGGAACGGCAATTAGTACTTCCGATCTGTGGATACACTGGGCAATAACATCCACGATTAAGACTTTTAAAAAGCATCTGAGAAAGCTATATATTTGCGTGAGTGCCTTCAAAGTGTCCAGGAGGATGTCCCAACGCACAAGGCAGGAGAAGCCGTCAGCCCCATCTAACACGACGAAGGTGCCGGGACAAAAGGACACTCCGAATCCCAGGGGTAGTGTGAAAATGCCTCCCATGAGTAAGCGGGCAGCTTCCCTGGTTAGCGCGGCAGCAAAGGCACAGCAGAAAAAGTTAGAAAGGGAAAAAAAGCTCGAGCCGAGACTGAAGACCCTGGAACCAAATATCGGTAAAGAAATGCAAGGATCTACGGGATCAGGGCCGCAGCGGCTCTCTAACGGAACTAACAAAGAAGGTACACTGTGACAGCCTACCTTAGCAAAAGCCTTCGGCGTAAAGTCCCCCGGCCCCTCCGAGTCAGCGGCAGTGGCAATTGAGATATCAGCAAAGCAATCGGCTCCGGAGGACGCCAAGCAGGGTGATGCCGTCCTCGAGGACGCAGGAGATGCCGTTGCTAGGCAACCCCAAGTAGCGGAGGCGGCATTGGAGAGCCCGGCTCCAGCAAACGGGCAGACCTCAGATGGTATGGCGAAGATATAGGAGGTGAGCGGGTGCGCCCTGGCTAAGGAGGAGGCTGCGGTGGGGGGGACAGAGAGGTTAATCAATCTACAAATGATGGATGCATTGTTGCAGGTCGAGGCAGGACTGGGCAACACTCAGATTGCTGGAGCAAAATGGGGCAGTCTGGTAAGATTGGACTCCCAGAAGGAAAATGGAAAGCCAGGCAGACAGAATAAAGGGGACAGAGGGGGCGGGCTCTCCCGATGGTGATAAATTCTTTTCAGTCAATGAAGAAACAGACTCTATGCCTTCAAGTGAAGGAGAAAGATCCACGGGGGACAGCTCAGACTCTGAATTAAGTTTCACTGGCTCTGGTTCAGGTGGTAAAAGCACGCAAAAAAGAAGGAAATCCAGAGCCAGACGATTAGCTGAGGGCTCTCCCGCTAGCATGAATAAAAAGCTACTCTGGGACTACTCCGCTACCTCAAAGGTATACCAAGGAAGCAACCCTATGGGAATGGCGGTGGCAGGAAATAGCACTGAGCCGCCCCGCAGCATGTTACTATGGACTTAATGTTTAACTCCTTTGATGCTTGTGATGGAACCATTCCGTCATCAGTCACGGTTGAGCTGTGCTGATGACGGAATGGTTCCGTCACAACCACACCCAGTTATTGAATGTCCAGCACACTGAGGAAATCGGGACCGCACGGAAGGTGTTAACACTCTAAAACAGATCCGGGAGAAGCCAGAGCAGAAAGCCGGAGAGCTAGTTAGGCAACCAAGAAGATCCAAGCATCACTTAGGAAAATGAATAGGAATTATGAAGAAGTGGAGGACAGGGTGACCCAGGTGGAGGAAAGAACTGGCAGACTTGAAGATGATTTGGTGGAATTGCAATCTGTTAAGGTGGATCAAGAGAAAGTGATGGAAGATCTCAAATGGCAGTTGGAAGACTTTGAAAACTGACAGAGACGCAACAGTGTTAGACTTCTTGGGCTGGCAGAGGGGGTGGAAGGGCAGGACGCAAGGGGATATGTCATCAAGCTATTGAATGGAGCTTTCCCTGAGTCACAGTTGCAATGGGAGACAGAGATCCAAAGGGCACACAGGTTCCCATTTACACTTAAAAAGAGAAGGGATGGCAATCAGGATAGCCTGCCTAGGGCAAAGTTGGTTTTTGTTGGGAATTTTTTGGCAAGAGAAGAAATTATGGATAAGGCCAGACCAGACTAAAAAAAATCACACAACGGGGTTACCTTTTTTGCAAGGCCTGATTTTTGCCATGTAACGGTGGAGAGAAGATAGAAACTCAGGCAACTAATTGCTCCCTTCAAAGGCCAAGGCTCAGAAGCATATTTATTGTTCCCAGCTAGACAAAAGGTCATTACTAGAGGGCAGGTGAGAATGTTTTACTCAAAAATCAAGGCAAGACAGTTTCTAGAGGAACTAAGAGAGCAGGGAAGGGGGGCAACAAGTAAAGGGAAAATTCCACCTGCAATAAGGGACGGCCCATAGGGAGTATACAGCAAGTAATGGATTGGTAAGGGAGGAGAGGGAAGCGACACTACAACCTATAGCAATCACACATAGGTCATGCCTGACCTATTTGCCTGTAGAAAGGGGGGAGGGTTGACAGTGGGAGGGGGAGGACACAGGGGGTAGGGAGGGAGGGAGTGAGGGGGGGTTGGTGGTACTAGCATGGTAGGTTCAGCACAAAACAAAAAGACACAGGGACACATCTTTCTTTCGGTGACCACACTAGGGAGGATGAGAGAGAAGTTGGTTGTAAAAAAGGAAATGATTAGCAAATATAGACGGCGTTAAGGATTGCTTCTATAAATATTTGTGGCTTGAATGACGGAGGTAAAAGACAGAAGGTGGCTGCTATGCTGAGAATGTTAAAGCTAGATATAATATGCCTTCAGGAGACCCACATTGAGGGGAACAATAAACACTGTTGGAGCAATTAGGCTTTGAGGTGTTTGCCCACACAAGACAGGGTACTAAAACAAGAGGCGTTGCCATTCTAGCCAAGCAGGGAGGGGTTAAGGTTAAAAGGAAAAAAGAAGATCAGTGGGGGAGGTGGGTAATTGTGGAGGGGGAAACCGCGTTTGGAAATTGTACAATAGTTTCTATCTATGGCTCCACAGATGATGAACTAGATGTTTTTGAATTTCTAGATACGGAGCTACCTCTATGGCCAGAACCAGTAATATGCTGCGGGGATTTTAATATTAATGGGTTGGTTGGGCTAGGTACGATGGGGGGAGATCATATGGAGGTCAAAAAAAGAGGACAAGCCAGGCTATATGTAACTTAGCACAACACAATGCATTAGTGGATATGTGGGCCCAGAATAACCCGCCAGGGACGGGTAGCACGTATTATTCGGCCCCACATAGGATTGTGGTCAGACTAGATTATTTCTTTATTTCTAGCTCTGTGGTAGGTTGCAGTCAGTTGGAAAGGCTGCCAAGGGTCCTATCATACCACAATCCGCTTGTCTTAACAATATCACTGGGCAATAGAAGGAAGAAGGAGCACTCACTGACTTTTGAGAGAGGGCTTCTAAGGGAAGAAGAATATAATAAGCATATGCACAAGTGGATTGCTTTCTTTTGGGAGATTAATAGGGGAACAGCATTCCCGGGCATTGTATGGGATGTGTTTAAGGCTAGAATTAGGGGGAAACCCTGAGCTATACGTTACATAGGAATAAACAGGAGGGGATCAGGATGGAAAGAAGGCTTAAGGATCTGGCAGATTTAGAGGAACTTCTTATAGGGGCCATAGGCAACCAGGATCCAGTAGAGGACATTTTATTAAAAATTTCAATCACCAGAGCAGGGGCAGCCGAAAGCATTGTAAGGAAAGCGGCGAGGAACTATCTTTCCAAAAAAGAAAAATGCTATGAATATAGTTAGCGGGTAGGCCACATGTTAGCAATCCGCACTAGACAAAGTCTGGCAGCAGGTGAAGTAAAAGAAATTAATGATGGGATAGGAGGGGTGGCGAATAAGATAGAAGAGAGGTTTTTAGGAAATTCTACACAGTTTTGTAGGATCAGAGCCTCCCTAGCACAGATATAGAAATCATGGAATACTTTGTGGAAATTCCGCATGTAGCACTAGAAGAAGAGGGGAAAGAGGAGCTAGATCTACCATTGACCCTACAGGAAACACAATCAGCTGTGAACAATCTCTCATCTTGTAAAGCCACAGGTCCGGATCAAAGTCGGGCAGAATTTTATAAAACCTTCTGGGCTACGTTGGGGAAGGATCACTGAAATAATATCGAGAGACAGAATATTGACCATCAAGAATATCGTTGACAATATATCGACTGACAAAATATCGTGTTTCTATCTACAAACAGGTAAGTACAAAAATATCAAGTTAAAATATCATTTACAAAAAGTATAGTTTTAAAAAATATCGACTTTACTAAAAACAATGTTAAATTAAATAATATTAAAAATTAATTACAAAAATATACTTAAATTAACATATAATAATTAAATAATTAATGAATGTAAAAAAAAAATCATATTTCTTAAAACATATATATATATATAGTAAGAAAATATAATTAAATAATAGCCAATATTATTAACGTACAATAACAAAAGTGTAAAAATTACTATACCCACTCCAAAGAGTGCAAGCATAGGGTAAGCGTTGGATAGCGTAGGGGTTAAAATTACTATTCCCACTCCAGTGGGTGCAATAGTAGGGAAAGCGTTGGATAGCTTAGGGGTAAAAATTACTATTCCCACTCCAAAGAGTGCAACAGTAGGGAAAGCGTTGGATAGCATAGGGGTTAAAATTACTATTCCCACTCCAGTGGGTGCAACAATAGGGAAAGGGTTGGATAGCATAGGGGTTTAAATTACTATTTCCACTCCAGTGGGTGCAACAATAGAGAAAGCGTTGGATAGCGTAGAGATAAAATTTACTATTCCCACTCCAGTGGGTGCAAACAGTAGGGAAAGTGTTGGATAGCGTAGGGGTAAAAATTACTATTCCTACTCCAGTGGTTGCAACAGTAGGGAAAGCGTTGGATAGCATAAGGGTAAAAATTACTATTCCCACTCCAAAGAGTGCAACTGTAGGGAAAGCGTTGGATAGCTTAAGGGTAAAAATTACTATTCCCACTCCAAAAAGTGCAACAGTGGAGAAAACATTGGATAGCGTAGGGGTAGAAATTACTATTCCCACTCCAGTGGGTGTAACAGTAGGGAAAGCGTTGGATAGCGTAAGGGTTAAAATTACTATTCCCACTCCAGTGGGTGCAACAGTAGGGAAAGCATTGGATAGCGTAGGGGTTAAAATTACTATTCACACTCCAGTGGGTGCAACAGTAGGGAAAGTGTTGGATAGCATAGGGGTTAAAATTACTATTCCCACTCCAGTGGGTGCAACAGTAGGGAAAGCGTTGGATAGCGTAGGGGTAAAAATTACTATTCCCACTCCAAAGAGTGCAACAGTAGGGAAAGCGTTGGATAGCGTAGGGGTTAAAATTACTATTCCCACTCCAGTGGGTGCAACAGTAGGGAAAGCATTGGATAGCTTTGGGGTTAAATTTACTATTCCCCCTCCAGAGAATACAACATTAGGGAAATTAAATATTTAATATATTATTCAAAATTCTAAAAATGAATATCTATTAATAATTTATTAAAAATAAATTAAAAAGTTATCTAATGTAATAATTAATATTTTAAAAGTACTAATTAACAATAATTATTTCAATTAATCACCTATTAATACAAATTAATTAAACATTAACAATTAATTATTTAATAATTACACGTTACACATTATTTTACAATTATTTCCAAATAAATACATTTTAATTTGTTTTATTATTTAATTAATTATTAATAAATTACTTCCCACCCTATTCCCCTATAAACCCACAACCTGCTACAGAAATTAAATTAGTAAAATTTACATAATTACCAATTAATCAATTAATAAAAATTATTTAACTATTATAATTAAATTAATTAACAAATATAAATTAATTAACAATTAATTACTAATTACTATCAATAAATAAATTTACATATTTAATTAATTATAATTACATTACTTCCCACCCAATTCCCCTACAAACCCACAACCCGCTACAGAATTAAATTAGTAAAATGTACATAATTACCAATTAATCAATTAATAATAATTATTTTCCAATTACAAATAAATTAATTAACACATATAAATTAATTAACAATTAATTACAAATTACTATCAATAAATAAATTTACATATTTAATTAATTATAATTAAATTACTTCCCACCCTATTCCCCTATAAACCCACAACCCGCTACAGAATTAAATTACGCAATAATTATAAAAACAAAATTCATTAAATAAAATTATTTATAACATAAATACACACTTTTCACACATATTATAACATAAAAATACACTATAAAAATTATATATTATTAAAAAAATCGATATTTTTTACTATCTATATTATATACTTCGATATTTTAACTATCTATATTTTTAACAGTCGATATTACTTCACTTACCTTAAAAACAATATTTTTGTTATCTATATTCTGTCCTGTCGATATTTTGTCCAGTCTATATTAAAAACTCGATATTATGTCCAATCAATATTTGGACTCGATATTATGTCTGTGCACCGTTGGGGAAAGATCTGCACGAGACTCTTAAGCAGGCACAGTTAGGGCTTTCAGTCCCGCAGTCGTGGGCGGGTGCAGACATTATAGTTATACTGAAAAAAGATAAACCTCCGTTAGAACCAGGGTCCTATAGGCCAATCACACTCATGAATGCGGATACAAACATTTTCTCTAAATCATTGCCGCAAAGACTAGGTAGGGTTATTGAGAGCCTCGTTAGCACTATACAGCACAGGTTTGTTCCAGGCAAAGGGACCACTCAACACACAAGGCAAATGATAACCATTCTGGATGCAGCAGAGGTTGCAGGAGATCCTGTCGCGGCCGTATTCTTAGACGCTGAGAAGGCTTTCGACAGGGTCTCCTGGAACTATCTTTGGAAGGTCATGGAATGGTTCGGTATTGGTAGGGGGTTTATTAAAGCAATACAGGCCCTATATATAGAGCCAACGGCAAGGGTCAGAATTAATAAAGGCTACACAGAGGCAGTGCAGATAAGACGTGGGACAAGACTGGGGTGTCCGGCCTCACCTCTTCTGTTTGCGTTATATCTGGATCCTATCTTACGAAGGTTGGCTGGTAATAATAACATCCTCCCGGTTACATTACACGGTAGGGAATATAAAGTATTTGCCTATGCAGATGACGTGGCTATTACTACACCAGATCCAGAGAGGGCCATTGTGGAAATCGAGCAGGAAGCATTGAATTTTGGTGTAGTGTCAGGGTACTCGATTAAAAAGGGGAAAACTCAGATTGTACAAAATAACTTCTCATCATATCAGGATATTAGGGTGGTCCCTGAGGCAGTCTATTTAGGGATAAAAGGGACCGCAGATTTAGACAGACTGGTAGCGGTAAATATGGAGCCTTTATTGGCAAAAGTTAGGAAGAACACCAAAAGAATACACAACCTACACTTGACTCTGATGGGCCGTATAAATTTTATTAAAATGGTCACATTCCGTAAATTCTTATATATCTTTAGAGCTATCCTGTTATTCTTTGAACATTCATGGTTTAATAAAATAGAATTGATATTGAACAGGTTAATTTGAGCCCTGGGGAAAACCAGAAGAGCATATCGTTATATTACTCTTCCTAGGGAAAAATGTGGCTGGGGGGCCTCAGACTTCAGGCTTTATTATTGGGCAGCGGCCCTACAATATTTTCAGGGGCTGATAGGGGGTGGAGGAATCGAGCAATTGGGCAACAGACCTGTATTCACGAATGTATATACTACACTGTTGGGCGGGGATGTTGAGAATGTTTTTTTAAACACAATTGACTTCACATATTTCAAGCATACAAGGTTTAAGATGTTAAAAGCAGCATACAATATTTGGAAAATAGTATCAAAAAAGCTAGGGCTAGGAAGATACAACAGATATACTCGATTGTTTACAAACCACTCACTTCCAGGGGATTTTTTTAGGGATACAGTCATGAGGGAATGGCAGAATAAAGGCATTAAAAAAGTAGGGGATCTGTGTGATCAGGAGGGTATCCTGCAGTTTCAAGAATTACTATCAAAATTTAATTTATGTAGTAGGGGCCTTTTTAAGTATTGGGCAGCTGAGAATTTTTTTTGCAAATAAACAGGGTGCGACACTCGGATTTGGCCAATGCCGGATAATGGATTATGTAGAGAGTGGTTGACATTGCACTATTCGACAACTATATACAGAATTATATGCATTAAAGACTGATGATAGGGAAAAACATGCTATAAAGTGGGTAGAGAAAGTAGGCTCCCCCCATGAGGGGTTGCAGGTTTCCTTAGATTTGGGACGCACTGTCCTGTGCTCTGCAATGTTACAAGCGCAGCACTATAAGACACTGTACTCTCTGTACCATACACCTGCTAGAATAGCACAATGGGGAAGCACTTCGGGAATAACTTGTCCGTGGTGTGACTCAACTAATGCAGATATTATCCACATGTTTGCGGAATGCCCACAATTATATTCCCTCATAGCTGCAATTGAGAAATTCATGGTGTTATCATTGGGAGTGAGGGTGGCAATTACATCTGAAATAGTAATGCTGAGGGTATCGGGAGGGGTCGAGGGGTATCCTACAGAGTTTATGTATATGGGTATGGCAGTTTATCGGATCTGCATAGCCAAGGCGTGGCTTGTCAGAGCCCCGCCAACTTTTAAAATGTGGATTGCTAGGTTACTCTCCACCTATAATTTAGAAAAAGCAATATATGATAGGAAAGGTCGAAGAGCAAGAGCGCTGGGGGGACAATTTGGCTACCTATAGAACAATGGAAAAGAGGGCTGGATGTTGGCTCTGCGCCTAGAGGGGCATTGATACACACTGCTTAGTTGAGCTGCACTTCGCTTGTTTAATGCTATTTCTGGTTAGAGGAGGGTAAGCAATTCTCGGGTCCCAGGAAGGATAAAGGGCAGGTAATAATCACAAGTATGCGAAAGGAAAATGTGAAAATATCTTATCTTATGTTTCGATCAAGTTTGCTGTAACATTGGATGGAATACGTGTAAAAAATAAAATTTTAAAGAAAAAAAGAAGAAAAAAAAGAAAGGAAAAATGTTGCACAGTTCAGTAAATTTTCTCCATGGTTGTTTTCAATACATTTACAATATTATTTTAATTCACTATGTGGCATAGTCTGTCAATTGGCAAACCAGCCATTTGGTCCAGTACTAGTCATTGGTGCATTAAACAACTGCTTCTGTGGTATCTTTTGAATTGAAACATTGTTGAAGGCATGGATGGCATTGGATTAAATTACAAAATGTGTGTTTTGGGGGTTTTCATGTTTTTCTTATTCTGCAAACACTGTATAGGTAGGGTAATATAGTTGATGCTTTTGGAAGATATGTGTTGTTTTAACACTTCTTAGCCTATTTAATTTTAATTTTTGGCATTGCTGAATTAATGCAGTTTTCTCCTTTGCAGCCGTGCCTCCTTTGCCCGGCCAGACAATCAATCAATCAATTAAGAGGTTTGTAAAGCGAGCTACTCACCCGTGAGGGCCTCAAGGTGTTGGGGGGGAGCACCGCTCCCAATCAGTCGAAGAGCCAGGTCTTGAGCTCCTTTCTGATCTTGTACCGCATCAGGGAGAGTCTGGTGTTCACTAGGAGCTCGTTCCAGGTCTTAGCTGCGATGTTGGAGAAGGCTCTCCTGCCTGCTCTGTTTCTGCAGATGCGGGGGACTTCTGCCAAGGCGAGGTCGGCTTAGCGGAGGTTCCCCTTGGGTACTTCGAAGGAGAGTCTCTCGTTGAGGTATTTGGGTCCGGTGTTATAGAGGGATTTGTAGGAGTGGGTGAGGAGTTTGAAGGTGATCTTCTTCTTGACGGGGAGCCAGTGGAGGTCTCGTAGATGTTGGGTCATGTGTTCGTGACGGGGTGTCCCGAAGACGAGTCTGGCTGCGGCGTTCTGGATGGTTTGGAGTTTGTGTAGAAGAGTTCTGTTGATTCCGGCGTATAGGGCGTTGCCGTAGTCCAGTCTGCTGGTTATGAGAACATAGGTGACGGTCCTTCGGCAATCGGGGGGATCCATTTGAAGGCCTTGTGGAGGATGCGCAGGCAGTTGAAACTGGTGGAAGGGACGACATTGATCTGGTGGTTCAGGGAGAGGGAGGAGTCAAGGTTGATTCCAAGGTTTCGTGCGTGGTCTGTAGGGGTGGGTGGGTTCCTGAGGGTGGAGGGCCACCAGGTAAGGTCCCAGGTGAAGGTGCAGGGTCCAAGGATGAGCACCTCAGTTTTCTCTGAGTTGAGCTTCAGGCAGCTATCTTTCATCCAAGCTGCGACGTCCTTCATTCCTTCCTGGAAGCAGAGACTGGTGTCTTTGGGATTCTTCGTGAGTGAGAGGATGAGCTGGGTATCGTCGGCGTAGGATACTATGCTGAGCCCATGCTGTCTGACAATGGCGGCGAGTGGGGCCATGTAGATGTTAAAGAGTGTGGGTCTGAGTTATGATCCTGTTAAAGATTGCAGGGATTTGTTAGCATGAGCTGAAAGCCATTTTGTATTTTTGGCAGCCATCTTGTTTGCCATGTGCTGCCACGTGCTCGCCATGTGCTCTGTCCTCCCTCAGTGTTAACTGCTCTTGTTCTCTGCCTAGAAACAAACTATATATTAGCATCTTCCACCTTTGCACATGCTAAGTTGAGCTTGCAGCTGTCCTTGGAGCTGTTTCTAGTCTGTAAATGTCAGGATGTGTTCACCAGAATTAGCAACTGTCAGCTCCTCCCACTTTGTTGAGCAAGCAGATCTTGCATGCCCATATTAGTCATTTTGCATGCTTACATGAGCTAGGACTGCCCCTTGGTCTTATGCTGACTATGTAACCCTATTAATTGCAGTGGGGAACGCAGAATCTACGCTCCACACCTAGATGCACAGCGTAACTGGATACTAGATCCAACCGTTTAATCCGCATTTCTCTTTACTCAAGTTTAATCCGTGATTTATCTGTGATTATTCATTTTTTTTTCTCTTTGTCATGTCCACATCAATCACCAATTGCATTTTTGGAAGCTTCGCATATTTTCGTGTGCCCATCCAGACCTTCACTGAAATATGATCCAAATACAACCAATAGTTTCGAGCAGCATTTCTTTATTGAAAGCCCAATGCATTTCGAGCTGTGTCACCAGCCCTTCATCAGGGGTCACTGAAAATTAATCAATCAAGGAAAACCCATCAGTAATAGATTATACAGTTTATCACATTATGCACGAAATTTTTAATTTAATATTGTACATTTTAGAGTTCTAAATCCGATTCATCAATAAAAAAAGGTGCTCAATTACCGAACTCTTCACCCAGTTGTCCTTTTTCATTTGTTCACCCACTGAATAATCTCAGATAAATCACGGATTAAACTTGAGTAAAGAGAAATGCGGATTAAACGGTTGGATCTAGTATCCAGTTACGCTGTGCATCTGGGTTTGGAGCGTAGATTCTGCGTTCCCCACTGCAATTAATTCTATTCAGTGCATTAGGTCAAGCACTACCTAGATTGCACGCAAAAGCATAAGGATGATTGTATTGGATGAACTTTTGAAAATTTGGAGTGCATACCACCCCCATTTGGACTATGTAACCCTAAGCATATATGAGGCCTCTGTTTTCTGTACTCCTTAGACTGCCTCATTCATTTGCTAAGGCTTCTGTGTGACGTAGTCTCCCTCATCTGAGGTTTAATAAATATGTATTTTATATTACAGCTTCTGTGCCAATTTCTTCTTTGTTGGTTTAAAAGGACCAATGTGTATTAGTGGGATCCCTGAGAAGGTTTCTGTTTTCTTCAAATGCCGATCCAACGTGGACCTCATCAGAGAAGTGGCTATCTAAGGGAGTGATCTTGTCAGGAGACAGAAATCTACTGAGGAGGACAGGACAGGATTCTACTAAGTAGGTACTCTGTGCACAGAGATTCTGGGGATTCTCTGTCTCTGCCGCTCAGTATATTTCTGGTCTTTCTGATTTTGATCTTCCACATGACGTTTACCACTCCTGACTGAGAACCTTTTTGGTGTGAGTATTATAAAAACGACTGTTAGGTCATTAAGAACTTGGCAGTTAGAATTTGTACACCAAGTGATTGGTAAGGGTTGTTTTGATGCAACACTTGCTGTTGGTGTTTGATGCCTTGGATTGGTAAGGTAGTTTAGTAATGCTTACTGTGGCTTTGGAATTTTGGAATTTGTGTTGCCCAACTTGGATTTGTATGGGATGAATATATGAATTGCAATTTGTGTAGGCAGGTAATGAGGAGACTTTTCTCTATTTTGTATAAGATTTGAATGGCACAACGTACAAAGAGTACCTTAAGCGCTACTTTGCTTATAATATTAGCATATTCTGCAATATTTTTGGCATGCCTGTTTCAAGCACACATCGAAGAATGTGTTGCTTTTTGGAGGTACCATAGTGAGATGTAAAGTAAATTAGCCAGCTCCCCTAGAGGGAATGCCTAAATAGGTTTAGGTATAGAAACATATTTCTTCCTTGGTGATTCTGTATGCCCAGGGAATTAAAATATGGACATAATACAAACAAGGATCCTTTTATCCGCACTTTTATAAATGGCGATATGCAGAGCGATTTTTTGGTGTTCTGCCAGCCAAAGCTAGTGAATTGAGTGTATTTTGGCTTCTTGAAAATAAAACAGTCTGTTGGGCTGTTTTTGCTGTCTTTTGGAATACTATTGAGAAGCTCTCCTTGTAAATATGACTTACAACTAGTATTTACAAATGGTTTGGTTTAAGTACAGTCTGTGGGCTGTCCTTTGTTTCTGTCCTAAGTGTTGATCTGTAGGTTAAATGTGTGTTTAAATGCCTATGTGGTTTGTGGGTTCACATTGTTCACTTTTGTATATGTTTGGAATGAGCTCAATGTGTGTGTTTGTGTTTTCTTGCTGTCATCAGTCTGTTATGCAAAATGTCATTTAATTAATATTAAATAAAAATTAACTAAAAATCCAGAAATGAACTATATGACATATGCTAAATAGTTACATTTTACTATTAAATTGATAAGAGTAAGCAACTATGCACATACACAAACTTCCAAAATGCTTAAAAGATGAAATTAGAATTCACATTGAATAGGAATAAAATAAGCCTAAAAAACGAAATTGTGTGTTTTTGCAATAAATAAACAATTATAAGATGTTACAACATTTTCCTTAGATACATTGTATTAAATATTAACAGGCAAACACATCATCTGAGTAAATTGGATGTTGCAGAACTAAAAACATATTATAGAACATGCATTGAAATGCCTCAGTTTTAAATAGACTGTCACAGTGCTTGCATTTCAAAACTAAAAATGGCTTCCCGACAGCAATGTCAACTGTCATTTAAGCAAGCAGCTGTCGTTTTAATTGTAGGCCACGGAGAGACAGGGCTGTTGACTCAGCTAAGTGGAAAAACTGTGTAAAATCCTGCATTTCAGACTGCTGTTTTAAAAAGTTACAAAAATCAGGTTCATTATTTTGAATAACAGGAAAACATTTAAAGTAAGGATTTCCTTTCTTAAAGCCTTTTTACATAAGCACATTTGTGGTTCTGCTATTAAATAATGATTGTCCTTTTAAAAAGTGGCGCAAAATGTTTCAAGTTAGGCTTCTGTGCTTAGGCTTATGAATGAATGCGTCTAAATATGATAGGCAAGAAATGAAGCTTGGTTTTCCTATGTGGAATTATCAAAATGATTGATTTTATTATTTTTAAAAAAATATGAAAAATTATTTTAAAAAGAAGTGCTTTTAAATTTGTTTTTTTAATATTTATAAAGCTTAATACTCATATTGTGACCTCCTAGCATGAAAATTAAATTTAAGTTGTGTTGTACTGCATAATGAGAACATTTGCATGTGAAATATCACTCTGCACAGGCGTGAAAACCTCATTTTTATAAGGGTATATATGATATATTTCTGATTTTTCATTTCTGGGCTAGCTAGAGAACATTCTGATGATGACTATTATGCAAAAAAATATAGGATATTTATTTTTAAGTGCCTCAAATATCAAAGTCGAAATTGGGCAAAATTCCCTAATTTACAAACAAATTCTGCATTCAGAGCAGCTTTTAAACTGCCTTAGGCTTCAGTAAATGCATACATTTAGGTATAACACAAACAGCTGACTTCTATATTGTTAAGAAAAGTATACTGCACACTGCTTATAATTGAAAATATGTATCAAAAATGAGCAGAAGTTATTCTTAGACTCTAAACTGACAAACAGGGGGATAAGTGCTTTCCAGCTCTGTCTCTAGGGTGACTTTGAATTGGGACAGCTGCATGTACACCCTTGAATACAGAATAGGACAGCTGGGAAGAGTTAAAAGTCAGTTCTATATTTAGATGTCTAGCATGGCTCCCAGAGCAAGGTCTGCTTTGCCATTTTGACATCTGAAACTTTTTGAAAGACAAAATGGCAGCGCAGGGAAAGAAGGAGGAGTTTTGCTTATTTTTGTTGGCAAAAGTAGGTTTTCATGCACTCATATGAATACACCACAATACAAATGTATATGTGAGCTTGCCATATATACAGCACTAATGCTTTTAGTTTGGCGCTTACTAGGACTGAGCCATTGGGATTTAGTTTGACTTCATTTGCCCTTATATTACATTAGTAAACTTACTAAAGGGATTTGAGGTTGGGTATTCATGTATTTAGCTTCAAAAGTGCTATGTACCTCCTATAACTTTGTTTATGCCCAGGTGCTACAAATAGGGCTTGATAATGTTGACAGAAGTGAAACCTGTTTCAGGTTTCCTACTGTCAAAATGTGGGAATGAGGCTGGCTCCTCTACAAATTAAGGGAAGGTAATATGTATGTTACTCTCTCACTCTTTCTCAATTTGTTTTTAGCCTGTTTAAGCTGTCTGTGAAATAGCAATGAGACATTTAATTGGCTATTCAGTAATACTGTTTTAAACATTGTTAGCATTAATAAAATGAATAAATATATATGTTATGTTACTGACCATCCTGTTTGATGAAATTATGACAGGATCAGTAGTCTAGATTGCTGTTCTCTTATTTGATCTTTAAGGGGAACTAGATGTGGGTAGTTTTTGTTCTAAAAGTCTTAGGTGATAAAACCATTATTGTATGTTATTCTCATGCGACATAGTTTTGCAAGGGCATTGCTAGTTGTTTATTAGCTAGTCTGTGCAAATAAACTGACAGTCCTTATTAGAGCTGATGTTACATAGGTTGGATCATGAAAAGTAGAACGTAGGGAAAATGCCCATGTGATCCTTAGCAAAAAATGTTTTGAAGGAAATGTTGTTTTATAGATAAGAAACCTTGTTAAATTAACAGTTTTAGATTTTCCAGTTGCATCTATAACATGAGAGCATGGTCCTAAGCATACAATGCAGGTGCTTTAATTACGAAGAATCATTTTAGAAGTGTATGCAGTCCTGTACAAGTAGTTTAAAATCTATAAGCAAAATTGTAGAACATTTCCTTTTTTTTGGAGGATTTTCAGATTAGTACACAGGAATACACCAATGTAAGGATTTAGGGTATGTCTGTGTTGTTTTTTCTCTTTTTCTCTGAGTTTAGTAATAGAATACAGACTTCCTTGGCTGCTTGGGATTGGGTGATATATTACTCTTGTCAGTTCACCAAAGAATTCCTTTTATACTTGCCAAAAGGTCCAGGCTGTTGTTTTTTTTACTCTCACATAGATAGATGGAAGTGGTTCTTGGGTGTCTTGCTAATATATGAGGCGTCCCAAGACTAAGAAGTATTCTGAGACTATCCTCTCTGTTGATAGACTGTTTCTGTGCCTTGTCTAAAGACCTTTTGTTCTGTCCACCAATAGATATTTGCTGCTTTACAACCAATGCCAGAGGGGCCCGAACATCAGATTCAGCCTGGGGAGTCAGCGTCAGCACCAATCCTATATTAAAGTGTGTACCCTTGCCACTGTCTTGGGCGAAAGACGGGGGTCACAAATCAGAAAGGAGAAATCGTGGATCAAGTTTTTGATGCCCAGCTGAGAGTCACAGACCGACCAGAACGGCAAAGTGGCTTTGCTTGAGGTGACCCCTTTTAAAACAAGGGTTGCTTCAGAGATCCTAGCATCAGGCCTCTGAATACTGGTCCCAAAGTGAATGCAAGTTTGCTCCTTTGTTTGTTGGTCAAGAGATACCTGAGCACACTGGATGCAAATGTGTGACCCCAACGAATGAGCAGTGCGCCAGCAGAGTAATACAGGAGTGAGGGAAGGACTTGAGTTTAGGGTACAGGTGCTGTGTCTCTGGTGCCTGTTAGATTGAAGTGAAGAAAACTGGTGCACTGCCTGAGACACTGGACAGGATCGCTAAGAGCATTTGCCCTGGTTGGTGACTACCCTATCCTGAAAGAAGAGACTTTTTCCTTGAAAATGGGCTGTGATTCTTGAGTTGGGAGTCGTGTAGCTCCACCGTCGAAACAACAAGAGCCTGCCTGTGAGGCTCAAACGGACACAGGGAGAAGACTCCCCTCTGGTTGGTTGTACAGCTTCTTTAATTTCCCCAAGGATTCCTTTTTTTTGTCAACAATGTACCCCTTTGGATGTCCCGTTTTTGAGGAGGAGCAGCCCTTAGCAGCTCTTTGTCCAAATTCTTATGTCCCTGTGTGGTCCTCTTGTTCCCAAATATAATTGATGTTCTAGCCCTCATAAAGGGAGCACTGCAAAAGTGTACTAAAAATGTTTTTATTAGATATGTGCTGTTGGCTATTCTGAAACTGAAATGGATGGTCATTGAAATGCATAGGAGCCCTGAAAATTTTTTCTAGATGATTCTACTTGATTAGGACTAGAAACATGATAATTCTGTTTGTGATAGTGGTTATTACTCTCTCTTGCTATCTGTATGTTAATGATGACTCAATGCTCCGTTCTCTTTGTATTCCTGCTTAGTCTTCATATATACCCGCTTAAGGAAATGTTTAGAATGGAAAATGCCCACCTAGCAATGAATTAGGCTATTGATACATTTATGAAAATTAATATGCAAATATTTTCTATGTTCCTGCTGGATCATAGGAATGTCTTTAGCTCATGCTAAAAGGACTATCTGTTAAAGATTGCAGGGATTTGTAAGCATGATCTGAAAGCCATTTTGTATTTCTGGCAGCCATCTTGTTTGCCATATGCTGCTACGTGCTCGCCATGTGCTCTGTCTTCCCACAGTGTTGACTGCTCTTGTAATCTGCCTAGAAACGTACTATATTTAGCATCTTCCACCTTCGCACATGCTCAGTTGAGCTTGCAGCTGTCCTTGCAGCTGTTTCTAGTCTGTAAATGTCGGGATGTGTTCATCAGAATTAGCAACTGTTAGCTCCTCCCACTTTGTTGAGCAAGCAGATCTTGCATGCACATATTAGTCATTTTGCATGCCTACATGAGCCAGGACTGCCCCTTGGTCTTATGCTCACTATGTAACCCTAAGCATATATAAGGCCTCGGTTTTCTGTACTCCTTAGACTGCCTCATTCATTTGATAAGGCTTCTGTGTGACGTAGTCTCCCTCATCTGAGGTTTATTAAATATGTTTTTTATATTACAGCTTCTGTGCCAAGTTCTTCTTTGTTGGTTTAAAAGGACCAAGGTGTATCAGTGGGACCCCTGAGAAGGTTTATGTTTTCTTCAATCCTTTGGGTACTCCACAGTTGATATCAGTGGATTCGGAGAGGAAGGCAGGGAGTCTGACCCTCTGGGTTCTGCCGGAGAGAAAGTATTGGATCCAGTCAAGGGCTGCTCTTTGTACCCTTGTGTCGTGCAGTCTAGCTGCGAGCCTGCGGTGTGAGATGGTGTCGAAGGCTGTGGAGAGGTCGAGAAGGATGAGGGCCGCAGTGTGTCCCAGATCAAGTAGTATGCGGATATCGTCAGTGGCGGCGTGGAGGGTGGCATATAGTTACTGATAAATTCCGCACTCTAGAAAGGGGCGGAGGTTATTACGTTGGAGCACTTGAAATGTGATTTTGCTTGTGTGGGGCACCATGAGAGATTTACCAAGCACTCCCAAGTGCCCATGAGAATTTCTAACTGCCCACAAGCTTCCGTGAGATGTTGCTGCCACTAGCGTGACATTCGGTCGCATTAGCCACTGCCAGTGCTTCTTTTGTGACTTAAACAAGCGCAGTAAGCACTATCGACCTTGGCAGCCACCTGGAGAAGCTTCTCTCCTCAAGAAGCAGCTAAATTCCCTCAAAAAGACAATTTGGAGTTAAAAACCTTCTCAAATGAACCATTCGCATTTTTTTGTGCAAGTAGTACTTTATTTTACTTTTTTTTACTACAGGAAGTAAGTGCCCCAGAATCTCCATCTTCCTGCCCAGCAGGCTCCTCTCCATGCTTTGTCCAGCTCCTGGTCACTTTTCATTTGTATTTGGAACAGGAAGGACCACTCTCCTTTTCTGCTGCATATATACCATTGTATTTAAGGACTTAGTATTTGAGATTACACAAGTAAGTTAAAAATCTATTGTACAAGAGTGTTGTTTGTTTGATAGAAGGAATGCACTAGGCATTATTGGTATTGTTTTTAGTTTTAAAATGTATTGTGGTGCAGTTTCAGTAGGGCCTGGTTATATCTTTTGCCTTTAGTTTTTCTTCTTTTAGAAAGGAAAAATGTTGCACAGTTCAGTACATTTTCTGCATGGTTGTTTTCAATAAATGTACAATATTCTTTTAATTCACTATGTGGCATAGTCTGTCAATGGGCAAACCAGCCAGTTCGTCCAGTACTAGTCATTGGTGCATTAAACAACTGCTTCTGTGGTATCTTTTGAATTGAAACATCATTGAAGGCATGGATTTCATTGGATTAAATTACAGAATGCATGTTTTTTTTAAATGTTTTTCTTGTTCTGCAAACACTGTATACATAGGGTAATATAGTTGATGCTTTTGGAAGATGTGTGTTGTTGTAACACTTTTTAGCCCATTTAATTTTCATTTTTGGCATTGCTGAATGAATTCAGTTTTCTCCTTGGCAACCGTGCCTCCTATGCCTGGCCAGTCAATCAATCAATCAATCAATCAATCAATCAATCAATCAATCAGGGGGTTTATAAAGTGTGCTACTCACCTGTGAGCATCTCAGGGCATTGGGGGGGAGCAGCCCCCGATCAGTCGAAGAGCCAGGTGTGGAGGTCCTTCCCGAACGTGTGCAGGGTTGAGGAGCGTCCGATGTTCACCGGGAGCTCGTTTCAGGTCTTGGCTGCGATATGCAAGAAGGCTCTCCCGCCTGCTCTGTTTCTGCAGATCCGGGAGACTTCTGCCAGGGCGAGGTCGGCAGAGCGGAGGTTTCTCTTGGGTATGTGGAAGGAGACTCTCTCGTTGGGGTATTTGGGTCCCGTGTTGTAGAGGGATTTGTAGGTGTGGGTGAGGAGTTTGAAGGTGATCTTCTTCTCGATGGGGAGCCAGTGGACTTCTTGTAGGTGTTTGGTCATGTGTTCATGACGCAGTGTAAAGAGGATGAGTTTGGCTGCGGCGATCTGGATGTTTGAAGTTTGTGTAGAAGAGTTCTGTTGATTCCGGCGTATAGGGCGCTGCCGTAGTCCAGTCTGCTGGTTATGAGCGTGTGGGTGACGGTTCTCCTGCAATCGGGGGGTGTCCATTTGAAGGTCTTGAGGAGGATGCGCAGGCAGTTGAAACTGATGGAAGCGATGGTGTTGATCTGGCGGTACATGGAGAGGGAGGAGTTGAGGATGATGCCAAGGTTTTGTGCGTGGTCTGTAGGGGTGGGTGGGTTCACGAGGGGGAAGGGCCACTAGGTAATGTCCCAGGTGAAGGTGCAGGGTCCGAGGATGAGCACCTCAGTTATCTCTGAGTTGAGCTTCAGGCAGTTATCTTTCATCCAAGCTGCAACATCTTTCATCCAAGCTGTTTCATTCGTTGCCGGAAGCAGAGTCTGGTGTCTTTGGAATTCTTCGTGTGTGAGAGGATGAGCTGGGAGTCATTGGTGTAGGATACTATGCTGAGCCCATGCTGTCCGACAATGGCGACAAGTGGGGCCATGTAGATGTTGAAGAGCGTGGGGCTGAGCCATGATCCTTGGGGTACTCCGCAGTTGATATTGGTGGGTTTGGAGAGGTAGGTAGGGAGTCTGATCCTCTGGGTTCTGCCATAAAGAAAGGATTGGATCCAGTCGAGGGTGGCTCCTTGTATCCTTTTCTCATGCAGTATGGCTGTAAGCGTGCTGTGTGAGATGGTGTCAAAGGCTGCGGAGAGGTCCGGAAGGATGAGGGCCGCAGTGTTTCCCTGATCGAGTAATATGTGGATGTCGTCAGTGGCGGCGAGGAGGGCGGTCTCGGTGATGTGGTTGCTGCGGAACCCAGACTGGGAGCGGTCTAGGAAAGAGTTCTTGTTGATGAAAGTGGTCAGCTGGGCGTTTATGAGTCTCTCTGTGACTTTGGCTACGAATGGGAGGAGAGAGATGGCCAGGTAGTTTTTCAGGTCTGTTGGGTCGGCTGATGGTTTCTTGAGAAGGGGTTTGGCCTCCGCCTGCTTCCAGTTGTCCGGGAAGCAGCCGGATCCGAAGGAGGCGTTGATGGTCCATCCTAGTTGGGGTGCGATTGTGGCAGCAGCCCTGTGGAATATGTGCTGTGGGCAGGGGTCTGTTGGGGCTCCTGAGTGGGTTTTCTTCATGGTCGCGGTGATGAGCTTGTGGCGGGATTCCAGGTCATGACGGTTGGCTTATCGGCAGCGATGGGGAGGGGGGTGGTGTCCGGCATCTGTTCACTGAAGTTGTCATAGAGGACCTTGATCTTCAGATGGAAGTGGAAGCTGAGCTTGTCGCAGAGATCTTGGGAGGGTGCGACATCTGTGGTTTCGCTGGGTGGTTTGGCGAACTGTTGTATGATGTTGAACAGTTCCTTGGCGTATGTCGCGTTGGTCTGGACTTTGCCTCTGATGAAGGTCCGTGTGGTGCCTATTATGCGCTGCTGGTATTCCTTCAGGGCGCTCCTGTGGTTGTTCCTTGCCTCCGTGGTTTTCTGGTTTTGCCAGGTTTTCTATAGGTGTCTGCAGGAGTGCCTGGCTTCTTGTAGTTCTGTGGTGAACAAGGCAGCCTTCAAAGGGCGCTGTTTGGCGGGGTGGCAGAGGAGTGCGAGCTTGTCGGCGTAGAAGGAGATCCAGCGGTGAAGTTATTTGGCTGCAGGGTTGGTGTCAGTCGTGGTGCTCAGGGGTCTTGGAGAGGGTGCTATTGAAGAGTTCCTCTGTGACCTTGCTCCAGTTCCTTCATGGTGGGCGTTGGGCAGGCTGGGGTGCGGTGGTGGTGTTGAAGGTGAAGTGGATGCAGTGGTGGTCTGTCTAAAGGGGCTGGGTGGTGTGGCTGAAGCAGATGTTTGTCCCTCCTGCGAAGATGGGTTCGAGGGTGTGTCCAGCTCTGTGAGTAGGCGTGTTGACCAGCTGCTTCAGTCTGAGGTTGTCGAGGAGAGTGGTGGAGTCGGGGTCGTTGCAGTTGTTGAGGTGGAAGTTCAGGTCCCCGAGTAGAGTGTAGCCTGTGGAGGTGATGGTGTCGGATGCGGCAAGCTCGGTGATGGTAGTTGCGGACTGGGTGCGAGGTCCCGGCTGTCTGTAAATGAGGGTGCCGCGTAGAGTGGTCATGGGGCTGGTCTGGATCTGGAAGTGGAAGTGTTCTGTGTTGGAGTGGGGGTCACTCGTGCTGGAGGTAGAGAGTCGGAGAGGGGTCTTGTGTGAGATGTGATAGCGAGTCTTCCTCCTGGGTCGTGGGGGCGGTCCTTTCTCTGGATCTTGTAGCCATCGGGGATTGCAGTGACGATGTCAGGGACAGAGGCCAGTGTGTGAGTGTGTTTGCCATAGGCCACCATTTGACTTTGTTCCTCATGCCATATGGCCAGGGGGCATTTTGTATAGTCAGTGCACATAGGCCTGCGTGTGTTTTCCATGCCTCTTGCTTGTAGTTTGACCATTTGCCTGGTGCCCATTTTGTGTAGGCAGCCAGTGTGCTTTTTCCTTAGGCCTGCATGTGTTCTTTGTTGTAGCCATGCCTCCTTACTGGCTGGTGTTGCTGTGACCATGTGGTTGGTGGCCATTCAGTGCAGGCAGCCAGTGTAGTTTTGCCATACTCCTGCATGCGTTCTTTATTGAGGCTAGGCCTCCTTGCTTGCTGTTTAACCATGTGGTTGCTGCACATTTTGTGTAGCCAGTCAGTGTGCTTTTGCCATTGGCCTTCATATGTTCTTTGTTGTTGCCATGCCTCCTTTCTGGTTGTTGTAGTTGAAACGATGTGGCTGGTGGTCATTTTGTATAGGCAGGCAGTGTGCTTTTACCATAGGCCTGCATGTGCTCCTTGTTGTGGCCATGCCTCCTTGCTTACTGTTTGACCGTGTGGTCAGTGACCATTTTCTGTAGCCAGCTAGTGTGCTTTTGCCATAGGCCTGCATGTCTTCTTTGTTTATGGCCATTCTTCCTTGCTGGTTGTTGTTGTTGTGACCATGTTGCTGACAGCCATTTTGTGTAGGCAGCCAGTGTGTGTATGCCATAGACCTGCATGTGTTCCTTGGTTGCGGCCATTCCTCCTTGCTTGCTGTGTGACTGGCGGCCTTTTTGTGATTTATACTTGAGGCCTAGTAGTTCAATGCTCATACTAAATGCATTGTATGAACAGTGTTTTATATATTATTATATACTTTTTTGCATTTTTCATCTGCACCACTCCTTGCCTCCCAAGTCCCAGTGGGTTTCAATTCTCATGGTAGTCCCATTCCCCTAGTACATCGGCAATTATATTTTTGATTTTCTATTTTGTTGATAATTTTTTCACATTTTTTATTCAATTTTAATTATTTTCACATTTCAAACTTTTTGCACAGCCACAGAACAGCATTAATTTTCAAAGTATTCAAGAGTGTGGCATTTCTGTTGCGCAAATCAGCTCTCTTCCCAGTAGTATAGTTGTATCGCTCACATCAGCAGCATCGCAATAGCACAAGACTCAGGTTGAGACACCAAGACAAGACCATACAGTGACTGTCCTGCTGAGACGTACATTGAACTTAGTACCTTCTGCTCTCAAGAATGCACCTGCATCAGTGACACCAGAAATGAAAAAAATCCAGGCTACTATTCCTGGCATGTTTGGTAGGAGGGGCAGTACGAGTGCAACCACCGAATTACACGTTTGTACAATGCAAAGCTGGCTTAAATGTTAGTGCTTGACCTCCTTCCTTTTTCTTTTGTGGAAGGGGTGGTTTTTCTAGAATTTGTGGTGGCCATCTGCCTGAAATGGAAGGTTCCCAGCCAGACCTTTTTTGCCATAGTTGCTGTACCAGCGCTACATCATGATGTGCTAGAATTCCCTGGACAAGCTTTGCAGCAGAGAGCTGTTCACACTATCCACCTGATGACAGACATGTGGACCAGTTGCCAAGGCACTGATTACATGTGCATCACTGCACACTGGATCTCTTTTGAGAGGGTTACAGAAATGATATCGGCAGGTGTTGACACTGCTGAAATTATTAATGGCGCTCGGCAGCATGCAACAGAAGCCATGTTCGCCATGGAGAAATCCAATACTGCTGCAAATATCTTGAATGACTTTAACAAAAAGGTCTTTAAATGCTGTGACCAACAGGGATTAACATTGGATTTGTTGCCACAGACAATGCAGTAATATAGTTAAGGCCAAGGCAGATGGTGGCTATTTCAGGGTCCTTGGTTTGGCGCACTGCATCAACATCATTTTACAAGACTTTCTCAGAAAAGAAGACCAAGTCAGAAACTTATTGTCTACCTGCAGAAGAATATGCACTCATTTCAGCCTTAAAGCCCAGAAGCATTTGAGTATCATTCAGCATCATAATAGAATGCCAGTTAAAGAACTTGTACAGGAGGTGCCAACATATTGCAACTCGACTTATTACATGTTGCAACATCTGTTTGAGCAGTACAGACCAATCAATAAATATGCCATGCAAATAGGGTATGCAACTGTGAAAGGCATGATCACTGAGAAGGACCAATGGGGCCTAGTCAAATTCCTGACAGAGATTCTGCTTCCTTTTGAGGATTTCACACAGGAAGTCAGCAAGGATTTGGGCCATGGGCCAAGCTATCCAGTTGTTGCATATGGTACAGGCACAGCTAAAGGATGTGTCTGAAATGTATGCAGATATGTATGAAAGAAAAGATGTGCATGAATTGGTGGAGAGCTTAATCCTTTGCTTATCTGGTAATGCAAGGGTGAAAATAGACATTGTTTCATCCATAAATTACATCTGTGCCACAATTCCTGATTCACAGTACAAACAATTATTTGCCACTGTCTTTCCTTTTTTAGACAGGGATGTTTCAAGCTATAATATGTGGATTGCTGAGCAAGCCAGTGACCTAGAAGAAGAACGACTGGGAATTAGAGGCCCACTCCAGGGCACAAGTTCGGCGGTGCAGCCGTTAACTTCAGAGCCTGAAGGCAGTCTTGTTGGTTCACAGCAGTCAAAATCAACAACATGAACACCAGCAACAACAGGAACAGGAGCATTGGCCCCACAATCTGCATTTGATTGGTTTGGCAGGGCTTAAATCTAGTGCCAAGGCTAAGGCAAAAGAGGTCGAACAGGGTGGTGCACCATTGACTATTGAGAGGATGGTCTTGGCCTATCTGTATGACCCAACAGAGGGCTATCATGATCAAAATCCATTGGTGTATTGGTATGAGAAGAGGCGTCAATGGCCAGTGCTCAGCAGGCTGCCAATAAAGTATCTGGCTTGCCTGTTAGCCCGTTGTGTCCGTTGAGCGTATGTTCAGTGCCGCTGGTGTAGTTGTTGCAGTGAGAAGGACCAGTCTCTCACCACAAAACATGGAGAGATTAACCATAATCAAAATGAATCAGCACTTTATACCGCCAAATTAAATCATGCCTGAAGTATGACAGGGAAAGGATAAGGGTGAATAGTCATACTAAGGTCATGATAGTGTGTTAGCTGACCAACTTCTGGGCATCCACCAGAGTTTGAGGATGAACTCTACTTCCCTGACTACAAGTAAGCCTGGGCCACCATAGAACTTTCTATTGACGAACTGCTCCGAGAAAAAAAAAGAAAGAAAAAAAGGATATAGCAAGGGCAACATGATCATTATCATATGTTGTTCGTTTGTGTCACTGACTAATGCAGCACCAATGTTTTAGACACATGTATGACTAGATTGAATTTGGACCAGTATGCAGAGAAGAAGCCTACCCCCCAATTCCCTTCAAGTACATTGGAGAGTCTATGCCTGCCTCCATCACATGCCTAGACTTTCTTTAGTATAAGCCTGGGCAGGGTGACCTAAAATCTCAGCCGCACTACGCGGAGTTCTGCGAGCAGTGGAGTGAGCTTGATCACGCCTGTTCGCATTGATTTTCAGTGCCAGGTGTTTGCCCTGTGCTGGAAAATCAATGAGAATGGCAACATGTGCAGCGCAAGAGGGTATGCTTCATTTCTATATATTTGCAAAAATAGGGACACACCTGAATAAATTTCCTAAATCAGGGTTGAAATGCCAAATGTGAACAAACCATTCAGAAAACGAATTAAAAGTGGACCTTCAAATAACAAAGACAATATGTAACCAGGATTTATAAAGTATCATAAATACATTTTTTTATTTAGGAAAACAATGTTTTTTATATATTTTGTCTTTTTTATAATCAAAATTGACTGAAACAATTTAAAACAGAAGTAATCACCATGTAACTTCTATATTGGCCTATGTATCAAACATGGTATGAGTCCATGATTGCTAACAATATTCAAGCATACTTTCTCATTCATACATGGCCTAATGATACATCATGTTTTCTTAGAACATGTCATGCCCATATAATATATGACATTTTGATTAGACATGAACTATACAGTGAAATCACTTCAAAACAAATCTAAATACAAAGGGATTTCATTATTCATCTCATATTTGTATGTATCCAGAGTATAGATCCAATACACGTCTCTGCGTTTACGTATCTCAGTCCTTAAACTTCCTGTATTGATACGTATTTTTTCAAGGATAAGCCATTTTATTTCTTGAATGGTATGTTGGGCTTCTATATAGTGTTTAACCAATGGGGCAGTGATTTTCTTAGTTCGAATGGCTGACCTATGCTCTGTTAGGCGTGTAGCCATGGAACGCGAGGTTTCCGCGACATATCCAAGATTGCAGTGACACGGGATGAGATTTACGATATTAGTAGTCTTACAGTTGGTTAATGATTTTAATTCAATGTTGATTCCGTTGAAAGTATACATGTTAGTTTCAATGGCGAATTGACATGCAACATAGGACATGCATTTATACTTCCCAATAGTGAATTTGTTGCCTGATATAGATGTCTGTATGGGATTTGTTTGTGGACCTTTCATGTGTGAGTGCACTATAAGATCTTTGAGATTTTTATTTATTTTTTCTATGCGCAAAGAGAGGTTTAGGTATAGAATTTTCTCTTTCTCTGGTTGCATTTAAAATGTGCCAGTTGTAATTAACGATGTGACTAATTTTTTCATTGAATGGCGTGCCACAAATACTAATCTGGGACTAGGTGTCGTAGTGTCAATAGATGTTGTCTATCATAGTAATGTCCTTGTTTGTACGAATCACACACTAGACGCCTAGAGTAAACTCGAGCCACAAACTTGGCTTTCATTTCGATGGCTCTGGTATCAAAATCCTCTATATTGGTACAGTTCCTGCGAAGTCAGGACTGGAGTCGATATGGAGTTCAACATATTCATGATTCAGGAGGATGATGGAAGGACTCATGACTACTTCAACAATTGTCAGAAGAAGGAAGTCACCAACTTCACAGAAATTAACATGGTGATGGCTCTAGGAGGTCGACTCAAATCTGTGGATTAGGGAGAGGTGCGATGATTAATTGAATTGGAAAGAGCAATGCTGCTGAGTGTGTGCTGGCTGACTCAAATTTTAAAGTATGTGGTGGTTGGGTGTGGGGATATGTTGGTAACTGGAAACAGATGTGGTGATCATCACATTATGCAAGCGCTAGGCTACATATTATGATGATGATCATGACAGTTGCTAGTTTAATCAGCCAGATACATGTGGCGACTTGCCTGTGATTGTTAGCTGTTGTAATTGTTCTCACCTAATTGATTGCACATCAGTCATAAAATGAATGGCTGCAAAGGACTATTCTCTTGCTCTGCCTCTGAGTCTTCTTGGTACACTTCTCATGAAGTTTACCTTCCATCCTTCTCCTTGATTCTACAATATTATTTCTGTTTTACAATCACCAGGTCTTCTCTTCTCCTGTACAAATGGCAAAAGCACCTACAATCTCCAGGCCTTCTCTTCTCCTACACAAAAGGTAAAAGCACCATAACAATCAGGCTTACCTTACTGGATTGCTTCAGCCAGGCACCTAAGGTTGACGGACAATCCAAGAGGAATGCAGATGCACCTCCCAATTTGGCATAATAGTATAATATTCCCTTTAATAGAACTTTTTTAGAACTGTGTGTGTTGTTTTCTTCACTCCTACATAATTTGAATTCACTATTTTTAAAACCCAGGTGACAGAACATTTAATTTAACTGTCTCATAGTCATTCCATTGTTTCCTATGCCTCCCTCAACAGATTGATAATGCCTGGCTGCTCATCATCCAGATTAATATTGTCATTGTGTAGGGGTTGTCTTTGTCACATCTTTCTCTAAATCCCCTCTCCCATCCATTCATCAAATCCCTAATCCTCTTCCCCCGGGCTGTGTGATTTATTGTGATGTGATTTAATAATTTACATCATTAATTGATCACACCCTTGGAGGGGTGGATGTGCTGAAAACAACACCAATTCAGGGCAGGATCTTCAGCTCTACTTCTACTAGGTCACACTGGCCCCATTTACTCACTCATGCATAAAAGGTGAATGATATTTTAGATATACAAGAACATCATTTGTCAGCATCAACATTCAGGCATTGTGAGTTGCGTTACGTAAACACTTAACCATGTCCACTCCAGACTTTGTATCCTATTCACAATTGTTTTAATTGAAATACTAGCTCATTATTGCTCTGAATAATTTAGTATTGGGTCTTATACTTTCACTATCAGGTATTCTTTGTTGTGTATTCTGGTCTCAAATGTTTGTAACGCTATGATATAATAATATATAACCCACACTAATGCAGTTTTTATTTCAATGTAGTTCCCTGAGATGAATAATCCTACTGATTAAAATTCTACAGTTGGACTTCACCTAAGGTGGAAGTGGGACCTCACTTCTCATTACTTGACTGTGAGTGTGCAAGCCTGGTACTACTACCACCACCATGTAACCTTGGGAAACTCTGAAGCCCTTGCTTCATTTAGTCAGTAAGAGAACTATGGATCGTTGTTCTACTAAGTTGTAGGCAATATAGGCAATAGGAATTCCCACTAGTGGTCAATATAGTTGCAAACTGCAGAGACTAGGAGAGTAGTAGGACAAGGGTACCACATACCTTATTGTTATATACTATCAGCAAATTTTCAAAACAGATTGCACTAAAAGGCATAATTGAAAACACCCCCAAATATGTTTTGAGGCATAAGTAACGTAACATAAATATTTATTACCCAAACAATAAAAATCCACCATAACTGACCCACCCCTTTCCCCAAACAAATATCCCCATCCCCAACTATTGTCCCACTAAAATGTCCAACATTGTCCAAAAAAGGTTTCACAGCACATTCCCACCCTCCACCCACAAGTCCCACCCACTAAAACAAAAGTGAGTAAAGGGGAAGATGGGCACTACACATGGCGCGCACAGCCCAGGAGATTTGTTAGGTGCCTGTCCATTTGGCTCTCCTAGGCTTCCATCCGCACCAGTCTCAACAGGACACAGCATTGGAAAGTGCGGTCTGAGGTGGGCAGCAGTGAAGGATTGGTGGCAGGTTGACTTCCAGGGCACAGCTGGTGTTGCGAGGCTGGAGGAACTGGTACTTGGGCCTGGCTGGGGCTCTGAGCAGCTGTCTACTCTTCCTTCAAGGCGACCAGATGATGCTACTTGACCCATATCACCTCCAGATTCTGACACTGCAGCTGGGATGCTATATCCTGGCAAGATGGATGATGACAAGGAGTAGTTAGAAAGAAAAAAGACATATTTTAAGCAAAGCTCTGTGCAAAAAACTGGTTAAAAATTATGTGGTGGGTTGCAAAGTAGCAGTACATCGATGGTCCCCTAGGATCATTCAATTTGATGTGATTATATGGAATGGTGATACATTCTTCTGTTTGCAGTTGACTTCATGTCATTCATGCTGTGAATCCAATGTACATGGACATCAACAAAGGGTAGGAAAAATGTGGTGTGTGTCAAAAAAATGTAAACTCAGACTTGATGTTATCAGCTCTATCCTATCAGTGTAAAATTGGAATAATGTCTGTCTTCATCTAAGCATAGCTGTGGAGAATATAAGAGCAGCCAACATTATTATGAAGGTGCTCATGTGGGCTCCTACACTATTTATAGTGTCAGTTGACACCAATATAAACATTGAAAAGTATTCCATACATTACTATTTTCCTACCTGAGCTTTCTAATATTGTATCTTCTCTGCAAGGTCTATATTTACATGAGTGTCTGTACACATTGTGAACACATCCTTTTTTCTTGCTGATTCATGGGATGTCTAGTACATTTAAAAAATGTTAAGACAGTAAACGTTTGCAGTTCACTTAGAAGTCTATATTAGTTTGAGAATTACACTTTGTGCTTCTGAAATCTGTATTGTTTGTCTTCACTGATTGATTATCAATGGTATTAACTGAGATGCCATTTTTGTTATGGATTGTAAAAAAAACATTTTAGGTAAATTTAATTTAATTTAAGAGGGAGGTATGCATGCACATTATTAGCATCAACATATTCATGTAGTATTGGTTACTTGTAGCCCATATAAGAATCCCAGAAATTGAGGTAACTTTCATTTTGGATGAGAAAGTTCAGATTGTCCAACAGTTGCTTAGAGCACCTTTGCCGACAACTGGTCTATGAGTGAATGGCTTATGCATGGTCATTGGATGTATAAAATAAGGTGAATTCTTTGGAGTAATACAGCTGGACATAACTTTTTGGATTTCTTGGTAGTAGGTTCTATGTTTTTTCCCTTTGTCAGGGAGGCTGAACGGACCCTCTTAAGGACCAGTGGAGTGCCTGAGTGGGAATAGGGGCTTTAGTATTGGTGGTGCCTTTGTAAGCTTTCATGCTTTCCATGGTGTGGCAAGTTGGAGAAGTTTCAGTGCCACAATTGACAGCAGGTAGAATTTGTCCACAGAAAGTGGATGTTAATTCAGATAATGTTGCAGTCAGAGTTTTGAAGGCATCTTGCACCACTCCAGAATGTAGAGTTTCCATCATGTACCCAAGGTATCATATTCAAGGACTTCTGCAGGAAGTTCTGTTGAAGGCATGCTAATTCTATGAACCATTGTTTAATAAATGTTTCATTTTGTGTTAAACAACTCCGAATAGTAGTTGCTGAGAGAATAGTTGGAAGATTTCTCTTACCTAAAAAAATGTTTTAGTACTAAAGATTTAAAATATGTTGCTGTTTCTGATGTGCCTATGTAACCCTAACCATGATCATGCCATGCTGAATTTGGATAATCTTTTAATAGATTGTGTGAATTGTGAATAAAAACCCCTGGGTTTTGGAATCATGGGAACATTTTTATAGTTGTTTCAATGACTGCTGTTGCATCAGCTGCTTCTCGGGTGACATTCTCTTTTCCTCCTGAGACTCTGTCTATTTTTCTTATATTTCCTTTAAGGGAATGCTGTCAGTACTCTTTATGAGTTTGACTCTCAGGATCTTGCCTAGACTTCTCTAACTAGGGCTACATTTTATGACTCAGTATTTCTTTATTTGGGCCATCATGGCAAATTATGCTTTTGTCCATGCATTTATTATTAATTTTGGCATAAATCCATGTTGCCTTATTTTTTATCTAGTACTCAGTTTTAGAGGTATCATATTTATTTTGTTTTATTCTTCTAAAGTATATATTTTTCTGATGAGGAGTGTAGTCTCTAACCACTAGATCAAGTGGAGATTTTGTAACCAAATTAAGTAACACATTGGGGTATTCAAAATATTGGAGTTCATGGTGATTGTTGGGGTTTGACTCCCACACCAACATTGATGGAAGGTTATACTTCGACTGGTTGTGGGAACCGACGAGGGAGAACTGAATGACAGCCCATCAGCCAACATTTAAATCAGGTCCTATATCCTCTGGTTGAGGCTGCACATATAGCTGATAAGTAGCATTTATTTATTTTTTTATAAAGATATTTGTATCATCAGTAAAAGTTGCAACACAGCTCGTAACCTAAAACAAGGAAATAAAGTACAGCATTCTGATTGAAAATCAGAATTCATAGGGTAGAGTTTTAGACTGACCATTGGATTGTGAATGGTGGTGGGTATGTGGCATATGTTATAAAGTGACGGTAGTGGTTAGTTATTCTGAGTTGTAGATGAGAGAGTAAGACAGTAGAGAAAGAAAATGCAGTAGAGGGTCCAACTCTTCAATATGAGTATTGCCTATCAGTTGGAATGCAAGTTGCTGTCTGTGCAGACTGGTCAGTAATACTTTTGAGTTTTCAAACCATTTGAATTGACTGGTGATTTGGGAAGAAGGTAAGAAGCTAATGTATATAATATGCTTATTCTTATTATGGTGAAAAAACTGGTATATGGTTAGACTATCCCACTATTCCGCTGTTTGTATATTTTTGTTATACATTAAATCGGTGTATGCAGCATTTGGATAATAACACTACTATTATTACTAAAACCCTAGACTAACAAAAGACTACATAAGCATGTAGGCACTTGTAGGAAGCACCCACATGAAATTATTTATTATGAAATAAATAAATAACTCCAACATGTGCAAGCAGAAAGCAAACTCTAGTCAATCTTTGAAATGGACAGCATTTTCCTTTGAAAGGGTTTTTCTGAAGATCTTTATCTCTATGTAAAGACTCTAAAGACATTGTGCTTCTTCAAAGGAAAGTGAAATAGAGATGCCAAGTTCAAAGATTAAGCCTACTCCCAGGTAATTGCATATAGCTTGGAGCCTATGTAAACACTGCAAAATGCCAAATATTTTAAGGGTACCTCCTGTATGGCAATGTTTGCAGACAAACAGCTATTCACTCTAACCAGGCTTCTAGAACATAAATTGTGTTGGTTAAGTAAATGTTTTAATCAACGGTGTTGAATAAAACTACACAATTCTCTTATATGGCAAAACAGTATAATAATATTTGTGCAATTTAGAAAGTCAATTGCAATTGTAAATGCTAAAAAATAAGAACAACCAGCAGTTTACATTAAATTTGTATACAAAATTTTACCTAACATCTGGGAATGCCTGTGTGTGGGATTTTATGTGTTAAATCAAAATGTGCTTTATTATCAGATCAATTATCCGACACCTGAATTTACATATGAATATTAACATGAAACTATTGCAGTTTCAACATGTTGAAGTGTGGTTTCTTGGCTTAAGCTTAGTAGCCTTCTTGGCTTAGGCTAACTAGCCCTCAGGTAGGCCTTCTTGACGCCATTTTGTTTAAAATGGATCCTGCATCATATTATTTATTATGTTATGATTTGTTTATTTCTGAATGCCTCTGTTCTCAAAAATAGCTAGAGATTTGTTATTATTTTCAAGGACCATCTGGTTGCATGCAGTATTTAATTCATTCACAATGGTTCACCGTTGCTTATGTAATTAGTTTGTTCTGACACCTCCGTGTCATACCACTTGTAATTTCCCATGTAAAACTGTAAATTTGTTGGATAACATAAACGTTGGATTGGTGTGAGACTGATTCTGAGCACCCCACAGGATATGTGGGCCTATAGTCCTACTAGCTCAAAGTGCACACACCCCTAACCCTACAGGGCAGCAACTGTGTGTGCAATCTCAGATCATGACAACCCTGATCATCTAAGGAAATCATGGCAACAGGCCTAGAACTCTTTCGCTCAGTTACTTTTGCATACCCAAAGAGCTACTTAAGAAATACACAACATGGGGTTTCAATATTTATTGAAGTATTGCGATATTTGACTAAAATACATTTGCTGCAATGATTAATAGAAGGAAGCAGAATAATGTTATTAACTTTACAAGAATGGTGGAAAAGATGAACAATTCAACAACTTTGCATTTTATTGAAAACCATATGCTTGCATAAAAGTACTGTAATATAGTGTACTCCTACCTAGCTTATTCTACCCTACTGTGCCTAAGATGACTGGATCTGCCAAATCCATATCCAGATTGTCTACCTCCCAGTGGTTAAGTGTCAGCAAGCTGCCCTTCTTGATGTAGAGTAGAACAGCATCTCTTGCATGAGGTGACAGAAATCCGCTGAGCTTGAATTCCGGACTGGACCGACCGCTTAGTGCCAGCGAAATGCTCCTCTGAATAAGTAAGGCTTGATGTCATATATATAATAAAATCCTCCATGTTACCATGTCAAAATTCCAGTCAGAATGTTATTGGATATTATTTTATGATAATTCTCTTGCCGAGCGACCAAAAAACAAATAACTTCTTGCATGCTTAACTTACCATTGTACAGACTATTCAAGGTGTCTTGACTAAGCATGGGCGAATTTTGCGAATTGGCAATTCGCAAATTTGCGGATTTGCGAATTGGCAATCCGCAAAATTCGCAAATTCGCGCAAATTTGCAGATTTTTTTATTTTTGCGTGTTCCCGAGGCGCTTTGCGTGTTCGCGGGTGTTCGCGAGGCGCTTTGCAATTTCGCAGGTTTTTTTTTTTTTGCCTGCTTAATCACTGCCACCCTCTTGTTTTTTATGCCCATCTGCCCTCTGTACCACTTGTTTCTGTGCCCTTCTGCCCTCTGCCCCACTCATTTTTTGTCCCCTTCTGCCCTCTGTCCTACTTTTGTGCCCTTCTGACCTCAGCCCCACTTAGAATGGCGCCGGCAAGCTGCCAGCGCCATTCTAAAATAGCTAGAAATAGCTTTAACAGGAAGCACTAATAGATAAAGTAAAGCAGGTGCTCCAGTTGAAGGTCAAATTAAGTTACACAATCATTAATCACCCCAAGTTTGGGGTGATTAATGATTGTGTAACTGAATTTGAGCAGCACCTGCTTTACTTTATCTATTAGAGCTTCCTGTTGAAGCTGACTTTTGTAATTATTTTAGAATGGCTCTGGCAGCTTGCTGGCGCCATTCTAAAAGAGTTACAAAAGTCCGCTTGAACTTTTGACCCAATCCGTTCCATTCGCGGATTTTCGTTCGCGGATTTTGCGGGAAATTCGGGAATCTCGCGGATTGCGAATTTACCGAAAATCCGCGAAATCCACGAGCGGAACAGATTTTCCGCTCATGCTTAGTCTTGATAGAGTGCCTATGAAATTATGTTGTAAGCAAACTGAGCTCAAAGAATTTTATCACATGTGTGCACGCAAATGAATGTGTGTCAATTGTCATCGTGTTAAGGGAGAGAAGGCAATTTAAGAACATGTGCATGTAAAATGGGGATTTCTTAGCCTGGCCTAATTCTTCCACTAGACACTGGATGACATTAAGTCAGAAGGGCCAATTCAATATTCATGTAGTGGGTTAGTGCTAAGGTGATTGGGTTGGATATTGTTTATAATTTGTGTTGTGATTTTTTTTTAAATATGATTCTTTGCTCACACCGTGATGATTTCCATGTTTCAATACTTTCTTATGAAGAAAATGGCTATATAAGGCCTTGTGTTTGGGGATGAGTGAGTAAACTTTCCTGACTTCTAGGGATGCTGCCCAATACTTCCTGATTTTGCTGCACATTTGAGACTTAGGGCCTGATTTAATTATTGGCGGTATATATACTTCCTGGCAGTGGCGACTGAGTATAAATACCACTAATTCTGTTTGCCACCCACCAACTTTAAAATCAGGTTAAACTTAGGTTGAATCATAGCTGAGAATACTCCATATCTGCAGTGATGAAAACACTCTGCCGGATCTATGAAGTAAGGGCCATTGGAGTCAGACCTTTCATTCCACTCACCTGATTTAGATGGGTGGAATGAGGGCACTTTTCACTGCCCATCACCACCAGGAAAACCCTGGCATTAAGGGGCAGGAAAAACTGCTAAATGCTCCCTGCACCATGGGAGAGAACTACCACAATGAGAACATTTACTATTTAAATTTCAGACAGAAAATCCTGCTTTTGAATTTTCTTTTTTTTAAATAAAAAAGAAAATAGTCTGGTGCATGGCTCCATCATGTTGATGGAGCCCTGCACCCAACTTCAAAAAGCATTGGCAGGAATTACTGTGACAACTGTTCTTATCATGCTTTAAGAAATGACTGCCTGCTTGGTGGTCATAACTCATTTTGGTGGGGGCACCTCTGCCAGGGTTACAGAATAATTTACTCAGTGTCCCTGATGGAGAAATGGGCTACCAGATTACAAATAAATCAGGCCCTAAGTCTATTTCTGATTTTGTCTTTTATACTGGACTGTTCTATTTACTGGGAGCTTCATGGCAATTACTTTATTCTTTTAAATGAGAATATTGATTCATCTGCATTTAGAATGTCTGTACTGTATCCTTTTGAATTTGTGTAATAAACCTTCATGGTTTTTCTAAATTACACTCTAGAAATTATTATTTGAGTGAGTCCTTTACTTTATTGACTGTATTTTTGAGGTATTATTCTGAGCCTTGTCTCTGGCACACTTTGCCTCATGAGCAGAGGTTAACTCTGTCCCCAATTCACAAACCTCCTGGGCATGTCATTAAGGCGTAATATTTTAGATTTACAGCACACTCGCACCTTCGTGAACGACGGAAATACTTGACAAAAGAAAGAACTCTATATTCCAGAAAGATGCACTAAATGTGCAAAAGAAGGGTACATAAAAGCCACATGATTATAAAAGTCTTGAATGTTGCCTTACAGTAGCAACATTATTCTAAGTTAGGAGATGCCCTTCTGCTATGTCCCTTGACCCATCAACAATAGATTAAATCAAATTATTTCAAGCGTCTTTAGCATTGAAAAATATAATGAGTATGAATATATATTTTGAATCAACTTCTCAAATCCAACTCTGTGCTCTCTGATTGTATCCAATTCCATAAATATTTTGTTGGGGTTCTTCTTAGAGTGAACACAATTAGTAATGGCTCTAGAAGAGACAGCAGCTTTAGGCCGCTGTCAATACATATAGCTGCAAAGCAAGTTAATAATTGTTATCCAATGGAAACTATTCAATGTCCCAAATCTCCTCCATGAACATGGTGGTGTAACTTATAAAAAGTAGCATGAAAATCATTAAGAAAACCACCATGTTTATCAATGTTTAGTCCTATAGATGCTGTGCACAGACAAGGTAGAAAAGAAAATTGGGTGGAGTCCATGTTGCCAACTTACATTCATATTGCTTAAAAATATTGTTGGTAATCAGCAGCTATGAAGGAAAATAATTAGAATTGAAAAATTGTATAAAAGCTATCCAACGTACTTATCGATTTTCTTGACATTAGTGCACATTCTTTCATCATTAAAAACACCTTGATCAGTTGGATATGTTGCAATATGCATGCACAGTGAATAAAGCATACAGGTTCAAGTGTATGGGCTATCATTTTGAGCATCACTGAGTATTTCTGATGTTTTCGAGGTAACTCTTTACATTGGAAAAAAGCAGGATGGTTTCCAATTCTTACAATTTTGGACAAAGTACTAATGGTAGATCAAAATATTTGGTATGAACCAAAAATGAACTCATCAAACAATATTTCCAAACATAGGGTTGCATTATTGATTCAAGAATGATATTCATATTTATTTGCAGAACTGCAAACATGCTATCAAACTGTTTTCAATCTTCTTTAAGAATACTATTCCACATTTCACCCCATCAGTTAGATATATAGAAATATGCATACTCAGTGAATTAAGCATAAAGGTTCAGGTGTATGGAATATTATTTTGAATGTCACTGGGTATTTCTGATGTTTTCCAATGAACTTTATTACATTGGATAATAATAGGATGGTTTCCAATTCTTGGAATATTGGACAAAGTACCAATGATAGGTCAAAATATTTGGTATGAACCAAAAATTAACTCAACACACAATATTTCCAAACACAGTGTGCATTAATGATTCAAGTATTTTTTATATATATATATGTTGGATTTTTTGAAAGTCGAGCGTAATATATATATATATATATATATATATATATATATATATATATATATATATATATATATATATATATATATATATATATATATATATATATATATATTCACAGAAAAAACCATAGGTTATAGACCATATATAGTTAGGAATTTGCATTTACAAAACCTTGAAAATTCACTGAAAAAACCATAGGTTATAGACCATATATAGTTAGGGATTAGCATTTAAAAAACCTTATTTTATTTGCAAAAAACCATTGAAATTCCATATATAGTTAGTTGCACTAACTATACATCGCGGACCCGCAATCCACTGCTAATGATGTCACATATTACATCATTCATGACATGGTCAGTGACATCACTGATGACATCACTGATGACATCTCAAATGACATCACTGATGACATCACTGATGACATCACTGATGACAACACCCAGTGACTGTATGTTTCTGTAAAGTTAAAATATGTCTTACATATTGAAGAATGAGTGGATGTATAAGTGTCTGGATGAAGGATTTAGTAGGTGCATGACTGACTGTATGAGAGAATGATTAAATGTGTCTCACTGAGTGTATGGGTTAGTGATTAAAGTGTCTTAATTTGGCAATCATTATTTATGTTGTTCTGTAAACTGCTGCATGTTTAAATCAGTAGCTATATCAGTAACTATATGGGTTATTGAATGGTTGCCCAAGTATTTGTATGGGAGACTGAGTATGTGTGTGGGTGGCTGGGAGGTGTATAACTCTGTGCATAGATGTGTGAGCAGTTGATTCCCTAGGTGTATGGGTTCAAAAGTGCATGTAGAAACAGCTGTATGGACAGTTGACTGTGTGCATGAGTATATTGGTGAGTGAATGGATATCTCAGTGCTACATGTCAAAGTAAGTACATATGTAAAACACACTCCATGTGAGAGTTGACATATATAAATAACTGAACATAAGAGCCAGTGAATGTGTGAGTGGCTGTATGAATCATTGTGAACTTGTATCAAGGATTGTATAAGAGAGTAAATATGTGTTACTATATGTTTGAATAAGTAAGGTGTGTATAACTGTATAGTTGAGGAAATGGAGATGTGATTGATTCTTTCCATGACTGACTAGGTGTGTGAGTAACTCCATGGATGTGTGACAGTCTGTGAGTGCCTGTTTACACTGAGTGTATCTAAGGTTATATTAGAGTCTGAAGATGTATTATCACATAAATGATATCATCAGTGATGTAATCAGTAATGTCAAATGAGATGTCAGTGATGTCATCAGTGATGTCATTTGAGATGTCATCAGTGATGTCATCAGTGATGTCATTTGAGATGTCATCAGTGATGTCATCAGTGATGTCACTGACCATGTCATGAATGATGTAATATGTGACATCATTAGCAGTGGATTGCGGGTCCGCGATATATAGTTAGTGCAACTAACTATATATGGAATTTCAATGGTTTTGTGCAAATAAAATAAGGTTTTTTAAATGCTAATCCCTAACTATATATGGTCTATAACCTATGGTTTTTTCAGTGAATTTTCAAGGTTTTGTAAATGCAAATTCCTAACTATATATGGTCTATAACCTATGGTTTTTTCTGTGAATTTCATTGGTTTTTTAAAAGCTAATATCTATAGCTGTAAAATATATTCTTTATTAAGTGACGTATCACGTAGCCCGTGAGACGCCTCATGATGCATCGCATAACCGTGACGTATCGTCTCTGCAGCGCAAACCAAACCCAAAACGTAAGCGCGCCAGAACACGCTTAAAGATATATATATATTTTTTTAACCTTAATTAGACAAAATCCACACGTGCACATATCACAAACGTTCAAAAAACACAATATGTCGGACTCCCGTTACGCTGCCGGTTAGCTGCCCGGTTAACGTACCAGGAAGCACCTTTACCGCGAAAAAACGCAATTTTTTTTTCTTTTGCCCCGCAGGGAACTTTAATAGCCCCCTCATCAATCCTAGGGGTTCAGGAGGGGTCTGTCTTACCCCTTTCATTCATTTACACCTTTTTTTTTCCACCTCTTGTCTCTCGATCCCACAGAGAGACAAGATGGCGGCCGCTCCAGACTGTTTACAATGATAACAGCCAATCAGCTTCTCCTCAGACTCCTGTTACACTGCCGGTTAGCTTCCCGGTTAGCTGCCCGGTTCGCGTACCAAGACGTGTCTCTACGGCGAAAAAAATCAGATTTTTTTTTTTTTTTTTTGGCCCGAGTGGCTTTATAATATCCCCCTCATCAATCCTATGGGGTCAGAAGGGGTCTACCTTGCCCTCTTTCCTTCATTTCCCTCTTTGTTTTGGTCTCCTCTTGTCTCTCGATCCTACCGAGAGACAAGATGGCGGCCGCTCCAGACTGTTTACAATGTTGACAGCCAATCAGCTACTCCTCAGACTCCCGTTACACTGCCGGTTAGCTTCCCGATTAGCTGCCCGGTTAGCTGCCCGGTTCGCGTACCAAGACGCGTCTCTACGGCGAAAAAATCGGAATTTTTTTTTTTTTTTGGGGCCCCGCGTGGCTCTATAATATCCCCCTCATCAATCCTAGGGGGTCAGAAGGGGTCTACCTTGCCCCCTTTCCTTCATTTCCCCCTTTGTTTTGGCCTCCTCTTGTCTCTCGATCCTACCGAGAGACAAGATGGCGGCCGCTCCGTACTGTTTAGAATGTTGACAGACACCGGAGAGCCAATCAGCTTCGCTTCGCAAAGTTCCGATACGCGAAAAGTTCGCGAACCGGAGCGCTACCCGGAGCGCTGTTACAGATATATATCTTGTTTTAAACGTTAATTTCTCAAAATCCACTGAAGCACATATATTGAGACCTAGCAAAGGCACATCGGGCTAACAGTCCCTACAATTTTTGCCAAGTTTCGTGGAAATCCATTCAGCCGTTCGGGCTAAAAGTGAGGCCAACCACCCTATGGAAATTAACATGGGAAAAACGCGTTTTGGGACCCCCCTTTTTTCTCGGCCCCCCCTTGACGAACCCCCCCCAAATTTCCAGGAGCTGCTCAGAAACAAAATGTGCCATTTTCCTGAAAATTTCAGCCAATTCCGTCAACAAACGCCAAAGTTATTAGGCATAGAATTTTCAAAAGTTCCATAGAGAAAAAATCCTAACTATATATACCTACTGGCTATCGCCAGTAGGAAATATATATATATATATATATATATATATATACATATATATATATATATATATATATATATATATATATATATATATATATATATATATATATATATATATATATATATATATCTTTATATATATATATATATATATATATATATATTCACTGAAAAAACCATAGGTTTTAGGCCTTATATAGTTAGGAATTAACATATAAAAAAACATTGAAATTCACTGAAAAAACCATAGCTTTTAGGCCTTATATAGTTAGGAATTAGCATTTAAAAAACCTTGAAAATTCACTGAAAAAACCATAGGTTTCAGGCCCTATATAGTTAGGAATTAACATATAAAAAACCACTGAAATTGCTCCTATATAGTTAGTTGAACTAACTATATATTTCGCGCATTCGCAATCCACTGCTGATGATGTCACATATTACATCATTCATGACATGGTCAGTGACATCACTGATGACATCACTGATGACATCTCAAATGACATCACTGATGACATCACTGATGACATCTAATTTGACATCAATGATCACACCACTGATGATATACTTTATGTGATAATACAATGCTCCTCCTTACACTCTAATATAACCTCTGTTACACCTAGTGTTAAATACAGAATATCATTTTTGAAACCATTGACACACGAATACCAGTTACTACATACGCACTCACTTATTCCTACATCTACACACACATTCACTCATTCAGCCATACAATCACTCGTACATACAGTCACTCATTATTACAACACTATCATATGCACTCAAACACCTATGCAGACACTAACACTCTGCCACTCACTCTCATGGAGTTACTCACACACCTAGTCAGTCCTGTAAAGAATCAATCACACTTTGATTTCTTCATACAGTTAAACACAGAACAGCTTACATTTTCACAGATATACTAACACATACTTACTCACTTATACAATCAAATCCTTCATCCATACTCTTATACATCCACTCATTCTTCAATATGTAAAACATATTTAAACTTTACAAACACACACAGACACTGGATGATGTAATCAGTGATGTCATCAGTGATGTCATTTGAGATGTCATCAGTGATGTCATCAGTGATGTCACTGACCATGTCAGGAATGATGTAATATGTGACATCATCAGCAGTGGATTGCGAATGCACGAAATATATAGTTAGTTCAACTAACTATATAGGAGCAATTTCAGTGTTTTTTTATATGTTAATTCCTAACTATATAGGGCCTGAAACCTATGGTTTTTTCAGTGAATTTTCAAGGTTTTTTAAATGCTAATTCCTAACTATATAAGGCCTAAAAGCTATGTTTTTTCAGTGAATTTCAATGTTTTTTTATATGTTAATTCCTAACTATATAAGGCCTAAAACCTATGGTTTTTTCAGTGAATTTCAAAGGTTTTTTAAATGCCAATTCCTACCTGAATAAGGCCTGAAACCTATGTTTTTTTCAGTGAACTTGCAAGGTTTTGAAAATGCAAATTCTATTAGCGGATAACGTTTAAATATGTTAATATCCTTGTGGGACCACCTGAGCAGCCCTAGGGATCCGATTTTTGGACCGGAGCAAGATGCTCTCTGATTGGGCCGTATTTTTGCCTTCTGCCCCCCTGATTGTGCCGTATTTCTTGGCTTCTGCCCCCCTGATTATGCCGTATTTCCTGCCTCATGCACCCTGATTGTGCCATATTTCTTGCCTTCTGCACCCTAATTGTGCTGTATTTTTTGCCTTCTGCTCCCTGATTGTGCTGTATTTGTTGCCTTCTGCCCACTAATTGTGCCGTTTTTTCTTGCCTTCTGCCCACTGATTGTGCCATTTGTTGGGCCTTCTGTCCCCTGATTGTGCCGTTTTTTGTGCCCCTGCCCCCCTGATTGTATTATCTTTGCCAGTGTTGGTTCGCTGCTGGAATTGCCTTTGTCCGTGTTTTTTTTTGCTGCCGTTATTGTCTTTGCCTTTTTTTCTGCCGTTATTGTCTTTGCCAGTGTTTGTTTGCTGCCGTTATTGTCTTTGCCAGTGCTTGTTCTCTGCTGGTATTATCTTTGCCAGAGCTGTGTGGGCTGTGAGACCTGTGGGGCTGTGAGAACTGTGTTGGCTGTGAGAGCTGTGTGTGCTGTGAGGGCTGTGAGGGCTGTGTGGGCTGTGAGAGCTGTGTGGGCTGTGAGAGCTGTGTGGGCTGTGAGCTCTGCTTCTTTTGTGCCTCGGTCTACCTAGACGGGCTGTGAGAGCTGTGTGGGCTGTGAGAGCTGTGTGGGATGTGAGAGCTGTGTGGGCTGTGAGGACTGTGTGGGCTGTGAGGTCTCTGTGGGCTGTGAGAGCTGTGAGAGCTGTTTGGGCTGTGAGAGTGTGAGCCATGTGGGCTGTGAGAGCTGTGTGGGCTGTGAGAGCTGTGTGGGCTGTGAGAACTGTATGGGCTGTGTTGGCTGTGAGAGCTGTGTGGGCTGTGAGGGCTGTGTGGGCTGTGTGGGCTGTGAGGGCTGTGTGGGATGTGAGAGCTGTGTTGGCTGTGAGAGCTGTGTGGGCTGTGAGAGCTGTGTGGGCTGTGAGAGCTGTGTGGGCTGTGAGCTCTGCTTCTTTTGTGCCTCGGTCTCCCTAGCACAAGATGGATGCCAACACTTCCTGGTTTGTAGTGTTGACAGCCAATGAGCATGCAACTTTCTCTGGAAGGCATGCTGATTGGCTGCTACTGTCTATCAACACTCCAAAACAGAAACAGTTGGCAGCCATCTTGTGCCTCAGTAGACTAAGGCACAAAAAAGCAGGAAAACAAATGTGTAGAACTCAAAAAGGGGGCAGGGTAGAAGCACCCTGACCCTCTAGGCCTGCTCAGGGGGTCCCACAAGGACCCCCAAGGCCCCTAAAAATTATGATTTTTTTGTTGAAAAATCGCGGGGTGCTCGCATGGTGCGCGCACGGTGCTCGCACTGTGCGCGCTTATAGATATATAATTGATTTCAACTTGAATTTTCTCAGCAACTACTGGAGGGATTTACACCATTTAAGCAAAAGCGTGATCTGCGAATCAGACTCTACCATTTTGCCAAATTTCTTGTAATTCCATTCAGCCGTTTGGGCTGTAGCCGTGTCTAAAGGTCCTATGGAAAATTGCATGGGGAAAACACGTTTTGGGACCCTCCTTTTTTCTCGGCCCCCGCTTCACAAATCCCCCCGAAACTTTCAGGGAAGGAGCGGAGCGTAACGCGCCATCTTCTTTGAGAAATTCACATAGATTGATCAACCGGCGCCAAAGTTATTCCCAATAGAATGTTGCGGATTTCCTATGGAAATATATATATATTACCTACTGGCGTTCGCCAGTAGGTATATATAGTTAGGATTTTTTCCCTATGGGATTTTTGAAAATTCTATGTCTAATAACTTTGGCGTTTGTGGATGGAATCGGCTGAAATTTTCAGGAAAATGGCACATTTTGTTTCTGAGCAGCCCCTGAAAATTTGGTGGGGTTTCGTCAAGGGGGGGCCGAGAAAAAAGGGGGGTCCCAAAACGCGGTTTTCCCATTCATTTTTCCATAGGGCGGTTGGACTCACTTTTAGCTCGAACGGCTGAATGGATTTGCACGAAACTTGGCAAAATTGTAGGGACTGTTAGCCCGATGTGCCTTTGCTAGGTCTCAATATATGTGCTCCAGTAGTTTTTGAGAAATTAACGTTCAAAACAAGATATATATCTGTAACAGCGCTCCGGGCAGCGATCCGGTCCGCTTACTTTTCGCGAAACGGAACTTTGCGCGCAGAAAGCTGATTGGCTCTCCGGTGTCTGTCAACATTCTAAACAGTCCGGAGCGGCCGCCATCTTATCTCTCGGTAGGATCGAGAGAGAAGAAGAGGTGAAAAACGAAGGGGGAATTTATTGAAAGGGGGCAAGGTATTGACCCCCTAGGAATGTTGTTGGGGTTATTAAAGGGTCCCGTGGGGAAAATAAAAAAAAAAATGATTTTTCACGGTAGAAGCGCTTCACGGGCCGCGAACTGGGCCGCAAACTGGTAGCGAAACGGGAATTCGCCATTTTGTGCTTCGTTTTAATTGTTTAGAGACAAAAATTATCGCCGCACATCGGCCACAATGCATGAATATCGCTGAAAAGTCAGCGATATTCATGCATTATCCAGCAAATGCTCTTAGCCATGTTATCCACCTTCCATTGGATAACATGGCTAAAAACTGCTCTGTGCGTGAGCTTTTTTTTTTTTTTTTTTGCTGCGTGACGTGTGTTATCGTTCGATTCGATGGAAATCAGGAAGTGTTGACCACCATTTTGTCACTGCGAGTAAATATTTTGTTATAAATGAATCCTTATTGATAAACATTGTCTGCGCCATCTTGCGTTTTTGTCCAATGCCACAATTTTGTCGTGCACGGCAGCCATTTTAGGTGCCTTGACCAGGGCCACTCTCTGCACTCCGCCGATCCTCAGCATGGCTCCCCACCCTCGCAAGCATCTCCCCCACGCACTGGTCACCCCGCTCTTTCTCTCATGCATGGGCCATATACTTCCCCCCATCTGCGCTGCTCTTCTCTGAGAATCACACCCGCCCGACAACTCCCTTTCACCCTATTCACTACCGCACCCTCTGACACTCCTCTTCCTCTGTGTCCGATTGTCCAGGCCGGACCTAGGCTATCACCTAGCCCTGCGGATGTAGTTTATGGCCCCAGCTGTAGAGTATCCAGACATGCCAACCCTCCCGATTCAGGCGTGAGACTACTGATTTCAGTGCTAGTCTCCCGCCTCCCGATTCCTGCAAGCAAAAACCCGGGGGCATATTACCAACAACTAGCGATAATTTTTGTCTCTAACTTGTTTAGAGACAAAAATTATCGCCGCACATCGGCGAATTTTATCGCACATAAACCTTGCTATTAGCAAGGTTTATCGCAAATGCGATAAAAAACGGCCGCAATGCATGAATATCGTAGAAAAGTCAGCGATATTCATGCATTATCCAGCAAGTGCTCTTAGCCATGTTATCCACTTCCCATTGGATAACATGGCTAAAACTGCTTAGGGCAGGTGTTAGGTTTTGGAGATATTCGCGCTTAGCGCGAATATCTCCAAAAGTTGGTAATAGGAGATAGCGATGGTTAGGGACTGTTTCCAGTCGCTAAAATCTTGGCACGCCCACTTTGCATGTCATTAGTGATAAATATCACTGATATGCAAAGCGGGGCCCAAGATGGTCGCTATCTCCTTTTAGCTGTCACTAACTGGTGTTAGCGACAGCTTGGTAATAGGGAGATAATTTTATCTCTTTTTTTTTTGGCTTTTAAAGCCCAAAAAGCGGAAATAAACCCCCTTGATAATATGCCCCATGATTTCTCGGGGGTTTCAGCTGACAGGGCTTGGTATTGTGTTACGTGCTAATTTTTCCAGGAAACGTCAGAGGGTCGATGCAGGGGTTCTAGAAGGGGTGATAAACCATTTAAGCCTCATGAACAAGCGCATGGTCTTTTAAAGATTTGTGAAGTACTCGGGGCGGCGGTGTGTGTGTGCCCTCTTTCAGGAGCGGGCGGGGGGGGCACTGCCAGCAACTTGCCAGGCCAGGCAGTGTTCAACACGTGCATCACCCTTTCTCTGCCTGCTATTGCGCTCCATGCTTCGGAAAGGTAAGAAAAAGAACGTGCATTTGAGTTTGAAATGTCCGATCTTGTAGCAGTACACTTGCAAAGCCCACACATGACAATAACCCGATTCAAGGCCCCATTCACCCGATTTTTTAAACATATATAGCACTCCAACAAAGTTAGATTTTAAAACTTTATTAACATTTAACTATAATGAACGGAACAAAAACTGTAAAAACATTTAAACATTTTTCACCCAAAAAAGCAACAATGGTCAGAAGCTGTCTTTTGTGCGAATAGTCCCAAGGCAGCACAACGTGCAGAGTTCTGGACGGCACCCAGGTGATGTCGCCTGGGTGCCGCACTGGTTTTGGGATCCTACAATGCTGCTCCGAAAATTGGCGTGGGGCGTCCCGGGTGGGGCGGGGGGAGGCCTCGTCAGTAGCGGTCTGTTGTGCGAATAGTCCCAAGGCAGCAGAACGCGCTGAGATGTTGATGGCACCCAGGTGATGTCCAGTAAACTGCCGCACTGGTTTTGGTATCCTACAATGCTGCTCCGAAAATTTGCGTGCGGCGGCCCGGGGGGGGGGGGGGGGCGTGGGGGAGGCGGCGTGAACGGGCCTCCCCAGGTGGCGGCCATTCAGCTGAGTTGCGCCCGCTCTTGCGGCTACAGCGTCTCGCTCACCATGTTGTTGAGTTGCTCCCACTCTTGCAGTGCAGCGATAGGCGCCTGCCACATGACTCTTAAAATGGCGGACGGCTCTTCGGTTTTGGGCCTGGTCCACTGAAATGGCCCTGGGACACCTTGGAACTCGGACGCTTGCCTGCTAGGGCTTGGGCTCCATTCTCGAAAAGCGTCCCCTCAGCCGTGAAGATTCTACAAAAGTCTTGGGGGCCCCCGACTCCCGCAGGCTTCCGGTGGGGAGCGGCTGCCATGATTGCTCGCGGAATGACCACGACGGAGCCACGAGATGGTGGTGCTCTCATGCTGACGCCAGCTTCAGTCTGAATGATCCAGAAACAAGGTGGGGCTTTCATCGTTTGGGAAAAAAAAATGTTCTAAACCAATGAAAAGTGTTATTTTTAGGTCATATGACCAAGCCTTCCATCTTTAGGAAACCAAAAGTAAAATGATCCAATGAAAAGTTTTATAAACAAGTCACATGACCTGTTATGCGGCATAGGGCTACAAAAAGCGTAGAAAATCCGTTGGCACGTGAGGCGGCGTCAGTAGCGGACCGATGTGCGAATAGGCCGAAGGCAGCACAACGCACCGAGATCCGGATGGCACCGAGTTAGTGTCCAGCAAGTTGCTGCACTGGTGTGGCAATCCTACAATGCTGCGCCGAAAGACAGCGTGTCCAGCTGAGTTGCGGTCACTCTTGCGGTACAGTGACTCGAACGCGCCGAGATCCGGATGGCACCGAGGTGGTGTCCAGCAAATTGCCGCACTGGTGTGGCCATCCTACAATGCTGCGCCGAAAGACGGCGTGTCCAGCTGAGTTGCGGTCACTCTTGCGGTACAGTGACTCGAACGCGCCGAGATCCGGATGGCACCGAGGTGGTGTCCAGCAAATTGCCGCACTGGTGTGGCCATCCTACAATGCTGCGCCGAAAGACGGCGTGTCCAGCTGAGTTGAGCTGAGTCACTCTTGCGGTACAGTGAGTCGAACGTGCCGAGATCCGGATGGCACCGAGGTTGTGTCCAGCAAGTTGCCGCACTGGTGTGGCCATCCTACAATGCTGCGCCGAAAGTCGGCGTGGGGTGCCCCGTTGGCTTATGAGGTGATGTCAGTAGTGGACCGATGTGTGAATAGGTCGGAACCAGCACAAGGCGCCAAGATCCGAATGGCAAGTCCTGGATGTTGAGTGCCTCAGTTGACAGTTCTGAGCAGTGCTTGTAAGACTGTCTGAAGCTTATTTGCACCTGCTGCAGCTTCACTATTGCCCTGGTGTGGCCAAAGGTCGCACATGACATAGGCGGCCGGCTCCCGAGGTCCGGCGGAACTTTTTTCCTTTTCCTTTCTGCTTCTTTTCCTACAATCCGTTTCATCTGAAGACACGACCAGGTCCCTGAATGTGTGCAGGGGGACGCTATTGATTGAATGAAAATGGCGGCTTGACACAAAGCTGACTCAAGCGTTGCTGTTGATGCTATACAGACAAAAATTGGTTTTCAGTTTGTACATTCTTCAGGATTTTTTTTTCTATCCAAGTCTGATTGAGAGTGTTTGTAGAAAAATGGCTTCAGATTTTCCACATACTACTCTTCAACATTCTTCCTAAATGTAACAATGTGAAACTCACTAGGAGAACGGCTGTTTCTGTTTCCTTTCAAAATGCTGCCAACAATATTTTCTGAATGGAAGACACCATCTTGTAGCATAAAGGGCCGAAAGGGGTTCTGGTCTGGCCGATGGTTGGTGGAAACATTTTGACTATATCTTGGACCTGCCCGGCCTCGCCCAAAATGGCGCCGGTATAAATGGGACTCGTAACTCCTTGCCCGCAAATGTATATCTAGAAAATGTTATTGTAAGTGGCCCTGTCGTATTTTAATTACAAAATGTACGTCCACCGATTCCGCAACTGTTAGACAACTTTGTTCTTGCAACCTAATGGCCCGCTCGTTACGTTCCTCTACAGTGTAAATGTCTCCTCATCATATACGATTTCAGTTTGCTCCGTGGCCGGCCCACGTGGTTATAGGCCCGTATTTGTATACTGACATTTTCACAATAAAGGTTTTTAAAACAAAACACGGTAGTAGTATTTACATTGGTAAAGTTTTTACTTTTAGTCACTGTTTTCGAATCAGTAAAAGGCAAGTGAAATAAAGCAGTCCAATTACATGACGGATAAAAGGTATAATATGTAGGAACGCAGTAAAGATAAATGGTCAAGGGCAGTTGTGTTTTTCATTTCTGCAACATAAAGTGATCGATAAGAATCTGATAATCAGGCGTATCGGCGACTAAGACAGCAGGCCGAATCTCTTTTACTCAACGGCTCCGTCATGGAAGGAAGAAACGCCCTTTTTCTCGAAAAAGGAATATATTTTACTTGTAGGACAGTTGTAAATTTTCCGGGAAAGTACATTAGCCTGGAATATTATAACATATGTTTAAAAAAAAATAATGTTCGAAAACAATAAAAAGCGTAATTTTTAGGTCATATGACCAAGCTTTTCATCATTAAAATAACAAAAGTAAAATGAACCAATGAAAAGTTTTATTAACAAGTCACATGACCTGTTATGCTTACGTTACGCGCTGCGCGCCGCGCCTCGGATCACTTCCGGGTGCGCTAACGCGGCGTGTCATATAACGCATTACGCGACAACGTAGGTCAAGAATATAGTCAAAATGTCTCCACCAACCAGCGTTCGGAACACAACCCCTTTCAGCAGTCCAAAAAGTTCTGTTAAATGACAACAGAGGGGACAGGCAACAAGAACCATCAGTCAAAGAGGGGAGGGCAAGTTCTTCTCTTCCGGGTCATGTTGGGGCGCTACCGGAACTGATCGAATTGGTAGTCTACAGTGTTTCTGGATGTTTCAGACTAAAGCTGGCGTCAGCATGAGAGCACTACCATCTCGTAGCTCCGTCGTGGCCATTCCACGAGCAATCATGGCAGCCGCTCCCCACCAGAAGCCTGCGGGAGTCGGAGGCCCCGAAGACTTTTGTAGAATCTTCACGGCTGAGGGGACGCTTTCGAGAATGGGACCCAAGCCCTATCAGGGAAGCGTCCGAGTTCAAAGGTGTCCCAGGGCCATTTTAGTGGACCAGGCCCAAAACCGAAGAGGCGGCCGCCATTTTGAGAGTCCTGTGGCAGCCGCCTATCGCTGCACCGCAAGAGCGGGAGCAACTCAACTACATGATGAGCGAGACGCTGTAGTCGTAAGAGCGGGCGGTAAACAGCTGAATGGCGGAAGAGGCACAGTGTAGCAAAAGCGGGCGGAATGGCAACTGAAACGGTAAAGGGGCGCCCCACTACAGCGTGTCTTCAGGTCAAACGGATTGTGGGACAAGGTCCAGAATTGAAGAGTCATCAAAAGGCAAAAAGTTCCGCCGGACCCCGGGAGCCGGCCGCCTATGTCGGGGGCGATCTCAGGCTACACCAGTGCTATAAGACTTGGGGAGGGTGTCGGAGCCAAGCGTCTTCTCCGAGTCCATGGCCATCACACCGCCCCTCAGGGGCCTCCGTCAAGCTGTTTAGGAAGGTAACATATCACATTGTTTTCTAATGCAGTCAGGTCCACAAACGACACTCACTTACTTTGAGAATAGTGAAGCTGCAGTAGGTGGAAATAAGCTTCAGACAGTGTTACAAGCACTGCTCAGAACTCTTAACTATGGCACCCAACATCCAGAACTTATGCCATTTGAGAATGGCAGTGACATTGAAGCAACTCAGGGACCAAAACCATTAACGTACTTTCACGTATGAAAATCTTACTTGGGGAGGGGGCAGGAGCGAAGCGCCCCCTCCCAGTCCGCGCCACCACACCGTATGTTGAAAATCTGAAGCCATCGTTCTACAAAGTGAACCAACCTTGGATTGAAAAATCTAGAAAAATGTACAAACTGAAAACCAGTTTTGGTCTGCATAGCATCAGTAGCAACGCTTGCTATCAGAGTGCATGAGTTTCATGCTCGATCGATTGAGCTAGCCGGATCGGGCAATAAAAAGTATAAAATAGTTATGTAAATAGTTATTTAATAAAATGTTTTACCCTGTTTCTTTGCTGGTGTGTTGTCTATATTTTTAATATTTGCATAGGGTTTGTCGTTATTTTGGGCAGGGTGGGTGACGGAGTCGAGCTGTCTTGCAGCCCTCATGGTGTGGAGCTCAGTTCATCTCACTATTTTTGTATTTCTCATGAAGGGTTGTTCCTAATATTTCTATTTTAGCGAGGTCAAAAAGAGATCCAATTAGTGGCCTACTGATTTTGCTCGATTACTTTTATTTTTTTACACGATTTTTCACTATCTGCAAAGACTAAACAGAGTATTGCGACTTTGTGCTTGTTTGTAAATAGAGAATGATCCAAAGAGAACCAATTCTAAAACAGTAAATGCTTGGATAACAATCAATCAAATGGAGAGACAAGCAGGCACGACGGATTACAATGGGGGCAAAGGCCTGCGTTAACTACCGTTCACTATCTGCAAAGAGAGAGTACTACTAAGAGAAAAGAGGGGAGGGGGGGGCAGCGTTCAAAGCACATCAGCGTGCATAAATACGAAAATGTTTTTATCTATCACGTACTTGACATTTTAAAGCTTTTCATATTTGCTATTAAAAAACCAATGAAATTCACAGAAAAAACCATAGGTTATAGTGGATATATAGTTAGGAATTTGCATTTACAAAACCTTGAAAATTCAATGAAAAAACCATTGGTTTTAGGCCATATATAGTTAGGGATTTGCATTTACAAAACCTTATTTTACTCGCATAAAACCATTGAAATTCCATATATAGTTATAAGCGCTAACTATATATCGCGCACCCGCAATCCACTGCTGATGATGTCACATATTACATCATTCATGACATGGTTAGTGACATCACTGATGACATCACTGATGACATCTCAAATGACATCACTGATGACATCACTGAAAACATCTCATTTGACATGACTGATAACATCACTGATGATATCATTCATGTGATAATACCATGAACCTCTTCAGACTCTAATATAACCTTAGATACAATCAGTGTAAACAGACAGTCACAGACTGTCACTCATCCATGGAGTTACTCACACACCTAGTCAGTTATGCCAAAAATCAATCACACCTCCATTTTCTCAACTATACAGTTATACACACCTTACTTATTCAAACATATACTAACACATATTTACTTTACTCTCTTATACAATCTCTGATACATGTTCACAATGATCCATACAGCCACTCACACATTCACTGGCTCTTATGCACAGTTATTTATAGATGTCAACTCTCACATGTACTGTGTTTTACATATGTACTTAATTTGACATGTAGCACTGAGATATCCATTCACTCACTAATACACTCATGCACAGTCAACCGCCCATACAGCTGTTTGCACATGCACTTTTGAATCTATACATATAGTGAATCAACTACTCACACATCTATGTACAGAGTCACACACCTCCCAGCCACCCATACACACACACTCAGTTTCCCATACAAATACTTGGACAACCAATCAATAACCCATACAGTTACTCATATAGCTACTGATCAACATATGCAGCAGTTTGTAGAACAACAGATATAATGATGCACAAATTAAAACAGTTTAGTCACTAACCCATGCACTCAGTGAGACACATTTAATCACTCACTCAATCAGTCAGTCATGCACCTAGTAAATCCTTCATCCAGACACTTATATATCCACTCATTCTTCAATATGTAAAACATATTTTAACTTTACAGAAACATACAGTCACTGGATGTTGTAATCAGTGATGTCATCAGTGATGTCATTTGAGATGTCATCAGTGATGTCATCAGTGATGTCACTAACCATGTCATGAATGATGTAATATGTGACATCATCAGCAGTGGATTGCGGGTGCGCGATATATAGTTAGCGCTTATAACTATATATGGAATTTCAATGGTTTTATGCGAGTAAAATAAGGTTTTGTAAATGCAAATCCCTAACTATATATGGCCTAAAACCAATGGTTTTTTCATTGAATTTTCAAGGTTTTGTAAATGCAAATTCCTAACTATATATCCACTATAACCTATGTTTTTTTCTGTGAATATATATATATATATATATATATATATATATATATATATATATATATATATATATATATATATATATATTACCTACTGGCGGTCGCCAGTAGGTAGTTATAGTTAGGATTTTTTTCAATGTTAAATCTCAAAATTCTATTTGGAATAACTTTGGCACCGGTTGACGAATCTGCCTGAAAATTTCCTGAAAATGGCCTCGTCGAGCTCCGGTCCTTCCTTGAAAGTTTGGGGGGGATTCGTCAAGCGGGGGCCGAGATAAAAGGGGGGTCCCAAAACGCGTTTTCCCCATGTTAATTTCCATAGGGCGGTCGATTTCACTTTTAGCCCGAACGGCTGAATGGATTTACACCAAACCTGGCAAAATTGTAGGGACTGGTAGCCCGATGTGCCTTTGCTATGTCTCAAGATATGTGCTCCAGTGGATTTTGAGTAATTTAGGTTCAAAAAAATATATATATCTATAGCAGCGCACCGGTGCGCGCACCGGAGAGCGCTCCAGGCGCGCCACGCGAGGTGCGCATGGAAAGCTGATTGGCTCTCGGGTGTCTGTAAACATTCGAAACAGTCCAGAGCGGTCGCCATCTTGTGTCTCGGTAAAATCGAGACATAAGAGGTGGCTAAAACAAAGTGGGAACTGACCATAAGGCGTCAGGGATAGACCCCTTTGACCCCCTAGGTTTGATGTGGGGGCTATAAAAGGGCCCCGCTGGGCATTTAAAATATTTTTTTTTTTTTCGTTTTGCGCGGGGGAAGCGCACGGTGCGCGCACCGGGGAGCGGCCCTGGGAGCGCACTATGATGAAAAAAGGTGACAGAGTGTTTAAAAAATGAAGTTTTGATTTAGAAATTGGAGGTAGTTCTAAAAAGAACTTTTTTTTTTCTTCTTTTTGTTGTTTTATATTTTTTTTGTGTTTTTTGAACTTTTTGAACTTTTTTTGGCTTTTCAAAACAGTTTTATATATTTTTTTGTATTTTTTTGGGGGGAGAAACAAAAAAAGGGAATTGAAACTGGCTCAACTGGAGCAAAAAAACAAAAAACCCAAAAAATTACTTCTTTTTGGGGCACTTGTGATTATCACCTGCAAGGACGATGAGTTTCACACTTTGTTCCCCATAGGAGATAAGCTTGCCACAAGCAGTGCAAGTAATTTTAAAATCAGCAAATCTCGGCTGAATGCAAGGCATCACCTCGGATGTTTCTGGTTCCGAGGAAGTGGGTTGGTTTCTTTGGGAGGGGGTCCTTGATGAATGGGGGAGGTTACTGGCCAGTTCCCGGAACTCTGCACGAGAGTAGTTGTTTGGATGCTTTCTTGTCATGTGCCGAATCATGGTATAGTTACCAAAAGAATATTTCTTATTTGGGTTGCCCCGTGAAAGTTCATCATTGCAGATGAGGCAAGTGACTTTGGGCGCATTCACCTTTTTTTTCCCCTCTGGAATTGAAAAAAACTGCCAAATGAAGTGTGGTTTGGGTTTATAAGGTGTGTTTTCTTCAGGCAGCCATCTTCTTCTCCCCTCCTCCTCTTCCTCTTCCTCTTCCTCCTCCTGTTCTTGACCACCAATATAATTTGGAGCTGGTCCTCTTGGTTGTTGTGGTGGTGGTGGTGGGGCAGATGCACCAGCTGATGCTACTAATGAAGCCATTATTTAGAGCAAAAAAGTAGACAGAGCAACAAACAGGTCTTCCTCAGTCAAAGGACAAAGTCAGAATAAGGAAAAAAGGTGGGGTCTTTCATCATTTAGAAAAAAAAACTGTCCTGAACCAATGAGAAGTGTTATTTTCAGGTCACAAGACCAGGGGCTTCATCATTATGAAACTAAAACTGTTATGAACCAATGAAAAGTGTTATTTTCTGCTCACATGACCCGACGCGCTTACGCTACGCGCCCGGGGCGCGCCCGGGGGCGCGCCCCGGGTCGCGCAGCGTAAGCGCGTCGGAAGTTTACGTTGTGCGATCGTATTCGCTCGAGTACTTCCGGGTGCGCTTACGCAGTGCGTATCACGCGGTCGCGGCTACGCGATACGTCACGATCATGTTTTCGTTTGCGATATTGGCGCTCACGGGGCGCTCCCCGGAGCGCGCCCCGGGGCGCTTTGTAAAAATACGCTTTTCGGGGCGCTCCCCAAAATAATTAAAAAAAAAAAAAAATTGGGATAATTGTAGGGACAGGTAGCCCTATTCTGAAGTGGTTTGTAAAAAACATTAACTTTAGAAAAATATGTATTGTGCTACATTGGGCTTAATATATGTTAGAGCCAAAATGTAGCCCAAATGTAGCCCAAAGTAGCCCAATGTAGCCCAAAGATGGCCACCAGAGATCAAAAATTGAAAATGTAGCCCAAAATTCAACTAGATGTAGCCCAACTGTAGCCCAATGAGAGAATGTACCAGAGTGTTAAAAAGAACAACTAGAGTGCAAACAGTCTTATTTATAAAGTGAAACTTATAGTTAGGAATTAGCATTAAAAAAACCTTTGAAATTCACTGAAAAAACCATAGGTTTCACACCAGTTATAGTTAGGAATTAGCATTTAAAAAACCTATTAAATTCACTGAAAAAACCATAGGTTTCACACCAGTTATAGTTAGCTGGAAATTTTACTGATATAAAACCATTGAAATTCCCACGTTATAGTTAGTCGGACTCACTATAACTTGCGCGTGCAATGCACTGCTGATGACATCACATATTACATCACTCATGACATGGTCAGTGACATCACTCATGACACCATCCTTGTGACATATTGACAGACCTCCTTTCACTATAATGTAACCCTTGAGACACATATTCAAAAATAGAAACTGAAATTTAAATAAAAAAAGGAGATACCTATATCAGTTACAACAAGCAATTCAGTAATTCCACTATCTATATACACATTCACTCATTCACCAACAGTTCTATATAGTCACTCATACATATACTCACTCATCATATGAAGTGATACACCTATACATCCTGTTACACACCGACATTCATCCAAAAGTTACTCACACACATATTCACACGTGCAAATAAACTATTGAACAACGATTTATTTGAATATAGAGTTATACACACACTTCCACCTTACTTCTATTGAAAATTACACATATTTATTCTCTTAAACAATCACTTATAGAAACACATACTTATTTAAACAGGAAATCTTACAATCTCTTACTCTCACATATACTCACTTATATACATCAATATTCATATATACTAGATTAAAACATATGTAGTTACTGATAAAGACACTAGTGAGACAGTCATTCACTCACTAACAAACACATATAGACACTCATCCACCCATACAGTCCTGTACATATGCTGTCTTCAAAACACATACAAACAAAGAGTCAGTCACTCATGCATCTATGTGCTAAGTAATACCTCCACCAAACTATATAGACACTCATACTGATACTAATAAAAATATCAAATAACCCATATACATACGCATGTAGCTACTTACCAACACATGTAGCCACTTATACACAAAGTGAAACACTAATAAATGTATTTAAATATTTAAACATAACTCACTAATATTTATTTTTCAGAAAGACACATATTCACTGGATGGTGTCATCAGTGATGTCATGAGTGATGTCACTGACCATGTCATGAGTGATGTAATATGTGATGTCATCAGCAGTGCATTGCACGCGCATGTTATAGTGAGTCCGACTAACTATAACGTGGGAATTTCAATGGTTTTATATCAGTAAAATTTCCAGCTAACTATAACTGGTGTGAAACCTATGGTTTTTTCAGTGAATTTAATAGGTTTTTTAAATGCTAATTCCTAACTATAACTGGTGTGAAACCTATGGTTTTTTCAGTGAATATATATATATATATATATATATATATATATATATATATGTGTGTGTATTTGAAAAACTGCAAACATGCCACCAAACTGTTTTCAATCTTCTTTAAGAATACTATACTTCATTCTCCCCCATGATACAAAAGTTCCGGGTACCTTACTTATCTCTGTTTTAGTTGCATTTACAGTTCATTGCTTTCTTTTAATTGGACTGTAGTAAAATAATTCAGAACCGAGGTAGGTGTTAGCCATGTTTCCAATGTCAATGGTGCTAGGGTTACAATTCTTCACTAAGTTAAGTTAGTATTTGTGCATTGCATCTGAAAGTGCATCCTGCATATCTGCAGTACACATATAAAAACAGCTTTACATTTTTTGCAACATTTTGTTTAGCTAATGACGACCATTTAAGGTTTAGCAAAGCTGGTGAACATCCATTCTTTTACCAAAATTGATTTCCAACTGCACCAACAAAATGCCTATTATGTCTAAAGCTAATACTCATGTCTTTCACGTTATCAGAAAAAATGATCATCACTATATGTTAAATGGAATTATTGGACACAAAGGTGTAGAGACATTTCAAAATAGGTGTTTGTAAAGTTGCATATTTGCAGATTCAATAAACCTATAATCCAGATTTCAAACAAAAGTATTCAACAAATACATTTAAATCCACATGTGTCTATTTAGCGAATCCATGATTCACTTAGGAACATCAGGTAAACATTGGAAGTACACCCTGCTAAGGAGTACCAAAAAGATACTATGAGTGTTGCTGCTAGACCATATTCGAATATCTTTTGGAAGCTATGTAGTACCCTCATTGGTACATGAAGGATCCACCTCTTCATAGCGCTTAACAAATATACATTAAATGCTGCTTTTGGAACTAATTTACAGGGAGTCATAAGCGCCACTAACCCTCATTGCATGGCCATGAATTGAAATTCCATGATAAATGACACTCTGTATTCAGTCAAAGTCTTACTAATGAAGTAGATTGATTTTCCTCTCATGGTCTTTCACTAATCTCAATGAATCTTAAATAATTTAGTATTCAAAGCTTAGGGATTTCATAATTAACAGTAAGTATGTTTGCAGTTCACCTGGAACAGGGTTGTTTGGTTTTCAATATTAACCTGAAAAATTATAAAGATTGATGCTTTTTAATTACCCACCATTTCAAATGAATATCTCTATGTAGAAATGAATTATGATCACCCCCACTGTTCAGCTCTATTAGTAAACTAATGACCTACATGATGGGTCCTTATTGTTTCCTTCTTACGATGTACAATTCTATATCATAATCTTGCTACTGGAACATAAACTGCGTTGGTTACGTGAATATGTTAACCAATGTTTTTCGCAAAAGAAATATATTTCCCACTTAAATAGCATAAAAATGTGTAATAGACATTTGTATATGCAATGTTATTTTTATAATTATGTAGAAGGTCATCCATAAATTTACATTTTACACACTATTTAATTCTGGGATTCCTTCATGAACAGAGGACGTGCTTGAGAACAAATGACGACTCCATATTTTAGAGAAAAATGTATTAAAGGTGAACAAGAGTGGTACAGAAAACACATTTAGGTATACAATTGTGTAAAGTTTGTACTGCTCACCTCCAGAAACAGTACTGTCTGGAGTCAAGCGATCCAATTCAATAAGACCCTTAAGCTGTCAATAATAGATATAACCCATTATTTTTAAGGATATTAAGCAGTATAAAATCATGTAGGAGACTTTTTTCCCATCAATTTTATTAAATCAAATTCTGTGCTCTCTGATTGCATCTGATTCATTAAGAGCTGGTCTTGGTGCATCTTAAAGTGAATACCATTTGTAAGGTCTCTATTGCACGCCATTGCTGAATGCCACAACCGATGCATATGGGTGTATGTAAAGCAGAACAATAATTAGTATCTGGCAGTAATTTCTCAATTTACCAATGCTGTTCCAAGGAAGAGCAAGGGACAAAAAAAGAAAATACGTTGTGGAAGCTGAGGAGCCTCACACTCCATCACCTGTATTTCCAGGTACAACCCAGGGAAAGAAAAAGTATTTGTGAAAATAGTGACCTGCACCCTGTGTGAGGAGCAATTTTTCAGAAGTACTAAAAAAAAAATAATCCTTTGGTATGTCTTGAATGTTGAAACATCTCAGGACATGGCACGCCACACAGCTCAATGCTGCGTAGGGGGAGACTCAGGAGAATGAAGGAGCCTCATTCTTAATTGCTCCAGACCATACTAGCCGATATGGAGATAGTGCTTATCATCATAGGCAGACTCCCTTTAGCAAGACTGACATCACCTCTATAAGCCCAGTGCACTCTTCTGCATGTATTGTGGAATATTCTATTTTGGTAGGACAGTAAAGTACCCTAGCCAGGGACTAGTTCTTGACTGAATGAGAACAAGTGTACAAAAGGAAGTAGTTAGTTTATTTTTCTTCTTGGATCCATGTTTTGATGCCCCTTTTTTCAAGTGTTTAGACCAATCCTCAACAATTTTTAAAAAGAATAAAAAAAACAATATAAAGAAAAACAAAGTTCTTGTTAGATCGACCTTTCTTAATTATATGATAGCGAGAGAATTTATGTTTTATGTTGTCTACCACGGCAATACATACTATTACAGGTCCAAGTTGAAGAGATTGGGTACGCTAATGGCAACAGAAGCCTTTTACAGCAGACAATTAAGGTATAATAATATCCTGCCCTTTGATAACAAAATGTCCCTATGTATCCTTTCACCCTGTGCAGTAGTTTATGCTTGATATTAAAGGCCCATTCCAGAGTAAAGGCCCAAAGATAATATGAACATTTATAACACAGAGGTGGACCTTTAATAACCACTGTAGGCCTTTAAGCATGCACAGTGTGTTGTTGGGCACAGGTTCTGGCCTGTGGTCAGGTACTGCAAATAATTCCGGTAGGTGGCAAACCCCCTATGCCGCACATCCAAAGGCTTTACATTGCAGAGGGTTTCCCACAGCGTTTGCCTCTGGCCAGGCCTTGCAACCAACTTTGTATGGTAATGCATAGTGTTGGGCACAGCAGGCAAGACCCGCTGTCCAATTCTTGTATGTGACCAACCCCCAATACGTATGGCTGCAGCCAACACCCAATGGGTAAGCAACCCCCTGCACCTCATAGCCTTTGGCCAGGGCCAGAATCCAACCACTCACTGGCAGCCTAAATACTGAGCACCTTCAACCCACATCTTTCACATTTTTTCTTTTAAATGTATTTGCTGTGCTCAAGAGCACTAGTGCAAGACCATGCAAGCTTTAGATTGTGAAGCTTGCATTGTCTTCCTGTACCAAGGCTCCCACATTTAATTTTTATCTTGGGGGTTTCCCTCAAGGGTCCTCCCCAGAAGTACTAGGTGTCAGAGTTCCTCTACCATGTACTATGTAGGTTTTTGCTAATTTATTTTCAGGACACTGTCTGGAGTCCCTGTGACGGTCTCAACATTTTTCTTCATGTTGTGGCAAAGCAAATCAGGTTGCTTAGTCCAGTATGGCAGGTAACAGTGCAGAGGGATCGACAACAGCAACAGGGAAGAAAAGTTCTTTCAACCAATTAGTTTGCCTCATTTGTTAAAACTAACGGTACTGTTAGAGTACCCGGTGCCTTCGCAGGACCAATTACCAAGATATAGCTATTGTTGTAATCCCTTCATGACCACACAGAGCATATCTTTAAATGTAAATTTCTTGAAACAGTAGGCCTGTACAGAATTCACAGAGTTTCACTCAGCAGATTTTTACCCTGCAAAAATTTTGTGAATGGGCATAAATAGTCACATCACATTGTGATTTAAAGCCGAGTACTCTTTCTGCGCTGAAAAATCAGTGCAAATAGCACTGCGTGGAGCGTCAGAGGGCGCAGCTTCTCAAGCTGATATTGCTGCTGCTCAAGTAGATTTTCAAATTGAGCCCTGTCTTTCTGACCAGCAGTGACCTCCCGCAATGGAGAAATTATGCAGGGTGACCTCCTAGCAACTGAAAGGTTTGCTAGGGCATTCTAAATATCACTTGCGCATGACAACTTACTGTTGTTGAGCCATGTGTGAGAAAAATCCTCTGCCACGGTTGGCGGAATTTGCCTGGAACTCTGCACTACAATCGTAATGTGGAGTGCCCAAAATTCCACCCCAAATTCTGCCAATTCCACCAAGAAGACAGCTGAACTGATGTACATGTACACTGAATCACAGAAATCAGTTAAGATATAACTTTCTGACACATTTTGTGCTATTCTGTTTTGTTGTTTTTCTGTATCCCTTCCTGAAATTTCCTATGGTAAATAAGATGGGAATGCAACAGTTTTGGACTAGCTATGTTTTCCAGCCCCTGCTTTATGGGTCACCCTCCCTTCATGAAGGAGCGGAGGTTGATTAACTTTTATTTTATAAAGCTTAATGAAGATTTGTTAAACAGTACACAAAGCTATTAGAGAATCAAAAAAAAATATGCCATTACATCCCAGAAACAATTGACCACTGCTATGATTAACACAATAATACCCTATTCTACTAGTGTGTTTGTTTTGGATCATATTGTTTTGTACTTCATTGGGCCCTCTGATGGATGAGTTTTTTTTCACTTAATTTGCATGTTCACTACAGGGGAGTTCCCTTCCCAATAGCGACCTCAAAGCTATGTGACAATGTTTTGCGACCGTAATTGCAGTCGCTAAACACTTGTAAATTACCACCTACTTCAAATAGGTGGTAATGCATTCACAAATGAGAAGAGGTTCCTAGGGGACCCCTTCCCTTTTGCAAATCATTGCAATGTTATTTTTTAAGAGCAGGCTGTGGTCCCAGGGAAAACTGCCTGCCCTTAAAAAACTTAAACGAAAACGTTTTTTTTTTTAACGGGCTGCATTTTTTAAAAATAGCTGCTTTATTTAAAAGCAGTCCCATACATGGTGGTCTGCTGAGCCCAGCAGGCCAACATCCCTGGGAGGGCCTGTCATTCCCAATGTGCTCGCAAATTGAGAGAGGCTCATTAATATTCATGAACCTCACAATTTGCGAGCCCATTGGGAATCGCAAACAGTGTTAAACACACTGTTGTTTGTGCCAAATAGCGAGTCGCAAATGTGACGCAATTTGCGATGCGCTATTTGGCAGGTCGTACATCTGGTCCTCTGTTGTTTATACTGGATTGTTCTATTTGCTGGGAGCCTTCATGGCAATTTCTTTATTCTTTTAAATAAGAATGTTGCTGCATCTGCATTTAACATTTCTGTATTGATCCTTTTGAATTTGTGTAATAAACCTTCATGGTTTTTCTAAATTTCACTCTAGAATTTATTATTTGAGTGAGTTGTTTACTTTATTGACTGTATTTTTCAGTTGTTATTCAGAGCCTTGTCCCTGGGACACTTTGCCTCATGATCAGAGGTTAACTCTACCCCCAATTCACCAAACTCCTGGTCACGTCATTAAGGTGTAATATTTTCGAGATACTGCACACTCGCATTTTCATGAACAACGAAAGTACTTTACAAAATAAATACCTCTATATTCCAGAGAAAGAAGCATCAAATGTGCACAAGAGGGTACATAAAAGCCATATGATTATAAAAGGCTTGAATGTTGCCTTACAGGAGCAACATTATCTTAAATTAAGAGACGCCCTTCTGCTGAGTCCCTGACCCATCAATAACAGATTAAATCAAATTATTTTAAGGGTCTTTAGCATTCAAAAATATAATGAGTATGATCCTATATTTTGCATCAAACTTCTCAAATAAAACTCTGTGCTCTCTGATTGTATCCAATTCCAGCAAGAGGATTTTTTGGTTCTTCTTAGAGTGAACACAATTAGTAACGGCTCTAGAAGAGACAGCTACTTAAGGCCACTATCAATACATATAGGTGCAAAGCTAGTTAATAATTGTTATCCAGTGGTAATTTCTCAATGTCCCAAAATCTCCTCCATGAACATAGTGATGTAAATTATAAAAAGTAGCATGAAGAGCAAAAAACAAACCACCAGGTTTATCAATGTTTAGTTCTATAGATGGTGTGCACAGACAAAGTAGAATAAACAAATTGGATGGGGTCCATATTGCCATCTTACATGCATACTGCTTAAAAAAATGTTGCTAATCAGCAGTCAATAAGGAAAATAAACAGGATTGAAAAATTGTTATACAAAATATCCAGCACACTAATCTATTTTCTTGACCTGCATGCAAATTCTGTCATCATTAAAAACACCCTGATCAGTTGGATATGTTGCAATATGCATACACAGTGAATGAAGCATACAGGTTCAGATGTATGGACTATTATTTTGAGCATCGCTGGGTATTTCTGATGTTTTCCAGGTAACTTTTTACATTAGAAAAAGCAGGATAGTTTCCAATTCTTAACATTTTTGACAAAGTACCAATGGTAGGTCAAAATATGTGGTATGAACCAAAATGAACTCATCAAACAATATTTCCAAACATAGGTTGCATTATTGATTCAAGAATTATATGCATATTTATGTGCAAAACTGAAAACATGCTATCAAACTGTTTTCAATCTTCTTTAATAATACTATTCTTCATTTTCCCCCATGATACAAAGAATGTCTGATTCTTTCAAAATATTGGATACGTTACATATCTCTGTTTTAGTTGCTGTTACAGTTCATTGCTGCTTTTAATTGGACTTCAGCAAAATATTTCAGAGCCTAACTAAGGTGCCTCACATGTTGTGTTTTGAAACACACAACATGCATTTTAGCATTGCGGCGGGCGGTGCTTTCAGCACCGCCAGCCGCAATGTTAAAAATGCAGGATGCACCCGGCACTGTGGCGGGTGCATCCTAATTCGGCACACGGGACCTCTGCCATTATGGGGGACGGTCCCTTGCCATGACAGGATGGCGGACGGACTCCTAATCAGCCCCTTAGGTAGGTTTTTGCCATGTTTCCAAAGTCAATAGTGCTAGGGTCACAATTCCTCACTAAGTTAAGTTAGTATTTGTGCATTGCATCTGAAAGTGCATCCTGCATATCTACAGTGCACATATAAGGACAGCTTTACATTTTGTGCAGCATTTTGTTTAGATAATGGACACCATTTAAGGTTTAGCAAAACAGGTGAACAGCCATACTTTTATGCGGCATCTTCTGTGTTAAATTGGCACTTTCCCTGCCTCCTTTAGAGATTCAGAAACATTGGATTTCTGTTGATAAAGCCTTACGCAGCACCAACAGTGGAAACCCTTGACCTGTAAATGAGATCTACAAAGGAAAATGTTGACATACTCCCCACAGCAGGTGTGAGAATGCCTACGTGTCAGGGGTGTTTTTTTTATTTTTACATTTATATCAAAATGCTTTTGGAGCACGTAATAAAAAGAAAAACAAATTTGCAGAGTGGGAGAAGCAAACGTGACATCTACTCTGTCTTCAGATGGACCAGAGCACCAGTAAGTATTCTTGAGACTTAGACATACTAGCCAGGCAGGGTTGGATATCAAAATATGTCAGGCAATCCTTGGCCATGGTCAGGCCACACACCAGTATTTAAATGAAACTGAATTGCTTTTGATTTGAAAAAATCAATGCTGGATTTAAAACAAGGTCATGAACCTTATCTCCTGATCATATTAACCTAGTAAAGGAATATAACAGGGCCATGGTAAGGTAGTAGAACCAACAGTAACATTAGATAAAAGGTAAATGTTCCTTTGTCATTCAATGATCTGAAAATATGTGTACTCTGGAAAAAAGTGAAGTCAATAGTCAAATAAAGTCCTGAGACACAACAGGAGGACAGTTTAAGAATATCATTATTAAATCCCCACAAGAATCACAGATACTATTTCTTAAATACATTTATAAGTATTTTAACTATTAGATTAACTGCGAGAGCTTTAAATCATGAGTCATTAAAATGTACAGACACACATGATGTTCAGATACGATCCATTCAAATGAAAGTCTAAGATTTAGAAAATCGACAGCGACGCAATCATTTGTGAGTGTTTGGGGTGCCAGAGGGAATCGTAGGAACGGACTGTCGATCTTATATGGTCAACTTGCTTCAGAGTTCCTTTCCAGAACTGGCCGACTAGGACTGGGATAGTCAAATTCAGCAGGCTCATAGACTATTACTGGTAACTAACAGACCTCCTGGTCGCTTTCCTAGACCTATTTTATTTCACTTGGGGAATTTTCTATTACGACAAGCAGTTTCCATTAAAGCTAGGCCTACTACTCCAGTTCAGACTCTCAATGTTTGTGAGACACGATTTCTGTAAAGATACTATGGATCATCGTTGGAGACTTCGACAAATGATTGACCCTTTGAAGGCGGCTGGGGCACAGGTCTACCTTCAGGAGCCTGGGCGTCTAAAAATAATGAAAGACGGTCACACTTTGATGGTCTTTTCAGAGCAGGAGGCTCAGGAAGTGCTGAAATCTTGGCGACAGGAGTCTGGGTAATAGAATGGATAATTTTCTCCACTCTGTACAGATTGTATTGATTTCCTTTTTTTCATGATTTTTTTCTTTTGGGTACATAGCTGTCTACATGCCTTTTGTATGGGTATGGCTGGAGAGATACTCTGCATCTGAACTTCCAATGAAAGCTATCTCTAAGACAGTATTAAGGGGTGATTCCTTTGTCAAGGCACGGGGTGGGAGAGAAGGGAGGGATGGTGGCGAGGGATACTGGGTGTAGGGTTAAAGCAGAGGATTTAAACAAGATTTTTTTCTTAGAGGGGGGATGACTTTTATAGGAATCAGCAGTAATTTTGCATTAATTGACATATTGGTTATTACAAATGGCAGTGATTAACTTTTTATGTTGGAATGTAGCTGGGCTAAACGCTGCTCATTAAAGACAACTTGTTAGAGAAGAGTTAAAGATGTAGCATCCTCATTTTGTTTTGGTTACAGAAACACATATAGCATTTAAAGATAGGGCACTTCTTAATCAACCAGGGTATAATACAGTGATCTGTTCTACTCAAAGTGTTTCAATAAGGGAGTGGCCATACTGGCCAGTACATTTTTGGGATATAAAATCGAACAAACTATGACAAACGGGAGAGGAAGGTGGACTGTTGCCCAATTAGTTATTTACGACACTAGATCTGTTTTAGCAGTGATTATACGGGCCTAATACAGACAACCCTTTGATTTTCAATACACTAATGCTTAATCTACTTGAATTTCAGGGAATCTTAATATCCATGGGAGACTTTAACTGTGTTATGAATCAGACCATAGACACAACCTCCCGCCTTTTAGTTGCTAGAATGGGGAAAGTAAGGAATTCAATATTAGAACTAGCAAGAGTACATGATTTACTAGATGTTTGGCAAACTTTATATCCAGACTCCCCGGGGTTCACATTCTACTCTTGCCCGCATAGGCAATATTCGAAACTGGATATGGCTGGCGCCAGTAACGGAGCCTTGAGCACAGCAAAGATGGAGATCTGTCCGAAAGTCACCTCAAATCACAACCCAATTATATTAATCATTCTATCAACAGGGGTTGTTAAAATAGGTTGCCCCTTTTCTTTTCCACGATATTTGGTATCTGATGAGGAGTCTACACTGTACATGGGGAAACTTTTGGCTGAATCTCTGAGTTTTAATATTGGTACAGCATCTGCCCACATGATTTGGGACTCTATGAAAGCGTTCATCAGAGGCAGCACTCAGCAATTTATATTGTCTAAAAATAAAGCCAAGGAGGCTGCTGTTAAGGAGACTTTGAGGACTTTAGTTGGGCTGGGACTTTCCCATGCACAATCAGTCAGAAGACAGGATGACAATCAATTATTAATTTACTGTAAACTAGTAGGAGCGAAGGAGAAGGTATTAGAGATTATTAAGGAAAGAGAGGCAGCGGTCTACAATACATTTTGTTTGGAACAGTATGAATACGGTAAACAAATTGGAAGAGTTCTAGCGTACAGAATTGCTGATAAAAAAATCTAAAAACAAGATAGCTGAGATTAAAGGAGCAGATAATATCACTTATACGGAAGCTAGGGCGATCTTGGAACAATTCACCATTTTTTACTAAGATTTATATGCCCCTTAAAAATTGGTAGAACTAAGAGAGGTGACTCTTTATTTAAATGAAGCGCAGATCTCATGCTTAACAGATCAAGAGGCAGCTCAATTGGAGCAGGAGATACTAGTAGAAGAAGCATTATTAGCTTTGACTTCCCTTGCCATCGGCAAAGCCACAGGCGAGGAGCAGATCCCGATCGAATTCGATAAAACATTCAAGAACATCTTACCCCATTGATCATAGGAGTGATTAAAGAAATAGAAGATACCGGGGTAGTTCCTCCTTCATGGGATAACACGAATATGGTATTCTTTTTAAAAAAGAATAAACCATCAGCGGCTTTTGGATCGTACCGCCCGATCTCACTTATTAATGCAGACGCTAAATGGTTTGCTAAGATTTTGGTCAATCATCTGTCTCCAGCTATGGTAAAACTGGTTTCAGAGCAACACCATGGTTTTATTAAAGGAAGAGATACGAACACTCATATTAATACTGCCATTATGGCATTTGATATGGCCGAGCAAGTCAAGAGCAGACTAGGGATGATATTACTAGATGCGGAAAAAGCGTTCGACCGGGTGGCTTGGGCTTACTTGTGGCCTACCCTGTCAGCAATAGGAATTCCAGATCGATATTTAACCCCTTCGCTGCTCATGACAAGCTCAGCTCGTCATGCAGTATACTGGTCGTGTGCTTATGACGAGCTGAGCTCGTCATGAACAATGGGAATGCTGGAGTAACAGCACTGCAGGGGAATTCCCTTAGCACTGATGTGGTTAATATTGGTAAAGGCCCTTTACCGTTCATCCCAGGCTTAACTAAGTTACGAGGGGTTACAGTCTAGGGGATATGGGATAAATAGGATCACATGGCAGGGGTGTCCTTTATCTCCCCCGCAGTTTGCCTTATTCCTTGAACCTTTTATCCGAACTCTTATGATAAACGAGGGTATCCGGTCATTAACTAGTGGAACTGATGAGCTAAAGCTTAACGCTTATGGGGATGATATTGCAATTTTCACAATAGATCCAATCCAGTCGCTAGAAGTGCTTAATCAAGAGGCAATCAGATTTGGTATTTTCTCCGGCTATAAGCTAAATATCAATAAAACTCAGATTTTGCTGAATTATACACCAGAGACACCCATATTGGGACACTGTCCAGAGACTACATATCTTGGAGTTTATTTCACTCTAAAGATTCAAAATATTATTAAATTAAACAATGAAGCACTTTTGAGTGATAGTACTAGGAAACTTAAGAACTGACATAAGCTTCCCATTAGTATCATTGGGCGATGCAATATTGTCAAAATGACAATTCTCCCTAGGTATCTTTATTTATTTAGATTTATTCCTTTAAAGTTGCCGAATTAATTTTTTTAAAAGTTAGACGGGATAATAGGTAGCTTTATTTGGGGGAATAGGTAGGCACGTGGGGCTATCAAGTTTTTAAAATATCTTTTTGGTCAAGGTGGTCTAGTACTGCCTGACTTTAAATTATAATTTTGGGCTTTATTTACTAGGAGATTTCGGAGCCTGCTCTCTAGTAGTGACCAAGATTTTAGCCATAAGCTGCTGTTAAATCAGGACAGTCATAGATTCCTCTACCATATCAGTCAGTCAGTCAAAACACTTTTTTCGATTACTTAAAATCATAAAAGCATATATAAACAGTACATAGTTCCAAATCCATACAATCATCAGTGCAAATTATCCTACAATATACACAATTAATAAAATTTCATAGTAAAAAGTTATATACTATCTTAAAAAAGAATAGCATCAGACAGGGGGGTTTCGGACAGCTGTTCTTTTAGCATTGTTATGTACCGCAGCCACCAAGAAACTAGCAACGCCAAATATTACCCTAGTACTACTTAACAGTTGCAAATAGCTGAGTGCAGGTCTAACGTGTAAAACCCTGCCTCTCTTAATAGCAGTACTAAAGACTTTTTCCTGATATTGGCGTAATGCTCACAGAACATAATAAAGTGCATCGTGTCTTGGTTCGAAAAATTATCACAGCTACAAGGGATTGAAGTTTCAGGTTTGCCCCAGACTGGAAAATAACCCAGAGACATATTAAACCTAAATCTAATTAAAAGGTGGCGATGAAAAGAAATTGTAACTATTTTTAAATATGGCTAAAGTGAAAATGAGGTTAATAAAACATAATTAGCTCTGACACATGGTTTCATCAGCTCCTGTTCCTCACGATCCAGAGATAGCATACTCAAAAAAAAATTATTTGTCCAAGTTAAATCCTTCTTTTTAACCCCTCCCCTCTGGTGACGGAACCACACCGTCATCAGCCACGGTCGCGCTGTGCTGATGACGGAGCGGTTCCGTCACGGCCTGCTCGGAACGCCTGCGCGGCACGGATTCCGCGCCTGCGCAGAATGTTCTATTGAGCGGGCGGGGCCGTGACGAAACTGCTCCATCATAAGCACAGCGCAACCGCGGCTGGTGACGGAGTGGTTCTGTCACCAGCATGCGCCCTCCGCTCTTCCGCCCGCCCCCTTAGCACTGCGGCGGAATAGCCGCCGCAGTGAAGGGTTTAATAAGATCAGGTGACAAAGAAATTTCTGGGCGTCCGAGTTTTAAAAACGTTTCTTTAATATAAACTAACCAGGGCACCCTATCAACCTTCTCCAAGGAGATACAATCTCTTAAAATAAGGTGATTCAATGTAATCTCTTGGTTCAACCAGGTCTTTATCCAGCATATCAATGGGGAAATTTTCAGTTGATCTATAACGTAACCCAACCCCAATTCGGAGTGTAGAGAATATATGGGGGTGGATTGGGGAACCGCCAAGAGGGATATTAGAAATGTATTTTCTGCAACCTGTATCTTTTCTTGGGGTAAAAAGTCCCATATTGAGGCACCATACGAGGCTATGGCCAGACATTTAGATTTGTAAACATTTAATAATAATAATAATCTTTATTTGGTTATAAAATATCCTTAAAAGAGCACCTCAAAGATTCCAACAACAATACACGTTATTGAGAAAAAATTATACAACAGTGATTAAATGAGAATCTTCCAAATCGCATTATGCAGGTTCAATTACATATGGGTGATTAAAAAACATATTGTGCAGACAACAAGGTCAACTTAGCATTAAAACAGAAGAGGTTTGTGGTACTAACAATTAGCAATGTTGACTTGTAAAAACAGTCTGATGTTCAGCAAATGACAGCTGATTATAATACAATGCGATCAGATAAAAAACAGCAGCAAACAGATCAATAGCAGCGGGTTATGATAAAATGCGATCAGATAAAAAACGGTTTTAGCAGCATAGAAATAGAATGCAGTTTAATATAAACTAATACTTAATAGGAAGAGGCATTGGTAGGCCCTTCCAGTTACTGCGTGAAATTACGGTATGCATGACGTATATAGGTTGTAAGGCCTATATTTAAAGCTGTATTTTCAGGGCTCAGAGCTGCAATAATTGCCTGTCTGCAGGTCCGAATAACCAACCTATTCCACTCAGTTTTCAATTTAAATCTGCGCTGTCACATAAGGGCAGGGCAAAGACAAACCAAGTGTCCAAGGTTTTAGCCGTCTTGCCGCACCCTCTACACAATAAAACTTCTGACATGCAACGCCAAGAAGGCAAATCTTTTAGAAATTGCCAGTCACCCAATCTGATAGCCATAAAGCTGAGTTTTAAGTACATGGAGTAAGTGCAGGACTGGTAGGTAGCAGGAGTTATCCGCCCGTAAGAATTCATAATTGCCCATGCTTGTCTGCGTTTAGCAAAATGGGCTTTATCAATAATAAGGGAGCTCATTCTGACACGTTTCTTAATGCTAGTTTTAAATGCTGTTGTGCTAGGATTGAGGGCCCGTAGGTCGCCCGTAGACATTTCGCTGATGGAATCCTTAAAAAGGCGACCATAAGAGCCACCTGGATTTTTCTGGGTAATATCCAACCAAACTAATGACTCTAATGAGCCTATATCTGCTTGTCTAAGTTTGTGGCAAAGATTTAAATACGTGCCGATGTTAGAAACTTCATAATTTAATAAGCCCAGTTCTAATCTGATCTGGGCAGCAGAGGCAGTTTTAGGCCTGAAGATCTCAATGCCGTACGACAAAGTCGGCCCAATTTTTGCTCTCATAACTTCCAATAGTGGTGATAGACTTGGGCCAGACAGATTTTTTGAAAGCTTAGAGAAAGTCACCTGAAGGGTCATGGCTTTTACTGAAATCTTGTTGCAATGTTTGGCAAAGTTACCCCTAGAGTCGAAATTGACCCCTAAGTATTTATATGTGCTTCCTGTTGCCAGGCTCATATTATTATACAACCAACCAATGTAAACATTTAGAATTGCCTCCATAGGTCTTGCCCCCAGCCGCTTCGCAAAGCCCATTAGCGCCGCTGTTGACCTAGCTACGGCGTTACATTTGATCTTCTGTTGAGGTCCCCAAGTATCTTTTTCATCAAATAGGACCCCAAGATATGTAAAAACAGGTACCCTTGATACTTCTGTGCCGTTGCATGTGAAGCGTTTTAATTTTAGGCCCCTAGGTCGTCTACCCGCCACCATGTCATGCGACTTTTTATTATTGATCTGCAGATCTAAAGATCCCATAAAGTCCCCAAAGGAATCCAGCAACCTCTGGAGACCCATGCCAGTTCGAGCCAATAACACTGCATCATCCGCATATAGGAGAACCGGGATTACGGAATATCCTACACGCGGAACATCCAATGAGGCCCCCTCTAACGACTTGTCAAGAGCGTTGATGTAAAAAGAAGGGGCGCCAGGATGCAACCATGCCTAACACCCCGCTTGGAGCTAAAGTGACTTGTGCAACCCCCCTCCCTCGTAACCCTGACTGATGCTAAAAGCCCCTGGTGAAGAGCAGCTAAAAAATTAACTAAAGATTGGTCTATCGCTATACTCAGTAAAATCGACCAAAGCTTTGCTCGGTTGACCAGGTCAAAGGCCGAGGAAAGGTCCATAAATCCCATAAAAAGCAACCCTTCCTTCGCCTGAGTACATTCACTTATTAAAAGGTGCAAATTTAGGCATTGATCTAGGGTACTTCTCTGCTCCCTGAACCCGTATTGAAGATTGGAGAGGACTCCTCTCTCCTCCAGTCAATCCCTAAGTTTATGCAAGATGACTCTGCCCAAGATTTTAACAGCAGAGTCAATCGGCGAGATAGGTCTGTAGCAGGAGGGGTCATCCCTCAGGCCCTTTTTAAAAACTGGGATTATTATAGAAGTAGCCCAAGATGCCGGGAACCCATTTCTGCTGTACGCATTAAAAATGTTATTTAAAATCGTTGCCCAGAATTTGGGTAAGGTACCATATAGGTCCGCTGGCACGCCATCCGGTCCTGGGGCTTTATATTTGGACATCTCCAATATCGCTCTGTAAACATCGTCCTCCCTAAATATACGAGGTGGAGCTGGGAGCATAGGCATGTGATCAATCTCTTGGCAGGCACTGCTCTCATTGCCATAGATCTCACTAAAATGTGAGAACCATTTATCGTCTGGAATTACACAGTCTAAGATTGTGTTCTATTGACCTGAAAAGAAGGGATGGTTAACGGTTGCCAAAAACTTTCTGTAATCTCTTGGAACATCTGCTGATAGAAGATTGTTCCATATCCGTTTTACTGTTAGCAATGGTCAAATTATATATCTTCCTTAAATTAGCAACTTTCCCTCTGTCTCTAGGTTTTTGTTTTAATGCTTGCACAGGGGAACATCGTTTACAACGCGGTGTTTACAACGCACTACCTTAACAACGCTGCCATTACAACGCAAGTCGTTACTACGACTTGCGCTGGATGGCGCTGTTGGTTAAGGAATATTGTAATTTTATATTCCAACACCTTCCCTACTGTTACGTGGATTGGTGTTGGAAAATAAAATTATAATATTACACAATCCACGCCCTCAGCGTTGTCAAGTACCGCGATATAAAAGATCGCATTGTAATGACATACATCCCTTGCAGAAGAGCGCTGTGAGCTTTGGAGCAACTATCATCAAACCATCTATACAATTTATTTGGTTTCCCTTTACTTTTTACCTTTTACCTTCAGGTTCTTTCTGATCTGGGTGCAGATGGAAACATAGGCACCAATAATGTCCTGACTTGGGGCATAACTATCTAGACATACAGCCAGATTTTCATCAGCCTTTATTAACAAATCCTCCATAAACGCTTCTGGGATCACCCTAGCCCAGTTAAGCCTCCTACCTTGATCTTTTGGTGTTAAATGGTTAACCTCAGTAGATAACCTGTTCCTAATATTAGTAACCTACCCCAGATCCAGTTCCAGGGTTACATGGGTTATGGTCACTATACACAGAGACAGCTACTTCACTACTTCATAGAGAGTTGCCCTGGCTAATACATCAGACAATACAAAGATGTAGTCAATGGCAGTGTCAGATTCTTTGCCCTTAAATGTGGCGGCCCTCTCCCCTCCCAGATCACGTGCTACCTCAAAGAGGTTCATGTTAGCTAGGAGGTCCTCCGGGTCCTCTCCCTGCCAGGTATGTTCGAAATGCGGGACCACAGAGCCTGGTGGCCCTTGATGGCTATCTAAAACACAATCCCAACTACAGGGATGGATGTTAAAATCGCCCATTAAAATAATTTCGAATAATGTGTCATGTGCTAATTTATAATCCGTCAAAAAATCAGCCAGGGAACCTAGATGTTGGTTCAACAAATCCTTTTCACTGGAATTATAAAAATTAATTAATAAAATAGTAGGGAGATCTGGGTAAGCCCACTTAAGAATTAATATATTATTAGACCCTGAATCCAGCATTTTTAAGAAACCACTTAGTTTTAGTGACATAAGCAAAATGAAACCTCCTTTTGGTCTGCCCCCTAATCCAGGAATTGCTCCGACAGCAAAGCTAGAATACCCATTCAGGCTAAAACTTTTAGACATATCCCATGTTTCTTGCATGGCAATAATATCGAACTGTTTAACAAAGTCAACCCAAATGTCGTCATTTCATTTTTGTCTAACTCCAGCCACATTCCAGCTAAGAATTTTACAGGTAGGCGCGCTGCCTAACACCCTAGAAGATACCGCTAGATGTAAGTTTGTGTCCTGTAGTCAATATATCGGTGTCGCAATCAGTTAGAAGATTGCCGGGAAGACAAGGGGGAGTCAGTACTAATCTCTCCTCTCTCTGAATGGGCCCCCTTTCTACATTACTTTGGGAGGCATGGAACAGCTGATTCAACCTAGGGGCTGGGTTATTCTGTGCAGACAATAAGGGTTGTGTGTCGGGTACCGGTGGATAAAAGTAACCTAGTGGAAGAGGCCTGATGCCAGACTCTCCAATATCTGAGGCATCCCAGAACAATCTATTTGCAACATAGGGTCTATTAAAATTGACCACCACTCAATTCCCAGATATACATTTATTACGCCGCCCAACCCGTCTCGCCATGATATTATGAGGCGAAATGTCTGCACCACCACTGCTAAGCTGGGTACATTACATTTTAGACTTCCTCATAAGATCTTGAGTAGACTCTACCATATTGCTAGTTAAGGAGGGCACCCCAGTTAAAACAGCCACCAGGGGAGCGGCATCTGGTGGAAGATCCAAAGTAATTCCCTTAGATGGAATGAGCCTATTACTGCTAAGGCATATCCTTGAGTGTTTTGTCGCCCCGGAATCCCTAGATATAGTTTCCACCATGTTATTATTTGGGAGCAAGCTACCCTTTGCTACAATAGTACCCCCCGTACTCACAGGGTTAGCTCCACTAACGGGGCCCACTACCGTTAGCGTAATTTCCATGGAGGCTTGATGCCTCCTTTTAATCCCATTACAGTTAGGCTCCTCACCTACTTGTAAGACCCTAGAGAATTGATCCCTATACTCATTTATAAATTTATGAATAAAATCACATTTCTTCAATAGGCTAGCAACACAAGTGTTAAGTGTGTCCACAATGTTCTTGGCTATGCCTGTAAGAACAGGCTCCAGCCGTGATTCAAACATTTCTTCCACGAGAGCCGCCAGTTGGTCAGGGGAAATAGGGTCAATAGGTTGTGTAGCAGCTCCTGCTTTTGGCCTTTTAGTGGTCTTCTTACGCCTCCTTCGTTTCCCCTTAATGCCCGCCAGACCCCTGCATACTTGGCCCGGGGATTTTCCCCTTTATCACTGATCGAATCTTCAATTGCGTCTATACCACTATTAGACACATGTGGTGGATTCTTAATCAATACTACAGGATCCAAAGGGATGCTAGATGTCGGAACCGGAACAGTCATACTTAATGGGTCCTCAGGTATATTAGCAGGGATAACCAGTCCAAGTTCATTCTCTGCATTGACTATTTTGACACTTAAAACCCCCACCGCCGATGTCAAATACGAAATAATAGACTCTGATTTTCTCGGGACCTTGGCCTTCTTCCCACCCCCTTCCCCATTGCTGTCCTGTTTTCGCTTACCCATCACTGAAGCCAAGGGGGGTGGCCCGGCCCATCCTCTTCTGGCCCCTGATGGACACAGATGACCCGCCCTTTGCCCGGGCTTAGCCCGGCGACGCCCGTGCGCGTCCCACGGGACGGGCGGCATTTGCTGTTTAGTAGCGTAAATATTGTTCATATGTTTGCTATGTGCCCTATGCGAACGTCCTTTTGGCAAGGAGTTCAGAATGTATTAAAAAATCAGCTTGGACTAGATGAGGTTTTTTTCTACAAACGAGATAATGCTGGGCTATAGAAAATATGCTAATAGAGCGAAGAAGGCTCTAATGGCTATGCTTATAGTTTCTGCTAGGTTGGCTATAGCCCGGGCATGGATTTCTCCGAAGCCATGCAATGTAATGGAGTGGTCGTGTATCTTTAGCGAAATTTTTGCACAAGAAAAAGCTTTGGCTTTGGCTAAAATCAGAGGGGTTAAGGCAGTATGAAAATGTAATACTATCTGGCAGGGCATGATTCTGCATTAAGTTGTCAATTTATTAATTCATTTTCCTGCCATATGTGTTCTGGACCTTCTTTATTACTTAGTTCTTGTTAGAGTTATTTTTAAATGCATAATATCACCTCTCTAGGGGAAAATAAAATGAATACGAACAATGATATGATGATTGATCTTCTATTTGTATATTTTGGGTTTGAATCCTTTGCAAATAAAATAAAGAAAAAGAATTAAAAAAAGACATTCTCAAAATTGTTGTCTCTGTAAAAGAAGGAGAGCTAATATATTGTACCATTGTTGGTGCATAAGCTTCCCTGGTCTAATATATCTTTCTTTCCTATAAAAACAATACACACAGAAAAGTTTGGGATGGCTCCCTCTCAAGTGTTTTTGTCCAAAACTTTATAGTTGGAATAATTGTAAAGTAAAGTTACCACATTGTCATTAACGTCTACAGAGTCACACAAGAAACAGCACCCCTCTTTCTTTCAACATACAAAGAGGTACAGAAGATGATACCTTTACTATAACAGAACGTTTCACCTGTGAAAATAATATCACTCCAATTCAAACCTGTTTTTATAGTAGTCCAAAGGTGATATGCAAATCAGTCTTGACCCTGTGCCTCATGGGAACAGTCAAGCCCAAACTGCTAAGCCAGGTCTTCCCTGCACCGGAAACAAGCATCCTGTGACAAGTTTCCAGGTAACAACATTCATCAGCCAGGCTAGCTTGAATCCAGTGGTAAAGTGAGCAAGGGACCCACGTCTGGGCATACCCTGCCAACTTAGGGCAAACAAAGCAAACACAAGGAGATGATGGACGAAGCGCTGAAACTTTTTAGACTCTCACCCCAGGAACAGATCTGGGTTGAATCCATCATCACTCTTTAGCTCACTTCGCCACCTCAGTTCAGACCCAGCTATATGCAAATCAGTCTTGACCCTGTGCCACATGGGAACAGTCCAGCCCAAACTACCAAGCCAGGTCTTCCCTGCACTGAAAGCAAGCCTCCAGGGACCGGTTTCTGGGTAACACCCTTCATCAGCCAGGCAAGCTTGAATCCAGTGGCAAAGTGAGCAACACACCCACGTCTGGGCATACCCTGCCAACTTAAGGTGAACAAAGCAAATACAAGGAGATGATAGACGGAGCACTGAAACTCTTCAGAAACTCACACCCAGTCATATATCTGGGTTAAATACTTCATCATTGCTTGGCTCACTTCGCCACCTCAATTAAGACCCAGCTATATGCAACTCAGTCTTGATACTGTGCCTCATGGGAACAGTTCAGGCCAAACTGCCAATCTTCCCTGAACCAGTTTCTGGGTAACATCCTTCTTCAGCCAGGCTAGGTTGAATCCAGTGGCAAAGAGAGCAAGGGACCCATGTCTGGGCATACCCTGCCAACTTAGGGCGAACAAAGCAAACACAAGGAGATGATGGACGGAGCGCTATATGCAATCAGTCTTGACCCTGTGCCACATGGGAACAGTCCAGCCCGAACTACCAAGCCAGGTCTTCCCTGCACTGAAAGCAAGCCTCCAGGGACCGGTTTCTGGGTAACACCCTTCATCAGCCAGGCAAGCTTGAATCCAGTGGCAAAGTGAGCAAGGGACCCACGTCTGAGTATACCCTGCCAACTTAGGGCGAACAAAGCAAACACAAGGAGATGATGGATGGAGCGCTGAAACTTTTCAGACTCTAACCCCCAGTAACAGATCTGGGTTGACTCCATCATCATTCTGTAGCTTACTTCGCAACCTCAGTTCAGACCCAGCTATATGCAAATCAGTCTTAACCCTGTGCCTCATGGGAACAGTCCAGCCTGAACTGCCAAGCCAGGTCTTCTCTGAACTGGAAAACAAGCATCCTGGGACCGGCTTCTGGGTAACACCCTTCATCAGCCAGGCTAGCTTGAATCCAGTGGCAAAGTAAGCAATGAACCTATGTCTGGGCATACCCTGCCAACTTAGGGTGAACATAGCAAACACAATTAGATGATGGACGGAGCTCTAAAACTTTTCAGACACTCACCTCCAGTCACAGATCTGGGTTGAATACATCATCACTCTTTAGCTCACTTAGCAACCTCAGTTCAGACCCATTTATATGCAAATCAGTCTTAACCATGTGCCTCATGTGAACAATCCAGCCTGAACTGCCAAGCCAAGTCTTTCCTGAACTGGAAACAAGCATCCTGGGACTGGTTTCTGGGTAAAACCGTTCAACAGCCAGACTAGCTTGAATCCAGTGGCAAAGTGAGCAAGGGACCTATGTTTGTGTATACCCTGCCAACTTAGGGAGAACAAAGCAAACACAATTAGATGATGGACAGAGCTGTAAAACCTTACAGACAATCACTCCCAGTCACAGATCTGGGTTGAATCCATCATCATTCTTTAGCTCACTTTGCAACTTCAGTTGAGACCCAGCTATATGCAAATCAGTCTTGACCCTGTGCCTCATGGGAACAATCCACCCTGAACTGCCAAACCACGCCTTCCCTGAACTGGAAACAAGCATCCTCAGACCGGTTTCTGGGTAACACCCTTCATCAGCCAGGCTAGCTTGAATCCTGTGGCAAAGTGAGCAAGGGACCTATGTCTGGACATACCCTGCCAACTTAGGGCGAACAAAGAAAACAGCAGGAGATGATGGACAAAGCCCTGAAACTTTTCAGACACTCATCGGGAGTCACATTTCTGGGTTGAATCCATCATCATTCTTTAGCTCACTTTGCCACCTCAGTTCAGAACCAGCTATATGGAAATCAGGTGGTTTTTAAACAGGAAGGGGTGGGAGCACACTGCTGACCTCCCAGTACAGTTCGCTCCTTAGCATTATGGTAAATTCAGTTTGTAGTGGACTCTTACTTGATATTTTGCTGGAGTGTTTCACCAAAGTTGGTGCAGGTTAGTGCTGTACATCTCTAGACACATGTGTTTCTGGATTTTTTCCGTCATCATTAGAGATCTAAAACGATTTTCTTCTGGAGTTGCTGAGTAGGCTGCCACAATTCATACAGGTCTCAGTACCTCTCACAGGCACACAGGTGCATCTCCACTAGCTCGTCAGCTCAATGGCTCAAGGAAACCTTTTTTAAACAGGAAGGGGTGGGAGCACACTGCTGACCTCCCAGCACAGTTCGCCCCTTAGCATTACGGCAAATGCGGTTTGTATCGCACGCTTACTTGGTATTTTGCTAGAGTGTTTCACCAAAGTTGGTGCAGGTTAGTGCTGTACATCTTTAGACACATGTGTTTCTGGATTTTATTCGTCATCAGTAGAGATCAAAAGCGATTTTCCTCTGGGGTTGCTGAGTAGGCTGTCACAATTCCTACAGGTCTCAATACCTCTCACAGGCGCACAGGTGCATCTCCATAGCTCGTCAGCTCAATGGCTCAAGGGAGACTTTTTAAACAGGAAGGGGTGGGAGCACACTGCTGACCTCCCAGCAGAGTTCACCCCTTAGCATTATGGTAAATGCAGTTTGTAGTGCATGCTTAATTGGTATTTTGCTGGAGGGTTCCACCAAAGTTGGTGCAGGTTAGTGCTGTACATCTCTAGACACATGTGTTTCTGGAATGTATCCGCCATCAGTAAAGATCAAAAACGATTTTCTCCTGGGGTTGCTGACTGACTGTTTTTGACTAGTCTGACTGGGATCCTGCTGATCAGGACCCCAGCCTGATTTCTCCCTAAAATGTTATGTCATGTACTTAGGTACACTCCAGATTAGATACTGGGGTACCCTTGCCAGTCCCTAGTATATGGTACCCATGTACCCAGGGTATAGGTGCCCCGGAGGCCTCCCATGGGCTGAAGCATGTATTATGCCACCCATGAGAGGCATGGAAAATGGATCTACAAGACTGAAATTGCAGCCTGTGTAAGTTGGTGCATGCACCACTTACTTAAGATATAGGTTTACTATATCTTAGGGTCACTACACTTAAAACCTATAAGTCAAAGCCTATAGCAGGCTTTGACAATCCTGAAGGCAGGATGCTTGGTTCTAAGTGAGAGGGTGTTCCTGCATGAGCAGTACATCCCTGCAGCCTACGGAGTCCATTCTCCTGGGTTGTTAATGCTACAGCCATTTACAACATATAGAGTGGCATCATGCGACTGTGTGATGTCCAACTCTAAAACAGCTGAAAGTAACACTATTGTGTTTTGTATCAAACATTGTGGAATCATATCCCCACACCGGTAACCGGTGTGGGAGGTATAACTCCATCCCTCAGAAACGAGCTTTGTGAGGTCCCTGGTGTTCCTGGTACCAGCCTTCTAGTCCCGGGCAGCCCAAAATGTTTGCTGTCCACCAGAGACACATTTATGCCCTCCTGCTGCTGAGCCAAGCTCGAGCAGGGGCAGGCAGAACAATAAGCATCCGGTCACAGGGAAGGATTTAGTGCATTAGGCCTGGGTGGGTGCGCTTGCCAGTGACCAAAAGTCTGCATGAGGGGAACATTTGGTGTCCCTGTACATAATCCAGTTCAAACCAGTCCTGGGAGCCATTGGCTTCTGTCCTGGCATAAAACTGAACAAAGGACATGGGAGTAACCTCCCCACTGTCCTGACCCTCCCCTTGGAGGGTCCCTGGAATCTGTCCAACCCTCTCCCATGGGTACAAAAGGACTTGCCTGGCTGACGGACCCAGGATTCTATGCGGACGAGATTCTGAACCAGAAACCACAGAACGTCAACCGTCTGGACACTCTGGACTTCACTGGACTTCGTTTTGGGCCCGATTTCGTCTCCCACTCTGTCCAAAGGATTGTCTGTTCCCATGCACCATACAGGCTCCGTGCAGGACCTGTGGAGAATCAAGAACAACTGAAGACATCTCTCTTGGAGTGAAGGAGTAACTCCCCAGCAACCCCAGTGACACCGCATGATTGACTGGGCTGCTGCTCCTGAGCTCCTATGGACTCTGAAGGCTCCAGCAACACAGGAGGTGGGTTTCTAAGTCCCTTGAGCTCCTAACTGCCCTCTCATCAAGTTTGAGGCCAGAATCCCTTGTGGGGGCTGCAATACCCATACCCCTGTGCACCGCATACTTTTATAAGTGCATATCCTTGTTGATTGTCCCAATACAAGTGCACCAGGCAGCGAGTAGCCCCAACCTCTTGCACCATTTCCACCGAAGAACTTTGGCCTCCTCACACTGAGTACTCAGTGGGCTGTTGCTTTGGGAAACTGCTTGAGGTCCCCTCATGACTCCTGTGCCTCCAGCCTGTGGTCCTCTTGAGGGTCATCTTTGCTTTTCTTTGGCTTCCCTGGTTGCCACAGGATTGCCCTGACTTCCCTGGTGAGTCTCCTGGACCTTTCTGGTCCGAACCATAACCTTTCTTGACCATCTTCGTAGGTTACTGCTGTCAAGATTTGTTGGTGCTCCAGCCGGACACTGACCCCTCAGTACTCGACATCCTTTGTGGGACAGCTCGTATACAGATCCTGATTGTCCTCAACATCTCCTGGTCACAGTGGCTGCAGAGTAAAGAACCCCCTCAACGCATCTGAAGCACCTGACATCAGTGAGCATTCGTCTACTGAGCCCCTGGTCACTCCTGAGTGACCCAGACTCTGTCACCTCTGCTTTCAAGTACACTTCACCAAGAATCCACCTTTCTATTCCAACAGACACTTTTCTTCTTTCCCGCAGTAGCATTTCCTTGAAGTCCTCCATTGAGATCGACAGCAGTTTGCGACACCACTTCAGTCCTATGCACCCGGCTTCCCTGGGATAGGTAACTTTATTACTACAGTATGCACACATGGGGTGGCTCTTCAACCTCCTAAACTTTAAATCTGCAACCGCAACTCTCCCATAGAATTGTACCGGTACTCCGTGGGGTCCCTACTTACTCACCTTCCTTGGGCTCCCAGTGATTTTACATCCTCTAAAGACTGTCTTGACTCGAGCTGTGGTTCTTATACCACTATTTTAGTATATGGGTTGGTCTCCCCCTGGAGCCCACTGTGTATTAGTGCTACTTATGATTATTTCTGTGCTACAGTATTCTGTGCTTTGTGTTTATCTGTGTGTAGCAGACACTGTGAGGTATTTAGAGTGTGTTATAATAATAAATGATTATTTGTATAACTACTGTGTGGTTCTCCTTTCATTTAACCAATACAATAAGGTTGCATTCGGGTAAAACAAGCTGATTAACATTCCTTCAAAACTAAGCCCGAAGGAAGCTCTCCACAGCTACCACTTGGATAGCTTTCTAAGGTTATCTTTGACCTCCTAAATTGCCATAGGGGCTGCTTGGACTGGTACAGGGTGCCCACTTTAATTAGTGGACAGCATATACCTGGCCAACTTCTCACAGCAGCGATATATAAGTACTCTTCAGAATGTGAAGATGTGTGTCAAGAGAAATTAATTAAAGAATGGGAAAAACTGAATGCAATTATGGAAATAATAAGCACTTGTTCTAAAGCCATCTGGTATTTATTTAATCAAAGGTGGGTCGAAACAAGTGCTAATACTACAAATAAATAATAATAAATAATAATTTAGTACAGAATCCTTTATGAAGCGGTAGAGCTACATACTAAAGGTAAAGGCAGTGAGTATAAATGCTTATATTCTTAATTTGTGCTGGACAAATTGTGACAAGTATCATATATGCCAGAATTTCTTTATATAAGATGAAAGTGTCATTGCAATTTAAGTTGAGCTAAAGTATAGGTCTCCCACAGTGCAATGTGGAAACACTTTGGAAATGTATGGTTTTCTGAGGTGTTTACAATGTATTTGAGGAAACAGACCTTAGATTTGCTTAGCAATGATTTTATATTTTACATTGTTTGGATGAGCCCCGTTTCAGTTTGGATGATGGTGTCTTGCACCCATTTGTTTAAAAAGCTTCAGGTTTATTGTCCTACTAGGAAGGTTATGCATTTTAAATTGCTGTTCATCTGGGTGTCATCACCTCCCTTTTGCAGGAATCCACTCAGGGTGTAAGCCAAAAAGGTATGCTACAAAGGGGTAGCCGCCTTTGGTGGGCGAATGGTATTCACACTCCTGAGGGGCTGCCTTTGGTTCAGGGAGACAAGATGGAGACAAGGACAAAGAGGGTGAAGCCAGTGCCCAAACCAGCTTTACATTGGGCTAGTAGCCCAGATGTAGTCACATCTCTAGGGAAACCTATCAAGCTCCTAACAGACAAGGAATGGTGCTGATATCTTGGGAGTGGGAAGAAAAATGCACTCTGGTATTGTTAGGTGGCACACATTGCTAGAAAGTCATTACCAGAAGGCAGGGGACGTAGTCGCTCATTTACTCGTGACCGTGTTGCCCCCTCAGGACACTTTCCTGAGATAAATAGCGCACCCCTGGTACCCTGAACCTTCGATTAGATTGCAACTGGAATGTGGAACGAAGAAGGACTACCCTGCTGCCTCTGGACTACGCAAAGAGAGGCTGCACCATCCTCTGGACTGCACCTGCTGCACTTTTGGGCTACCAAAGTTAGGGCAGTGCCTGTGGCTCTTGGCATGGTAAAAAGATATGCCCCAGACCAAAGCAGTGACTCCAAGGATCAGTTGGCTGATCCCCACAAAACCAGCTCCAATTACAAAAGAGCTTAAAAAAGTCCAAACCGGCAAGTTGGTAGCCACTTCTGCAACTTCGCCGTTGACTGCCGCTGGGCACCCCAAGAGACCGATCCTCGATGGCCAAAAGGTGTACCTCAGCCCGCTGCACTCAGGAGTGTCATCAAAGTCCAGATTTGTCACCCAAGTGGGAAACTAGCCCCCACTAAATTATTTGACTCCAACCAATGTACCCGGAGACCAGAAGCTCCCCTGCCTTTGCCTCTTCAATCCCCAGAAAGAGGGCTTTGTGGGATACGGACCTCGGTGGCCAAAGAATCCCCACATCATATTTGGACCAAGGAACCCCCACAAAGGCACCCCCGTCGACCACACAACCAAGAGCATCTTTAAGCATCTTTTCATCCTGCATCCCCAGCATCAGGACCACTCCATTAAAGTCTATGGTGGTTGTGCTGTAAAGTCTGGAACTGGACTGGAAAATACTTCACTGGACAGGTAGCTGTCCAAAGCTTCCCCATTCGGCCCTGAGACTTTCATCTTGCAGATTTGGCCGCCCAAGCTGCGCTGGAATAACAAAACAGACTTTTACAAACTTTTGAAAAGTTTCCAAACTTTGTGTTGACCAGTGCTTATTTGCATTTGAAATTAAAAGTGATAAAATCTTTGAAAATTCACTTCTCTAGAACCTGGTGAGCACTGAGGATCGGTTGATCTAGTCTGACTCTCTCACTCTGTGACCCTGCGTCAGTGTGTGCCGACAGAGCCGACGGGTCAACCGCTACTGCCGCTACTGCCACTGCTGCCACTAGTGCTGGGGAACTGCCGAAGCTGTGGACGCGGAACAGTGGGGCACTAAGCAGCAAGCAGTAAGCTAGCAGTAGCAACAGCCCGGTTGGCGAGGTGGCGTTTCAGGGGGTGCTGCGTGCCTCGGAGCCCCCAGCGCAGGGGTGGAGTTAGGACACGGCTCTTGGAGGAGCAAAGGAATGATCAGCTCCCTCCTGTGTGTTCGGCATGCGTCTCTTTTCAGCTTTCACCCAACCCACCCAGTTCAGCTCAAGCTGGAGTCACACAGGCAGGTGGACCATACCAGTACCATCTGGCCACCCGTTTTAACCATCTTTGGGGCAGCAATGGCAACAAGGGCTGCAAAATAGCGGCCAAGTGAAGCGACCAACTGCTTTTAGGGCGTCTCCAGGCACCACCAGCAGCCAGTTACCAAGACCATCGGCAACTATCTACCAGCACAATGAGCTCCGCAAGTGCTAGAGCCGTACTCAACTCTTGAAGCGAGTGAGTCCTGGCAAGCAGCGGAGGCGGCCTGGCTAGGCCCAGGTGCATCCTGCAGCTTGGCCAGTTCTGCCCCAGTCGCCAGAGCTCGACCTGCAATGCATCTGCAGTGACTCATCTGTGTGGAGCTTTCACTGGCAGTCAAAAACACCTCTCTGCTAGAGTGATTGCTGAAGATCAAATGGTCAGCAGGGGCCTACATCTGCCCAGGTAACAGGGGCTACGAGGGGCTAGAATCTCCCTCCCCAAAACAGTGTGCAATTAAGTAACATCAACAAACCACATCGCAACAACCCGCGTGTAAACCACCAGCTCCCCAGCTCTCCAACACTTCAGAAATCTGGAAAAATCAGCAACATCTGCATAAACCCCTCAGGTCCCAGAAATCTGAAAGAAATCTAGGAAAAAAACTTGGAAAATAACAGCAAGCACTGGAGTGGGTGGCACAAACAGGGCAAACAGCACAAACATAGATAGAGGAAAAGGATAAAGGGGAAAGGAAAAAGGAAAAATGAAAAAGGAAAAAAGGGAAAAAGGAAAAACTGCCTCGGAAACCAGTAACCAACAGCCAGGAGAGACAGGTAGATGCGGGCAGAGTACTAGCCTCTACCTCAAAAATGGCACAACACGGTTCCAGACAATTACATCTTAGTCTTTATTGCATTAGGCGGCCGGCAAGACAAATAAAAACAAAACCAACAACAAGGAAAGGAAAAGAAATTTAAAAGAAAAGGAGAAAATAAGCAAAGACCAGGTGTACCTATGCAAAAACATAAGGGTCACCAAAAATCTCCACAAGACTTACGGGCTGCAAAAGAGATGAGATCTGGAAAAGAGAGATGGTTGGTTACATCCATACTTAGAAAAAGAAAAAGGAAGAGCAAAGGCCTCAACAAGACCTCCCACAATGAGAACCAAATGATGAAAGAGAGCACACACCATCATAAGAGGCTGGTAGACATGGACTGTACTTGGTTCACTTGAAGGGCAAGAAGCAGCCACTAGCCTAAGATCTACACTAAATTCTTGTTTTTGAAGTATGCGGGGACAGAACTTTGTCCCAGCAACGAAAGTTTAAACGGCCTCCCTTCCCCTCTATGTCCAGTGGCAGCAGACCATCTAAGTCTTAAAATAAAAATGAAAGAACCAGAAACAGTAGAGGAGAATAGGAGCGAGGCCGCCTCATGCTTAGATGGTCATCAAGAAGGGGCAGCCCCAAAGACGATGAATGATGGCAAAAAAAGGGCACATCCCTTCAAACACCTCCTACAGGAGATGCACACTCCAGAAAAAACCTGGCAACAACAGGAGACTTCTTCACTCTGTCTAAACCAGGTATAGGTCCACTGTTCGAACCTACCATTACAATACTGCCAAGAAGAGTACATTCCACACCCCAAAAAATCCCCAAAACCACACAAGCTCACATAATTACCCCCATTTCCTTCCTTTCTTCCATAATCAACTACGGGGTTTGTACAGCACCACCGGAAATCATGGTACATGGCTCTAAGATAGAAAGTTTCGAAACTTCCTAAAAGAGGAACAAAAACAAATCACTCATGAGGCTGTTCAGCCACAAGACTCACAGGAACCACATCATTCAATCCCGGAGACAGATCAGGACATCTGTGCACCCCAATCAGCCCAAAGGGGCAGGGAAATCACAAGGTGAAGATAACAGAGGATCACAGATGAATTATTAAAATGTTTGCACTCTCGGAACAGCATTCAATCTATTCCCCAATTGCCTAGTAGGAAACACCAGGGTGCAAGAAATGGGGGGGCACAGACGATTTGAACATAGAAACAGCCATTATCGCAGCTTACTCAACTCCCGAACAAGAGTGGCATGATCTCATACACACCTCAAGCTCAAGGCAGGCTGCGGCAACCCATGTCCATCAAAGCCGTCTCTAAGAAGAGAACCGGTTAGCTACGGAAAAGCTCTGGTCTTCTTTATTGGACACTATGCAGCTATCCATCAAGTCATTTCAGTACCATTCTGACAAGATGGATATTCAACTAACCATCCTTAATTCGGTGGCCACCCAGGTCGCAATCTAAAGGGCTCAGCAAGAAATACAATGATTGCAAGCACATTGCATCTGTTTTGCCATAGTAGACGCACTGTCTACTCTCCCAGCGGTGATGGGGGAGCTTCTACGAGACATCAAGAAATTATCGAACACTTCAATCACAACTGCTCAAAAGGCCCAAACACACAGCAACACAGAAGGATCAACTGGCGGATCAGTGGCGAACACAAACAAAAGATGGGTAAAAGCCCCTCCTAAGGATTCCCATAAGGACACGAGGACCACCATTCATTCAAATCCCAGATGGATAAGCACAGTTACTACAACAGAAAATAACCAAGATGAGAAATACAGGGCGGAAGGTCTTAGCAAAACTGCAACACAAAAGAACCAAAGAAAGATCTAGAACAAATTCATCACCTCCAGCAACCGGAAGGAGTACAATCAATAACACCAGGAACTAAACCACAAGACCTGAACATCAGTCTATGGAAGGAGGACCTGAAGCACAGCCACAAGCCGAGGTGGAAAGGAAGAAAGAGGAAGAAAAACATAGCAGGCTACTTCCAATTAGAAAGAGCAGGGAATGGGATAAAAAGCCCAATCGATAGTCCAACAACGGAAGAACTGTCTCCTAATTAGAAAACTAATCATGCCAATTGGCCACGACAACATCCTTGGGGGGCCCAGCACTCGAGTCAGAAAGGGCTGAGGGAGAATTGCCCAAGCTAACTCATAACACAGTAGATAAAATTACGAAGACCGTGAGTAGCAGTAACCCGGCCATTTTTAATCAACAATACACAGACACACTCTCCCTCCTTAAATAGAGCTCTCCCATTGCGAGGGAAGCCCTTGGAGCGGGAGCTAGCTTTCCCAATCTCCACCTTCAAGAGGGCCATGCCATTTGGTTGAAACTTTCAACCACCAATAACGTACAACTAAAAAGTTGCTCGATCTTATTCATTCCTGAATTCAAGTCTAGAGGCTGCGATGATACCCTCAATAGAGGGAACATTTTGCGATTACTTCAATCAATCAGCAGCATGGTGGATATAAGCTCATCGGACCTAGAAATAATAGAGTTTAAAACCATCAAAGAACTGTCAAGCAGAGGAGCACCCTATGCAACCTGGCTCTCAAAGGTAACAGCAAGGAGGATTCTGGAGGAAGGGGTCCAACTAAAAGCCTGGAGAATCAAAATACTCCCACATCAAAAGGCGGGCTACCCAGACCCCTCGATACCAAACAGACTTGACCTAGCAATTTCTTCACTGGACATGCACCCTCAGTCTGTCCTTCAAAGGGGTCCGTAGCATGGACGCACTACTGACAGAACAAAAAGAACAGGACAGAGCAATTGTACAGAAAGACTGAACCTGGTTAGTCAGAACAATAAAGACACATGGTGAGAGTGTTTGACTCAGTACTAAACGACTTCCCTTAGGCAGCCAACAACTCAGAATCTGCTCATGGAACATAAATGGCTTTAGGAGATAAGGCATTGGACAGAGATTGCCTTGGTTATCTCCAAGGTATTGACCTTATCTCATTGCAAGAGACATGGGTTGTAGAACCTATGCACTTACTCAGCTTCAAAACTCACCACACACCAGCAGTAAAGGGAGCTACATTTGGGCACCCAAAGGGCAGCCTAATAATTTGCTCATCAATTAGGACCATAACGGGGACCAAAGCCGTAGATACTACCACAACCCCCACAAATGGAATCAAAGCTCTTGGAGTAAATATATGGGACGGTAACACAAACCAACAAATAATAGTGCTAAATGTATACATACATCTTTGTGACAAAATCAAAGGAATCAAATTGATGGGTTCAGAAATAACCATATTACTCTCTGAATAATCAACATCCAATCTACTACTGACAGGCGACTTCAACAGTAATTTATTAGGGCTGAAAAAAACGGATGAGATACTGGAGGAACAATTTACTGCCTGGAACATTCCTAGCCAGGAACAGATCAAAAAGACACACCAATCAGCACTCACAAGGAACTTCATATGAAATATGGAACACTTAAGCCTCATGGCATTAAACTGGCGTTTCCCAGGCGATCAGCCTTCTCTGGCAACATTTCATAATGCTGCGGCCAGCACTTTAATAGACTACACCTTTGTCACCTTACCACTCTTCAGCAAGATTGCAGGTTTCCAGATTGGGACACAAAATCAAAGTGATCATTTGCCACAGGAAATCACTATGAGAATAGCCAGTTTAACTCTGGACCAGCCACTAGAGGATCCAGATTATATTCACAATGAGAACTTCAGGAGTTTAAAATATAAAACCAGTTAACATGAAAAACTGCAAGCTCTAGCAAATACAATTTGGGACAACCAGGATGAGGTATTCACAAACGTGATAACTCCCTGGGAATGTATCACCCAAAAATTAGGAGACACGCACACCACAAGATTGGGTGGCGGCTTAACGCCTAGGGGAGCGCCTCAAACACAGATCACACGTTGTCTGTAAGACAACCAGAATAATCATCTCCCCATGCCTAAGATACCAAACCTTCAGACGTTTAAGCAAAACACAAAACATTACGTAGGCTTAGACAAATGGGATTCTACCCCACAATCCAGAATGACCTAGCACAGTTGGAAGTGAAAAGGGAAAAAGTAATTTGGCAAGCAAAAAGGGAATTGGAAGACAATTTGTGGGCCAAGCTATTGTACGATGCAAAGCCAAACAGCAGCACAAGATTCTGGTGCATAATAAACAGCGTAGAAAACCCACACGTACAAAGAATTAACTCACACTTAACGCAGGAAGCCTGGGCATCCCATCTCTTGGAACATTTTAACTCAGATGAGGAAAGTCTTAGGATCGGGAAGTTTGGGCCTTGGCATACTGTTGAGGCAACTCCCTGTGTCATAACCATCATAGCGCAAAATGATCCCCTTCTATTCTCAACCCACCAGATTAAGATCTGGATAGCTAAAGGCAAGCAGGAGGGTGCACCTGGCCCCAACGGGATCCCCCAAATCTTATTCAAAACTGACAAGGATTATTTGCCAACCACACTACTACTGCTGTTTAAATAAATAGGAGGAGGAGATACCATACTCATCTCCTGGAAAGGCTCTATAATATCCCCAATATTCAAGAAAGGCGACAAGAACAAAGCAACCAGCTACAAGCTTGTAGCAATAATCACTATTGAGGCCAAATACTATGATGGGCTCCTCCTGAACGACCTTACAGCTTGGGCAAATGAAAAAATCTATCATCCCCATCAATTAAACGGGCTTCTGCAAGGGAATAGGGACCATAATAAACATACTTGCCCTGTCGCTACTAATAGACGTCGCTAAAGAAGCCAAACTCCCCCTCTTTCTGTGTTTTATTGACTACTACGCAGCTTTTGAAAATATCGACAGGATCAAACTTTGGGCCAAATTTGTGAAAATGAAAATACCGCCTCCTCTTTTAAATCCAATAATTCTTTCGCATACCAACACGTGGGTCCAAGTTAAGCTAGGAACTGGCAACTTCCTGTCCAGGAAAATACCAACAACGAAGGGTCTGAAACAGGGGTGTGTGCTGACTCTGAAGCTCTTTATTTTTTATATGGCAGACCTTTCATTGGAATTAAATAACTGCAAAGCACACAGGATAGGAGGGATGCCACTCTCCAGTCTGCTGTATGCAGACGATGTTGTGTTCATCAGCCAAAGCCCCATTGGTCTCCAACACCTGCTAGATACGACCAGCAGTCAATCAACTACCAATGGTCTAACGATTAACCTAGATAAATCAAAGGTAATGTGATTAAACACGAAAAGGAAAACATCAAGTTGCTGATGGAATTTGACAGGCACGCCCCTAGAAGCAGTGTAAGAATACAAGTATCTGGGGGTGGTAATCGCCAACAAGGGCACATTTAAAACACAGAAAAAAAGCCATCAAGATAAAAGGCAACTCAATAGCAGTAGCTTTAAAATCCAAACTCAAAACTGCCAGCCCCAGCTTTACCCCACTATTACAGGTCTTACAAGCAAAGCTTATCCCGGCTATCACCTATGGGGGCGAGTGCCTGATTGGAATAGACAATGACATTCTGGGCTGTACACTCTCAAGAGCAGTGTGAATGATATTCAACTTACCCATTTATGTTTTTCCTGCACAAATCAGGCTGGAACAAAGACTACAGTCTCAAAAAATAGCCTGCAATGGTGCTTATGTGAAACGCTGGCATAGGTTTAGAAAGTCCGAACCAGGAACATTGAATACCCGCCTATAGAACGAAATAATCTCAAACAAGGTACGCGCAGCCATGGACAACCTGACAGCATCAATAAATCGTCTAGATTTGGAGGACCTCTGAGCAGCCTCAGGAACACATAATAGCTTTAACCAACTTGTAAACAAGACAGTGAAAAGGTTGTCAATAGTCGAGGACAAGGCAGCGCTCAAAGACAGGGCCCACGGATGGTTTGTGCTGCAGAGCTACACCAGGCCTCTTCCACAATCCTATTTAGGTGCTGGCTTCAACAGGATAATGAAGGAAAAATACTTATTCTGCTGAATGGGCATCTTACCAATCCTGCTGCATCTTCCTCCTTGGAAGCGTCTATCGACAGAGACCAAGTGCCGTCTATGTGGGAAGGCAAAAGGGAGTGTCCTACCCCTATTATGTATTTGCGGAGAACTGGAACTTGAACGACGACTGCTTCTGAAACCCATCTTCAAAAACAAGAGGATAAGATCCTGTAGACAAGCAATGAAGGAATGCCTCTGAGGTGGAGACCGTGGAGACGAACAGCTGCCGTGTTGCTTTGTACGATTCGTGGAGGTGGCAGGGGAATAAAATTCAGAGATCTGGCACACAATTATCAGAGTTTTAAACCTGCTTTTGTCACTTCCCGGAACGGGCCCCTGCCCACAATGTTGCGTTTTAAATCCTTTTACAGTAACCACACAATGTTAAAATTTAGAAATCATCGCACAGCTGTTTACCAAATCAAAAGACCTAACGTCATTTATCTCCAAGCACATGGCACCAGGCAATTAATGAGACTGCAATACGCAAACTTGCCAAAAACCTGTTTAAGGTTAATAATGACATGGCACATACACAACCTTAAACTTTTAAATTCATCGGTACAGCTGTTTTAAAATTCAAGAGACCTAATGTTATTTATCTCCATGCAAAATGCACCAGGCACTTTATGAGATCGTAACATGACTTGTCAAAACTCGTCCAAGATCAACAACTCTGCCTGTTAACTTAAACTAAGAAAGCATTCAGGATTCTAATCTTCGAAACCAAGTAACACATTTGCAACTGTCATTCCACTGAAATGTTGACACTTAATTTGTTAGAGTGGAATATTTTATGATTGATCGTAATTTTGAAGCTTCAGCTGACATTAACTAGGAATATGTTGTTTTAAGTTATGCTCTTCCTTCCTGCAATCATGGATTTTTATGTATTTTTGTCTTTTATGTGGAAAAATCAAGATATTTAAAGGCATTTACCTGCATGTACAATGCACCTTAGTGAGCACGTAATACGCAATCGGAACTCCATCTGTCAACTTAAGCTAATAACGTATTCAGGACTTCAGTCTAATAGTCAAGAAACCAGGTATTTCGTATCACACACTGTATGAACTGTCACGCTGCTGAAGTTTTGCACACTTAATTAGTTAGAATGGAACATTTTATGCCTGATCGCATTAGGGAAACCCTAGCTTTTTAGTGTATAACATTGATCAGGAATCAGATGTTTTTTAAGCTATGCTTTCAAACTTGTAAATATGTTTTTTGATCCGTTATGTCGTTTTAGGCGAAATATTGTAAAGGTTTTTATCAACTTATACAAATAAACTTACTTAGGGCCATATGTATCAAGGTACCCATTTGCGAATCTGAAATTGCAATTTTTTGTGAATCGCATATTCAGAATCGCAAATCGGTATGTATGTAACAAATTGCAATTAAATAGCGATTCGGTAAAAATCACTATTTAATTGCGAGATTCCCCTGGAAAAATCGCAAATTTGCAAATTTCGCAAATCTGCTAATTGGAAACTCAGGTCCAGCTTGATGACATCACAACCAGGAAGTGTGACTACCCATGCTGCACCTGAGTTGCTGAGTCAGAGTCAGAGTGAAGGAGTGGTGGAGAGTGAACTCTGCATTTTCCTCAACATGGCTGAAACTGGAGACATACCCAGCCAGGAAACACAGCAGCAGCAGGGGGAATGTTCAAGGAAGAGGAAACAGAAATTCTCTGAGGCTGCACTAGAGGCATTAATCCAGGAAATGGTGCTCAATCATGAGCTTCTGTTTGGCAAAAAATCTTTGAAGGTGCCAGAGACCCGCAAAAGGCACATTTGGGCTGATATACAGCAGAAAGCTAATGCAGTGGGGGTGACACACAGGAGTGTGGATGAACTTCGAAAGCGTTGGTATGATCTGCGCCAGCGCTCGAAGGAGAAGTTGGCTGCCAGGCTGGAGCAGTCCAGGCACACCAGTGGAGGACCTCAACAGTGTCGGACTCAACGCCTCTGGAGGAACTGGTGGAGGGGACCCTGCTACCAGAAAGTGTTATGGGCATGGCTAATCTAGACAGCTCCAAGCAACCAGTAGCTGGACCAAGTAAGAAGCATGCCATCACACCCCTGACACCCCCCAGCAGCGACCTAGGGGCAGGAAAAAAGATTTGTAGTCCAGAGCAGGTACACAGGCAAACACAGCAATGTATTATGGGAGATGTAGTCACATGAAATTTAAAGTTGTGCATTTTCAGCCAGCCAGTACTCAATAGCATGTGCAGGTCAGGAATGGAAAGTACTTAACAAATGTAATCCCAAACGGTGAAATGTATTAATTGCCAAGTGCAAGTGAGTACAGTTAATAAATGTGTGCTATTCTGTCCACAGCACCATCTGCAACACAGCCTACAGGCAGTGGGACATTGGTTGATCTTCCAAACTTAGGAGATGCAGGTCATGAGGAACACCCAGATGGGAAAGACAGCCCCGTCATCCCTCGAAAGCAACAAAGAAGACACATAGTCAGACCACTACCCCCATTGGAGGGCGAGGCAGAGGACAGCGATGTAAATGTGCACTCCAAGCCCACACAGCCACAGCAAGAAGTCCATGCACGAGCTCACCAAGTCTCACAAGGCACAGCCAGGTGCAGACCTCGCACAACCAGCAGTACTGAAGATCCAGGTGAGGAAACAGTCTTTGCCGGCCTGGAAATGCATTTGTTGTAGGTGCAGCGCCTGCAAGCCAAAAACATAAAATCATTACAAAGAGAGGTGAGGGCAGGCTTCAGGGGCATAATGGGTGAACTGAGGGGTGCCATGCAGGCGCTTTGTGAAGAACTACAAGCAGACCATGCTGCTAGGCGCCGAGAGCTGCAGCACCTGGATCTATATACACGGGCCGTTAACCGCCTGGCCTCTGCCACAAATATCCTGTCCAGGCGCAGCATACACATGCAGTGGGAGATGGCACATGGTAGCCAGGATGTAGCTAGGGGACTGGTGCAGATTACATCTGCTGAAGACGTGCTGCGAGCAGTTCGTACTACTGGGCCAGGAGTCCTAACTCCCACTGAAGATGACGCACTGTCAGGGCGGAGCAGCAACAGCCCACCACCCATAATAGAGAGGTGCCGTAGTCGCCGAAACAGTAGGCCTACAATGTCCAATGAGGATAACACTGTGCAACAACCAACAGGGGCCTCAGCTCGGCAGTGCCGCATGTGAGGTGCTAAGTTTGATACCACTGGGAGAGGGGAGCTACAGACTTGACTTTACACGCACTCCTGTTTAAAGTCTTGCACTGTGAGGATAACATGCGCATGAAAAATGGAGTGTGACTAGTTGGCATTCAGGCTGTGTGACATAATTTATCCTGCATTTAAGGAATTAAAACACAGTCACACATATAAGATATGGCATTGTGTCATTTTTTCTTACCTAGAAATAGTTGCGCGTAATCTCATACCGCCCCTGGCGCCCAGCTTCTGCACCAGCTACACCAGCTGCCATAAGTCCTGGTCCAGGCCCCTCCACGGCAGAGGATTCTGATTCACTCAGCTCCACTGGTGTGCCTCTCCTGGTGGCGATGTTGTGCAGCATGGCACATGCTACCACTATCTTGCAACATGCTTGGGGGCTGTATTGTAGTACACCTCCACTTTTGTGGAGGCAGCGGAATCTGCTCTTAAGTATCCGAAAGTGCGTTCAATGGTGCCTCTGGTTGCTATGTGTGCTCTGTTGTATCGCTGCTCCCCAGCGTTGGCAGGATTCAGGTAGGGAGTCAAAATTAAATCCTGGACTGCATATGCACTGTCACCTGTGGGTTGGAATGGTTATGGTTAGTTACTGAACTGCACATGGTAGTCAGTACAAATGTGGCCCATGTTTAAATGCATTTACCTAGTAGATATCCCTCGCCACACTCCCCTCTTGTGAGTCTACGGTATATCCCACTGTGACGGAAGATGAAAGCGTCATGTGTGCTGCCTGGATATTTTGCTACTATGTCTGTAATGATGTGTTTGGCATCACACACCACCTGTATGTTCAGTGAATGTTAGCATTTGCAGTTCCTGAACGCGTACTCATTGCTTGAGGGAGGGGATATTGCAACATGTGTCCCTTCTATGCATCCTATTACGTGGGGGAATTGGGCAATTTGGTAAAAGTCCTGCTTGGTCTGGTCTAGTGCCTGTGAGCTGTTTGGGAAGTAAGGGCCATATGTATCATACAAATTCGCAAAGTCCAAAATTAGTAGAATTTCGGCTTTTGCGAATGCGAATTTGCTAAATGGGATGTATGAATGAAAATCTGGTGCAAAATATGGAATCGCAAAATTTGCGATTCCTTATTTTGCAAGTGCATTTAAGGAATCGCAAATTTTGCGATTCCTTAAATGCAACGTATGAAGCGAAAACAAATTGCTAATTGTTCCTAAGGAATCGCAAATTACCATCAACTTCAAGTTGGTGGTAATTTGCGAATTTCTTGAAAAATGCCCATTTTTGCATTTTTCTAAGTGCCATGTGATGTACATACATGCCCTTAGGGCATGTATGTGCACCCATACTTATTTCAGGGGTGCAACAGGGTGTCCTTTGGACACCCCTGCAACCTTGAAATTATTCTCAATTTGCGATTAGCAAATTGCGAATCGCAAATTGAGAATACATTTCCATTCCTTCCTATGGGCCAGGAGACCCATAGAAATGAATGGGAAAGTATTCCTTAATTGCGAATTCGCAATTTGCGAATTCGCAATTAAGGAATATCAAGAAATCGCTAATAAATTGCGATTTTCTTGATACATACCAATTAGCGATTCTGAAATAGCGATTTTTTAAAAATATGTTGATACATATGGCCCTAAATGTGGTGTTGCATCCTCTGTACCATGGCATCAAGGAACGCGTGGAAAAAGCGCGAAAGTGCACTTTGTGACACCCCTCCTGCTGTGACTAACTCCCCCTGAAAACTACCTGAGGCCAACAGGTGTAGTGAGCACATTACCTGGATGTGAGTGGGGATGGAATGTGTCCTGCATGTGGGGTGTTCAAGGAATGGTCTGAGTTCCTCAATTAAAGCATGGATACTGTCTTCATCCAGTCTGAAGTGGGTGTAGATGTCCTCCTCAGTGCACTGGTAGATGGTAATGCTCGCACGAAATATCCTCTCCTGGTGTCTCCTCCTCTGTGCAGCAGCTCTGACTCGCATCCTCCTGGCTATCACGTAAAGCCCCGCCATTGTGAAAAAAAGTCTGCTGCATTCTGGTACTCCTTCAATAGTTTGCACCTGGTTACCACCTGCTCCTACTTCGTGGTAATTGTGATTCTGTAAATTGCGAATTTCCGAAATTTGCAGTTTGTGATTTTTTCATACATTCCATTGCGATTTCTTGGTTTGCGATTTTTGCACACTGAGAAATATCAAAAATAGGAAATCGCAAGAAATTCGCAGATTTTCCATGCTCGCAAATTAAGGACTCACATTTTTTGCGATTTCTTGTTTTGCGAGGCACTTTTGCTTCATACATTCCGAGAGGCGAATTTTCACTCGCAAGTGCTTATTTTTGCGATTCGCAGCGTTTGCGAATGGAAATTTGTTTCATACATCTCTGGAAAGTTTCAGTGGATTTTGCTCATTTTGGAGTCTAAAAATTCATAAAAGTATACTTTGTTTTTATAAATTGGAGCTGTATTTCTTTCATGTTGTGTGGCTTATTTATTTTGTTATTTGGAACTGTTAAATGCTTTACACTAAGGGGCAGATTTACAACTGCTGGCGCATCTCAGCCAATCAGCAGGGATGCGCCAGAACAGTTGCGACACGCCAAACCACCCGTGCGCCACCACTGATGTGCCGCATCTACGATGCGCGACGCAGGTCCAGCAAGGCTCGGGGTGCCCCTATGCCTAACATGCTGCGTCAATCCCCACGCCGAGGTGTTCCTGCTCCGGAACGCCCCCCCCCCCTGTGCCGGAACGCCCACATGTGACGCGGGGCTTTACTACGTGATGCATCTCCCAGATGCGTCACGTTGTTAATACCCCGCAGCAAGGCGCTGGCTTTGCACCGCCACTGCGTCACTAAAGTGACGTAACGACGGCGCAAATGTGCCCTACGGAGCTTTTAAATCTACCCCTAAGTTCCTTTATTCAAGCCTTGCTGCTCGAAAGCCATAGCTACACAAGGTTAAGGTTAAGGTTTGTCAGACAAGACTGACTGGAATAAAGACCCAAGACCCAAATCCTCACAAGGACGTACTGGAAAATCTTTCAATAGGATATCCATTATCTGCATGATGGTGCGAACAGGATAAACATAATGGAAATGCGTCACCCATTTAGCGAAGACCTTCTGATGACATGTCTGTACTGGGAGCTGGTCGATGCCTGCACCACAGGGTTCTTCTGATGGTGAAAACATTGTTGGCTGCTCTGTCATTCAGAGATTGGATATATCATGCTCCAAATGAGGCAGGATATAGAAGGTGTTGGCATTTAGGCCATTACCACCAATATGGATATTAAATCTGAGATGTTTCTAGTGAAGAATGCATTGATGTCAATTTGTAACTGATATTGGTCCTCTGACTGTTGGGAAAGCAGGGAAATCTCCTTTTTTAGTTTTGTAAAGCACTGTGATTGAGAAATAAACTATGTATGCCTGTCTGCTACCTCTTTTCTGTTTACAGTAAATGCAGAGATTGTAATTGACTTGTAAGATTCTGTCACCTGAATGCTTACCAGCTGAACCGCAGATAGGGAATGGTTGAATTAAGGAATGGGAGGGCAGGATGCAGGCATGGTGTCAGGATTTCAGCAAATAAGCAAGTGAGGAAGGGGTCTCGGTTTCATTTCCACAGCTAAGAATCTGCACTGATGATGGACCATGCCGAGTAATGATGCGTAGTTGTACTGGCTCTCCACCCAGGGTTAGTTCATTAACCTGACATTTTATCCCAGACATTTCTTGTTTTCTGCCTTCCTAGATCCCCTTTTTAGGCCAAACTCTGTCCTTCTATTTCTAGACTTTGATCTTGTTGTTGAACTAGAAGTCCTGCCTAACTAATTACTACTTAATCGCCTATCAGTGTCTAGAGGTCCGTTTAGGGCTTATACCTGTAGACCATGACTTACCAATCCTTGTCACCTTTGCTATAAGTCCTAGGGATCGAAAAGGGAGTTAGAATAAACAGGCAATATTCAAACACATTTTACTTTTCCTGTAATAACCACAGACAGCGGGAAAGTTTTAAAGGTTTTATCTATGAAAGATTTTCTGAGTCAAAATGAAAGAGGCCACAATACCGTGACCATAAATGTTACAAGTAGGAATATAACCAGTAGGACATAAAGTTTGTAAGAAATCCCAGTAACACCTTTAAACATCGATACCTGGGAAGGGAGAGAAAGGGAAATAGCGCAAGAACATACTACATATATTATATTTACCCAGAATGGTGCAATGACTAATCCTCGCCACGGACAGGGGCAAATAAGGGCCAGGTTCCCGACTAATCAGGTGCCCACGGGACAAGACAGGTGCAGATCAGGACAGGTGACCTCCACTAAGTGCAACGCCACACCCCTCTCTCTCGGGAAAGCCAATTAATACCCCAACTGGGCAATCGATAATTTCCCACAACACCTCGATTCTTCTGACAGAGTGCTCCGCCAGCACCTCTGCTCTCAATCTACTATAGCATGCGTTGGGTCAGTGACAGGTCAGCTATTCGGACAAGTCAGACAATTTCTCTAACTAAACATTAGTTATACCATTTCTGGGGCAATATACCACCCCTAAATGTGGCAAATCTATGTGTTCCCCTTCAGCGATTGGCTGGAAAGACGAGGAGAGGTCATCACATCATAATAAGATGAGGCAATTTCAATATTGGTTTCAATTGATTCCGGTTACCGCCCATAATTTATTTTCCCATGCACTTTTTTTTTTCAAATTGTTTTTATTGAACAAAAGAAAACATAATTAACATTCAACACACATCGGGTGAGTTACCGTTCACAGGGGTCTTTTGTCGCATACAAGATACATTACAGTGATAATCACAGTCAGGATCAAGGGGAGTCTGGTACCTCCGACGTTGGCATAGTTGCAGGTGGTTCCCAGATATCACCCCTATATGTATTCCAGTACCTCCAGATCTTCCCCCACTTGCCCGGGCAACCCCTGGCAACATACACATTCTTTTCACACAACATGCACCAGTCCAGGTCCTCAGACCATTTGGTGAGCTCAGGGGCCCGAGACGCCCCCCACAATTGTGCTATGTTTCGTTTTGCCACCATACACGCCAGGGTTACCTACTGCCTCTGTGATGAATTCAGATCAGTCGGTTCCCACACATTCAATAAAAATCTCCGGGCCTCTGGACAAACTTCCCTTCCCAGCACTTCCGTCATCACCTCATGAATCTTTAACCAAGAGACACTAACATGTTCACAGTGCCACAATATATGGAGGAAGGTCCCCAACTCACTGCAACCTCTCTTACACTCACCACTCTCTCCCCGCCCCATCCTCACTAGTCGAGGTCCGGTAATGTACACACGATGCAGGATTTTTAACTGTACCAACCGGAGTCGCATCTGGATGGCCACCACCTTTGGGGAGGAAATGGCTTCAATCCAGTCTTCATCATCCATCTCCAGACTATCTTCCCCCCACTTCTCTCTCAGCCTCTGTAAAGGATAATCCATATGATTCACCAGCTTCCGATATATTAGGGAAACCGTTTTTTTGGGAAGGTGACCATCAAGTACCAGGTCTTCGAGAGGCGAAGCCTCGGGAGGTATCTCAGCCCTCGGGACTCGGGCCATGAGAGCATGTCTGACCTGGCGATAGCGAAAATATTCTCTATCACTCAGTTCGTACTTTGCCTTCAGCGACTCAAACGTGTACATCCCATCACCTTGCCAAACATCTTTTACCTGGGAGATACCTATCAAATCCCACTTATCAAATCCCTCTGCCTTCCACAGGCTCCCCAATTGCTCGGAGTTAAACAAAGGCGTTGCTAGGGTTAGTTTCCCTTCCATCCCAAAGATTTATTCACAATGTGCCAGATCTTTACTGCATGGGCAGTGGGTCCCGTTAATTGAAATCTCCCCACCCTTGCATATAACGCCCTGCCTATATCTCCACCCGGTGCCTGTCCACGATCCATAGTGTATCCCGGGTCCCCTGGGCTCCCATATACGATTTAGTTGATGGCCCCTGTTGGACTTGGCCCGCAGGGCAGGTTCACCCCTAGACTTTTTGCCTTATTTGTGACCCCGTGTCAGTGATTTTTGGGGTCTCTGCGCACTTTCCCCTGAGTCCCAGAGTGAAAGTGCGTGCGTGTAGTATGGCTGGCCTGCCCTCCCATAGGAATGCATGGGGAATGTGTGTGTCCCTGGTAGTTCCTGATGCGTGGGGAGTGCAGGCTCGAGTTTAGTATGTATAAACTCGTGAGAGTGAATGCTGCGAGATGGTGTCTGCGGCATGTGTGTGTCTAGTTGGGAAGTGCTACTTCTGGACATTGAGGTATGTGTGCAGTGAGGGTGCTGGAGCGTGATTGGCTGGAGCTGGCTGGCATGCCAGGCTCCAGGAAGTCTGGATGGGTCTGCCCGGTGGTGAGTGGGAGATTAGCATGAGTGATGTGTGGGAGGAGTGTACCTGTGTCCTGGATGGGCTGGGTTTTCCCCACACAATGCTGGCTCCGCCCCCCTGTGGTGTGTCTAATGACCCTAGCCTCCCCAGTGAATGAAATGGGTGGTTGGGCCATCAAGAGTGCTCCAGAACCAGCTGCGACTGGTTTTCCCCCCACCCTGCACCCTGAAACAAAGGATTTGTCAGTATAAGAAGGGGCTGTGTCCCCACTGAAAATGTTCTACTTTGGGATCCTGCCAGAGGGGGCTTTTGCTGCTGCTGGGGCCAGGAGGACCGCCACTTGGGGAGTCTCCCTGCCTGGAGACCCAGTGTGCTGGCTCTGGCCCAGCCTTGCCCCCCTGCCTGCCTCCAGCCCTGCTGGAGCCCTGTCCTGTCCTCCAGTGCTGGGGAGCACTGAGGACTTCTTGCCTGCAGCCTGAGAGCGCTGCTCTCTGCCCTTCAGCGCTGGGAGCGCTGAAATCGCCTGCCTAGCGCTTGGAGAGCGCTGGATTTTTGCCATAGCGCTGTGAGTGCTGTATTTTGTCCTGGAGGCGCTTGGGAGCGCCTGCCCTTCGTTGCTAGCGCTGCTAGCGCTTGGTGTGCACAGCCGGTGCCCACCCGGCATCTGATCGCCCCGTGTGGTGATTTGGCGGCGCGGGTGCCACCCCGCTCATTGCCGCTTTGTTTGCCCGTTTTTGTGTTGATCCACGAGGGAGCCCACTCCTCGGATCACCTGGGAAGCCGCCTGCCTGCCTAAAAGCGAGCCGCCGCGCTGCCCGCGGCGACACGGAAGTGATTGGGAGTCCGTCCAATCACAGCGCGGCCCAGGAAAGGCCGACCGGAAGTCCTGCCTTCTCCGCCGAGCCGGGAAGGGAGAAGCTGCCGGCCGGGTCCCCGAGGCTCCCCGAGTGGAGAGGAGAGCCCCGGGACGAGAGGAAAGGAGCCCCGCCGCGAGAGGATCCGCCCTGCAGCCTAGACAGCCGGTGAGTGTGGCCGTTCTGGAGGGAGGGGCGCCGGGACACATTGTCGGTGTCCGCCCCCCCCTGCCCCCTCAGCAGCACGACCTCGCGCCCTCGTATTCAGAGCCAGAGAGGCTCTTAGGGGGCATTTTTGGGCAATTCGAGTCCCCAAGAGGGGGACTCCAACCCGAGCCAGAGAGGCTCTTACTGCCATTTGTCTTCCTGAGTCCCCAGAGGGGGGACTCCTCCGAAGCGCCCCCACGTGTTCGAGGGTCCCCCGTGAGGGGCCCGACGCCCACATCAAAGTGAAGAGCCTGAGAGAGGCTCAGGGCGCCAGTTCTTGTTTGAGAGCCTGAGAGAGGCTCCGCAGTGCCACAGTGGTGGTTCTTTGAGCCCAGAGAGGCTCCAACGTTGCCCTAACTTTCCCTGCTCCAGTTGCCCAGCACTTTGTGGGCAACTGCCACGTTTAGGCCCTGACATTGGGACACCGGGACAGTCACAGGTGGTGACTTGTGAGTTTGGCGCAATTGTGATCGTTTATACACCTCTGAATGTTATTACATCATGTGTTTTACCCTTGCACCCCTATAGGTATTGTGACATGTAGGTGGTTGTTTTCTCCCTAGTACAGGTGGTGCTAGGGAGGTCCTGTTACCAGTGATTACTGGTTGTATGCTCTACTTTTATATTGTGTGCTATTACTGAAAGTATTGCTTCTAAAAGTGCTGATACCCTTGACAGTGGTCCAAGTGGTCCTGTCCTGTACAAATATCCCTTGTAAATTCCGCCCGTGCCTGTTGGCACAGTGTAACAAGATGTGTGTTTTATCTGATGTATATTTATTATAATACAAAGGCTATTTTTATATAACCTTGTGTGGAGTGTTTCTTTGTGGTGGGCCTTGGTTGTTGTTGCTGGGGTGCGTGCGCAAATACTTAACTTACATCGCCTCCAAGTTTAGCCTTGACTGCTCGCGCCACGTTACCTAGAGGGCGAGTGGGGGTTGTCTTGGCGTGTGACTCCCTTGCCCTGACGAGGAAGAGGAGAGTCCCTGCTTGTCGCTAGTGTTTCACTGCGCCAACTAGAGCCTCCCCCTTCCTACATTGGCGGCAAGCGGTGAGGATAAGGATTTGTGTTTGCGCTGTACCACAGTGGCAACTGGCCACTACAAAGCTCTGCATTTTAGATGACCACATTTTTGGGGATTATTGTGTTTTTTAGAATTTCATTGTTTCTTCTCCTGAGGTATCATTGTGCAATTGTGTCCAGTACATTTGTTCCCCTGCCCCGCGCCCAGAGTTTGGTACCTGTGTCACGTGTGGTCAGGTTGAGGAATCAGGGGTGGTAGAAACTGCCTTACCAGTCCGAGGGGGGGGTTGTGTGTGAATGAATGGTGTGTGGCACTAGGCAAGTGAGTGTGAGTTCTCTGAGAGAGGGAACTTGCTGAACCTTTGTGAATTGTGTACTCCTGTGTAAGCTCAGACCCCTAGGTTCCCTGTGTAATCTTTTCACTAGAACGTCCGCCAGAATGGAGCCTGCTTTTGATTTCTGTGATCTGTTTGGATACAGTATGGGAGAGTTGGTAAGGTTCTGTGGAGAGAGAGGCATAGGAGTGGATGAGTCAGATACTCAGTCTGAACTTAGGAGCAGCCTGATCCTATGGCAAAAGGGTCAGTGGGATCTTGCGCGCAGTGAGGAAAGGGCCCGGGATTCACACCAGGAGGGTGGTGGGTCTGTGAGGAGCCCTGAAGATTCAGAGGAGGAGGAAGAAGATGATAGCACAGGGACGCCAGCAGAGAGCGAGTACCCCCGAGATAGGGAGTCCCTTGCTGGGTCCCGTGTCAGATGTAGCCCCCCATCCCTTTCCCTGTCCCCAGAGGAGTGGGCGGATAGGAGAGAAGAGAGGGAGCACCAGCTGGCCATGGAGAAGCTCAGGTTAGAGCATGCCTGGGAGAGGGCGCAGCTGGGTGTGAATGAGCGGACTGCAGAGGCTGAGAGGGCCTTGGCCAGGGAGAAGATAGCCCTAGAGTGTAGGTTATCCCCTGACCGCAGTCAGAATTTTCTGGATTCCCCAGGGAGGGTGGAGTCCAGTGGTGGCAGCTTTTTAAGTGTTGGTGTTGACAGTCCCACTCCCCGTTCCCCGAGCATGGTTCCTGTTTCTCCAGAGGAGGAGAATAGGTTGAGGTTTAGGAACCTTAGAAAACCGTCTCATCAGTCTTGGGTAGACTTTGAGGAGGACTGTTGTGGAGCCATGTGTGATTGGGTACGGGAGCCCACGAAATGTGATTGGGACATGTTGTTCGATATGTTTCTCAGAGAGCAGTTGCTCAGTTGTTGTTCTCCAGGGTTGCGCACACACCTGTTGGGGTGTGGATTGTCTGAACCATGGGAGCTTGCAGTGGAAGCAGACCGCTGGGAGAGAGCCAGAGGTTCTGTAGAGTCATTGGTTAGCGAGTCCAACAGTAGTGGTACAGGGAGCTTCCAGCCCAGCGTGGTGGAAGAGGCTCAGTGTAGCCCAGCTAGGTCCCAGTATAGTGAGAAGGGTGAAGGGGCTGACTGCCTGGCTCAGTGGAGCAGGAGTCAGTGGGTGGCTGAGAGCTCCCAGAGGCCCGAAGCCCTGTCTCAGAACTTGGGTGGTTTCTTGAGGGAACACCAGGTTGGGGACCTAGGCTGTCCTGTTAGTACACTTGAGGAGGATCTCCTAGTGTCTAGGGAACCTGGAGCGTCTGTAACTAGAGCTCCAGGGGTTCCAGTGTCCGGCAGTGTCGCTCCAGTTGGGAGGGCACAGAAGTCCGAAGCGAGGAGTGATTGGGGGATGAGTTTCCCAGTGGATGCACCAGTGGACCAGAGACTAGCCAGTTGGGCTAGATCTTCTTGGGTGGACCCGGGTGGCGCCACTTCTGGTCTGGGGGATCTTTGCGCACTGTCAGGTGGACAGGAGGCGGGAGATCTGCGCCAGACAGACAGTCACACGACACATGGGTCATGTGTCAGCCTCAGGGGGATTGCGTGTGAGTCCCCAGAAGTCCTGGAGTGCCAGGCAATTATTCCACCAAAGGTTTTAGACCGGAGGTTGGGAGGCCAGGTTCAGGTTCGGCCTGACCTGAAGGGTAGGACAACTGTAACCAGTGTCCTGACCGGTTCTTCCAGAGGAACTTCTCCAGTTGGGAGAGGGCAGACCTCTGGAAGGGGGTGCAGAAGGTGGGAAAGCCCACCTCTGACCCCGGTGCAACCTGAGGGGTTAAACCCTAGGTTGGAATGGCGTTCTGGGTGTCCCCCTCGCACGGGGAGGAGGAACCCTAAAAGAAGAGGTAGGGGGAGGAGAGCCTTCCCTGAGACTCCTGGTCCGCCTGAGGTTGTAGACCAAAGGCTGGTGAACCAGTGGCAGTCTAGTCCTGTCTTGCAGACAGGGAGAGTGGAGAATGGACACTATGTGCCAGGGGTTACTACCCCCCGCTCTGCGAATTGGCAAGGATCGGTGGCACCTGGGTGGCCCAGGGCCTGGTCCTGGCCGCGGACAGCAGAGGAGTACCAGTGGGGTAGCCCAGTTGGTCCTTATAGTAGCTTTAGAAGGAACCCTAGGGGTTCACCGTGGCATAGAACAGGAGGGTGTCCCGGCAGTGGTGGGCCTGCGTCCGTGTTCTATCGCCCCAAGCAGGGAAGTCCATCACGGTGGTGATTGTTCTCCCCTGCGTTTTGGCTGGAAGGGGGTTGTGTTGGACTTGGCCCGCAGGGCAGGTTCACCCCTAGACTTTTTGCCTTATTTGTGACCCCGTGTCAGTGATTTTTGGGGTCTCTGCGCACTTTCCCCTGAGCCCCAGAGTGAAAGTGCGTGCGTGTAGTATGGCTGGCCTGCCCTCCCATAGGAATGCATGGGGAATGTGTGTGTCTCTGGTAGTTCCTGATGCGTGGGGAGTGCAGGCTCGAGTTTAGTATGTATAAACTCGTGAGAGTGAATGCTGCGAGATGGTGTCTGCGGCATGTGTGTGTCTAGTTGGGAAGTGCTACTTCTGGACATTGAGGTATGTGTGCAGTGAGGGTGCTGGAGCGTGATTGGCTGGAGCTGGCTGGCATGCCAGGCTCCAGGAAGTCTGGATGGGTCTGCCCGGTGGTGAGTGGGAGATTAGCATGAGTGATGTGTGGGAGGAGTGTATCTGTGTCCTGGATGGGCTGGGTTTTCCCCACACAATGCTGGCTCCGCCCCCCTGTGGTGTGTCTAATGACCCTAGCCTCCCCAGTGAATGAAATGGGTGGTTGGGCCATCAAGAGTGCTCCAGAACCAGCTGCGACTGGTTTTCCCCCCACCCTGCACCCTGAAACAAAGGATTTGTCAGTATAAGAAGGGGCTGTGTCCCCACTGAAAATGTTCTACTTTGGGATCCTGCCAGAGGGGGCTTTTGCTGCTGCTGGGGCCAGGAGGACCGCCACTTGGGGAGTCTCCCTGCCTGGAGACCCAGTGTGCTGGCTCTGGCCCAGCCTTGCCCCCCTGCCTGCCTCCAGCCCTGCTGGAGCCCTGTCCTGTCCTCCAGTGCTGGGGAGCACTGAGGACTTCTTGCCTGCAGCCTGAGAGCGCTGCTCTCTGCCCTTCAGCGCTGGGAGCGCTGAAATCGCCTGCCTAGCGCTTGGAGAGCGCTGGATTTTTGCCATAGCGCTGTGAGCGCTGTATTTTGTCCTGGAGGCGCTTGGGAGCGCCTGCCCTTCGTTTCTAGCGCTGTTAGGGCTTGGTGTGCACAGCCGGTGCCCACCCGGCATCTGATCGCCCCGTGTGGTGATTTGGCAGCGCGGGTGCCACCCCGCTCATTGCCGCTTTGTTTGCCCGTTTTTGTGTTGATCCACGAGGGAGCCCACTCCTCGGATCACCTGGGAAGCCGCCTGCCTGCCTAAAAGCGAGCCGCCGCGCTGCCCGCGGCGACCCGGAAGTGATTGGGAGTCCGTCCAATCACAGCGCGGCCCAGGAAAGGCCGACCGGAAGTCCCGCCTTCTCCGCCGAGCCGGGAAGGGAGAAGCTGCCGGCCGGGTCCACGAGGCTCCCCGAGTGGAGAGGAGAGCCCCGGAACGAGAGGAAAGGAGCCCCGCCGCGAGAGGATCCGCCCTGCAGCCTAGACAGCCGGTGAGTGTGGCCGTTCTGGAGGGAGGGGCGCCGGGACACATTGTCGGTGTCCGCCCCCCCCCTGCCCCCTCAGCAGCGCGACCTCGCGCCCTCGTGTTCAGAGCCAGAGAGGCTCTTAGGGGGCATTTTTGGGCAATTCGAGTCCCCAAGAGGGGGACTCCAACCCGAGCCAGAGAGGCTCTTACTGCCATTTGTCTTCCTGAGTCCCCAGAGGGGGGACTCCTCCGAAGCGCCCCCACGTGTTCGAGGGTCCCCCGTGAGGGGCCCGACGCCCACATCAAAGTGAAGAGCCTGAGAGAGGCTCAGGGCGCCAGTTCTTGTTTGAGAGCCTGAGAGAGGCTCCGCAGTGCCACAGTGGTGGTTCTTTGAGCACAGAGAGGCTCCAACGTTGCCCTAACTTTCCCTGCTCCAGTTGCCCAGCACTTTGTGGGCAACTGCCACGTTTAGGCCCTGACATTGGGACACCGGGACAGTCACAGGTGGTGACTTGTGAGTTTGGCGCAATTGTGATCGTTTATACACCTCTGAATGTTATTACATCATGTGTTTTACCCTTGCACCCCTATAGGTATTGTGACATGTAGGTGGTTGTTTTCTCCCTAGTACAGGTGGTGCTAGGGAGGTCCTGTTACCAGTGATTACTGGTTGTATGCTCTACTTTTATATTGTGTGCTATTACTGAAAGTATTGCTTCTAAAAGTGCTGATACCCTTGACAGTGGTCCAAGTGGTCCTGTCCTGTACAAATATCCCTTGTAAATTCCGCCCGTGCCTGTTGGCACAGTGTAACAAGATGTGTGTTTTATCTGATGTATATTTATTATAATACAAAGGCTATTTTTATATAACCTTGTGTGGAGTGTTTCTTTGTGGTGGGCCTTGGTTGTTGTTGCTGGGGTGCGTGCGCAAATACTTAACTTACATCGCCTCCAAGTTTAGCCTTGACTGCTCGCGCCACGTTACCTAGAGGGCGAGTGGGGGTTGTCTTGGCGTGTGACTCCCTTGCCCTGACGAGGAAGAGGAGAGTCCCTGCTTGTCGCTAGTGTTTCACTGCGCCAACTAGAGCCTCCCCCTTCCTACAGCCGCTAGCTGGGAGGCCCAATAGTATTTTTTCAGGTCAGGGACTCCAATGCCCCGTCATACCAGGGAAGCGTCAGCTTCAAAAAGGATATCCTAGGCAGAAGATCCCTCTGCAACCCTTCTATCTCTTTAAAGTAGGACACAGGAACCGGATCCATCGCATTCTGTAGTGCATGGAGGAACCTAGGCAGGGACATCATTTTAAACAATGTCGCCCTCCCAATCAACGAGAGTGGGAGAGCCTTCCAACGTGTCACGTCCCTCTTGAGTCGGCTCAGAGGGGAACCCAAATTACGTGCGTACCTAAGCTTTGGATCAAATGTTATAAAAATACCTAAGTAAGTGAAGCCCACAGTCTCAATCTGGAGAGGACATGATTGCGGGGTCACTGGCGGTTTCCCAGACAACACAAATAATACAGATTTTGACCAATTGATCGCAAATCCGGAGTACCTACTGAAGATTGCCAAGACGTCTAAAAAACAAATCAGAGAGGTTCTGGGCTTGGTAAGATACAACAGAATATCATCTGCGTATAGAAAGATCTTGTCCTCCCATTCCGGTGTCCAACGCAGCCCACGTATTGTTAGATCCCATCAAACCCATGCAGTCAGGGGATCCAGCACAAGCGCAAAGAGCCACGGAGACAAGGGGCACCCCTGTCTCGTGCCCCTCTCGAGTGGGAAGTCAGTCGACTTATAGTTTTTAACCGTCACTCTTGCTAAGGGTGCGGCATAAAGCAGTCTCACCCTGCCAATAAATCCTTCCCATAAACCCCAGCTTCGCCAGCACCGCAAAAAAGATATTACCACTCGACTCTGTCAAACGCCATAGTGGCATCGAGAGACACCAGGACTGCAGGCTCCTGCAAGGTCGACGAGCAACCAAGGACCCCGTGTAACCAACGCAGGTTGAGGGCGGTGTTACGGCGCAGCATAAATCCTGATTGCTCAGGGTGTATCAGGGTAGAGACAACTTTCACTAGCCTGGTGGCAAGCAATTTGGCAAGTACTTTAGGATCAGCGTTGAGCAGTGAAATGGGCCTGTAGGAGGAGCACTGCGTCCTGGGTATCCCCGGCTTGTGAATTACAACGATATTTGCCACACGTTGATCATAGGGCAAATGTCCACCTTCCCTGCACTCCAGAAACATAACGCGTAGACGGGGCGCCAGCTTTTGAGCTTGTAATTTATACAGCTCGATTGGAATCCCGTTGGGGCCAGTGGCTTCCCCGACTTCGTACCTCTTATTGCCTGCGCAATTTTCTCATCTGTGAAAGGGGAGTCTAAATACTTCTTGTCTTCATTGGACAGAGTCGGCATACCTATATCCTTAATCATGGCGCTATTCTCTTCCTCGGTGTAAGAAGCCGCCAAGGTATATACCTCCCTGTAGTATGAGGCAAACCCCTCCGCCACCTCCTGTGGATCAGTGATGGAAGAAGAGTCCTTCGCTACCAATTCCGGCACTAGTCTGGAGGCCCGCTCCCCTCGCTCAAGCCATGCAATTAACTTCCGTGCCTTATCACCATGTTCGTAGACTCTGCTCTGTATGGTATTGTATTGGGCAACCGCTTTCTCCCGATCTAGGCCCCTATACTCATCTTGGCGTAGTTTCAAAAGATGTAGAGCTTCCTGGTCTGGTGATTTTGACACTTTTCTCTCTAAGGCCAACACCTCGGTCTCCACTCTAACAATTTCTGCCTGATGTTTCCTCCTATTTCTGGCTACAAGGGACAAGACCTCACCCCTAATAACCGTTTTATAGGCTTCCCAGAGTATCTCCGCAGAGTCAACACTGCCCTCATTTTCAGTGAAATACTGATCTGAAAAACGGACATCCTCTTTCTTAGTGCCTGGGTCTTTAAGATACCACGCATTAATGGGGGCGATTCTACCCGCTGCCAAGCTCCCACTATCTAATCGCAACCACAAGGGGGGATGATCTGATATACCTCTGCCCATATACCTCATCTCCCGGATAGTCACCGCTTCCGCCGCCGGTATCAGAATATAATCCAAACTTGACATACTACCTTGAGCAGCGGAGACATGAGTAAACTGCGTCTGTGTGGGGTTACGGATCCTCCAGCTATCCACCAAACCCAACATTTCCAAGAAGTCTGGGAGCCACCGCTGGCATTGCCTAAGAACCGGCTTTGGGTGCCTATCAAGCTCGCCATCTAACACTGCATTGAAATCTACCCCCATGACCAGATCGCCCAGGGGCAGCGTAAGAAAGACAGCACCCAGATCACAAAAGGTATCAGATTGCAGGCCAGGCGGGACATAAGCTGATAGGAAAGTCACTGTTTTATCCTTCAGCTGCCCGGAAACACCCACATATCTACCTCTCTGATCTGACCATGTTGACCGGAGCGCAAAGGGAAAGGAGTTTTTGAGCAATATACCAACACCCCTCGAACCAGTGGTGAAGCCTACGTGCGCCACTAATTTATAACCCCCTTTGTGCAATGCCATACACTTATTACCAATCAAATGAGTTTCTTGCAATAAAACCACATCCGGGGAGTGTCTCCGTATAAATTGGTTCACCATCCCCCGTTTTATCATGTCCCCCAACCCGTTCACATTCCAGCTCAGTACCTTTATCCCCGATCCTTTCCCATTTCGCGACATTTAACCAATTCCCATGACTGCATACACCCAACGTGAACATAGACTCTTACCCGACAATACCACAGAACTGAAACAGCAAACAAAAACAATCCCCCCCAACAACCCTCTCCACCCTGCATCCCTGCATAAGGCCGATGCCCCACCCCAACTCGCAGTGTGCCTGTCGCCCCCCCCACAAGTCTAAGGTAACTAAAAGTAGTAACGAGGAGGAACCCGATGCCCAGCCCCTTCCCCCCCTCCACATTTCCTTCCCCAAATCGTACACAATTGCGGTGACCCCCTATACGCAACATCAGTCCGCTACCCAACTCCACAGCAGAAGCACCTTTCCACCGACATCCTTCTCCTTCCTGTCCAGCCTCCTCCTCAGCCGCACAGTGTCGCTCCTCGGAGTGTTCTGACATTCTGCTGTCCACCCAGTCCGACGCTACCTCCGGATTATCGAAGAACCAGGCCTTCCCTTCCATTTCCACCCTAAGTTTAGCCGGAAATAGCATCGAGTAGCGCAGTTCCATGTCCCTTAATTTCTTCTTCACAGGAAGAAAGCTTTGTCTCCGTTTCTGCACGGCCTGAGTGAAGTCCGGAAAGAAGGAGAGTGTAGTGTTTTCATAGCGCAGCGGGCCCGAGGAGCGTGAAGCTTGCAAAATCACATCCCTATCCCGGAAGTTCAACACCCTAGTAATCATCGGATGGGGTGGCGCTCCTGGTTTAGGCCTACCACCTGGCACCCTGTGTGCTTGTTCAATTGTGAAAAAGTTACTGAGGCCCTTTGGCTTCAGGTGATTAAGCACAACGTCTTCCACAAATAGATCGGGTGCTTGGCCTTCCGCATTTTCCGGTACACCAAGGATGCGCACGTTGTTGCGCCGATTTCGCCCTTCGTAATCATCCAGCTTTAGGTGGGTGTCTTCCCGTGCCGCCTGTAGAGCTCAAACTTCTCGCTGTAACTCCGCCATATCATCCACCAGGCTGGAAGTTTTTAAGTCAAGGGACTTGACCTTCTCACTCGTTTTTGCATGATCTGCCCGCAACAGGTTGACTTCCATCTTAACAGTGTCCAGTTTAGTGTCCAACGCATCCATTTTCCCAACCATAGCGGTCTGAACACTATTTATCGCAGCCATGACATCCGTCAGTGTTGGTTCTGCCGCTTCACTCGATGGGTCTCCTCCGTGTGTCAGGGTCTTCCTTTGTTCCATGGGCGAACCTTTAGGCTGGGTATAGCGATTTATTTTGTGAGTTTGCGCGTTCATCAGCCCTCTCCCAGTCCTGGATGGGACCTTCTCGGTTTCAGGCTTCGACGCCATCTGGGCCTTCACACTTCCCACCGGGGACGATCAAAATAGAACACTCGGCGCCCCACGGGCCCGTGCCAGATGATCGCGGTCTTTGACGTCTGGCCGCCAGTTAACACCACAAAGGCACTGCCCAAGACCCTCGATCTCAGCTCTATATGTAGTTGCAACACAGTCTCCTAAGTGCACTGTATCTTTGAATGAGTTTCGATTATGGAGTCGGACCGCAACTTCCGGTTACGCGACCCGCTGTTGTTCAATTTGTGCCCGGGTCTCTGGCGCACTTTGGTCCCCGGATGAAGTGGGATGGAGGCCTTAAAACTCCAGACGATGTTCCGAAGGGTAGGGATGCTCGATTCAGGATAGGCTTGATGGAGGGACGAGGTCTCCGGAGCCGAGCTCTCACCCGGCCATCTTGGTCACGCGCTTGGCTCCTCCCTTCCCATGCACTTTTATTCCACCCAGCAATATTGGTACACATTTTAATACATTGTATATTGTAGCTTCCGCTCTAGAGGTCAGATGAGCAGGTTCCCAGGACCATCGTGGGTAAGAAGAGTGTTGGCTCTTGTTCAATGCCAATGCTTCAGCAATTTCGGAGTTAGAGTGAGCACGCGCAGCTTTGTTCAAAATGGAGTTGGTCTCAATATTCAGGTCCAAGTACGAGCTAGTAGCAAAGTCAAAAAGAAACATATTAGAATACAAAAATAAATTAATGCACTGTATACCACTTATCTCTACTCTAAACCCATTACTTTATTTTAACCTTTGATTTAATAGTTAAGCAGAATAAACAAGTGCAGTATAAGCAGCAACATAAGCGTTAATATGTGAGATTTAAAGCAGCCTTTTCTGGCACTAGTGCGCAGAAGCAAGAAATTCCCACCAAAGGCAAAAGTACGTCACACCACGTAGATGTAGCGAATGCATGCGCAATAAAGTTCCAGCATTTCGGTGGCCATTTTTAGACACTCTAGTTACTGTTAGTAAAAGCACTTAGGCGAGCTTCCCCTAGATACTAGAAATGTCATCTAATGCAAATATTAGTTAACAAAACATGTTGGTTAATATATTACATATTATTTAAAGAGGGCTGAATACAAGCAAGTTTCGTTATATGTGAAACCTTGCTCCATCAGTGGATCAGAATTGCTTTTGTGGTCGATGCCTGGTTTCATCACAGTTGAATCTGGCCTTGTTCAGGTTAAGATAATCACCCAAAAGTGAATGGTTTTAGGTTATACAATGCTATGTTTTGTATTCCATGTTTGTTAACTATCTGGTACTCCTCATCTGTATCCAGAAATCTATCGACCTCCTACCAGAAAGTCAGTCAAACGATGAGTCCAGTAACCAAAGGCAGTGAAGACTGGGTCTTCCCTATCGTACATCACCAAATTAAGCATCACAATGTTTTATATTCCCTACGCTGCATTCCCAGTTGATTCCTCTGGAACATTTTGGAGGTTGGAAGTAGTCGCAGTACATTCTCGGTTGGGAATATTTAGTGTAGATTAAAGACCTGTTTTAGGACTATATCTTCTATTCCAGTGTGCACTAGTAGTTGATGTGCATTTATTTGTTTATTTACTTACTTATTTACTATTGAATGCATGTGTATCTTCAATAACAGGAGCAACAAAGAACTTCACGCAAACAAGGCATTAATGGCCACATGCATCATTGCACCCGTTTGCGATTCCTAAATTGCGAAAATTAAGGAATCGCAATTTAGAAATCGCAAACGGCAATGCATGAATAATTCGCAAATATGTTTGCGATTTCTTAATTTTCCGTAATTGCGATTCACATTTTGCGAATCGCAATTAAGGAAAACCTTCCCATTGATTCCGATGGGCCAAAAGACCCATAGGAATCAATGGGATGGCATCAACATTTTGCGATTTTCATTTTGCAAATCGCAATTTGTTAATGCATTTCAAGGGTGCTGAGGGGGGTCCAAAGCCCCCCCCTCTGCACCCTTGAAACGTTTTTTTAAGTGCAAGTTTCACACACACATGTCCAAAGGACGTGTGTGTGTAACATGACACTTTCAAAAATGCTTTTTTGAGCATTTTTGAAAGATTTCGCAAATTAACACAAGGTTCAACCTCGTGTTAATTTGCTCCCCCTATTTGCGAATTCACATTTTTTTAAACATTCATGCATTGCATTTAAGGAATCGCAAAAATGTGATTCTTTAAATGCAATCACATTTTTAGATATCATAAAAAATCACGATTTCTAAAAAAATTGTTTAATGCATCCAAAAAAGTGATTTTGGAATCGCAAACGGCCGAATTTTGCGATTCGCACCGTTTGCGACTCCAAAATCGCTTGATGCATGTGGCTGTAAAATTCAACATTCTAAGTGAAAACATAGGGTAGGGTACAAGCCTGATTATCGCGCTGGGGTACATGGAGCTACGGTGATAGGTTTTTCTGAACTGTAGGTCGAATAGTAGAGAAAGACAATTCAGTAAACTCTTCTATATGATTGTTTCCTGTCAGTTGGTCTGGCAGTTGCTGACCGTTTGAGCTGTCAGTATTCATTACATTTGCATTGACTGCTGGTTTGGGCTGAAGGTAAGGGTATGATGTTTGGAACATTCTCATTTTGATTACGTGCTGGATTCTGTTATGTGGTTAGATCATCTCACTATTTAGGTGTGTCTGTCAATATTTGACATGGACCGCACTTTCCTCCAAATTAAAGGTTTGAGAAATGGTGATGCCAAGCTCTCTTAATAAGGCTGCTCCCAGATAATTGCATAGATTTTCGAGCCAAAGTATGCATGGAAAAGCGTTTGAGATTTTGAAATGCCAAATGTATTTTTTTAAGTATTGCTCCCGGATGGAAGTATGTGATGATGTACAATTCTATGTCATAATCTTGCTGCTGGAACATAAACTGCATTGTTTAAATGAATATTTTAACCAATGTTTTTGGCAAAAAAATATCATAATCACTTAAATAGCATAAACATGTGTAATACCACAGGAAAAGTAACAAAAGCAGTAACAATCTAAATGATAAAAATTAAGTTTACATAGAATTTGGATATGCAATGATATGTTTAGAATTATGTAGAAGTTCGTCCATAAATTTACATTTTACATACACATTTAATTTGGGTATTCCTTCATGAACAGAGGACGTGCTTTAGAACAAATGATGACTCCCTGTTTTAAAGAAAGATTTATTAAAGGTGTACAAGAGTGGTACAGAAAAACACATAAAGGTATACAATTGTGTAAAGTTTCTACTGCTACCTTCCAAAAACAGTGCTGCCTGGAGTCAAGAAATCCCATTCACTAAGGCTCTTGATCAATCAATAATATATATAACCATCATTTTTAAGGATATATAAAAAGAAGTATAAAATCATATAGGAGCCATTTTTTTCACAACAAACTTGTCAATTCAAATTCTGTGCTCTCTGATTGAATCTGATTCATTAAGAGCTGGTCTTGGTGCATCTTAGAGTGAATACCATTAGTAAGGGCTTTATTACACGCCATTGCTTAAGGCCACTACCAATGTATAAGGATGTTTGTAAAACAGGACAATAATATTATCTGGCTGTAATTTCTCGATTTACCAAGTCTGTCCCATGGAGAGCAAGAGCCCAAAAAAAACACGTTGAGTAAGCTGAGGAGCCTCACAGTCCATCATCTGGTTTTTCCAGCTACAACCAGGGAAATAAACGTGTTTGCAAAACTAGTGACCCGCACCCTGTGTGAGGAGCAATTTTTCAATGGTACTAAAAAAAATATTCATTCGATATGTCTTGAATGTTAACACATCTCAGGACATGGCACGCCACACAGCTCAACGCTGCATAGAGGAAGATGCAGGAGGGAGAAGGAGCCTCAACATTAATTGCTCCAGACCATACTAGCCAGTATGGAGATAGTACTTATCAGTAAGAGGCAGACACCCTTTAGCAAGACTGACATCACTTCTATGAGCCCAGTGCACTCTTTTGCATGGATTGGAGAATATTTTTTGGGGTAGGACAGTCAAGAACCCTAGCCAGGGACTAGTACTTGATTGCATAAGAAGACGTGTACAAAAGGAAGTAGTTTGTTTTCTTCATGGATGCATGTTTAGATGTCCCTTTTTCATGTTTTAGTCCAATCTTCAACATTTTTTTTAAAAAGTGTACAAAACAGTGTAAAGAAAAACGATGTTCTTGTTAGAGCTATTAGAGTTGTTAGAGCAATTAAATGATGGTGAGAGAATGTATGTTCTTTGTCATGTCTGTCTATTAATTTTTTATATATACTTATAGTCCACCACAGCAAGCTACAGTGACCATTAAATCCCTACTCTGCTATTGTAGGTCCAAGTTGAAGAGATTGGGGACTCTAATGGCTACAGAAGCCTGTTACAGCAGACCATAAAGGTACAATAATAACCTGTTCTTTGATAACAAAATGTCCTTCTGTATCCTTATAGCCCGTGTAGTAGCTTATGATGGCAATTAAAGGCCCACTCCAGAGTAAAGGCCCAAACCTAATGTGAGCACTTATAACAAAGGAGTGGGCCTTTAACAACCACTGTAGGCCTTTGGTCATGCACAGTGTGGTGTTGGACACAGGGTCTGGCCTGGAATGTCATCAGATCCTGCTCTAATACCAGTAGGTGGCAAACAACCTATGCCACATGGCCAAAGGCTTTATGTGGTGGAGGGTTTCCCACAGTGTTTGCCTCTTTCCAGGCCTTGCACCCAACTCCATTTGGTAATGTGAAGCATGGTGTTGGGCACAGCAGGCCAGACCCTCTGTACAATCCTTGTGTGGGACCAACCCCCACTGCGCATGGCTGCAGCCAACACCCGATGGGTAAGCGGCGCCCTGATCAAAAGGGTGAGTTATTCTTGAAGGCTGCTTTTCCTTCAAATATTAGGTAATATTGCTGAAGGTAAATTGCTGAATGTTGAACTTTGCTAAAAACTTCCTGAGATTATAACCTACATGCCCGCATGTTTTTAAGCCCCACACCCGATCTTCGCTTTTGTGCCCCGGTATTCTGAAGGTGTGGAAAGCACAATATTTTAACCAGTATCAACACTGATTTTATGAGTGTATTGTTGTACTTTCCCTGCTGACCCCGGTCCGTCGCGGCTTTTGCCGATTGTTGCGGAGGGTCGCTTGCAGGCATACTCACTTCCCGTTGTACTCACGGAAGTAGAGGTCAGCGTGCTAGTGCTCCGGCTCCCTTTCCCTATTTAATTCCAAGGGAGGCGCGGACGCGCGCAGCGGCGCCCTGATCAAAAGGGTGAGTTATTCTTGAAGGCTGCTTTTCCTTCAAATATTAGGTAAATTGCTGAACGTTGAACTTTGCTAAAAACTTCCTGAGATTATAACCTACATGCCCGCATGTTTTTAAGCCCCACACCCGATCTTCGCTTTTGTGCCCCGTTATTCTGAAGGTGTGGAAAGCACATTATTTTAACCAGTATCAACACTGATTTTATGAGTGTATTGTTGTACTTTCCCTGCTGACCCCGGTCCGCCGCGGCTTTTGCCGATTGTTGCGGAGGGTCGCTTGCAGGCATACTCACTTCCGGTTGTACTCACGGAAGTAGAGGTCAGCGTGCTAGTGCTCCGGCTCCCTTTCCCTATTTGATTCCAAGGAAGGCGCGGACGCGCGCAGCGGCGCGCCGGCGGCGCGCCAAAGGCAAGCCCGTCTGCGCCCGTCCGCGCCTGACCGCTGCCAGCTGCCCGGTCACTATCTTCCACCCAGAGCCGGACCTAGCACTTTCCCTGGCTTGAAAAATGACTTTCTGCACTCCGACCTCCATCAGGTATTCACGACAAGATCTGGTGGCTCTTAATCGCCCTCCCCTAGCGCCATCAGACATTTTAAAAACCGATCTTTTAAAAGCTCCCAAAGACTGTATTAAGTCGGCTTGTGGCCAAACTAAACTCTGCTCTATACTAGGAAAATACACCGCTATATACTTGAATGCCAGATCTGTCCCAAAACATGCTATGGAAATATGGAAACTCCTCAACTATGAAGAACCAGAACTGTGTTTTATTACGGAAACATGGCTGCATGAACATGCAACCCCTGATCTCCATATCGCCTTTTCCCCACAATACTCCATAATAAGACGAGACAGAATAGGAGGAAAAGGTGGGGGTGTACTTATAGCTGCCACAAAGAACATAAATGTTCAAATCATAGACAGCTTAGAAGTAAGAGATACAGAAATTCTAATTTTTAAAATTAACGAGCTAGAAAAGGAAGACATCTGGAAAGGGGCTTTATTATATCGCCCTCCTGGAAACAAAGGAGATTTCGCTAACACCCTACTAGAAATTATCGCCCCTCATGTACTGACATCAGATAATTTCCTATTATTAGGCGATTTTAACTACCATGTGGACGATCAGTCCGAATCGGACACAGAAAAACTGATTTCCACAATGAACACCCTAAACCTGATACAAATGGTCACTGGCCCCACTCACCTAGCAGGTCATACTCTCGATCTTCTATTTACAAATTCGCTTAATGTCTCACTAAAGACTCCCACCCCATTATTATGGCCCGACCACTTTCTGGTGAAATTCTCTATAAGTGGCCATAGAGCTAAAACTATAATAAACAAAAAGCAAAAAGCATGTAGGAACATGAAAAATATTACTCAGGTTTCTTTTTCAGAAAATTTTAAAATAGATCTCATTAAACTTAAGGAAAATGTACACCTTGGAGCTATACATCTGGAGTCTGCCATACATAAAACACTAGATAAAATAGCCCCCTTACGAAAGGTACACTGTAGGGAAAAAACCTCACCATGGTTTACCGACCAATTAAAACATCTTAAAACTCAAACAAGAAATGCTGAAAAAACCTGGTGTAAAACAAAAAACCCCAATGATCGCAAAATTTACCAAACCCTACATACCGAATACATGAGAAAAATCAAAGCGGCAAAAAAAAACCATTTAGCTGAACGCATAAGTAAAGCTAAAAACTCGTCCAAAGAGCTCCATCACATACTAAAAGAACTTACGTCCGTTAAAAGTTCACAAGAGGCCCCTAAAACCCAAGAGTGGGCGGAAGACCTTTCAATGTTCTTAGATGACAAAATCACAAAAATATGTCAACCATTCAATATAGAAAATACCTCTCTCCAACATCTTGATAAAGAGCTACACATGAACCAAGTTGTCTCTTCCTCTAATTGGTCCACTTTTGAATTGTTAAATGATGAAAAAATCCTACGTCTAGGACATAAAATTAAATCCAGATCTCCTTGCGACCATCTAACATCCAAACTATTTACAACCGTTGCTCCAGTGTTGGCCCATCCCCTCTCTTGCCTTCTAAACGCATCCCTGATAGAAGCGGAATTCCCTCAAATCTGGAAAGCGGCTAGAGTAAAACCACTACTAAAAAAGCCTGGTGCGGATGCAAACACCTTTTCAAACTATCGCCCCATTTCCTTGCTACCCTTTTCAGGGAAAGTGCTGGAGGCATTCGTAAATGAGCAGCTGATAAGCTATCTCGAGAGGAACAATCTACTCGACACCTCACAGTCAGGTTTCCGTGCTGCACATAGCACGGAGACAGCCCTGATTGAGGTGACCGACAACATCAGAGGTGCCCTCGACAAACGCCAGTCATGCATTCTGGTACTTTTAGACCTATCGGCTGCCTTTGACACCATCTCCCATCATATCTTAGTCAGACGACTGTGGGAGTATGGTGTCAAAGGGCAGGTTTTAAGGTGGTTCATCAGCTATTTGTCCAATCGAACTACCACACTACAAACTGATGAAACTTTGGCCAGTACACGGCCAGTTACTAGGGGTGTGCCACAAGGCTCAATCCTCAGTCCTTCGCTTTTTAATGTTTATATGGCCCCTCTGGCCAATCTCATTAGGGCACATGGAATTGACGTGTTATCATATGCGGATGACACGCAAATACTTGTTACCCTTGGCCATGATATCAATGATACAAAAAAACTTTTAAAAAGTGCTTGATCGAGGTTAAAAACTGGATGAGTCTGAACCACCTACAACTAAATGGTGCAAAATCTGAAATAATGACTTTTAGTCAAGCTAGCGCACATTGGACTCAGGACTGGTGGCCCCCGGAAATGGGGGAATGTCCGGTCCCAAAAGAATCCGTCCGCATTCTCGGAATCCACATGGATAATAAACTATCCATGAAGGACCATGTGAACCACACTGTTGGGACCTGTTTTGGAATCATGCGAAGCCTCCGCAGAGCCTTCAAATGGATACCAAAAGAAGCTCGCAAAGTTCTAGTTCAGGGCCTCATAATAAATAGGTTAGATTACTGCAACTCCATCCTGCTGACCATAAATGAGTGCCATATAAAGAGGCTACAAGTTGTTCAAAACACTGCTGCTCGTCTGATTTTGGGACTCCCAAAACGATCTCCTTCCTCTCCAAGCCTAACAAATCTACACTGGCTCCCCATAAAAAAAAGAGTCATTTTTAAAACCATGTGTCTAGTTCATAAACATATGCATGGCACTGGACCCAAATACTGGAACCAAAAATTGACCTGGTACCAGCCCGGACGAGAACTGAGATCCAGCTCCAAGTTCCTACTTACGCCATCTGGAATACAAACAGTCATAAATGGGGGACGTGCTTTTTCCCATATGGCACCCCTCCTATGGAACAAACTTCCTCTGAACATCCGTGCAACTATCGAGCACATGAGGTTCCGAAAATTGCTGAAAACATGGCTTTTCAGCTAGGTCTTGCCTTTCATAGGATCTCTCCTCTCTTTCTCTGGGACTGTCCGCATGCGCCATGAGACTCCCTCACGGGATGTGATATGTTCAGCGCAATACAAATTTCCAGACTAGACTAGACATCTGTGATCCGTTCTAAGAATGTAACTCCCGTTTGCGAGTTGCATAAAGAAGGGCTCTATCTGAGTTGCAGGTGTGACTAGCTGGTGGCATGAAAGGTTGTTTGAATTTCCATCACATGCTCCGTGTAAATTAATACCCTGACACAAAAGTATACCGCTTAGTGAATGTTTACAGTTGTCACCACTAAGAAATACATTTTTGTCGCTGTCACTATAGCAAGAATGAGTGTATGGTAATTTCCATTCGGATTTTACATATCCTTTACCCAATTGTTCATACTGGCCAGCAGGTATGTACTCAAGGCACTTTTTAAATCGGAAAGTTGTTATCGGAATTGTGATAGTTCCGTGTATTATCCATTCAATGACAGGACTCTCTGACATTGTCAATGGTAATCTCTCGAGTTTTTCGATGCTCAGGATTGTATAGTCTGCTCCTTTCTGTGCCAAACTGATCTGTTTATCAGTAAGGTTAAAACTGGAAAATAATGACGTTGTGTTGATTAAACGCCAAGGCACATAGCCTGAACGAAGATTTTGCAGTGTCCAGCCTAATTCTATAATAGAGCGTAATTGAGACTGGCCATGTTGTAACATTAGCAAATCTCTGTCTATCACATCAAAGGCAGAGGATACAATATTGTCCAACGAATATATTCTGGAAGACAGAGTCATTAACCCATTGTCTACCACAGAAAGTGATTTCTCCAAATTAATACAATCAATTTCTCGTATTTTTTCAGCAGTTTCAATTTGCTTTACTTTCCAAGCCTCGTTGTAAGCAGCATAGATACTGGTTGCTATGAAACGCTTTTGACGCTGTTTGCGTGGTCCAAGAATGAAGTCGCGCAAATCAGCACCATCATTTAATAAAGACAAGTGTTGCTTAATTTCAGCCAGTGTGGACGAAGTTAGCCATTCAAGGCAGAGCTTCCCTACACTGTATGTTGTTATAATCCCTGGATGTTGTCTCTGGGAGTATCTTGAGTCTAATCTGGTCATTTTTAAACCCTGTGTTTTATTCAGGAATCTATCTTGACAGCTATTTGTGTCTGTAGGCCAGATTAACCACTTTTTCCAATCAGGATGTGTTCTGTTGAAATGTAAAATTTGTGACACGTCTAACTCAATATCCGTGGTTGTATTCTCAGGTATTGGCTTTGGTATAGACGGTGTTTTAAGGTCTTTGATCTTAGCTAGGCCAAGACAAGATGTTTGGTGTATTGTGTCATTTAAAAACAACATTTGTTCTGGTATCATGCAGGTTCTAAATAGTGCTTCAATGCCTTGCCCCTTGCCAATCTTTTGTACCCCAAATTGTTTTCGTTTCAATATTATTTTTCCAATAATCAAAACCAAATGTCATCATTTTGTCATAAAATGCTTCTGAATATATCAATTTAGAATTTGTCAGCATTGTTTTCATGCCTGTTTTATCTAGCAGTTTATAATAAAACGTTTCTGCATCACTGGTGTTAAACCCTGAGAAGTATTTGAATTTCTCAAAAAATGCTTTAGAACTGTTTTTAGGTGGTGTAGAACAATGTTCCCATTGATTATACATAAAAACATTTCTAGGCTGTGCAGATTTATGCAAGTAATGATCCCCATAGTGGGTGTAACAGAACAATTGCTCATAACTAGATGAACCTTGTAAATAATCATGATCTGTGAATCTAGCTGACATTACTAAATCAGACATCATGTCATTAATACTGTTAAAGTCCCAATCATCAGAGAATGTACTTGGTGTCACAAAGTCACTTAAGGAAACCTTTAGTTGATGAGGATACTTCAGGATTTCGACCGGACCATATATCTCATAGTCTGTTTTCTCCCATACTACCCCACCAGGTATTGGAATTGCTGTGACATTTACTGTTGACAGTTCTCTTTTCTTCACGTGGGATGATCTGTGTGGTTTCAGGACTAGGTTGATGTTCTGACTTGCTGTGTCCATTGTAATATATTTTCCTTCAATGAATTTTCCCAAACACAGTACCATGATGAGCCAAAGCAGGAGGAAAAATACACCTAGACTGAACCAGAACTCTAGCCAAGGGGAAACAAGGTAGATTTCCTTCAGTTGATGAACGAGTTCTGTTGCTTTTTCTTTAAAGGACTTTTTTGTTTCTGGCATCACATTTAAATCTTCAGAGAAGTTGTCGAAGTTGATGAAATAACCAGTTCTGTCAATCTGTCTTTCGGTAGCACTTTCTGATGCCACATCATTGTAGACTGGTGTTGTTTCTTGACGAACTGTTTCAATCTGTGTTTCAAGAGGCACGAGTTCCATGGCATTATTGCATAGTCCTTCATTGTGCACTGCAGGCTGATCGAATGTGATTAGTCTTTCAGTTTGAACCTCTTGGATTGTTGCAAGTTTGGGTATTCTGTTGTTTCTTGGGAGTCCACTGGGCCTACTGTTGATTATAGGCCACATGCTTGTGGTTTTACCAGATCGATAGACACGACTCTGTTCTCCTTTTTACCAGCAAGGGGCGGTAGCACAACTGATCTTGTTCCGGTGACTGCCAAGACAGGTACTGCTTTTCTGTAAGAAGGCCCAAATTCCTTCTTAACCGCGATCTTTTCTCTGACTAGATCCCCAATCTTTGGAATCCAGACAGGCCTTGCTGGGGCTGTTGCGGGTGGTGCCTCGTCAGTGGTACTTGGCTGTTGCTTTAACTTTATGTTGCTTAATGATTTTCTTGTTTCATTCAGTTCCTGTAAAACAGCCAAACGATCCTTTACATCAAAGTGCTTTGTTTCTTCTTGTACCACTGACATTTGACTATCGAGGTCCTGAACTCGCATTCTAATTCCGAACAATAGTTCATATGGGCTGAAACCTTTTAGAGAATTTCTTGGCATGTTGTTAAGACTAGTCTGGACACTTATTAAATGTTTGACCCACCCAGCGCCTGAACCTAATACCTTCGCTGTTATAGATTGCTTTATGTCCCGGTTTTTTCTTTCTACCACACTATTCCCTTCGGGGTGCGACGGACAAGAATACCGCAACCCAATTCCCATGCTAGCCATGGCCTCCTTATAAGCTCGAGAGCTGAAAGCAGGACCCTGGTCAGAATGGAACGTGGTAATTGCGTATATGCCGATATGGACTCGCAAATCTTTTATAACCGTTCTAGCGTCAGCCGAGCGCTGGGGGCCCCATTTTTTAAGTGCTATTAGCCTTAACTGTTAATAGGACGCAGGGTGGGGTGTAGGCAGCGTTACGCTCTTTCTGATTGGTAGCCGGTAGCAAGGTTCGCTACTGCGATCCCTATTACAGTTTTCACAGTTGTTTGCATATATTTGGTGTTCTACACTCATTCCCGGCCACCAGAATACTGATTGTAATTCAGTCAGAGATTCCTTGATCTCTCTGTGCCTTAGACCCAAACCCATGTGTGCGTCTGCTATTAAAAATATTCTCCTGTTCATGTTTGGAATTACTCTGTCCCCCACTCCAGGGATTCGAGCAAAAGGAACGGAGTTTGCATCGATTATGTATGCATAATTGAGTGGATAGTTTACAGGTAGTGCTGCACAGTCGCCTTTTACGGTCGTTCTTACTGCCAGCATGGTTTCCCCGTCTATGTATTTATCTGTACGCTTTTTTGTGGCTACGGAAGCCGGTTTAGTTGCTTCCGCTGTGGCTGTATTAGCCAATGAATTCCCTGCAACGTGAACGCCATCACGTTGAAGACTCTGTGCGTGAATCACGTGAGTCTTTTGTAGTTCTTTACTTAAAAGAGCTACCTCGTTCCAGAGCAATTTATGCTTTATTGTGGCACCTGTGTCATCTTTGTAGTCGTTTTCGATCCAACTCAGCAGTTTATTGTTGTAAGAGTTGACGCAAAAATGAGAATCGCACACTATAAGTGTCGGGAATTCGCGTTCTGCATTTTCAAGCGCCATCTTTAAACATCTAATTTCAGTTCTCTGAACCGAACACTTTCTTACAGATTCAGTTTTTGTTACTTTCGGTCTGATTTTACCGCACAGCCAACGACATTTAATGATCGCACATGCTGCGTCGTAGGATTTTCTCTCTACGTTGAAATGCTGTACAGAGCTATCTGTATAGATTATACAGGCATATTGTGGGAGAGGCAGAATTTCGATTGGCAGAGGATATTCTTCTTCATACTCTAAATCATTCAGTTCTTCGTATTGCGGGGCGAAATAGTATTTCACGTCTTCCGCTCCTAGAGAATCTATGCACTGTATCCATTTCGGATCCAGTGACACTGTAGGCAGGTTTACTGGGCTGAATAGCGCTTCGAAGGCGGATTCCGCTGTGAGGATGTTAATCCTTTTGCCGTGTGCTAGTTCTCGTTCATTTGCTAATGCGATTTGCACTGCGTTCACAGTTCCTTCTGTGTGACTGAATGTTTTTTCTGCTTGTGTGTACAAGTGAGATTTAATTGAAATTGGTACCTTTTCTCCCTCATTAGAGGTTAGGTATGTGAATCCGCATCTTCCTGGGATGACTCGGATTACGAGATCACGTGTGTTGTCACGTGTGTCTAATTTTGTTTTTGCTAACATGTCTGTTTGCAGTGATCTCAAAATTTCTGTGTGTTTTTGAGTCCAATTGATTTGTTTAAAATCAGGTTTTATTAGTTCGTAAAGAGGTTTAACCCTCTCTGCGTAATTTAGGATGTAAGTTCTTCAGAAATTCAGAAAACCTAGTATGGACTGTAAATTCTTCAGCGTTTTTGGAGTTTGGAGTACAGCGCACTTCTCTAAGAAGTTGTCCGCTAGGCTTTTCCCTTCACTTGATAATTCGTACCCTAAAAACAGTACTGTCAGATGGGCAATTCGGGACTTTTTAAAGTTGAATTTGTAACCCTCTGCTGCGAACCCAAGTATAATGGTGTTCACTCTTTTCAAGTGAGTATCCAAGTCGTCGTCTGTGAGATAAATATCATCTACGTAAGATAATGCTTCATCATCATAGATTTGTAGTAACTCTGTTACCCTAGCTGAGAATAGTCCTGGGCTGTTCTTGAACCCCTGTGGGAGTCGACAGAATTTTTTCTGAGACCCAAATGCGGAGAAAGCGGTCAAATATCTGCTTTCCGGTGCAATGTTTTGACAAAAGAAACCATTAGATATGTCTAATGTTGTTTTATATTTTTTCCTAACTATATTATTCATTAGGGCTGCACTATGCGAGTTTTGTACTGCAAAAGTTTTGCAACATGTATTAAGATGTCTGTAGTCCAAAACTAGACGATATGAATTGTCTGGCTTGGAGACAGGAAACAAAGGATTGTTCATTTGAGAGGTGCATGTTTCAATCACCCCCTGGTATTCAAGTTGATCTAAGATCTCCCTGACCTGTTTTTTAGCTTCTTGCTTTATGGGATACTGCCGTTGGGCAGTTGGTTCACTTTTTAGTTGGATTTTGTGAGGAGGTGAATCCTCATCCCATCCTACATGATTTTTATACAATGCAGGTGCCTGGGCTACTGCCCATTTCCGTGCATATGTATATTTTTTATGAATCGGAATGTGATTCGAGAAGGCAGGCATAATCACTTCTTCGCCACGAGGGCACTCCCTGACAAACTCCGGGGGCCAATCTTTTTCAGCTAACAGAATATCATAGCCTTTTGAGAGCTTATCCCAAAATAGACCCTTAATTTTCCTAGTCTTATCACCCTCCATACGCAATGTTATTTCGTATATTTTATGGGGCTCGCTAAGTCTGGCGTCGGCAGTTTCAACCTGAATGTACTCATTCGTGTCCACTGTCTCCAGATGACTCATCAAGTTCTTGCGCGCTATACTGATTTCTGCTGCACTGTCCAACATTGTCAATGCCCACTCCCCGTTTTTCAACTGTGTCCTCAGTATTCTCGGCATGGTTGATTACTCTAATACTGGCTACCTTCTTTTTCTGAAATTGAGATTTCTTATTTTGAGCAGGTTCCTTGTCTTTGGACTTGGTGTGCTCTCCTGGGTCTGACCGTCCTCTTCTTTCCGAATTCTGTGGAAGAGATCGAGAGGGACGTGTATCAATACTTTGATATCTATCAGGTTTTTTCAGATTATCCCTATTTCTAAGGTTATATCTTTTCTCAGAGGGCTCCCTCTGGGGAGACTGGCGTTCTCGAGTCGGAGTTCTTTCCCTCCGTCGAGGAGACCTTCCTCTGGACTGGAAAACTTTTTCCTTGGGAGTGGATTGTTTATTTCCATCCCAGCTCTTTTTAGGAGTGTTTGAATTATTTTTAATAAATAATTTTTCAGGACTTTCGAGCAGTTGGGGTTTTACTGGTTTCCCACCCAAGCTGTCTCTACCTAATTCTTCATAGCATTTTTCTATGATTTTTGCAAGCTCAACAGGATCTTTTATATCTGTTTCCCTCACCTTCTGGCGAATCGCCACAGATGCTGCTTCTCCTTTTATGTTGGCTAATAATATAGCCGAGACCTACTTGAAGTCTTTCAGTAATTTCATACCTAGATTTAAAGCGGGCTCTGGACCGAATTCATTTTGAATCTGTTTTAGCACTTCTGGTATTACCGCCATAGACGGAACACCGTGTGTTTTTGTATAAATGGAAGCAAAGACTGTACCCCAAGTGTCACAGTCCTCCACGTGTGGTGCGATTCCCATAGGAAGGCAGATGGTCAAGATTCTGTGTTTCTCAATAGGGGTAGTATCAGGAAATACTGCCTCTATTTGAGTGATTTTCTGTGCTAACCAGAAAGGAATTGGTTCCCGTTTTACGGGTGTTTTACCAAGACATGACTGTATGTTCTGTGGTGTAATTTTATTTGTGTTCCCCTGGTGAGGGGTCAGCTGTGGTGAATTAACAGCTGGCTGGACTGTTGCAGTCCGCATTACATATTGGACTAATTGCCTATGTATTTTTATTAATGTGTTTAGCTGTACTAACAGCTCTTCTCTAGACATTTTTGCAATGTCAGGATGTGGTGTGTAGCTGGCTAGAACCGGCCACGTTGCTCCTGGTCTACCTAGGGGACCGAGCCTAGTTATGTGATCATTGTGTTTTAGGGCGCCATTAAACCAGAGCAGGTGCTCTTGAAATTTAAGTGGGATTTCAATCTCCTCGAAAGGAGCGTACTCTCCCGGAGGTTCCTCTATTTTGTAATAGTGAAACTCTTTTGTTCTAGCGTTTACCGCTGGAAAGTTTATCCATGAATAGAATACCTCTGTCTGCCGATACTCGTGAGCCTCTATCACGAAAATTACTGTACCACCTTGAGGTGTTAGTCCATTTTCTATAAGTTTTAATGTTATAGATCTTCTTAAGTGGACCGGGATGATTATAGCATCCGGGTCTGCCTGTAGGAGACTCGAGTCCTCCTCTATTAGTATGGAAGCCAGCCTAGCTGCTTCCCTTTCTTCTTCACTGTCTGACATTTAAAAAATGCAGGCTTTGCAGAGTAGGTCTCCAAGGAGACAAAGATTAGGTGCACAATATTTTGGAACACTGTATCCTTCAACGTTGAATAAACCAGAGCTTTACATAGGAATCTCTTCCTACTAAGGTCGGGCGGATTTTTAACCTTTCACCCACTCCAGACGTCTATTGGAGTATTTACGGGAGAAAGGGGTCTGTGTGAAATATGCACTACTGAGTTACTCTACTGTCTTGCGTTAGTTGATCGCCTTACCAAACGTTGGGCGCCATGTAGTGTAGTTCCTAGTTTCCCACTAGGCCCTGCGCATTGGAATAACATAAACAGTAGTATCGACGTGGAACTGCAGATATTCCAGGCCTCCACTGACTATGCTAAACTTAATTGGGTTGTGTTACCAACTAGCTCAGAGGTCACTGGAAACTTTCTTCTCTGCATAGGAAGTGATCAGCTTCCTTGGCACAGACAAGAAGGGATTCAGTTTTCCAACAACCGTTCAACATGACAACTTTGCTCCTCAGATCAAGAGTCGATCTCTAGGGTCGTGTGAAACAATAGACATGTATTTCACTCAGTCAGTCTAGTGCAGTTTACTTTCACGAGATGTAGAGAATAGAGAGACGGGCGTTTGTCAATAAAGGGTTAACATTTATTGCACAGTCTTTCTTCTCGTACAAGAGAAATGTATTGCCACAATTGCAATAATTGTTATTATAAAAAGTACGTACAGTAAGATAAGTATTGCGAAATAAAACTGTAAAAGCATTGATATGGTTTCTTAGCCATACAATGGTTAAAAGTAATAAAACATATATACAGTCATATATACATTAGGCTAACATACTCAACTGGTGCTTCTAACTAAGCCTACCCCAGTGTGCCTGACCTAAGCCTAACACGTGAAAGGGGAGTAAGTAAGTAGCTTAAGTTAAGTTGGTTTTGCCAAGGTTTGTTTCAAGAATTCTCTGAATAGAATGATGGAGGATTGGTATCTCCTTCAGGGGTCTCTCTCGATATCCCAGTCACCCGCGAGGGTAAACCGGAAGCGCCGGGACTGGATTTCTCTGCACGAGAAAGGCAGCGGCTTTTCTTCAGCGCGTCGAGGAAGGAGGGGGGACAGCGTCCGCGGGCAGCTGGAATCTGCTGGATGTCTTCGCAGAGGGACGGCTGTTCAGCTCCTTAAGCGTACTGCACCATAGTTCGCGCTTTAGCGGCGATAATGCTATCAGCAGCTTCACCACCACAGGATAGCAGGCTGCAGCGACAGAGTGCTAGATTTACCAACACGGGGTCGTGCAGGCAGCCAGCATCAGTAGCTCGTACAACAGGCATTGCTTAAGGCAACGTTGGTAATATTTATACCTGATAGGTGCCGGGTTTGACGCAAGTTTGCTGGACATAAGACGTCAATTAAAGATATCACTAGGAAGTGATAGTTATCAGTTGCTCATTAGAGTTCCATTACTAATCAAAACATAGCAAGCGGGGATTTCCAGGTTTGCTAAGTTTTTATCTTGTTGAAGAACTCGGAGTGTTATCTAGGAATATCAGATAGTGACTACTGCTCTGTCATTGCACTAATTGGTCGCAAAGGAAGTGGCAGAGAGAACTATGCTGGAATGTGGCTCTGTTCGTGTGAGGCCAGAGATGACTTTTCAGAAAATCGCACTTGAACGGTTATGCCAATATAGGGAATAAATGGATTTATAGCCGAATAGGGGCATAAGGTCACAGTATCGATCAGGAACCTAGATAAACACGCAACAGTAGATGCACAAAAAGATCGTAGTTCTGGTTTAACCATAGTGGCGAAATATAAAATGTAAAAAATTATAGGAGTGGGATGCACACCTTTTCATCCGTTTTTTATTTATTCTCTAACTTGTCCAAAATTAATTCATTGTGCGTGCAGCTTGGTAAAAGTGCCTTGCCTAATTAACACCATGAATAACAACTCTGTGAAGTGGAGTGTCATGCGCCCCAACCAAACGCACTGCGAAATGTTGGCAATCATTAGATCCTCATAAACTATTCTTTTCTTGTTCCTTTCATCCTTTTGCTCCTCTTCTTTATTTTTCTGTCTTAATTGTAGGGTCCCCACACGTCAAACGCCATTTTCAAAATTTCTTAATGTTCAGACTGTGCCCCTCCGGACCTTTTGTGAGAACATGGCAAAAGCGAAGTTCATCAAAGGCAGTGTTTATTGAATAAAACCCATTGCATTTCAGGCAAAGAAGTGCCCTTCGTCAGGGGTCACTGTAAATAGCAATAAACAATCACTAATTAGTATTGATCATGCTTTAAACTCTTCAGAATTAATCATACTTTCACATCATTTTCGATTAATATTTTACACGTTGAATGCTCGATATACCTAAATACGTTTTTCATTTCAGCGCGGTCATATTTACCATCAGTAAGCACCCCTGTCATTGTAGTGAACCTTCCATCATTTCAATAATGCGATTTCCCAAATGTTATCTCGCCCTCCCACTCCACAATGAACCACTTGTTTGTCTCTCCCTGCGGTCAGGCGGCATGTTCCGCATACTCCCCTCCCATTGTTAAAATGAAGTGATTTCCCAAATGTTATCTCTCCCACCCTCTGCTCATAAACCGATTATTTGTCTCTCCCTGCAGTCAGGCTGCTTCCTCCACATTACCAATACCTTCAATCCCTCGCTCTCCCTTCACTAATCACTTGAATAATGACCTGACAGATATACAATGATGATAACGAACATCTGATATTTACTTTGATTAGTTCATTTTGTTAGCATTTTCCCTTTGCACTTATTAACAAGCTAATTTCAATGCACGTACCTGCCACCAAGCTTTAAAACCACCCGTCATCGTCTCAATTACAGGATATAAAATGTACCATGAGTTCAATGTGCCCAATGTTGTCTCTATGATGCACGAAGACCGCTCTGCTTGCCGCCACTGACTACATTTGCTTACTACTCGACCAGGGCCACACTGCTGCCCTTATCCAGCTAGACCTCTCTGCTGCCTTCGACACCGTCTCCCACTGCACTCTTGCAGCCAGCCCCCACAGCGCTGGCATACAGGGAACCGCCCTCAACTGGATCCACTCCTTTCTCACTGGCAGAACCCAAAGGATCAGACTCCAACCCTTGCTCTCCGAAGCCACAGAGATCAACTAAGGAGTACCCCAAGGATCTTCGCTCATCCCCACGCTCTTCAACATCTACATAGCCACACTCCCCGCCATTGTCAGACAGCACAGGCTCAGCATAGTATCCTGCAGCAATGAAACCTCATCCTCTCCCTCACAAAGAACCCCGAAGACACCAGACTCAGCTTCCAGGAAGTAATGAAAGACGTTGCAGCCTGGAGGAGCAACAGCTGACTAAAGCGCAACTTGGGAAAGACCGAAGTCCTTGTCCTCGGATCCTCCTACACTGCTTGGGACAACACCTGGTGGCCCTGTGCCCTCAGAAACCCACCCACCCCGATGGACCACACCAGAAACTGAGCATCATCCTAGGCTCCTCCCTCACCATGACTCGACAGATCAGCGCATTGCCTCCACATGCTTCAACTCCCTCTGCATCCTTCGCAAGACCTTCAAGTCGATTCTCCTGAAGCCAGAAAGACTGTCACCCACAAACACATAACTAGCAAACTGGACAATGGAAACGCCAATTACGCTGGAATCAATAAATCCCTTCTACACAAACTCCAGACCATCCAGAACACCGCAGCCAGATTCATCCTCGGCACCTCGTGACATGAACACATGAGCTAACACCTGCGAGACCTCCACCGGCTCCCCGTCGAGAAGAGAGAAACCTTAAAGCTACTCACCCATGCCTACAAATCCCTCCACAACATCAGACCAAAATACCTCAGAAAAAGAATCGCTTTCCACGCACCCAAAAAACCTCCGCTCCTCCGACCTCACCCTGGCAGAGACCCGCGCATCCGCAGAACCAGAGCAGACAGAAGGGCCTTCTCCTAAGTCGCAGCCAAAGCCTGGAACGAGCTCCCAGTTAACATCAGATGCTCCCCTACCCTGCACACCTTCAGGAAGAGCCTCAAGACCTGGCTTTTCAACTGACTCGGAGGTGTACCCCCTCCCAGCGCCTGAGACTCTCAAGGGTGGTAGCGCGCTGTAAAATCCCCTGATTGATTGATTGATTGATCGATATGTTTCCTCCTCTTTCATTCTTTTCTACTATGTTAATTGCACAAAACTTTAGTTGTAGCCAATCACTTTCATGTTTCCCTTTAAAATGCCTTACCACTAGATAGTTTCTAGCATTATTCTAATGGCTCTATTAATTTACACAACGTGCTTCTCACATAATTCAAGTTGGATGGGCATGTCAACATATATAATGCAAATTTACTTTTACATGTCAATTTCTTGTTTATGGTTACATTTCCCAACCGTGCCTCTGGTGTGTCTGCAATTTAACATACTTCACAATGATTACATTTTAAATAATAATTTTCGATTGTTCAACCATCCTGCAGTGTTCTCTTTTTTTAAATTGATCTCTACTAATTTATCTTGAATATTGTTGGATCTCCTGAAAGTCACTGTAGGTGTAGAATTTAGAGATTAGTATACTGTTGAATCCCTCTTTAAGATATTCCAATTACTTTTTTAAATTATTTTAATTTGCCTAGCTTATTTTGAGAAGTTCAGTATCATTCTTACTTTGTTCTTGCCTACTGTTGTATCCTTTGTAGTTCTTTATTTTTCATTAACAAGTCTTTTCAACTGAATTGAATATGAATTGAATTAGGCTTTTATATAGTGCTACTGCCACCCTAGGGGTATCCTGGCGCTCAGACTTAAATAGATCAACCTAGACACAGACCGGGTCAACAGTAGGGGCAGGCTTAAAGGATCAATCCTGGGAAAGAGCCGGGTTTTCAGGCTCTTTCTAACCTCAGCCAAAGAATTGGCCTGTCTGATATTCTGGACAGCTCATTCCATAAGTGGGTGGCTGCCACACAAAAGGCCCTCCCCCCGCATCCTAGAGCGTCTAAATCTGGTGGTCGTCAGCAGATTTGCGCTAGAGGAACGGAGCTGCCTTTTGGGATTATACCAGGTAAACTTCTCTTGCAGTGGGACACGACCCGAGTTGTGCACAGCTCTGTAGACAATCCAAAGTGATTTAAAGTGCACTCTTTCTTTAATAGGCAGCCAGTGAAGGTCTCTCAGAGCCAGCATTGTGGAGGAACTGTGTTGCCTATTTAATACCATCTTTGCCGCCATAGACTGGACTCTCTGCAACCCCTGAAAGATGTATTGCGGTTCTCCCAGATACAGGGAATTGCAGTAGCCCAGCCTACTCAGCACTATATTCCTCACTACTAGGGAGCATGAGTCTTTAGGGAGTAGAGGAAGGATCTGTCGTAGCATGCGCATTAAGGAAAGGCATACGCCAACAGTTTTGTTAGCCTGCAACTCCATTTGTAGGCTACTGTCCACCAAGACACCAATTACATTATGATGCTCATCATGCAAATGTTTCTACTGTTTTAATGAACTACCTTCTTTGCAAAAACTATTTTTTGTCTGTGTTCAATTTCTCCAATAATTTAAAATTGAACAAAATTTGTAATCCTTGAAAACATACGATATGGGATACTGTTTTCTAGATTCTCCTGATGGAATCTATTCACATACAAGACAATGCTAAAAACATTGTTTGACATTTCAAAGTTGTTTGAATTTTCTCTTCAATGGAAATATCAGTGCCTAGAAAGATTATGTGGTTGTTTTGTAATTTCATAGGTAAAAATAAAGTTGTTGTCTTTTTGATTTAGCATTAAGTTGTAATTCCTCTCTTGTCACAGCCCATATTGTTAGCTCTTAAACGTAACAAAATAATATTTGTTTTTCCAGCTTTTTTTGCTTTCTACCCATGCTATGACTTTTTTCAATAGTGAGTTTTGCAGAGCTTGGACTAAAAGAAACCCTCAATTGAATTCCCAAATTTCTTTCTGTAGACCTCTTGATTGAAGAAACAAGTTCAGCCAGTGTCCGCACTCAACACCACTGTACACAGTCAAATGGCGTGTGCAGCAGGGATTCACTGCCCACAGAGAAGTGGGTACAGTTCCTGGCCAAAGGCCCCTCTTGGCCCGGCTGTGAAGGGCAGCAATAAGGGCAACCTTAATGCACATAGCCATGGACAGCTGGGTGTTCCGTCTACAGAGTGTTTGGTGTAGGGCTGGACATAAGATAGAGCATGCAACCAACTGTTTTTGCATACAGGCTGGAGGCCATGCAGTGCAGACGTTGGCTGTCCATGGCAAGTTAGGCACAGGGGATGGCTGGCGGGCTATGCCCGGCAGATCAGGGAGGATTAGGAACAGGGCCTGTGTTGACCAACATCTTGGCTCAAAGCTGAAGGGCATGCTCTGCAGGTGTTAGCCACCCTCTATAATTTGGACACAGAGGCTGGCCTGAGGCCAGGCAGTGAAGTCAGTTCCTGTAGACAACTGAAGACCATTTGCATTGTTGATTGGCCTACTGCAGAGGGTGGAGTACAGGAACTGGATGCAATTGCCTGAGGTCAATTTCTCTGTGAACTCCTTTCAGCTATACAAGCAAGTGTTCCCACCATGGAGTGAAGGGCTTTGAGCCTAGGTGGAGGCCATGACATCTGGTAACCCAATGCTATGCACAGCCACATTTTGTATGCTATAATTGTAGCTGCCTAAGGAGGGTTGGACACAGGACCTGGCCAGAGGGCAGGCCCTTTCTCCAACCTCTGCTGTACACTGCTGATGGCCATGTGCAGCTGAGAATGGATGTCAGCGGAGGGCTGGACACCAGACAAAACTCCAGTATTCACTGAAAAAAAATCACATTTTAAAGTGAAGTTAAGGTTAGCGTTGGTTATGACACCTTAACATATCATTTGAAAAATTGAGTTATTCACCTAGAAAAAAACCAGTTAATGTGCAATTATGGTTACAAATTGAAACTGAAACAAGAATGAAAGCTTGAGAGCAAAAACCATACCTCAAACAATGGCTATGAAGACCAGAATTCACACACAAAATGCAAAGTTTATGACTTCACAATATTTATACCAACTGGTAAAAAAACTAAATATGAAATGCAGTTATACAACACATAATCAAACCAATTGATACTTATTCGTATACATTTCTGGAAAAGTGTAATTGTAACCTAATATGTAGTGTCATCTAACATTTGTAATTGCACCCTGTTGAGGTCACAAGTACCATAATTGCTATGCAAGTTCACCAAAGTAAGAAATGTGATTTATTTACAGCCTGTTAACCCTCCCTTGTGACCACAATATTGTCTCTGCCTTATACTTTTCCAATTCCTTGTCCTTATAGACGGGTGGTGACTACACCTGTGTAGATTACTTAAAATGAAATAGCTAGGCACTTTATGTTTCAACATCTCTGTAGTACGCTAGTGCCTTCTAATACACCATACAGAGCATGCTTCTTCATGTGTCATCTGTTTTGACCATCCAGTCACCACTTCTGTTCCTTTGACCTCACTGGCCTTTTGTTGCAGATCAGTTTCTTTTGTGGTGTTTTAGCTTGGGCTCCATGTCCTTCTGTCCCCATGATCCTCACATTGACACATGAAGCTCCATCTGTCCAATCCCTACCCTGCCTCCAACAGTTATTGGCATGCTATGTCTTTCCTTCTAATATATCTCACAGCTGATTGGTGCAAATCACCATTTAATGTATTCCTCTTCCCTAAGGATCCTCTTCCGAAGATTAAAGCTCTGCCTATATTTTTGTATTGGCACTTTCAAAAACTGCCTGTTTGCAGAATTCTCTTATAGTAGTAGAATTAGATCAGACCATCTTTAGGATTGGGCCACAGTTGCTGTACCTGAAAACATGTGTGATGAGGGCTTCTGGTGGTGCAGAACAACTAGGACCCAGGCCGTATTCTATACCAAGATGTGTGATAAACCCTTCGACAGAAGGACTTTCAACCCTTGGATTTGAAGGACTTTCAATATCCAGTCTTCATGGAACAGTTTGAGACTTGGCCCTTTAACCCATTCTTCCTTAATGTGTCCTCTGCATTACCAATCTAGATTGGTGTGACCTGTTGTCAGTGTGCAATGCGCTCATGGTTGCTTTTTGTGTCTTCATATCTGTAGTCAATGCCCCATCCGAGAGTCAATTTGCTTTGTTCTGCACTGCTATTAAGCTTCTTGAAATCAGCCCTTAGTAGGCTAGCCTCAAATTTAACTGTATCTCTTTTCTGTTCCAGCACTGTTTTTCAGTTTTGGATTATATCAAGGGCTTCTGTCAGCTTGGACACTATTGTCTTCACTGCGCCCATAGCTTCACTAGGCTCTTGTAATAAATCATTTATATCCTCACACAGATTGTGGCTGAGAAATATATTTTTGTTTTGGCTGTGCAGCTGAACCATTTTAGTCCTTCTCTTCCAACCCATATGTGGTCCATTCTGTTGCTCTGTGTAAGGTCTGATAGGCAAATTCACTTCTCTGTTACAGGCAACCATCTACTGTACTTTTCCCAAAGTGGGCATCCAGTGCGGTAATCGCTGTACTCAGTCTACAGTGATCAGTGGTTTGAGCCTTTTCCATTCTTCCTGACTGGCCTCTACAGTGACCTGTCAGTTTATCATTCAGTTAATGGTACATAATCATTTTATCAGTCCCACTCCTGGCAGGAGCTCTGTAACTCAAGAGGGTCCTTGGACACCCTATGTATATGCGCAGCCCTGTGAGTGTCTGCTGTGAAAGTCCTTCAGGGCCCAAGTCGGTGCCAAGTATATCCGATGGTTTTTAATGAAAGTCACATTACATCTAAAAGGGGCATCCATTACTTTATTTCTTGTTGCTCTGCAAGCTGGATGTTCATACCAAAATGGCAAGAAGGCATGTTTTGGCTCCAGATGCCATAACATCAGTGTGACTCTCATTGCCCTTTTAGAAGGTGGCTATATTTTCTTCAACCAGTCACTAGTTTGGCCACTGCCTTCTGTCTGTTTCCCAGCCACACCCACAATCGGGATGATGCAGCTGATCTCTGCTGCTTTCAATCTAATGGCATTGAATGGCTGCACTCCACTTGCTCAAGGCAGAGAAAGAAGAATGGATTATGGGGAGGTGGTGCTTATCATATTGGGACATTTTGCTAAAAGGGCTTTACAATGAGGTTGGTTCCTCAGCCAGTGTATGATCACCCTATAACACAGCAGGTACCGCATGTTGCTTTGCAGAAAACGCTCCTATTCTGCTTGTTTGCACACCAAAATCTTAATTCTTTTAGCGTTTTTTAACAATTGAATGAACTTTTTAAAATTGATGGTACTACTAAATGGGATCACTGAACGCTTTTAATTTGTCTAAATTGTGTGAATTGAAAAGTGAGGGGAGAGTAGAGGAAAGTGAACCCTGAATTTGAGAGGCTTCCAAGCCGCCACCGCCAGTTTTTCCTAGACGGTGTGGTCTAGTTGTGTGCACACTGGTGACTTCAAAACAGGACGCTGCGCGAGCGCCCCAAACCCCGTAACACAGCAGGTACTGCGTGTTGCTCTGCTGAAAACGATGCTATTCTGCTTGTTTGCACATCAAAATCTTAATTCTTTTAGCTGCTGTTAACAATTGAATGAACTTTTTAAAATTGATGGTACTACTAAATGGGATTGCTGAACTCTTTTAATTTGTGTAAATTGTGTGAATTGAAAAGTGAGGGGAGACGAGGGGAATCCGAGTCCTGAATTTGGGAGTCTTCCGAGGCAATGGTGCCATTGTTTATAGAAGGTGCAATCTAGTTGTTTGCACCCTGGCGACCTTAAAACGGGACGCTATGCGTGCGCGCATAGGGGACACCAAAGGCGCGCCTGAGGCAAGCCCGTCAGCGCCCGTCAGTGTCCCGGAAGGGGCCGGCGCAGGAAATGCTACTGGTTCGCCAACAGAGCAGTTAGGCCACATCAAGTATTGTAGTCAAGCTTCTTATCATTGGTAGGTGTGTGAGCTGCTGCCCTCACCTCCCTGTTCGGATTGGCTGCTGACTGTCTTGGAGGTAAACACAGTATCTGGGTGGCCTCTCCCAACCCCAGGGAATGTAATGAGAACTATAACACCAGCACTCACTCTGACCAGCTTCCTTCTTAATATCCGGTCAGTAAAAAACACAAGCTTCATATCCACGACCTGCTAGTAGATTCAACACCTGACGTGGTGTTTTTAACTGAAACATGGCTAACTGAAGCCTCTAACCCAACTATCTCCAATGCGATCCCCTTGGATATCAGATCCTTAGGAAGGATCAACACGAGGGGAGGGGCGGGGTGTGGACCTTATTTTCAGGAGTTCCCTAAGCTGCTCTCTATTGCCGACTGTGGAGATGGAGGGGGCAGAGAGCCTGGGCTTTTTACTTACCGTCTCTTCCCAACAGTCAATTGCGGGTGTAGTAATTTACCTCCCCCCGGGGCCGGCAGGAAAATTCCTGGAGTCTATCAGCCACGCTATTTCCCCTATTGCTGCCAAATATAGTCATTACCTAGTTCTCGGTGATTTCAATATCCAAATGGATAACCCCACAGAACCTAAGTCTAGGGGGTTGTGCGAATCTCTTGACAGACTCAATCTAACCCCGTATGTCAGCCTCCCCAGCCATGAAAAGGGGCACACGCTGCACCAGGTTTTTTCATCAAACTGTCAAACTGGATTGAAATGGATGCGTCTCTCTCTAAAGCTTGGTCGGACCATTGTTTGCTACGTTTTAGAGTCCGTAGGGAGCTGGGCAGCCCCCAACCACATGGTAAATCCTGTGCTAGCAGTTGTATGCCTTTTCATCTGATCACTCCAGAAGAGAAGGGCATTCACCAGATCTGAGAGGAGAGGCAAAAGAACACAGCACACACACATCACCAGCACCATCACACCAGCACCAACAAGCCCCCAGCACATAACATACCTCACACACCACCACCACACACACCACCCACACCCCTGCACCCACAAACTCTTTGCACACCACACACCATGTCCACACATTAAATGCCGAAATTCACAGAGAGTGAGTTGTCAGTTATAGTAAATGAGATAGTCAGAGTGGAACCACAACTGTTTGGTAGCCTGGTCCAACAGACACCATTAGCCACAAGTACTCAAATGTGGGAAAGAATAGTACAAGGGGTCAATGCAGTAGGGACCACCCCACGATCCAAGAAGGAGATCATGAAGCGGTGGCATGATCTGAAGAGGGTTGTCAAAGAGAAGAGTAGCAAGAACTGGGAGCTGGCCAACAGGACTGGCAGTGGCCTCCCATTCCATTTACACCATGGGAGGAGAAGGTGCTTGCCATACTGCATCCACAGAGTCTCACAGGACTAGCCGGGGTAGTGGAGGCTGGTAAGTACAAACAAATGACTACCACCACACTGATATGTACTGTCTTGCACAACTACAAAGCTACACCACCTAGGATAAATACCATTCATCTGCACCACACACTCTCAAAAACATGACTCACGGATCCAACAATCACCCACTCCCATTCACCCCAAACATAGCCACCAACATCACCATGGGGGCATGTTTACAGGCAGCCAGCACTATAGCTCCCACAGGAACCCTTGTCCCACAGCATCAGCAAGATGTAGCCCCCCCCCCACCCAGAAGCATGTGTCAGCCATTACACAACCCACATCAAACTAACAGGTAGGTAGACATCTTGCCATGGAGTGCTGTATGTGGGAGGGAGGCCTGCACTACTACTCTCACCATGCCCCCTGGCACACACCACAGCAGGACAGAGCCCTCCCCCATCCCACCCAGAAACAGCTGGAAGCCATTGCAGTACACCAAATGACATGACAGGTAGGTAGCAATCTTCCCTGGAGGGCTGTTTGGGGGTGGGAGGCCTGCACTACTACTCCCACCATGCCCCGTGTCCCACAGCATCATCAAGATGGATCCCTCCCCTACCCCACCCAGAAGCACTTGGAAGCCATTGCAATGTTCAGCTTCACCTAACAGGTAGGTAGCCATCTCCCATGGGAGGCCTGTTTGGAGATGGAAGGCCTGTACCACTACTCCCACCATGCCCCCTGTCACACACCGGATCAGGATGGAGCATTCCCCTACCCAGGAGCAGTTGTAAGCCATTGTAGTACCACAAGTAAACTTACAGGTAGGTAGCCATCTTCCCTGGGAGGGCTGTTTGGGGGTGGAAGGCCGGCACTACTACTCCCACCAAGCCCCCTGTCCCACAGCATCATCAAGATGGAGCCCTCCCCCACCCCACCCAGATGCACTTGACAGCCATTGCAGCACACCAAATGTACTAACAGGTAGATAACCATCTGCCCTGAGAAGGCTTTTTGGGTGTGGGAGGCCTGTACCACTACTCCCACCATGCCTCCTGTCCCACAGCATAATCAAGATAGATCACTCCCCCACCCCACCCTGAAGCACTTGGAAGCCATTGCATTGTTCGCCTTCACCTAACAGGTAGATAGCCATCTTCCCTGGGAGGGCTGTTTGGGAGTGGGAGACCTGCACTTCTACTCCCACCATGCCCCCTGTCTCACAGCATCATAAAGATGAAGCCCTCCCCCGCCCCACCCAGAAGCAATTGGAAGCCATTGTATTGTTCACCTTCAGCTAACAGGTAGGTAGCCATCTTTCCTGGGAGGGCTGTTTGGGGGTGGGAGACCTGCACTACCACTCCCCCATGCCCCCTGTCCCACAGCATCATCATGATGGAGCCCTCCCCACCCCACCCAAAAGCACTTGGAAGCCATTGCATTGTTTACCTTCACCTAACAGGCAGGTAGCCATCTTCCTTGGGAGGGCTGTTTGGGGTGGGAGGCCTGCACTACTACTCCAAACATGCCCCCTGTCCCACAGCATCATCAAGATGGAGCCCCGCCCTACCCAGAAACACTTGGAAGCCATTGCATTGTTCACCTTCACCTAACAGGTAGGTAGCAATCTTCACTGGGAGGGCTGTTTGGGGGTGAGATGTCTGCACTACTACTCCCACCATGCCCCCTGTCCCGCAGCCTCACCAAGATGAATCCCTCCCCCACCCTACCCAGAAACACTTGGAAGCCATTGCATTGTTCACCTTCACCTAACAGGTAGGTAGCCATCTTCCCTGGGAGGGCTGTTTGGGGGTGGGAGGCCTGCACAACTACTCCCATTGTGCCATCTGTCTCACAGCATCATCAAGATGGAGCCTTCCCCCACCCCACCCAGGTGCACTTGGCAGCCATTGCAGTATACCAAGTGAACTAACAGGTAGGTACCCATCTTCACTGGGAGGGCTGTTTGGGTGTGGGAGGCCTGTACCACTACTCCCACCATGCCCCCTGTCCAAAAGCATCATCAAGATGGAGACCTCACCCACCCCACCCAGAAGCACTTTGGAGCCATTGCACTGTTCAGCTTCACCTAACAGGTAGGTAGCCCTCTTCCCTAGGAGTGCTGTTTGGGGATGGGAGGCCTGCACTACCACTCCCACCATGCCCCCTGTCCCACAGTATCATCATGATGGAGCCCTCCCCACCCCACCCAGAAGCACTTGGAAGCCATTGCATTGTTCACCTTCACCTAACAGGTAGGTAGCCATCTTCACTGGGAGGGCTGTTTGGGGGTGAGAGGTCTGCACTACTACTCCCACCAAGCCTCCTGTCCCACAACATCACCAAGATGCATCCCTCCCCCACCCTACCCAGAAGCACTTGGAAGCCATTGCATTGTTCACCTTCACCTAACAGGTAGGTAGCCATCTTTCCTGGGAGGACTGTTTGGGGGTGGGAGGCCTGCACAACTACTCCCATCATGCCACCTGTCCCACAGCATCATCAAGATGTAGCCCTCCCCCACCCCACCCAGGTGCACTTGGCAGCCATTGCAGTACACCAAGCAAACTAACAGGTAGGTAGCCATCTTCACTGGGAGGGCTGTTTGGGTGTGGGAGGCCTATACCACTACTCCCACCACGCCCCCTGTCCAACAGCATCATCAAGATGGAGCTTTCCCCCACCCCACCCAGAACCACTTGGGAGCCATTGCACTGTTCACCTTCACCTAACAGGTAGGTAGCCATCTTTACTGGGAGGGCTGGTTGGGGGTGGGAGACCTGCACTACTACTCCCACCATGCCCCCTGTCCCACAGCATCATCAAGATGGATCCTTCCCCCACCCCACCCACAAGCACATGGAAGCCATTGCATTGTTCAACGTCACCTAACAGGTAGGTAGCAATCTTCCATGGGAGGGCTGTTTGGGGGTGGGAGGCCTATACCACTACTCCCACCATGCCCCCTGTCCCACAGCATCATCAAGATGGAGCCCTCCCCCACCCTACCCAGAAGCACTTGGAAGCCATTGCCTTGTTCACCTTCACCTAACAGGTAGATAGCCATCTTTACTGGAAGGGCTGTTTGGGGGTAGGAGGACTGCACTACTTCTCCCACCATGCCCGTCCCACAGCATCATCAATATGGATACTTCCCCCACCCCACCCACAAGCACTTGGAAGCCATTGCATTGTTCAGCGTCATCTAACAGGTAGGTAGCCATCTTCCCTAGATGGGCTGTTTGGGGCTGGGAGGCCTGCACTAAGCATGGGCGGAAAATCCGTTTCGCTCGCGGATTTTGCGGATTTTCGGTAAATTCGCAATCCGCGAGATTTGCGAATCTCCTGCAAAATCCGCAAATCCGCGAGCAGCGGATTTTGCTCGCACTGTTCGCACTGTTCGCGTGAGTTCGCGCCCCGCGAATAAGTGCAAAATTGCAGAAATACGATCTTAGCAAAACTGAAACTACTTACCAGGTTCAAAAGTTCAGGCTCATCATTAGTAGCCATTTCCTGTAGTGCTTCCTGAGGGGCCCCTCCAGAGTTCAGTTGCCAGTTGAAACTCTTATGTGACCCTGCTCTGAACCTCAGAATAGTTACACATATGCCACAAAGGTCCTGAATTACAGCTAAGGGAGACAAGCAGGAGCCAGGCTGGAAGTTCAAATCCATTAATCAGCCCCTAATTCATTATTGTCAGTTGGGGCAGGGCAGGTGTTGTAACTAATTTTGCAACAATGAAAGCACTTAGCAAGTGCAAAAGATCACTAATCAGGAAGCACTAAGGAAGCAGGTGCCAGCTAAAAAAATATTCTGTGACACATTAATCAGCCCCAAATTAATTCAGGTCACTTGAGGCAGGGAAGGTGTGCTTGCGTTGCCACAATAATGTACACTGACTGGACAACCAGAGGGTGCTGTGATGAAACAGAGGGTGGCATGGGTGGGCCAGAGGGTGGCATGAGTAGTCAGAGAGTGGCAGTGGTGACAGAGAGTGGCAGTGATGAAGAAGAGTGTCCCAAACAGGCTGGACACGTAGAAACAACAAGTTCGTGAAACTTGCGACCCGACAGGTAAGTTCGCAATTTGCGACATTGTACAAAACCCTCGCGAACTGGCAGAAACCCGCGCAAACACAAAAAAAAAAAATCCGCAAATTCGCGAGAATTCACGGATTTTGCGGATTGCGAGTTCGCAAATCCGCAAAATTCGCGAACGCGAGATTCGCAAAATTCGCCCATGCTTAGCCTGCACTATACTCCCAACATGCCCCCAGTCCCACAGCATCATCAAGATGGAGCCCTCCCACACCCCAGCCAGATGCACTTGACAGCCATTGCAGTACACCAAACGAACTAACAGGTAGGTAGCCATCTTTCCTGGGAGGGCTGTTTGGGTGTGGGAGGCCTGTACCACTACTCCCACCATGCCCCCTTTCCCACAGCATCAAGATGGAGCCCTCCCCCACCCCACCCAGAAGCACTTGGAAGCCATTGCATTGTTCAGCTTCACCTAACAGGTAGGTAGCCATCTTCCATGGGAGGACTCTTTGGGGTGGGAGGCCTGTACCACTACTCCCACCTTGTCCCCGTCCCACAGCATCATCAAGATGGAGCCCTCCCCCACCCGACCCAGATGCACTTGGCAGCCATTGCAGTACACCAAACAAACTAACAGGTAGGTAGCCATCTTCCCTGGGAGGGTTGTTTGGGTGTGGGAGACCTGTACCACTACTCCTACCATGCCCCCTGTCCCACAGCATCATCAAGATGGATCCCTCCCCCACCCAACCCAAAAGCACTTGGAAGCCATTGCATTGTTCAGCTTTACCTAACAGGTAGGTAGCCATCTTCCATGGGAGGGCTGTTTGGGGGTGGGAGGCCTGTACCTCTACTCCCACCATGCCCCCTGTCCCACAGCATCATGAAGATGGAGCCCTCCCCCACCCCACCCAGAAGCATTTGGCAGCCATTGCAGTACACCAAACAAACTAATAGGTAGGTAGCCATCTTCCCTGGGCTGGCTGTTTGGGGGTGGGAGGCCTGCAATTATACTCCTACCATGCTCCCTTGTTCCACAGTACAGCAAGATGGAGCACACCATACCACAAGATGCATGTGTCATCTAATAGACCACCTCAACCAAATCACTTGGTAGGTAGACAGGCCGGTCTCATGACAACACTGAGCAGAATGTAATCCCTCCCCCATGCACACACAGATGTGCCATACCACAAAGCCAAATGTGAGGACATCACAGGTAAGTAGCCAGTACATGCACCCACACATTTGTCACTAAAGAAATGGCACCATATGGCAACACCAGCCCTCTCATTGCACAAATATGCTCACCGACGTAGCTTACCACACACAGTTTACACACAGGTAAGCAAAGGCAATGGTCACAGCTACAGAGTCACACACCAATGCAGATGCACAAGGAAGACTAGGCACAATCATGCACAGCACACACTGATGAGTGCATTGCCATGGGGCACAACCGAGAATGACCATTTCAAAAAAGAGAAAGCATGTGTGGGGTTACAAATCAAGATATGTACATGACAGGACAAAGGTATGCAGGACAATACAATGGCCAGTCCATGGCCAGATGTGACGTCTGCCAGGGTAGACAAATCAACAAAGAGTCAACAATGAAAAAAGGTTGTGCTGGTCCCTACATACAAAAAGAGAAAGTCCCTGAGCTTTAAGGATATACCTTATGTCGTAAGATAGCATCTAAGATGTCTATGGAGGCTATATTCGACCTAGAAGGAAAGCTATCCCTACAATCCCAAAAAGCAATATGATTATCACTAAATAGTGGCTAACAGTCAGTATAGGAACTCTGTGAACAACAAATACTGTAAATGAAATTCAACAATCTTTAAAAACACTCTAATATGTTCCTATATTTAAAATCATTAATTTATTGTTCATAATTAATAACATCATGAAATCTAGCAATACATAAAAATACAATCAATAACAAATAAAAAACCAATAAAAAACCAAAAGTCGACGCGGCGTTTCGGTGTCTTGTTTGGATGGCAACATCTTCTTCAGGACGGTTTTTTTAAAAATCACTCAAAGTTTTGAGGAATTCAGACCAAAAATGATATCTTGGTAGTACAGCTTTTCATTCATTGGGCTGCATATCTTGTTATTTTTTCACAATGTAATTTTTTTTAACAATTATTCCACCTGAACAGAAATTCTTATATACATTCAATGTTTGGCTGTACCAGGGATGACCACCGTATGTGTGGATCGAATACAATTTTTCTTCTTATGTATCAAGATGAAAGGAAACTTGAGGCTGATGTGCCGTTGCGTAGTAGAAGGGTCTTTAGACTTGCTTCCTTCTATAGTCTGTATTTTTTCTCCGTTTTTTGAATATTAAATTCTCACTGAATGTATATAAGAATTTCTGTTCAGGTGGAATAATTGTCAAAAAAATTCCATTGTGAAAAAATAACAAGATATGCAGCCCAATGAATGAAAAGCTGTACTACCAAGATATCATTTTTTGTCTGAATTCCTCAAAACTTTGAGTGATTTTTAAAAAAACGTCTTGAAGAAGGTGTTGCCATCCAAACAAGACACCGAAACGCCGCGTCGACTTTTGGTTTTTTATTGTTTTTTTATTTGTTATTGATTGTATTTTTATGTATTGCTAGATTTCATGATGTTATTTATTATGAACAATAAATTGATGATTTTAAATATAGGTGCATATTAGAGTGTTTTTAAAGATTGTTGAATTTCATTTACCGTATTTGTTGTTCACAGAGTTCCTATACTGACTGTTAGCCACTATTTAGTGATAATCATATTGTTTTTTGGGATTGTAGGGTTAGCTTTCCCTCTAGGTCGAATATAGCCTCCATAGACATCTTAGGGGGCTATTTTATGACATAAGGTATATCCTTAAAGGTCAGGGACTTTCTCTTTTTGTATACTGATCCACCCGGTCCCATCTTGGTTCCAAGGGTAACTCCCTCCTTGTGTCCTGGTCCCTACATAGGAATAGGTTCCCGTGAACATGATTCCTGCACGAGTTGAATGGCATGCATTGATACCTCACACCATGTACAAGTAATGTATGTACCACTGCATCATGTTAGGAGTAAGTATGGGCGAATTTTGCGAATCTCGCGTTCGCGAATTTTGCGGATTTGCGAACTCGCAATCCGCAAAATCCACGAATTCTCGCGAATTTGCGGATTTTTTTTTTTTTATGTTCGCACGGGTTTCTGCAAGTTCGCGAGGGTGTTGTACAATTTCGCAAATTGCGAAATTGTACAAAACGCGTGCGAACTTGCAGCAACCCGTGCGAACACAATTATATGAAGAGAAAGAAGCTCCTGGTCACAGGAACAGCACGGGGATTGCGCTCATGAAAGTCAAGGATGCAAAGGCCTCTACCCAGCATCACAGCTGATTTTCCACAGTAGATTTGGGAAGAGGCACACCTGTCCCGCCTCGAAGACGCTCATGATTGTTTTTGGGCTAATGAATGAGTCACTGATTTTGAGCATCAACTAGTTCGAGCGACCATGCAAAGGCCGCCCTCTACCCAGCATCACAGCTGATTTTCCACGGTAGATTTGGGAAGAGGCACACCTGTCCAGCCTCGAAGACGCTCATGATTGTTTTTGGGCTAATGAATGAGTCACTGAATTTGAGCATCAACTAGTTCGAGTGACCATGTGTGTGTTACTATGCAATCGCCCTGAAGGGTGCAGGGGTCCCTTGAGTGACCTGTGTAAGGCTGTGCCTGTAACTATTTTACAATGGCGCCAGCAAGCTGCCAGCGCCGTTGTAAAATAGTTACAAAGTTAGCTTGCACAGGAAGCACTTAGATAAAATAAAGCAGCACCTGCTTCGTTTTATCTAGTGGTTCCTGTGCAAGCTAACTTTGTAACTATTTTACAACGGCGCTGGCAGCTTGCTGGCGCCATTGTAAAATAGTTGCATGAGTGGGGGTTCAACTTTTGAACCCGTTACGCTCGCGGATTTATTTTGCGGGAAATCCGCAAAATTCGCGGATTGCGGATTTCCCAAAAATCCGCAAAATTCGCGAGCGTAACGGATTTCCCGCTCATGCTTAGTTAGGAGGCATAGTAGTGCACATAGTAAATGGTGTTAAGAACAGTTAATTATGTAGTGTACAGACAGAGGATGACACACAGCTAATACAATGCTTGCAGAGTGCACTACAATGACCATTTCCCAACTAATCCACAAGTGACCAAGAAATGACTGCAGACAACACCAACGACCTGCAGAGCCAGTCTCTCCCCCCGGTACATGGGCTATCGGATGTAGACTCCCGGGATTTTCAGGACGGTGAGCTTGAGGCCGGCCCATCTGGTGTGCCAGGGAGCAACAGGTCCCAGGACCCCCATCCTCCCCACCACCACATCTGCTGCAACACCAACTGCACAGAAGACCCCTGCTTTTATGGCCTGTGTGTCCACCGCCACCACCACCACCACCAGTGCCAGCTGCAACACCCTCTCTGTCGCAGAGGATGACCACCCCAGAACACCAACTGAGGATGGCAGGGCGAGTGGGCAGGGACCCTCAGTGGCAAGGCGACAGGTCCGTGGTAGCAGGGTAGGTGGGAGGGCCAGGGTCACCCCAAGACACCAGGAGGCTGGGACCGAATCCCTGGCCACATCACCAGAGTACTTGGAGCATACCAACAGGCCCAGGGACAAAGTGGCCAGTCGGACGACCTGTTACGCGAGCTCATCCTGCTGATGAGGTCCATCAACACTCTCATTGGACAACTGGTGGGCCTCATGGGCCATAAAGTGGCGTTACTGAGGGACAGGCCTGTGCCACAACCAACACCTCCACCTCCCTCTAGTGGGCCGCAGGATGAGAGTTCACCATCCTCCCGTGCACCCACAGAGAGGGGTGAGTCCTCAGACGCCACTGGCACCACAGCAGGGCCCACCCCTGCTAAGCGGCCAAGGGGCCGTCCAAAGAAGATGGAATGAATAGCGTCTTATTCCAATGTGGCCGTGACGTATAATCGTTTTAGAGTTCACACATTATAATCCATGATTGTACCATAAGTGCGTCGTATAAAATGTAGTTATCAGGTAGCTATCCAAAAGGTCCAAACGATTTCTAGTGAAGTGTAGAGGGCATCCACTTTAATCAGGATGCCATAAATAGTAGAAACGGCCAAGGTGAAAAGCCGTAGCTCCACACAAGTTCCTTGTATATATAGTGTCAATATCCAGGAACTGACGTCAAGGAGAACCAGTCCGGCAAAAATACATGTAAGGACGATCGTGGTAGGCATCGAAAAGGCTTTTTCGATGCCTACCACGATCATCTGAACGCGGAAGAGACACGCCAGGGAAGCTTTGCCGTTGGATTAAAAAGCCACGAGCGATTGCCACCCAGGGTTAAAGGAATTGTCCAAGACTTAGCCCACACAGGAACAAGGTGTGGGAATCTGCACCACAAAAAAAGTGATTGAGAGGTATAAAACTACATCCTCCGGTCCAGAAGCTTAAGAGATTCCTTGGACTGTAAGTTTAATGAACTTTTAATTGGCGACAGATAATACAAGCCACTTTGAGTCACATCTGCCCACAATAACGATTAACTGAAGAGTTGGGAAAACTGTGAAAAAGACACGCTTCCCTACATGAACACCTAACTGTAAAGTGAATTCATCCAAGTGCGATTGCATAGGTGACATATTGGATGTGGAGAATTAAATTATGTTTGTCCTGAAGAAGGAGGCTAAAACCAGCGAAAGCTTCCGAAACGCGTTGACGCATTATAGATCTGTTAAATTTGGAGTGGCCAATTCACGATCTGGGTATAGGGAAGGGTAGCCCTGCCTAGTTTTGCCCACTGAAGGTCCAAATTAACGAATGACAAGACAACATTTACTGTCTTTCCCCCACATTTTTTCTCCTGCGCTATTGTTTTAAGTTTTTAATCTGCAATTGTGATTCGTTTTTTAAATATGAAATGTATGTATATGTTTTATTTATTCATATGAATGTCTTTTTTATGATGCAAATAAATAACGAATAATAGTATTGCTTTTCCTTGTAAATGTTTCACGTAATGATGTGGTGTTCTCGAGCCTCATGTATGATTTATGATTTATGACTGATTGAATGGAATAATTGTATTGGTATTTATTAGACCTTCCCAGAAGGAAAGCCTTTTTTTACTTCACAGTATTTGGTGCTTTATTTCCATTTGGTCATATTGAGCCCCTCTCTTTTGTTTAAGACAGTAACATATCCACCCACAGCTGAGTTGACAACTGGCAGTTTTCAATAGCCCTTCACAACAGCAAGATCACCAGACAATGGGTATGTTGTACATCGTCACCCACCTTCAAGTGAAGTAGCGGGTGATGAGCTGTTGACGCATGTCACCACCTTCCTCCTCTCCACTGTCCTCATGACTAGACTCAGGTTGTTGTGCAGGTGGGGGCCTTGGGTCCTCATCATCATCCAGGAGCAGGGGATTCTCTTTGCGAATGGCCAGGTTGTGGAGCATGCAGCATGCCACTACAATCTGACACACCTTCCTGGGCGAGAATGCCAGTGCACCTCTGGTTTTGTCCAGGCAGCGGAAACGTGACTTGAGCAGACCAAAAGTTTGCTCCACCACACGACTTGTCCTTCCATGGGCCTCATTGTATCTGATATCAGCCGGGGTCCTGGGATTCTGCAGTGGGCTCAGCAGCCATGGATGGTTGGGATATGCAGAGTCACCTAGGTATGACAAATAGACATTGCAATGTTGCACAGGCAGAGGGCAGCAGGTCACACACCCAGCACGCCATACAACTAGGCATACTCAACCGCAATCCATGCACCCTCTGGAAGCAGATCAGCCATCACCCGGGACACAATGCTGTTTCTCAGGATGTACGAGTCATGGGCTGAGACAGGGAATCTGGCACACACATGCGAGATGATCATATCTGCCAGGCACACCACTTGCACATTAATGGAGTGGTAACGTTTGCGATTGCAGAATATGTGCTCACTTGCCTGTGGTGGCACAAAAGCAACATGTGTGCAATCAATGGCTCCAATAACATGGGGGATAGAAGTCCCCCTTCACAGCTGGCAATTCAGCACCCCTGGGGAAATGGATATATCTGTCCTTGTACATCATCATGGCAGACAGAACATCACGCAGCACCATGCTGAACATCGGTTGAGACATCCCACCAGTGCTGGCTACTATCTCCTGGAACGATCCAGTGGCAAAAAAATGGAGTGCTGCCATCACTTTATAAGCTGGGGTGAAAGCTGTTGGATATGTCTGGCGAGGCTGCAGGTGGGGCTCCAACATATCAAAAAGGGTTTTCAGGGTGGCTCTATCAAGACGGAATTTGCGAATGATCGCCACATCCTCCATGTCCTTCAGCACTGTCAAGTGACAAATCAGATTTGGTCTCCTGCTAGTTGAGATGAACGTGGACACATGTCATTGAAATACATCATGAGATGGCCACAGCATATCACGTTCTGGATGACACAGCAAAAACAAAGACTGACTTGATAATTGAGTGACACACCAGGTTACATGGGTGGACGTTTGAGCTACACAAAGTGCACACCTCTCAATTTACAATACACAAGTTACTCAAACACCACATCGGTCATTGTGAATGCACATAGTGATATGGCCACATTTTACATGTGCACGCTTGGGACTGTGGCATCCAGACAATGTGTAACAAATTAACTACACTGTCTCATACTTAGCTGCTGTGCCTGTCACACCTCAATGCATCTTTCAAACTTGGCACACATCCACAGCACAATGACCACAGTTGGCGGTGAACTGACAATTGCGTGTATGCACAGACAGAATAGCACATGTAAGTAACTACATCATACAATGAGACAAGCCTTGTCAAGGTAATCACTGCACCTCAACACATTGATATGTGTACACATTGTAGAGTTCACTACAACACTGTCCTACCTCATCGACCATATGATTTATTCATGACATGTGAGGGTCTACAGACCAATCACACAGGTGCGGTAGTCATTTGCATGGAGACATGCCCAAATGGCGGTGGGCATGCTCTGCCACCCAAATCGCGGTGCCTCATGTGATTGTATGCACTCAAAATCACGGTAGCTACTGCCTATCCCCAGCGGTGTGTCACCAGCACCACCCATTTACACAGGTGCGGTAGTCATTGGCATGGAGACATGCCCAAATGGCGGTGGGCATGCTCTCTCACCCAAATCACGGTGCCTCATGTGATTGTATGGACCCAAAATCATGGTAGCTACTGCCTATCCCCAGCGGTGTGTCACCAGCACCACCCATTTACACAGGTGCGGTAGTCATTGGCATGGAGACATGCCCAAATGGCGGTGGGCATGCTCCCTCACCCAAATCGCGGTGCCTCATGTGATTGTACGGACCCAAAATCGCGGTAGCCACCTCCTGTCCCCAGCGGTGTGTCACCAGCACCCCCCATTCACACAGGTGCAATAGTCATTGGCATGAAGACATGCCCAAATGGCGGTGGGCATACTCCGCCACCAACATCGCGGTACCTCATGTGATTGTATGGACCCAAAATCGAGATAGCTACCCCCTGGCCCCTGTGGTGTGTCACCACCATGGAGCATGCCCTAGAGCCAATGGGAACAATGACTGCGGTGGCATGATGCAATTTTGAAAACAGCGGTAGGCACGCTCTGCCACCGCGGAGCCGGTCATTTAATGATTTTGAAAGATGCACCATTGCGGTAGCGCGCACCGGGCCCCTGCGGTGTGTCGCCGCCATGGAGCATGCCCTAGTGCCAATGGGAATGATGACTGTGGTGGCATGATGCAATTTTGAAAAACGCGGTAGGCGTGCTCCGCCACGGCGGAGGCGGTCATTGGATACTTTTGAATGAAGCAGACCTGGACAACCAATTGTTGCAGCTTGGCACCTTTGAAACGATCCCAGGGGGCTAAATATGTGTGGGAGTGAGCCTCACATTTCCACTGATCCCAGAGCCTGCTGCCAGAGACCCCTTGTCTGCTGCTGCCTCCAGGGACTGCTGCCTGGGACTCCTCATCTGCTGATGCCTCCAGGAACTGCTGCCTGAGACCCCTCACCACCCAATTCCACCACAGGTGTTCCATGTCGACAGGGACAACAAGGACAGAGAAGATCCGTGCCAGTCCATTCACAAGCGAGGAGCTGGAGGTCCTGGTGGCCGAGGTGCTTGCACAGTACCCAAGGCTGTATGGTACCCCAACTGTCACGGCAAGTCCTCAAAATCAGAGGTGTAGGGCAGGGGAGCACACATGTAGTTGGACTGATGCAGTATATGCCTGAGGGTGTGGGGTTGTGTCATGCACTTACAAACATGCTGTCTCCAGGGGGAAGGAGTGTGTGTCCCAATGCCACTTACTGTGTTCTCACAATAGTGTTTTAAACATTCAAATCCAGCTATGCAACATCTCAGCCCTGTAGATTGCACACCACCCAACTTGTGTGGATCAATATTTTGTTTGTGAGTCCATGTCCTTCGATGCCACACACATGACCTACTGAGATATTCACAGGGCATGGACATTGAGTGCTGCACAGTCTTGTACACAGTGAGTCCACACCCAGACACAGGTTGATATGTAATGTATGTGGTGCCCAGACATGCAAAGGACTGGAGATGTGTGCAAGCCACATAGGGAGTTCAGTGCTGGCATCCTGAAAGTGTGTGAGATTTGCAGGGACTGTGTACCCACTCACAACTGCATGCAATCACACCAGCTTAGCCCATGCATAGTGCCCATGTGAGATGTACCCCAGTGTGGGATGGACAGATAGTAGATTTTGTAATGAGTTTGTGTCTAGCTACTGTACTGATAGATGTTGGGATATGACACTGTGTCACTGATCATTTCCCCCTCTTGTCTCCCATGCCTGCAGCTCAAGGTACACCAGCGTAAGGCCATGTGGAGGGCCATTGCAGCCAGGGTGCGAGCTCTGGGGTATATAACCAACGGCGCACCCACTGCCACAAGAGGTGGGATGGCATCAGCCGGCTGGCAAAGAAGGTGGCAGAGATGACCTTGGGTCTGCTTTCTCGCACGGGCGGTTGGCACGGCGCAGCATGACACCACTGATGGGCAGCATCTTGGAGGTCACTCATCCTGAGCTGGATGCATGTCTGAGGGAGCATCAGCAGCAAGGCAGGGGTGAGTATTTGGGGAGGGTGACTTTGGCTGGGAGCGGCTGCATGTGGACAGGGCCTGTGCCAGTGCTGGCCTATGTGATTTTGCTGGAGTGGTGCAGTGTCGTGTAAGCGGCTGCTTTGCTAGGTGCCAGTGTCATGCATTTGCCCAAACTGTCCTTACAAAAGTAAGCCTCCATGCTGTGCATTTCCATTGCAGTCTGAGTTGTGCTCTTCAACTTTCTTCAGCATTGGGGTAGTCAGGGGAGTCAAATTGGGAGTGAACATCAGTGTTCACAATCTGAGTGTGACTTCATGAATGCGGCCATTGCATGCACCATGAATGTTGAGACATCTTACCACAATGTGCACTAGTCTTTGGGCCCCAGAGTGCTACATGGTGGTTGGCATGGGCTCTTTGCCATTGTTGACTGTCATGTTGTAATCGGTGTCTGGGTTGTCCCCTCGTGTTCCATCCAGGTCTGTCAGTGGCAACAAGTGGTGTGCCCCCATCATGTCCGTAGGTGTGGGCAGAGCTAGTTTTGTGTCTGGTAGACCTCAGCCACAGGCAGGGTGTTGTGCTGTGTGGCCTTAACATGGCTCAGTCATGTCCGATAATCAGGATTACATCCACTTCTGAGGTTTATGTAGTGAGTTGCCGCAATGTGATTGCAGAGAGTGGTACGCAACATATAGATTTGGACCTCTTTTTTACTGCATTGATTGCATTGCTTTGTACTGTTGCTGCCACTAACCTGACCCTGCATCTCTCTCTCATGCAGATTCACCAGTGGTCACGGAAGGACAGGAGCCGGACACCAGTGGGGGTGAGACTAGCACTACAACTGCACAGGAGCCCAGTGACACAGATATCACCAGCGCCTCAGAGGGGGACTGGAGTATGCAGGAGGAATCCTTGCCTGAGACACAAAGAACCACATCATCTGATGCCAGCGGGGATGCATCCATGTTGGCGGGCACAGGGAATGGAGACTCTGCATCATCTTCTACCACACAGTGGAGAGTGCCCACCCTTCCATCCACTTCCTCTGGTGCTGCCCGTGTCAGTAAGAAGGAACATGTTTCATTCACACCAGGCACCACTGCCCCTGCACCTGCCCCCCCCCCTGCTGCCCTCAGTGCTGAGTCTGTTGAGCTTCTGTGCCAGCTTTGTGTGGGCCAGACAGCTCTACTCAATGCCTTCAGTGACAATGACAAAAAATTAGCTCAGGTGGTTGCCTACATAGAGAGCAACACTCTGACGTGGGTGGGCTGCACCGTATTGTCCAGGCTTTGTCCTCCACAGTGACGTCTGCCCTTCAACAGGCACATACTCCCATTCCTGCTCCAGGGCCTTTGTTTACCCCCCTAATTAGTGGCCACGTCTGATGATAGTGACCACGATTCACATCTGCAACAGTCATGATACAGCACACGAAGCACCCAGCAGAAACAACCCAAGCGGTCCCGCCCGCAGACACCATCCCCACAGAAGAGCAAAGCCAGCCCAGAATGCAAAGACAAAAGCCTGTCAGGGAAAAGCAAGGCCCAAAAAGCAAAGAAACAGACCTCAGGCTCACATGCCTGAGAGGCATCCCCAGCTAAGGACTCTCCTGTCCCTAAAGTTTTGCGCAAAGCAAGGCATGCAGTTTCTGTGCCCACTGAGGAGGAGGTGCATGGCAAGGGCTCAGAGGCACATTCCCCCACCACCTCGGCTACCATTCCAAGCCCAGTGAAGCAGGGAAAGGAGGGAACTGTAGGGGGTACACCTGGCAAACAGGGGAAGGAGGGCCAGAGGCGAAGCCAGACGAAGTGTTCCGCAGGATCCAGTACATCACCAGAGGGAGTGCCAGTGTCTGCACCTGATGCTGCTCTGTTGGTGTGTGTGCCTGTTGTGTCCACACCAGTTCACATTAATCCCAGTACAGGGAAGCCATTTCAAATCCCCAAGGAGTGGAAAGGCACCCCTCAAACATCTACCACCCACACAGTGTCTCAGGTCTGCATGACTCCACCTCCACGTGCCACTACACCACCTGGTCCAGGCAGCCCTCCGGCTTGCCAAGCCACTGATAGCCCTACCTCACCTGAGCCGCTCTCTCCCCAGTCAGGTGCTCCTGCTGTCCCTGACACACAGCCAGCTCCCAGTCCACCTGACAGCTAAGTGTGAGTGCTAGTCTCCATCACACACCTTTCTGTCACACAGGTGGGCCTGTACTACCCATTGTTACCCCCTGACTGTCTTGCTACCCATGGAAGGGTACAGTCATACACAGTCCCTGTGCAGCCTCTCATGTACTTACTGTGCACTTTGCCCTGGGCACTAGCTCTGTTGCTCTGCTGTGTTGGACTATTCTCTGTGCAGCCTCTCATGTACTCACTGTGCAATTTGCCATGCCCACTGGCCTTCCTGTTTTGAGCTTGCCTGTGCAGATTCTCATGGATATGCTCTGCACCCTGACCTGGCCACTGGCCTTCCTGTTTTGACCTAGCCTGTGCAGCCTCTCATGTACTTGCTGTGCACTTTGCCCTGGACACTGGCCCTGTTGCTCTGCTGTGTTGGACTATTCCTTGAGCAGCCTCTCATGTACTTGCTGTGCACTTTGCCCTGCCCACTGGCCCTGTTGCTCTGCTGTGTTGGACTATTCCCTGTGCAGCCTCTCATGTACTCGCTGTGCACTTTGCCATGCCCACTGGCCTTCCTGTTTTGACCTTGCCTGTGCAGATTCTCATTCATATGCTCTGCATTTTGTGCCTTGCTCTTCTCAACTGTTGATCTACTTTCCCATCTGTGCAATATGTGAATAAAGACAGTTACTCCTGTTGTCTGTTTTGTCAGTGTCCTTACTGAATAAAGTTATTTTGGCATGTGCATATGTTTCACTGTGCCCCATGCTATATGTGGCACTTCAATATTGCCAAGGTCTTTGCCCGCCTAATATTTTTCACAGGGGTGACAGGGACTTAAGTTCTTTCAGACACTGATACTTGTGGTATCTGTGGTGTCAATTCTACCTGTAATGCAGTTCTCATTTTCATAGTTTTAAATTGTTGACTACATTGTTCACATGTCAGGTTGGGGGACACTGCCAGCACAGGGTGTGATTCTATGCACAGGTTTGCATGCAGGGTGGGCAATGTAATCATGTATGTGTGTTATTCCTTTATGTGTGCCCAGCTGTGTATGTGTATGGTCATCTTGTGATGGCCCGTAATCCTGGTCCCATGGCCTACATGAGATGTGTGCTCTTGGGTAGTCAAGAAGTGTGCAGTGTGAAGAGTGTGCCTTTGTAGGGAGCTGTGATGAGTGTGTGCCCCTGCATTGTCAAACACACACATGTGTCACCCAGGAGTTGTGTGCCTGTTGTTTCGATTGTTGAACCCTGTGGATGTGGTTGTATGCACGTGTGAGTTGTCTGTTGTACACTGTTTAATGTGTTGCTGTGTCCATGCTGTTCTGTCTGACTCCTACTTGTTCTTTTAGTCACTTGTGAGTGTGCAGAGTGTCAAATCAAGTCAAGTCAAGTCAGAAATTTGTATAGCGCGCTACTCAACCAGAGGGTCTCAAGGCGCTTAAGGGAAAGGGGATCGTTACCTATCAAATAACCAGGTCTTGAGTTGTTTCCTGAAGGAGAGGTGGTTCTGGGTAAGACGGAGGTGAGAGGGGAGGGAGTTCCAGGTCTTGGCGGCCAGGTATGAGAAGGATCTTCCTCCCATGGTGGCTTTTCGGATGCGTGGGATCACGGCGAGGGCTAGGTTGGGCGAACGTAGTTGGCGGGTGGGGGTGTAAAAGGATAGGCGATTGTTGAGGTAGCTGGGTCCTAGGTTGTGGAGGGCTTTGTGTGCGTGAGTGAGGAGACGAGCGTGATTCTCTTGCTGATAGGGAGCCAGTGCAGGTCTCTCAGGTGTTCTGATATGTGGTTGTGTTGAGGTATGTCCAGGATGAGTCGAACAGAGGCGTTCTGAATGCGTTGAAGTTTTTTCTGCAATTTGGCTGTGGTTCCGGTGTAGAGGGTGTTTCCGTAGTCTAGTCGGCTGGTGACCTAGTTTCAGTGGGGATCCATCGGAAGATCTTGCATGCGTACGATGTTAAAACATGATGATGAGACAGCGTTGACTTGTTTAGTCATGGAGAGGGATGAGTCTAGGATGAATCCTAAGTTGCGAGCATGGTCCGTTGGTTTGGGTGTGCTGCCTAGGGCCGGGAGCCACCATGAGTCGTCCCAGGCAGAGGGGGATGTTCCTAGGATGAGGACTTACGTCTTGTCCGAGTTCAGTTTTAGGCGGCTGTTCTTCATCCATTCGGCTACGCCCTCTATTTGTGTATGGTGCACTCCTTACATGTCCACTACTGACATGCAAAACACTTCACTTTAATGTCAGCTGTCCCCTTGGTTTACATGTGTGTGTGCTTCCCCATCAATTAATTTGTAACACTGTGCTTTGTGGTGTAGTTCTTTGTCCAGGGCATATGTGCCACTCAGGACATTTCCCCAATGGGTTATATGTGAAGTAGTGTGGCTCACTGGTTAGAGGCGGCAGACCCGAGAGCAGAGGACGGCCCGAGACCAGGGTTCGATTCCCGACGCGGCAGGTTTCTGGACCAGGGTCAGCGGACTCGATAATTCTCTCGCCTCGGTGCCCACTCTGATCAGCGATCACACTCGGCAACTCTGGGCATTAGCTTGCCTCATCTTCACTAACGGCCCCACCAGACCGCCGGGGATGCCTGGTCTCACCCTGGAGATACCCACTAAGGGACCATCTCTCAGGGAAGCCAGGAAGGGTTTCGCAGCGGTCGAAGCGCGGAGATACTCCTCCGGGAGTCGATCCTAGCGCTATATAAACCTGCAATTATGTTATTGTGCTGTTTAGCAGTCATGGTTGCTCATGTGCACTTCAGGTGTGTGTGCTACCTAGGGCTCTGGTCAGGTGGATTCTGCCTTTGTGTCCCAGATTTGTGCATCTGTTGTTGTTGTGTTGGATGTATGTGTGTTGGCTGTGGTATTGCTTCACTTCCTGGGTGTGCTGTTGTGTTTGTGCTGTGCTGATTTGTGTTGTGTGGGTTGATGTTGTGTCACTCATGTTTGTGTGTGACTGGTATGCTTGATGTGCACACATGGCTTGTTGTGTGTACAGTGCTGTGTGGATGTAGCCTTGTCATTGCCTGATGTGCATCCCCTGATGTCCTGCAGTGTTTGTTCAGTTTTTTATCCTGTGCACCTGTAGTTGGTTTGATGTGTCTGTGTTGTTCTGTGATGGCGCACTTCTTGTGTGATTTGTGGTATGCTGTGGGTGTTTTGTTCCTGAGTGATGAGGTTGTGCACTCCTGTTGTGTCTGTGCTCCCATTGTCTTGCCACAGTTTGGCTGACAGGGTATGTCTGTTTTTGTTGTGGTTCTGTGTGTATTTCAGTTGTGTTTTGTGTTTGTGTGTTGTTTTTATGCAGACATTTGTTCTGGCATCCCTGTGTGTGTGTGTGTGATGTTTGTGGCAGTGTGGTAAATAATTATTTACCCTGTCATAATTTCTATACATTAATAAGGATCATGCATATAATGAGAGGCAGAGTCCGTGGTGTCCGATTCAGAAGGGCTTTAATTCAGAAACTCGCGTTACTGGAGAATCGGGTTCCATCACCACTAAGGTTCAGGAAGGATCGTCATCTGAATCATTATTCACAAAACACATTATATATAGTTAAAACATACATTGAATTGGATAGAGAAGGCGGAGCGCTCCAGGCGGAGCAAGTGAAAGAGAGAGATAAGAGCACATGGGCGTGAAAGAGGCGTGTAAGGAGGCGTACACGTGGGTGTTCTCTTGATGAGTCATAGGTGTGTCATAGGTGGGTGGATGCATAGAGGGGGTCTGCATGGTCAGCAGGAACCTTTACCCTACTTGTGCGCGCAAAACTGGTCATGACGTGAAATTGACGTGTAACTGGGGAGAGCTGGGGGGAGCTGACTTTAGTGCTAGTAGGAGAGTCTGGGATGTCAGAACGACCTGCACCCCTGGCATTATCTGATATCTTGTGTTTGGAGGATGTATTGTCTGACTTAAAGGTCGCTGGAGCAAAGGCTGCTCATCACTAAATGCTAGTGTGTGCATATATTTCTTTGTGCATTGCGTGGGGCCATGGGCCTTCTATGGAGGCAGGTCCAGTAAATCACTTGAATGGAGACAGAAAGGCTAGGCCCTATCTTCTGCAGGCGGAATATGTTTACCCCTTTCGTTAGTCAGGAATGTGTTTCTGTGGAGCGGGGCAGATAACTGTAGGCAAAATACTGTCTTGGCAGGCCAGGCTGGGCACCTCTCGGCGGAGCAGGAAGTAAGTGAGAAGTCAGGGATACATAACTATTCTGCAGCTTTCAGAGTATCAGGAGGCTCGGAGCCTGAATTCGGGTCCTGGCTCGGCTGTGTCACAAAAACGAGTTCATCTCGATTTTTAAACGTGTACCATGTAAATGCATTGGCAACATAGGCCTCGGTGCAGAATTAACGTTTCATTCATGGCGGGCCTAATAACTGACATGCTAACATTGAACGGAAATGCAGAGGCATTATTATTATTGGCATGAGAAGGGAGTTACATGATGACATGGACATACATGGGGCATAGGTACATACATGGGTGCGTGTAGGGGACACACTGGCCACGTAAAATTTCTATTTCCTCATTCCCTCCTTGTCCCCTACTGTGCCCTTCAGGACACGTCTATATTCATGATACCGTCTATTTGTTCATACAGCATCATTTGTTTGTCTTTTTTCTTTTGTGCACGTGAACGTGGACGGGGAATACAGGCAGTGGCACACAAGCCGCAAATCGCTGGGCCACATTGCAGACAGAGACAGCAACTGAATATAACTAGTAGTATCATCCCTAGGAATGACAGTACTTTCCATCCCCAAGCTGATATCACACTCCAGAGCCAACCGGACCAAGTCCAGGTGCCTAGATTTTTGTGTATCTCGTGAGCTATCTTATGGAGCCTTGTTATTGCTGCAGACACGGATGGCGCGTTATTTGGAATAAACACGCAACAACTGGAGCCGATCACTCTACAAGCCCCGCCCCTATCTGCCAGGATGACGTCAAGAACAAGACGATTCTAAAGAACAACAAGTCTCATAGCAGACTGCTCCTCGGTCAATTTTCCTAAAGCAGAAGTAGTCTCATTCACTACTGCTTCCAGTGTTCTTGTCAATCTGCGTATTGATTTACTGTTTTGGACGGGACCTATGAAGAAAAAGAATCCTTTATTGAAATCTGAATATTGCTCCCACGCTGTCTCAGTCTGGTCGACAACTGGGGAATCGGTCTCCCTCTTGTGTCTAACATGTACTAGTCGTGAATCTCGATGGGATGGGGCTAGAAAAACAGGTGGCAGTAGGAACGCTATATAACACGTTCCACCCCAGTCTAAGGGCAGACGTACATAGGCTGTCTGACCGCAAATGAAATAGGAATGGCGGGAAGCTTTGAAAGTAGACTTTCCTTTATCATTAAACTCGACCACAGTATTACAATCACTGTGACCTAAATGCACTGAGCCTTTCTTTCTGACGCATAATTCACCTTTTACTGGTAAGACTGTTATGAACAGTGAACCTATATTTGTCTCGGACTGGACATTCAGAATCATAAGGTTAAGGGAAACATTTCCTAGTTCATACACTTCATTTTCAAGATTAGTTCCTGTCCTTTGGGGAAAACCATTTTTGTCTGGGAAACATGCTTTATTCATTACTATATTCAAATCTCCCCAAATCCATTCACTCTGGGAATCTGTGAACTTTCTGTCTTGTGATGATGACATTAAAGCAAACCATGCTCCGCACGAACCATTGTGCGAGAAAGGATAGGGAAAGAGGGGCAGAACTCCCTTCGTTTTCTGATAAGGTGGGAGTCGGCCACATACCCAACAATTTGTTACATTGCTGGTCTGATGAGAATGGTGTAACATGCTAATAAAAGTATTGTTGCGCAGTGCTAGTCGATATGACAATTCATGGGGTGGCAGATCACTGAATGTGTGCTCTACAGTGTCATCGATGGAAGAATGTATATGTGAACCAAGAGGAGGAAAGAAAACATGTAGTGTCAAGCTTATACATATAATCGATATAGGAGTGCAGACATCAAGGAAGCCAGGTAATCTGTCAGCATATTACTGTCAACATCGGTTATTCTTTTTGGCATAGGCGTACCCCACATATTCGGCGGTCTACCAAAAACCACCTCGTACGGGGACAGTCCTGTTCTGGAATGGGCTACCATACGCATGGCATACTGTGAATCTGTGTATATGTTTACTTTCAAGTTCTTGGCTCGTATGCAGGCTTGCGTCAGAGCAATGAGCTCTGCTGCTTGTGCTGACAGTGTGTCAATTCGATGTGTCTCAATGACTTCAGTATCAGTGGTCACTGCATATGTGGCCACTAGCTCTCCTGTGCTTGTTCTCATGCATGAACCATCCACATAAAGTGTCAGGTCTGGGTCTGGTAGTCAATGTCTGTCAAGTCTTGTCTTGGCTTCGTTACTGTATTTACTACTTTCACACAGTCATGTGGTGCAGTGTCTGCTGTGCTTGAGGGCAAGAGTGTAGCAGGGTTCAGGGTATTGCATCGTCTGATCTCTATGTGTGGCTGGAACAATGTCAGTTCGTATCCTGTCAGTCTTGCTACAGTAAGGTGTTGCGCCGGAGTCCTGTTCAAGAGAACTTCCACTGAGTGTGGAACCTGTACTGTCAGGGGGTGTCCTAACACTATGGAATCGCTCTGTCTTATTGCTAGGGCTGTTGCTGCAACTGATTTCAGGCACGCTGGCAGAGCCTGGGCCACTGGATCCAATGTACTAGAAAAATAAGCACAAGGCTTGTGTTTTCCTGCTTGATCTTGTGTAAGGACAGATAATGCTGTACCTTCGCGTTAGTGACAAAAAGTGTAAAAGGTTTGCTGTAACATGGAGCCGCTAAAACTGGTGCTTGACATAGAGCTTTTTTCAATTCATCAAATGCAAGTGTATGTTCTTGTGTCCAAGGGAGGACAGTCGAAGACGCTGCCTCCTGTGTTGTTAACTGTATGAGTGGTTTGGCTAGATATGCATACTGGGGAATCCATTGTCTGCAGTAGGAAGTGAGGCCAATGAAGGCCCGTACCTCCTTTTGTGTCTTGGGCTGTGAAAGATTTGCAATTAACTGAATACGGTCTGGTGTCAGCTGTCTACCCCTCTTGGACAGCAAGTGTCCAAGGTACACCACTTGCTGTGCACAGAATTGCAACTTTGAAGGAGACACCTTGTGCCCCTTGTCTGCCAGAAAGTATAAGACCGTCAGTGATGCACGTTCGCAGTCACGTTCTGTTCGTGCAGTAATCAAGAGATCGTCCACTTATTGGAGCAATGCGATGTCAACAGGCATGTGAATACTGTCTAGTTGTCTTTTCAATGCTTGACTGTAAATTCTAGGACTTTCTGTGAATCCTTGAGGAGCCCTCGTAAATTTGAAGCTGCGTCCATTTAAACAGAATCCGAAGAGGTACTGGCTCTCTGGATGTATTGGGACACTAAAGAAGGCGTTCTTGAGGTCAATTACAGTAAAGAACGTCGCTTCGGAATCAATTGCAGTCAGTAATGAAGAAATGTCTGGGACCACTGGGTACTGGGGTATTATGCATTTATTCAGTTCTCGGAGGTCAATCACTAGTCTGTAGACTGGTGGTGCATTTGGGTCAGTTCGTTTAAGAATAGGAATGATAGGTGAATTACATACATTTGAGTCAGTTTCTACAACCACTCCTTGTGCAATGAGTTCGTCAACAATTTTCAGTAATGCTACTACAGCATCAGGTGGTAACTTGTATTGTCGGATTCGTGGCAGTACTACTCCTTGTTTGAGAGTGACACGGTGTGGCGTAATGTGCATGTAACCTACATCAGTCGGACCTTGTGCCCATAAATGCTGTGGTACATTCTGGAGTCTGGGATCAAAATCTCTCAACACATAATGCCCTTTAAAATCACGTAAAAACAATCACACTCCTTCCGGAGAACAACAAATCACTGCTCCTAGTTCTTTCAAAGTCTTTATACCAAGCAAAGTTTCTGGACATGACTTAGTAAGTAACAAGTCTGTAGTACGGGTCAATGGACCGACTCCTAAGGAAACTGGCTTTGACACTTCGTTAACAATAGGCTTTCCTGAAAATCCCAGGGAAATATTCTGTGAGCCTGAGAGGGGTGCCCCTGGAACCTCGTCATGACTGATGGTGGTTCTGCTCGCCCCTGTGTCAATCAGAAATTTTCTGTCCTTTCCCAATACACGACTATGTACATAGGGACCCTCTTGATCTACAGGAACCTCAATAAGGGGCAAGCCAACCTCCCTCTCTAGGCTGTTTCATGAGTACTGTTGATATTCTGGATAGTCTGACTGTGCGTACTGGTACATTTGTTGCGTAACATGTTGTGTGGCAGCTATTGGTTGGGGTGTAGCTACTGTCTGTTGCGTGTTCTGTGGCGTTTGCGTGTTCTGTGGGGTGCTATTCTGTCTAGAAGGATGCGGTCTTTCCTTTATCTTGCCTGTAGCTATATTGTGTTTCAGGACAGCACATTCATTTACATAGTGACCTGGTTGCTTGCAATAATTACCGTTCCCCTTAACAGGTGCCGTGCCCTTTTTATGTCCATCAGCTGGTACTGATTGTGCGACTAGCACTTTCATTTTCGTATCTTTCCTGCGTCTCTTTTCATGTTCCTCTCTAATTCTGTTCTGGTGATATTGTAACATTTGCAACATTTGGGAAGTACTATTTGCTTGCCAGGTACTCTCAACCTTCTGTACTCTATTCCTGATTGGCGGTAAGGAATTCTCCACTAATTTGTTCACAAAAAGATGTGGATATGATTCACTATTTGGCTTAAGGCCACTATTAATAGTAAAACATTTTTCGAATCTAGAAGAAAAATCACTGGTGTCTTCATCTTGTTTCTGTTTACAGGCTGAAATAGCATCCCAATCTTCCTTTTTAGTAGTCAATAATCTCGGCAGAACCTGTATTAGGAGTTCAGGTAATGCTTTGGGTTTTTCCCCGAGGCCAACACCAGGGCCCCGGAGTTTATCCTCATCTTCCAATTCTGTCCAATTTATCTTTTTCTCTCCCACCTCCCAGTCTTTTTCTTTAAGCTTTTCATAAATGCCAGCTGGTAACAGTACTTTTAATAATTTAATGATGTCAGTGTATGTGTAATCCCCCATGCGGAGAATGTCTTTTAATTCACGGTGGAATCCACCGGGGTCTTTATCATGGCAGGGCAGCAATTTTTTCATTTCTAGTATTTCTATTTTCGTCAAGGGTGTGTAAACATATACTCGTTGAAGCTCATTCGCTGCATTTCTAACGGGATGCACCTCTCGTAGGGGGTTCTGTCTGTCTATGTGTAAGGTCTTTCTGTCGTGGTGTGGGGCAGGAATTAGGTGCGTGGTCAGAAAAGTCAAGTACTTATGTTGTTGGTCTAGAATGACATTAATTAATTCGGTACCTAGGCCTCTCCATCTCTCTAGGTGTAGATCGTCCAATAATTTATACAAGGGACCGGGATCAGAATGTTGACTCTCGTACAATGTCATCAGATGTTGAACCATGTAAATACCAGCTAAACGCTGTTCTTCCGGAGGAAGGCTTAAAAAGGTCTGAGCCACTACGTCATCATTATATATATTGGAATTACACGCCCATTGAACGGCTGACCGGGCTAGTTCCTGTTCATGTATAGTGTGTGGTCTATCGCACTCTACTCGTCTTTTCAGTGCGTTCTCAGTAGCTTGGAAAAGATGTTCGAGAGAATATCTTTCTGGTATGGGAGGTCCATGTTTACTGTAATCGAGGCCCTTGGGCCTGTCAAACTGTCTTGCTCTACCTACATAATTCAATTTATCTACTTCCTCTCTTTCAAGCTCAACATCATCTGATGCTGAGTCGTCCTCTTTCTCGTCTGACTCTTTCCTGTGTAAGTTTGAAATCTCTTTGCGTATTTTCCTATACATGCATTCTATCTTTGACATTGTATCATGTTTACCGGCAGCTATGTTGTCACTCCAATCAACCATACCTTTATTTATTCCTTTATCTGGCTGGTCTTGTTCCCTGATCAGACAATTAATCAAGAAACGTAAAAGCATGCATTGAACCTCCACCTTTCTTTGCGCCATGGCCTCATGTATACTCTCGGGTCCCTCCCCCGTTCTAATGAAATGGTATATTCTGTCTAAATTGTCCTTCATGCCTGGTAATGCAATCAGATAGTCTGCAACGCGTCTTAATCGTAGTGAGTACATGAGCATCGAACCTACACCTGGTACTGGATCATATATACAATGTGAAATCGTTACATTTTGTTTAAGAGGTGATGCTGTCATTTGTGGTGTTCGTTGTAATGCTAATTCTAGTAGTTTTCGTGTTGGTGGTGGTGTTTGCAGTATGTCTGTGGTGGGCCCCCCTCCCATTGCCCCTTGGCTTGAATCGTCTTTCACTGTCATTGTCACTGCTGGTGTGTGTTGATCCTGTGATACAGGCGGAGGGAGAAAAGGATTGTTGCCAGGAGGAGGAGGAGGAAAACCTGCATTAACATAATCCGGAGCGGCCTCTTCTAAATAGGAGGAAAGAAAAATGTCGGCTGCTGTCTGTTTATGACTACGCACTTTGGTCGGGATCAGTGGTGGCGGCAAATTACTGGGTACTTCCGGGGTCACTTTAGGTAGTCCTTCGGCGAGGACGGGATACATGCCTTTAATAAGGGCATTTCTTTGTCTATCTGCTTGTTCTGTCTTAACCCGTTCACCTTCTTCCTTTAATTCTTGTTCTCTGGCTTTTTCTGCTGCTTCTTTACTTCTCTCTGCTTTGTGGAATTCTTTCTCTGCTCTCCTATGCGCTTCTTTACGCCATAACTCAATGGCATCTTTCTTGGACTGTCTAACCTTCTTTTTCCATAGTGCTTCCTCTACTCTCATGATGCAATCAGCATCCCATGTTCCTGAGGCAGGCCATCTATATTTCTCTTCCAGATCCTTCGTGTAATCTACCCATAAGTCTAAAAACAGTATGGCATCTAGCCCGTGCTTTTGGTACATGAAATGGCCAGGAGTGTCTCTAGGCGGGACGGGGACTGCCTCTTCGAGTATCCCTTTCCTGGTCCCTATCTGACGTAATTTCGAAAACAGTGGCATGTTGGAACTAACTTGAACAAAAACACAATATACACAAAAATAGACTGAAAACAACCATTCATACTACAACATTAAAACATTTAAAACAGATACATCCTAACTAGTACATGAAAAAAAAAATGATCCTGAAAAACTGTTTACTTTATGCACTGCAAAACAGTACAACCATACCGGTCTCGTGAAGAGACACGTCTTTACCCCGTCCACTGAAATGGACACGTCATTACCGTGCCTGTGTACCCAGACACGTCTTTACCGGGCTCAAATAAATGAACCCGTTTCTATGCGTTCCCAATAATGGTACTCACCGGGAAGCAGAACTGAAGGCCTCGGAAACTCGATACTGGACTGCTACTACTGCGGCTGCTTCTGCTGCGCATGCGCCTTGGAACAGGTGGGCCTCGGGATACCTCGGACCTTGCTCTCCCGGCTTGGGCTTTGGTTGGGATGGTCCGCGATCCTCACCGCCTCGTGTGGATGCCTGGTCGCAGTCTTAGTCTCCTCCGTGGGCCTGAGGGAGTAGGCAGGAAGTCCCGCTGTCGTGTACACTTGAAGTCCGTCACGGCTGTAGAAGGGGACAGGGGGCTGGACCTACATCACCGGCGCGTGGGGAAGGGGACTGGTCCCTATTCGGGCGCCAGATTAATGTGGTAAATAATTAATTACCCTGTCATAATTTCTATACATTAATAAGGATCATGCATATAATGAGAGGCAGAGTCCGTGGTGTCCGATTCAGAAGGGCTTTAATTCAGAAACTCGAGTTACTGGAGAATCGGGTTCCATCACCACTAAGGTTCAGGAAGGATCGTCATCTGAATCTTTATTCACAAAACACATTATATATAGTTAAAACATACATTGAATTGGATAGAGAAGGCGGAGCGCTCCAGGCGGAGCAAGTGAAAGAGAGAGATAAGAGCACATGGGCGTGAAAGAGGCGTGTAAGGAGGCGTACACGTGGGTGTTCACTTGATGAGTCATAGGTGTATCATAGGTGGGTGGATGCATAGAGGGGGTCTGCATGGTCAGCAGGAACCTTTACCCTACTTGTGCGCGCAAAACTGGTCATGACATGAAATTGACGTGTAACTGGGGAGAGCTGGGGGGAGCTGACTTTAGTGCTAGTAGGAGAGTCTGGGATGTCAGAACGACCTGCACCCCTGGCATTATCTGATATCTTGTGTTTAGAGGATGTATTGTCTGACTTAAAGGTCGCTGGAGCAAAGGCTGCTCATCACTAAATGCTAGTGTGTGCATATATTTCTTTGTGCATTGCGTGGGGCCATGGGCCTTCTATGGAGGCAGGTCCAGTAAATCACTTGAATGGAGATAGAAAGGCTAGGCCCTATCTTCTGCAGGCGGAATATGTTTACCCCTTTCGTTAGTCAGGAATGTGTTTCTGTGGAGCGGGGCAGATAACTGTAGGCAAAATACTGTCTTGGCAGGCCAGGCTGGGCCCCTCTCGGCGGAGCAGGAAGTAAGTGAGAGGTCAGGGATACATAACTATTCTGCAGCTTTCAGAGTATCAGTGTCGTAATTTGATGATGGCCGAGTTAGCGTTTAACTGTAGCTACACGTTTCATTCTTATATTGGCCAAGCTTAAAAACGCCATTTTGCGTGTTACGGCGGCCATCTTAGATCATGAGCGGCCTCGTGGCCAGCATGGCCTTTAGTCCGTTGTCCGTGCCATTGACCACTCAAGTTTGCCCAGCAACAGGCTATTTTTAGTAACGGTCAAGCCTGTACATGCGCAGTCCACATTGACCAGTCACCCCTTAGGAATGTGTCGCAAACTGACCAGTGGGTTTGAAACCCTCCAATGAGCTGGCAGTGTTCCAAAACATGACCATATATGTCCATAATACTCTGTAACTTTGTACCGCCTGTTCTTTTTATTACCTGTTTAACGTATAAAAGAGGGGGTCACACCGATGTTCGGTGTGATACTTCTTGCATTACCGAAGGGTGCGGTAGGAATGTACCACCACCCCATGGGGTCTTAATAAACTTGTTCTTTGAATTTTTCATTTTCCGTGCCAACAGTTCATTCAGTGTAAGTGGGTTATCTTCGGAACATGTAGGCCTTGGGAACCCAATAACACAAATTGGCGACTCTGGTGGGACTCATCGGCGACTCGGATGCCCGAAGGAGAGGTCGTGACGAAGGTCTGGATACTCGCCATGGACGCGCGCTGCCACTGAGTGACCCGAGTCTTGGCACCCACGGTGTTTTTTCCTTTCCTTCCGATCTGACCTTCCAGGTGGCGCCGGTCTCCGACTGAGTCCTCGATTGTCCGTGTTGCTGGATGAAGTGCCGTTTGGCTGATTCGATTACAAGACCTTGGCAGTTGGAAACTGGACCTTTGAGGCTTTGGGTAAGATTTGTGATCGGTAAGGTAGTCTGCGGACGCTTACTGAAGTTCTATGATTTGTGATCGGTAAGGTAGTCCTTGGACGCTTGCCGAAGTCCTATGATCTATGATTTTGATTTGAGTTAGCTAACATATGTGAATTTGTGAATTTGTGATCTTTGAAAAAGTATATGTGTAGTGCACTTCACATAGGCAGGCATGTAGAGATGTTTCTCTAATTTTGTTTTTTTCCTTTGAGCGGCACATTTGTGGGAAGTACTGTAAGTGCCATTTTTCTACGGTATCGCGCTTTCGTGGTACCCTTTGAACATGCCTGTTTGATTTCCTGAGTGTGGTGTTGTTGTGGTGTGTGTGTTTCCCTGGCCCTGTGCTACTGTGCTGTGTGTAGTGTGTTCCTGTGCAGCCACTCCTGCTGTCGCTGTCTCCCTTGTTGTTTGTTGTGTGGTGCAGGGTGTGGTTTGACATCATTTGTTGTTGTTCATGGGTGTGCACAGGATGGGCACATGGCATTTTTTGCTTCATGGGGTGTGCTAATGTGTGATGGGAGGAGGCGTGGCCCTATGGTCTTTGTGCCCTGCCCATGACTTGGACTGGCCATGCCTTCTGCATTGTGCGCATGTATTCCCTTGTGTTCTCCGCTGCGGTGACGTGACCGAGACATTGCTGCAAGATCGCGGTAGATGTGTGTCCAGGATGCAGAGGAGTGACTTGGTGGCCGGTGGGTCATGTGTGGGTGCCCTTGTGGATGTGTTCCTGTCCCCAGCAGGGTGTCTGATGTGGATTTGGACCCTGTGTCAGCCGTGTGTTGTGTGTTGTGTTTGTGTAGTTGCGTACCTGCGGCAGCATCCCCGGCGGTCCATGTGTTGCTGGTGATCTAGCAGGTACAGCACCGGGAACACATATAGGGCAGGGTCCATGGTGGTCGTGACCGGGAGTCTGGTTTTGCGCTCCGCTGTCAAGCTTCTGCCATCTCTGGTTGGCCGGTGTCTCCGCTGCGGTGCGTCTGCTTGTTTGGGGCATCTTAATTTGTGGAGCGGAGCAGATGTCATTCCGCGCGGCGGTGAGTCTCCATTGGCTCCCACCGCCGTGGTGGATGGCGCACTTTGATGGCAGTGCGTGTTGCTCTGCGGCGGACGGGAATTGCCCTATGTTTGGCCATACTAATATGGCAGACGTGAGTTCCGCTGCTTGCAGGCGGAAAAATGCCCTTCACCCTATCCCCCATAGTGGGAACTCAGAAAGTAATGTACTCTCCTTAAAGAATTGGCTTCAACTTCGCTCCTTAGAACTAGCCACTCCCACCATGAGGGCAGCTAAAACCAACGGAGCTTCAGCCTCTTGGTTCACTGAGGCCCTTAGGAAAAGCAAAAGTGTGTGCAAACGCCTTGAAACAGTGTGGCGGATTAATTATAAACCCATTGATAAATCTGTTTATAAACAGGCCTTGAAAGATCACTATAGGAAAGTCTGTGAGGGAAAGAAACTTTTCTTTCCTACTAAAATGTATCAGGCTGTGAATAAAAGCAGAGAACTCTTCAACATTCTAAAAGATTTCTCATACCCTAGGGCTATGAGTAACCTTTTTGTTCCCACTAATGATTGGACAAACCAGATGGCCTGCTTCTTCCATGACAAGATTAAAATCATCCAAGATTCTTTTGAAGCTCAGTTACCAGTAACAGAAGCAGACACAGGTCTGCCCTCTGCTGCCAGCCATAATACTGGTCTCTCCCTTATGCAGTTTCCTCCCATCCCATTGGAGAAATCCCTTGTATTAATGAAGGCCCTCAAGTCCGGCTCACCCTCTGATCCCTGTCCAGCAAAAGTACTGGCATCTATTGCAGAGGTGATTAACCCTGCTGTTAATTTAGTCTTGAACACCGCCCTGCATGAGGGGCAAATGCCAAAAACCTGGAAAAATGCTAAAGTTCTCCCACTTTAAAAAAAACCCACAGTAGACTCTCTGGTCACCAGAAAATATAGGCCGATGGCCCCAACTGCCCTTCTTCTCCAAGGTTTTAGAGAGCTATGTTAACACAGTTACCGCTGATTACGTGGTTGCCAACCATCTTCTGCCCCTGAGGCAGTCCGGCTTCAGAGTTAATTGAAGGACGGAAACAGCCCTATTAGAAGAAGCTGAAACCATAAAAGCTACACTTGATAAAGGGGGCAATGCGGTTTTGGTGCTGCTGGACCTCTCTGCGGTCTTCAATACCGTGCCCGCATTGGACTGCTAAGAAGACTCCAGGAGGGAGTTATTGGAGGCACGGTACTATGGTTCAACTACTTCTTAAACAACTGTCGGCTAACTATCTGGTCCCCTCCTTTCTCGGCTTCCATCCCCCCTTGAATGTCGGGGTTTCACAGGGCTCAATCCTCAGCCCAACGTTGTTAAACCTGTATATGCGCTCCTCGCTGAGAAAAACGGTGCTAAAATAGTGTTGTATGCTGATGACACATAATTGTTGTTTACTTGTGAGAAGGGCGTCGAGTTCAATGACAATATGATTAACACCTGTCTGTCAGAGGTGTTCTCCTGGCTCAGGCAAAATCAATTGATGTGCAACTCTGAAAAGTTGGAAATTATTTTCTTCGGCTCCCATCCCTGTGCAGCATGGCACCAATGGTGGCCGCAGGACATGTCCCCCCTCCCACTACTTTAGTCAGCATCGTGAAAAATCTTGGGATCAAAATGGACGATTTCCTTTCTATGAAGGATCAGATTTAATCAGTGTCCGGGACCTGTTTTGGGTTAATCAGAATGCTAGGGAACTTTCTCCCCCTGCTTCCAGTCTCTCACAGGAAGACGGTAGTCCAGGCCTTGGTGGTATCGAGACTGGACTATGTAAATGCCTTGTACTTAGGCCTTCCTGATTATTTGCTTGGCCGCCTACAGGTAATCCAGAATGTGGCGGCCATTGCTATTCTCCTGGCAGAGCCGAGATCACGACCAACCCCTCTGATCCTTTCTTACACTGGCTTCCGGTTCAGAAGAGAATTCGTTTTAAAGCATTAATGTTGGTCTTTAAAGCCTTCCATAAGATAGGGGCCCCATATCTTGGTGAAAGGCTCCAGCACTATACAACATAACGAACCCTGGGGTCTTCTGCCCAGTTTCTGACCACTACCACTAGGTTCCTGCACTCCTGGATAGAGGGCAGATCTTTTGAAGTGGTGGCCTCATGCCTTTGAAATAGCCTGCCCTCTCTCTCAGACAGGTGCAGGATCTCCTTACCTTCAGGAGGAAACTAAAGACATAGCTCTTTCAACAGTAGATTTGGCAGGATTCTGCATTGGTGCACTCTGTCTTGTGCTACCTGGTCTTTCATAGCACCGGGACATTCCCTGGAGTAGGTGTGCGCTCTATAAATACCTAACATAACAACTTACATCAGCACCGGCTATACATTCAATGGTTTATGGCATTGTATTCAAACAGAATTTCCGAGGTTATATAGGGGCACAGAGGAACTGTGGGAAATGGGGTTATTAGTTAAGGGTGGAAAGTACCCATCTCAAGTAATATTCACAGTTTGATTGCTTAAAGTTACTAAATTCACTTGAGCTCAACCCCCTCATAGCTGGTGAGCAGTCAATATATCGAAATTTTAATATCGATATACAAAAATATCGAGTGTAGAATATCGATGGTACAAAATATCGATGTTTTGTATATCGATGTTAAAAATCTTAATAATGGTATGTTTAGTAAAATATCGAAGTAGAATATATCAAATGTTAAAATATCGTACAGTGAATATATCTATAAAGTGTAGTATTTTGTGATTTTTATTTTTGGGAATTTTTTGTATATAAGTGTTTTAAAATGTTATTTTGAATGTATTAAAAAGGTATTTTTTATATATTAAATTATGATATATTTTTTTAATTTCATATATAATTTTAGGAGTGGGATGTTGGGTTTATAGGGGAAAAAGGTGAGGAGTGTTTTAAATATATATATTTTAAATGAAATATTAATTAATTTTTAGTAAAATGAAAAATGTATTGATAAATAAAACATTTAGGGGCTGTTAGGCGGTTTTTCCGCATCCTCCGGGCCGGCGGAAGCCACTGCCGGCTCAGAGGATGCGGGAAAACCGCAGCGGAGCCTCAAAAGACCCACCGCCATATTAGGATGGCGGTGGGTCTTGAAATCCGTCCGCAGCCTTTCCTCTGCGGTCGCCTTCAGACCGCGGCGGAAAAGCTTTAACATGGCTGGCGGTGTCTATCAGACACCGCCAGCCATACTAGGATGGTGTAAAATGTATGCTTTTCCGCGGCGGCTTTCCGCCATGGAAAAGCATACAGACCTTCATTTCGGGGGCCCGTTGCGGGACCCCTGGGTGAAGAGGGGGTGGGGGGGCACATTGGGGGTACCTATGGTACCCCCCTGCATTTGCGTGAACAAAGCAGCAGGCACCGCGCGGTGCCTGCCGTTTTGTGCACGTAAATGCGGTGCATGCATTTTTAACATTGCGGCGGGTGCAGCTTGAAGCTGCACCCACCGCAATTTTAAAGATAGAGGATGTGACCGCCACCCTGGCGGTCACATCCTAATCTGCACAGAGGGAACGCCGCAGCCCATGCGGACGTTCCCTCCTACTCTGGGGTCGCGGACGGACTCAAGTGCGTCCGCGATCCTAATGACCCCCTTAATCTTGAAATTTAAATTTGAAATTCAATTTTATGAATGGGATGGTGGGTTTATAAGGGATAAGGGTGGGGAGTGTTTTAAAATATGTATTTTAAATTAAATATTATTTAATTTTTAGTAAAATGTAGAATTTTTTTATAAGAAAAAAATTAAGGGCCCCATTAGGATGGCGGGCGGATTGCCCCACTGGGCCAGTGGTAGTCACGGCTGACCTGGCTCGGTGGAGGCAATCCGCCCGCCATCCCTGTAGAAGAGACCCCCACCTTATTATTATCGCTGGGGGTCCGAGGCGGAAGGAAAGACCGTCCACTGATTTTCCGCCCGGTTGACATGTCGATCGTGGGTAAAGGGTTCAATATGGTGGCGGTGTCTTTCAGGGACCGCCAGCCATATTACAACAATGTGCATTTGTGAATGCCTTTCCGTGGCGGCATTGCCGCCACGGAAAGGCATGTGGAGCCTGCTTGGGGGGCCCATTGTGTGTCTTTCAAAGTACAACGTGGCAGGCACCACGCGGTGCCTGTCACCTTGTTCTTTGAAAAGCACAACATGTATTTTTAGCATTGCCACAATGTTAAAAATACGGGATGTACTCCCGGTGTTTGGATTCACTCCATGCTGAGAGGCCGACTCTTCCAGGAGCCATGAAGCGGTAATCTGCTATCAACTGATGGCCGCCCAGCACCCTGAACTACTCAGAATCGTGCTGACCCAGCAATTGATCCCAGACGGCTGTGGAACTTAAGTGATACCTGTCAGTTTTCCCAAACCCAGGGACTGATCACAGGTGGCCGTGGAGCACAAGTAATACCTTGCCCCTATGCAGGTTCCAGAGGACTTCTTGCCCTGCTACCCGAATATATACAACAACCAAAACAAGCACCAATATTGCCAATTACTTAGTATGGGGGCCTGGAAGTGACCACACGACCTACTCAATTAAACAGTAAATCTTAAGACCAACTATTTCGTCCAGAATAAATCAATTATTTTTATTTTTATTCTTTGAGTCAAAACATATTTCGTAGAAAATTCACATATTTATGTACATTGCTTATTTCACTCCACATTTATTCACGACGACACTTATAGCACTCAATACAAACATTCAACCATGCATACACATAACAAACATAGAATCAATTGACATCGATTTTCAACATAAGCTATTTACAAAAGAAATTACAAAAGAACAACACAGAAAATCAAATCAATTATTTTAAAGACTTTGATGTTTTTAAGAACGTCCTAGTGTTGTAAAAAAACGGTCTACGCGTTTCGAAAACCCTTTCTTCAAGGGAATTCTCTGGAACTGAAACATAGAGGAACACTGTGCCAGCAAATGAAATTGGATGTGTTTGGAGTCAAAACAGACAAGCACGGGGAAACCACTCGGCCTACTTTCATCTCTCTCTACCGGAGCGAATTACACACTATTTTTCAAAGTTCACACTCCATAAAAAGACACGAGCCAGTTACGAAGGAAAACATATCCCCTGATTTAAGAAAATAAAGCACCAGTGAGCTACGTGGCCCTGAAGAGAATTCCCTTGAAGAAAGGGTTTTCGAAACGCGTATACCGTTTTTTTACAACACTAGGAGGTTCTTAAAAACATCAAAGTCTTTAAAATAATTGTTTTGATTTCCTGTGTTGTTCTTTTGTAATTTCTTTTGTAAATAGCTTATGTTGAAAATCGATGTCAATTGATTCTATGTTTGTTATGTGTATGCATGGTTGAATGTTTGTATTGAGTGCTATCAGTGTCGTCGTGAATAAATGTGGAGTGAAATAAGCAATGTACATAAATATATGAATTTTCTACGAAATATGTTTTGACTCAAAGAATTAAAATAAAAATAATTGATTTATTCTGGACGAAATAGTTGGTCTTAAGATTTACTGTTTAATTGAGTAGGTTGTGTGGTCACTTCCAGGCCCCCATACTAACTAATTGGCAATATTGGTGCTTGTTTTGGTTGTTGGATTTATTGAGGCTTGTCCTTATTGCCTGTTACCCCAGACCCAGTTTTGGTTACGGCCCGAATATATTCGCCAGACTGCCCCTGAATTAACCACAGAGGCCTCTACATTATCCCAATTAATTATCTACACAACGGAACTGACTCAGCACGCCCCGATCTAGACAACCAAGTCCTGATGATGATCCAAACTAATATGGATCGAAACGCTGTCGACCTAACAGCTCATTAACAGGCGTACTCCTTCATTGTGGCTCTACATCAAATTTAAAGAACTCTTACAAATTGTGATATCACGTTGCCACAATTTTTGAGCCACTCACTGTAAATTACTTGCACCTTGTTCACAGTGCGCCGTCCTCGCTGTTCACTTCTGCACTTGCTTCGCCACCTTCACCACAGACACTTTTGTATGCACCAAGTATTGTATGGTTGTCACTAATTCATTTTATGCAGTGCTGATTCTGACTGTATAATTTCTGACCATGAACTTGTGATATAATATAAGATGATTAACCTCTTTTTTCAAAAATAATGAGCGCTCTCCTTCTTTCTTCATGAGTAATGCTGTATGCATGCATATTTAATTGCCTACATATTCTTACCTGTCAGGACATTGTTTCTTAATGCACCACTGTGGCGGGCGCATCCTAATTGCCCCAACGGGACCCCCGCCCTTATGGCGGGAGGTCCCTTTCACCACGAGGATGGCGGGCGGACAAAGTCCGCCCGCCATCCTAATGATGCCCTAAATTTGAAATTTAATTTTAGGAGCGGGATGTTGGTTTTATAGGGGATACGGGTGAGTAGTGTTTAAAAAATATATATTTAAAACTAAATATTATTTATATTTTAAAAAAAATAGAATTTATTTATAATAAAAATATATACATTTTAAAATGTATTTTATGAATGGGATTTTGGGTTTATAGGGGATAAGGGTGGGTAGTGATTAAAAAAATACTTTTTGGGTGAGGCAATTGATAATGTTTAGTGATTAGTACATAGCCTAATTTATTATACACTGGAGTGGGAATAGTAAATTAATTATGTTTAGTGTCCAGCATCTACCCTAATTAATTATAGATTGGAGTGAGAATAGTAAATTAAATCTGTTTAGTGTCCAGCACCTACCCTAATTAATTTAGACTGGAGTGGGAATAGTACATTATTTATGTTTAGTGTCCAGCACCTACCCTAAATTATTGTAGACTGCAGTGGGAATAGTACATTAAATATGTTTAGTGTCCAGCATTTACCCTAATTTATTATAGACTGGAGTGGGAATAGTAAATTAATTAATTTTAGTGTCCAGCACCTACCCAAATTAATTTAGACTGGAGTGGGAATAGTAAATTAATGGATTTTAGTGTCCAGCACATACCCTAATTAATTTAGACTGAAGTGGGAATAGTGCATTAATTATATTTAGTGTCCAGCATTTCCTCAAATTAATTTATATTAGAGTGGGAATAGTAAATAATGTTTTTAGTGTAGAGCAACTGTATTTAATTATTATATATAGGAGTTGTAATAGTTTATTAATTAAGTAAAGTGTAAGATAATGAATAATGTTAAAGTTTTGATATATGTTTATTAATATAGTAAATGTTATTAATATAAAAAATATATAAGATAGTTTTGGTTTTTACAAATGGTTAATAGTAGCTAATACATTGAAAATATGTATTTATTATAATGTTTCTGAGTAACAAATTGTATTTTCTATATGTAAAATATAAATATTATAAGCAAAATAAAAATAATTAGAAAACTACATCATTTTTATTGTAGAAGTTATAATTTGTTATTGTTTTTTAATTTGAATAGGATAATGCAGTAAAATATTTTATAACATTATAATTCAATAGAAACATATTAGTGCATATATTTCAGAAAATATGTTATGTACATTTACAATACTTTGTAAATTTTTCAGAACATATTAATTATTAACAAAACATTATAATTTTGTGTTTCAAATTATATTTAATACAGTAATAGGTATTGGATATATTTATACAAAGAAAGTGTAAACAGTTTTTAGATAATAAAAATGTTCAACATTTTTCATTTTTGTTACCTGCATATTACATTTTTTAATTATTATTAATATTAAAGATATTAATATTCATTATTTTTACATTTTCTTAAACGTACAACAATTTTTAAAAACAGATACAGTCAATCAGACAAAAGGTTACTTTATTCGGTTAAAATCTTAAAACCATCAAAGTGCATTTCAAATCACATACCAAATACAAAAAATCATCCGATCCATGATACACAATTTCCACCAAAAACAACCCTTGGTATTCAAATAAATAGAATAAATAGTTTGTCACACACCAAAGTCAATTGGTTAAAGGGCTCTGTTCTTTCTTCAGAAAATTGTTAAGGAAAAAGAAAAGGAACACCAGCACTATAATTAAGAACTGTTACGTCGCCTAATTGCCGCTGTGATAAAGCTTGCGACCCCAAAACATACAAGCGGGGAGCCCAGCATTTGCAAGTAGGCCGGCGCTGGTCTAACTTGCTCAAAGTTACCTCCTCTTAACAGTGGCAAGATACATTTTCTGCGCATTTTAACATATAAATTGCAGAAAAATACCATATGGAGGGTGATCTGCTCTGAGAAGTTGTCACGCGGACAAGGGCCTAATGATCCCTCTTTTAAATAGCCTTTCAGATGCGCCAATAACCATGGCAACATATTATATTTAAATCTAATTAGGGTAAACAGATGATAGGAGTTGTTTATGTATGTTAAGTACGGCTGCATTTCCTTACCTAAACAAAACACCTCACTGAGGGTTTGGCTACTTCCACTTCCTCCCTTATTAGCATTGATCTATTCAGAAACTGGTGCTTCAGACCTCTAATGGCTGCCTTGCCAAGAGCTCTATGAGTTAGAAATAGGTCAGAACAACCCAGTGATTCCATTTCTGTCTTAACATAACAGATCAACGGGATGTCAAGCCCTTTGTCCAAAGACACACAGTCCTGAATGTTCAGCTGGTTCAGGTTTGGTGACGGCTGAGACCAGATTCTTAGCCAACATAATAATGGGGCAACCCCAATTTGGTCTGAAATTAAACTGGCACAGAAATCCTCATGAAGGTTAAAAATTGGAGTGGAAGCTGGAAGCGACAGCAGCTTTCGGAAAAAAATATTTTCAACTGTCTGGATGTCTCTAGTCTCAGTGTAGCCCCAAACGTCGCTCCCATAGGTTACCATTGGAAGGCACTTGGCGTTATAAATTTTCATAATTGCAGGGAGTGGTTTAGATCCTATTCTCCGTGCAAACCCCAATATAGTCCCAGACGCCCTAGCCAGGGTATTCTTTTTATGTGCAGGCGCATCACCCACAAGCGTCTTTCATCAAAAAGGACGCCTAAATAAGGAAAGTTGGGGACTTTCGTAAGTTCCAATCCCTTACAATAAAATGTAACCTTTTTTGCCCGGCCCGTGCTAATTGACATTGAGTGTGACTTTTTGAGGTTTGTAATTAAATCTAGTGAGTCCATAAAATCAATAAAACAATCTAAAAGGGATTGTAAACCACGCGACGTCCTTGCTATCAAAACTGCATCATCTGCATACAGTAGGGCAGGGATCATTTTTGTGCCTGCTCTTGGGATATCCTTTCAAGAAGTGGTCAAAACATCTCCTAATTTATTGATGTAAAGAGTAAACAGCAGGGGAGCCAAAATGCACCCCTGTCGTACCCCTCGCCTTACAGGCCATGCATTTTTTAAGCTGCTGTTCTCATTATAGCGAACGTCCGCAGATTCATTTTTATAATGCATGAAAAACATGTATAGAAATGTTCTATACATTGTTTTGTTGTATTGATTTTTTCTGTAATTATGATAATAAATATTATATTTATTATAATATGTATTTTTATAATTTTACAAATCAGGTAAATTATGTAACTATTTTTAATTAAATAAAAAATATTTCTACTATTTTATTTAAATAGTTGTACAATTTTTTTTATGTCAAATAACATTTTACTGCATGAAATGAGTTAAATTTTCTATGGTTAAGCTTTGTATTTGTTTTTGGGCCTTCTATTTTGTAACTGGTTAATGTTGTTTTGTGTCATTTTGATTGAAGAGAAGCTCGTGTTTGGGAGACACTTCACGTCGCTAAAGGTAAGGTTTATTTTCTTTGTTTAAAATAAGTTTTACATCAATTTTGAACCATGTTAGTTAGTGTTTAGTTAGATATTTATTAGTTATATTTGGAACTGTAATATGTTATAGTTACGTGTAGTGTTTTTACGTATTTTAAACATTGTGTAGACCTGTTCAGAGAGTTAGAAATACGGTGTTTAATGTATATTTTTTATCAAAATTAAAGCTAGTAGTATCGTTAGTAAGTCTTTATGTGTTGCTTTACAAGGGTGGGAGTGTATGTGCTTTTGTTTTGAAACTTTTTATTTTCGGAAGTTCCTCGTGTCGGAAGGAGTCATTTTTTTTTTTAAAGAAGTGTTTGTTAGTTTTATTGATTAATATATTTCTTACACTTCTTTAAATTTTTCGGCTTTCCTGGAGCGTTTTTTACTATTTTATACATTTTCGTTTTTTTATTGTTTTCCTATGGTCCTTTGCTAAATGGATTATTTATTTTTGCTACAGTTGTATTTTTCCATTTTTGTTTGGGAAACTTTTCTCTTTATTTATTTGGATTGTGCCAGCAGAAAATGGATTTTACAGCAATTGGAATAAACATGGTAAGTTTATTTAATATTATTTATTGTGGGTGGGAAATGTATTTTTTTATTATTGTTGAATGTTATTTTATTACAAATATCATTAATGTATGTTCCTATATTTTATTACACACAGTAATTATGTTTGTGATAAAATAAATACATTTTAGTTCTATGGTATGTTTAAAAGATGGAGTATTTTGAATTTTATTTGCATTAATGCTTTAAAGAAGAGGTTTGGCTATCATGTGTAGGTATTCCAGGCCTTTTGTACTAGGGTACAATTTCACTTGTTGTTCTAGATATGTATGCATTTGTTTCATTTTTTATTAATGTTTTGGGGTTAGTTGAGTTATGGATTGTTCCATTCTGAACTCTTGATAACTCTGTACTTTTTGTAGGCATGATATACATTTTTCTAGTGTTGGTTTGGTTCTGCCTGTTGATTGAAGGAAGGCATTATGCCATTCTTCTACTGCGTTCTTTGTTTTGGATTCCCCATTTAATGTGCTTCTGTATACGTTCCACCAGGGAATTAGAAATGTAGGGTTTCTTCTGTGGCCAGATCTATGAAGTCTGCCGACCCATGTGTCCTCAAAATAGTCCAATAGTGGACTTAGTTTCACTTCATGTTGTTTGTAGAAGGTGCTGCCTATTAAGATATTGTAAAGTTCTGCAACGTCTGTTTTTTAATTTGAAATGCAAAAGAAGAATTAGTTGCATATTCAATGCTTAGTGCTGATTTCTGCATGTGCCTCATGAAGCACTGATTAAAATGATAGTAACAGCCTTGAATGCAGGTATGGGGTGTGTTTTTAATATAGGATTAATCATTTACTGTTCAAAATCTAGAATGATTTTTTGTTTTATTGTATTTAATAGTTCCATGTATGTTGAGTTGTGTTTGCTTGATAATAATGCGTAAATGAGTGGTATATTGCAATTGTGATGTAGCCCATGTATTGCGTACAGTTGGAAAAAGGGCTTGGGACATATAGTAAAAGTCACATCCATCATCCAGTATTGACATTCTTGTAGTTTTAAGAGATTAGTTGCAGTTCGGAATATTATTAATCTTTTTTCATTGCTTTTATTATCAAAAATGTCAAATAGTTCTTTATTTAAAGTGATACATTGTTCAGGGCTTTTTAAAAAAAAAAAAAAATTTTTTTTGCGAAACCATAGAAGGCACATGTTCTTATAGCCTAGTAGGCCAAGTAAAGTCAGGATTAGCCACATGCAACGTTCAGGATAAAAACACAGCCATATAGGCCCACATCCCGGAGGCTGGGCGCCGTAGATTCAATGCATGTGTCAAGTAAACATAGCCGTACATTAACAATACGTATACATCATTGTATTCGCTGGTTTTTATACATTTATCCCCTCTCCCTTGTCCTCCATGTAATCCCACTCCTATCCTTCTGGATAGTCACTTGTTTCTTTTTTTTTGTTTTGAAATAGAACACTGTATGAACATAAAACAAAAGGAACAAACCCCCCGTGTTTGGCATCATTGATAAGTACTTAAAGAGTTAGGCCATCCATGTGATGCCCGAGAAGGCGCAGTCATTATAGCTAGAAGAAGACCTACGGGAATCACAGCAAATCACAAAAGCGTATCAAGGAACATTAGTGTGCGACTAGTGGGGCACTACCCCGGACCCGGGCCCTACAACCCGCCTCCCTCCCCGTCACTCTCGGATCCAGACCCTGTAGGGGTGAACAACTCGGCGCTGGTGGCATCTGAATCATCATCCGTCAACCCCTCCATACTCATCAACCTCCAAGCAAGCAGGTCATCTTGTAGCTTCCCATCTCGGCGAGTGCGCTGCATATGCATCTCCTCAGCCAGGGACCATTCTCTAGCATCTCTCAGCCAGAGGGATATCTCAGGAGCCCTCTGCCCCATCCAAGTTATAGCTACTCGTAGTAATTGTAAGAACTTGTAGGACAAGTTCCTCTTTTTAGGCTTAGGTACCAGGGCCAAGAGACAATGGAGCAGATCCAGCGCAATCCTTAGTTTTGTAGTACGGCCAATGCGGTCCACCACCTCCCTCCAAAAGGCACTAACCTGCGGACACTTCCATGCTAGATGAAAAAAACCTGCCGTGTGCGCTCCACACCTAGGGCAGTTGTGCCGCCTGTCCGCAGATATGCGGTTCAGAGAAACCGGGGTCATATAGGTACGGTGGAGAAAGTTAAAGTGTATCAGCTTGAATTGCGCATTACACAAGACTTTTCGGGTCAGAAGCCCAAGTCTGCCTCCCAGGCCGCCCAGGACGGGACGGTCGGTGGGGTCGAATCCTTTCGCATGGCTGAGTACAGCAGGGAAATTAGCCTTCTACCTCTACCACATGATAAAATGATGTCGAGGGTGTGGGTCAGCCGAGGTGCCTCCGGGAACTGAGGGCACGTTGCTCTAGCTATTTCCTGGAGCCCTCTATAGTGGAGGTACTGCCCCCTGCTCAATCCAAAGAACTCCGTAGCTCGTTCAAAGGACACAAAAGAGTCATCTGGATAGAGGTCCGCCAGAGTCTCACATCCGCCACTCCGCCACTCCGCCACTCCCGGTAGGACACGCTCTCCTCCACCCGGAGCACCGGGGCTAACATCCATACCGGCAGCTCCCTATGAAAGGGGGCCAGTTTCAATACCTTCTCAACCAATCGCTGCCAGATTCCCGCTGTATGTCGTACCACATAGGGCAAAGCCTCATCCACACCCCTCCCCTGCATTAGGGCCTCTCTCAGAGCCTTCTCATCTGCTCTGCCCTTCAGTAGCTGCAGTTCCCAATTCTCCTCATCCGCAAACCACCTTGCAGCCGGGAGGAGCTGTGCCACGTAGTAATATAGGTCAAATCTCGGGGCTTCAAGGCCTCCCTCCTCCCAAGATCGGGTCACCGTGCGCAGATCAACCCTGCTACGCCCGCCTGCCCAAAGGAGAGACGTGAGGAGCGATTCGATTGTCCGCAACACTCGGGAAGGAAGCGGACACAGGGTATTCTGCAAAGTGTACAGTACCCTAGGGAGCATCACCATCTTGGTGATCGCCAATCGCCCCATAAGGGAGAGAGGGAGCGTGTTCCAGAACGACACAGACTTGTGGAGGGCCCGAAGCACTCGGTCAATGTTGTAAGCCAGCAGATGCTCGTCAGTTGGGGCCACCTGAATGCCGAGATAGCGGAACGCCTCCAGCTCCCATCTGAGACCCAAACACGGGAGATCTGCGCTCAGGTCAGGGGCACAACCTGCAAGCGGGAAAACCAGGGATTTATTAATATTGACACGCAACCCAGAGGCAGCGCCAAAGCGGTCTAGAATTCGCATTAGCGCAGGAAGCGACTCGCCAGGGGACATTAAATAGAATAAGGCGTCGTCGGCATAGAGGGAGACCACGTTTGCGGTATCACCCACCTTAATGCCCCATTGCTCCAACTCAGTGCGAGCAGAAACCGCCAGTGGCTCTATTGCTAGAGCAAACAGGAAAGGGGAGAGGGGGCAGCCCTCGCGAGTGCCCCTCCCCAGGGACCACTCCTCCGAGCGCGCCGACCCAAGCCGAACTCTAGCGCGGGGCGCTCCATAGAGCACACGGATCCAATTGCAGAACACCGGTCCGAACCCCGACTTCCGGAGCATCTCTAGCAGATATCCCCAGTTAACCGTGTCAAAGGCCTTGGCCAAGTCAACCGACACAAGGACATGAGGACCCTATCTCCTGCGCACCTCAGGAATGATATGATTCAGGCGCCGCAAGTTCATTGCCGTATTACGGCCAGGGATAAACCCACCATGGTCCGGGTGGATCAAGTGGGCCATGTGCAGGGCCAGGCGAGTGGCTAATAGTTTAGTGAGGATCTTTGCGTCTGTGTTGATCAGGGTGATAGGTATGAATGCCGCGGGGTCGCAGCCGTCTCCACCCGGTTTCAAGATCATGCAGACTTCTCCCTGGTTCATAGTAGGTGGTAAAACACCAACCTCCAGGGTTTCATTATAAACCTGTAGTAAAAGGGGGGCCAGAACTTACCCGAAAGAATGGTAAAACTCATGCGGGAAACCGTCCCCGCCCGGAGTCTTAGCACGAGGCAGGGCGGCCAACGCAACACCGATCTCCCGTAGTGTCAACCCCGCGCCAAGTTCCTTCGCGACTTCCTCCGAGATGGTCCGGATATCTAGGTCCTGGAGATAGGGCCGATAGGACAACTCTGTAATCAGGGGGTCAGCTGTGTACACGGACTGTAGGTGGGAACGGAGGACTTCAAGAATAGCAGCTTCCGAGTGCACCATAATACCACCTGGGGCTTGTAGAGCAACTATCCTCTCAGGCGCAAATTCCCGACGAAGGATCCAGGCCAATAATCGGCCGGATTTGTCACCCTCTCGGTGAAGACGATGCCTGTACTGGCCTAGGGTATATTTATCAAGCCGGGTAAGGATGTCATGCACAGACACTTGAGCCGCCTTCTCCACCTCCCGGTCCGAATCATCGGGATCTGGTCGAGTCTGGGTATGCTGGAGCACTACCTCCGCATCCCGCAGATCAGACAACAGTTGCTTCCGGACACCATATGTGAGGCCCATACAGGCTCCTCGTACCACCGCCTTCCCACTTGGTGGAGTAGGGTATATCACCACTACCCCAGTTCAAATCTATGTAATCCGATAGGGCAGTCCCCACATGGTCTCTACCCACCTGATCCTGAAGGATGTCTGTCAGCATCCGCCAGGTGCAAGGGCGGACAGTCCGGTCAGCCCACTGTGCCATGCATGTTACCGGAGCATGGTCCGACAAGTATCGGGCCTGATGTGTAACCGTCAAGGTGAGAGATGGAGCGAGATTGGCCGCGAGTACGCGGACCAATCTACTATGGGTGCCATGCGTTGGGGTATAACAAGTATATATCTTCTGAGTGGGGTGGCAGGTCCGCCACACATCTAGTGCCCCCAAATTATGCATTACCTCCTGGAGGCGCACCGTCATACGCCCTTTTGTACCAGACCGAGGGGGATGCCGGTCCAGATCCGGGTCTAATACGCAATTGAAATCTCCAAACCAGAGGAAAGGGGCATCCAGGTCCGTAGCAACAAGATCCTGAAGGTGGGGGAAGAAGTTCGGGTCATCGACATTCAGTGCATAGGAGTTCAAGATTAGGAATTCCCTATCATCTAACCTGTGCCGTAGCAGCAGATATTTGCCCTCAACGTCAGCCTCAATATACTGGACAGCGGAAGGAATCCCAGGCGCCACCCAGACGAAGACCCCCCTGGCATACGTGGAAAAGGAGGAGTGGAAGACCTGTCCCCTCCATTTCTTCGACAGGCGCTGAGCACCCCCTTCATCTAAATGGGTCTCCTGGAGGCACGCAACAGAAATCCCATGCCGCTTAAGGAAGGAGAGAACCCTGTGTCTCTTGGTACAAGTACCCAAACCGCGCACGTTCCAAGTTAAGAATTTAAAACCCATGGTCTGTGGTTGCGCCTAGCCGGGCCATAGCATATATACATTGCAACCTGCCACCTCCAGGCCCCAGCGCCAGACAGACCGGAAGGACCAGCCCACCTAGCAAGCCATACAGAAACCTGATTCGTCATATATTGAATGACAATAACATTTACCGCACTTACCCTACCCCCCTCCAAGAACTCCAAACCTCAAAACCCCCTCAGAAACATTTTCCCCACCCCAACCCACGAGCAAAAGGACAGCAACAACCAAAAACGCTACCCAACCCTTCCCCTGCCAGTGCCAGGACGTACACAGCCACCCCATTCAACACACTCAACACACACTCACACACAACCAACCAAACTCCCCCACCCCCCCCAGCTTCCCGAGGGAGCTCTCCAGGACAGTCCCCGGGCATGTCTACTGGATATAGTCTCTGTTCTGGATGGGCATCCGCCCGGGAAATGCGGACCCCAGACCCTGATTCTTCGTCTAATGGCATGCAAGTCCTCCGCTCCACCCAGCCATACAGGGACTTCTAGTACCAGCCAAAGATGTCATTGTACCAACAATAACCCAACAGGAGGCTCCCCAAATCGGAGGATATCAGACCATTAACAGGACAGTACCTCAAATTGATGTCTACTCCAGCCGGGGCTCAGGAAGGCTGTTTCCGGGATCACCGGGGCCGTACAGTCTGTATCTGGGATAGTTTCCGCAGGGTATCCAGGACCAAAACCTCACCAGGTGGAGACGCCCTAGGAGACCCCGGGGAGGCTCCCTCCGACGACGTTCCCATGTGGAGGGCCCCGTCCGCTCCCACAGTAACTCGAGGCTCGGCAGAACCCCTTGACCCAGATCGTCGTCCCCCTCTGCCTCGGCGCCGCCGCTGGGGTCGGGTCCCCCATGTCTCACGGGGGCAGCCGCGTTCACCATGGGGTAGGCCCCCCCCCTTATCTCCAGCCACTCCCAGACCTCTGCTGGGGACTCAAAGAAGTGTGTACGGCCCTGTGAGAGCACTTTAAGTTTGGCCGGATACAGAAGCATGTATTGGAGTTTCATTTTCCGGAGTTTTTGCTTAACTCCTAAGTAGGACTTGCTGCTCTTGCACTTGCTGGGTATAGTCAGGATAGATGGAGATCTGGCTGTTCTCAATAGTGAGGGGTCCCGTTTCCCTTGCGGCCTTCAGGATACAGTCATGATCCTTATAGTTCAGGATCTTTGCGATTAGGGCTCTAGGGGGGTCGCCCGGGTGCGGAGGGGGGACAAGGGCCCTATGCGCCCTCTCAATGAAAAACACACTGGATAGGCCATTCGGGCACAGCTGGGCGCGGATCCAGGACTCCAGGAAGCGCTCAGGATTTCCCGCCTCCAAGTATTCCGGCACTCCTAGGACCCTGATGTTACTCCGACGGGCCCTGCCTTCCGCATCCTCAGCCCTTCTCTCCAGCGCTCGTGTTGTGGTCGTAAGGTGTGCGACCGACTTCTGCAGGGAGGCCACCTCTCCTTGTAATTGGGTGATGTTACCCTCGGCGTCTGAAACTTTGTCCGCCACCTTACGAAGATCCGTCCGAAGCAGATTAACATCTATGGAGACGGTCTTTATCTGCCTCTCCAAGGCAGAATGGGATCCCTGGATAGCCTTCAAGATCTCTGCACGGGATGGCTCTGATGGACCATCCCCACCGTCTTCCGGACCCGTCTGCCGTGTAATTCTTTGTGAGGGCAGATGCGGAGTAGTGTACTGCACGATGGTGTTGGGTTGGGAGGGCTTCGAGGACCTATCCTTGAGGATCGCCATCAGGAGGGGTAAGCCGCTCACCCCTTCAATATACTTCAGAGGGTTCCCCCCAGGCACCAGCGGCCAGGTATGGTGCGCAGGGGCGGTCCGAAGACGGGAACCGCAGGCAAGATGGTCGTACCCCGGGGAGCCCCCGGCAACTGCAACCCAGGAGTCCAAGCTAAGCAGAGGGCCAGTTGGGACATATAAAGGTGGAGGGGCAGTCCACTCTCCTCAGCTTAGACGCGTGTGCAGCTGTAGGGGCCCAGTACTTCAAGCCACGTACAACAAATGGGCGGCCAGTGGCGCGTGGCCCACCCATCGAAGCAGGCGGCGGGTTCTCGGATGATCCGGCCGATGCAGGCAGGAAGGCCCTCACGCCAACCGGGACGCCCGGAGCGGCGCTCCACACCCGCAGAAGGCAGGGGCACGATCTCCAAAACTCCACGGGCGTCTCCTCCAGGAAGCGCACGATGATAGTGCAGTGTGGGCCAGTAGTCCTGTAGCCTGAATGACGCTGCGGCGCGGGAAAGGAGCACCCCGGCGCCTGAAGAACATGGCAGGCGAGTGGGGGAGGGGCGCATCCCCCAAGACGCAGCCCCACAGTCCGCCTCAGGGCTCCCGGTGGCCCCCCAGAGCCCCAGGGGGCAGATGATCACTCACCGCAGGCGCGCTCCCCCCACGCAGGGTCCGCCACAGTATGTCGTCCGTGGGAGAGGTGGGTTCCATGATCTCCCCACAGGGACGTGGGCCAGTCCAAAGCTATGAGGCCGCCGAGCAACTCTCAGCCGCAGTTCGGCGCCCAGCAGTCACAGCTCCAGATGAAGGCAGGAGTGTCCCCCGAGGTGCAGCAGAGGAGACTGCGTTAGCCCCTCGCGAGCTCCCCAGGGCCTCAGGGGTCAGTCAGGCACCCAGCGCAGGATCGCTCTTCCAGCGGGGGATCCGCTTCGATAACTCAGCAGGGGGAGGGGCGGGCGCCGCGATCTCCCCTCACGGACCGATGCAGGTCTCCGGGGTCTCCCGACAACTCGCAGCCGCTCCTCGATGTCCGCCAGCTGCAGGCCCCGGTGAGAGGAGGTCCAGCCGAGGCCGTTTACGACTCCGGCTTAGTTGACCGCCTCGTCAGGACGGCCCGCCTCCACCACAACTCTCCGAGGTAGGCCCAGACCACGGCCTCTCGTAGTCTGCCCCGGAGCTCTCAGTCCCCCCACAGAATCTTCAGGCTAGGTTACGCGGGTTCCGCGGATCGCCCCTCCAGTGCAAGGGTCCCACAGGATCGGGGAAGCTTTAGGCACATTCATTCATTCATGGAGAGACAGCCCGGGCGGGATCTCTTTACAGGATAACTGGGTCGTCAGAACGGGAGCTGGTGGAGCTCACGTCCTGTCGGCCATTGCTCTTGGCCACGCCCCGTTCAGGGCTTATAATAACTTTGTTATATGTTCTAGGAATTGGGGTGGAAGTAGTAGTAGCTTTTTAGTATGTGCTATTGTTCTCTTCAATTAAGCTACAGGTGGCTTTTGTGCAGTAGCTGTTTTAGGAATTTTTGGAAGCTTCCTTTATTGCTTCCATTGCAGATCTGACTTCTATTTCTGTCATGTTTGGTGGGTGGTTATGTTCTCTAGTGTACAGTACTGTTGCTTCCCTTATTGTAGCACGCCCGTAACATTTATTAGAGGAGCATTTACAGCATTTACCGGTAACTTTTAATCCAAATTGTTTTCCTGTGTGTAAGTGTATCCCATATAGCATAATAACATTTTTCCTTTCTGGCTGGTTATAAATTCTGCTCCTTCCGTCATTTTGATGCAGGCAAATCTATGATGAATCTATATTATAGTTATTAAATATGTTGTTCTATGCATGTTAATTTAAGTTAACAAACATTTTTTTTACAATATACTGACACAGTTGGTCTTTATGTATTTGAGTTTGATGATGTTTGCTATTTAGTTATGGAATGCTTTTCTTTGTATGAAAAATAAAAGTACAATCATTTTAATATTTGTTTCTATATTTTTTACAGGGGGTGGGTAGGGTGTTTGGGACTGGTTTTGAGTTTGGGGGTTGTTTAATATATTTATTTAAGATAGTTTAAAAAATACTTATTTTGTTAGTTGTATCTTTTTTGGTTGTTTTATGTAGTTTGTTAATTTTCTTAAGAGTTTCCTGTAGTGGAAATATAAAATAGAAAGAAGACATTGATTATTTTTAGCTTATGTCTATTATTGTTTGAAGTTTTTTTCTTTTAGTATTATTGGGTTTTATTTAGTTTACTCACTTAGGATAGAGTTTATTAATTGGTATATGTTGATCTTATATCTGTAGTTGAATTTCTTCTTTAGTTTTCTTTTTTTTTGGGTATGGAATTGGCATGAAGTTTAATTGTTTATATAGTGTTTTGGATGTTGTTGTCTTGATTTTATTGGTTTGTGTAAATTTTGAGTGTTTCTATTGGTTAATTTGTATTTTTTTTAATGTTTTGGTAATTAGTTTCCAATTAAGGAAAACGCTAATTAGTAGTAAGTTGTGTATAATGTTGTATATATATATTTAAATTACGTTTGCTATATATTATATTTGAGATTTAAATTACTATAGAAATATTTAATATTGTTAATGTTTAATGTAGTAATGTTGTTAATAATATTTTAGTATTTTCTTGTTGTGTTAATAGATTTTTTTACGCAGTAAAACTGTTATTTGTAATCATTAATTTTGCAATGTGTTTTTAGTAATTTATTGATATTCATGTTGTTTTAATTTGATATTTATTATACTTTTATATAGTCAATATATTTAAAATTACGATATTAGTGTTGTGTATAATATTGTGAACGATATTTTTTACCCAGTCAATGTATTTTAATGAAGGTCGATATTTTTAAATTTCGATAAGTGTTTTAGCATTATTTGTAATGTTGATAATTATGTTCTTCGATATTCTATCTTTGATATTTTGGTAAGTTTTTAAATAAGTATATGATGTTGATGTTAATGTTATCAATAATTTTGTATCAATATAATTGTAGCTCGATAATGTATCTGTCGATATTTTGTCAGTGATTCCTCATAGCCATTGTACAGAGTAACTTAGAGAAATTTGTAAAGTACCTATGCAGTGCTAAAACAGTAATAATGTAGAAAGGTAAAACAAAAAAAGCCCCAAAGCAAATTGGAAAAAGAGAGCACAATGTAATGCACAAAAGGGCTCTATGGTGAGAAACATCCAATAAGGACATCCACAGATATAATTTTTGAAGTTTCAAGCAGAGATATCACTGAGAAGGGCAGAGTACAAATGATAGTCAATAAGTAAATTGGTCCTGGGTTGCTTGTGTTCCAGTTCAGGGAGGACCTGGCTTGGCAGTTCAGGCTGGACTGTTCCCTTGAGGAACAGGGTCAACACTGATTTGAATATGACTGGGTCCAAATGGAGGTGGCATGGTGACCAAATGAATGATGGGTTAGAGTGCTACCCCAAAAGATGGCCAGTGGTTAGACTTATTGCAAGAAGCCTCCATAAGCTTTTGTGTGCTTCATGTATCACTCTAAGTGGCATGAGTATGCCCAGACATGGGTCCCATGCTCATTGTGTCACTGGAACCACGTTGCAGCTGGCTGATGAGCCCATACCTAGGGTGAAGCTGAACCTGGGTTGTTTGTGTTTCAATTCAGGGAGGGCTGGTTTGACAGTCTGGGTTGGACTGTTCCCATGAGGAACAGGGTCAAGACTGATTTGAATATGGCTGGGTCCAAACTGAAGTGCATGGTGAGCATAAAACAATGCCTTAGAGTGCTACCCCAAGTGACTGCCAGTGGCTAGACTTATTGGAAGCAGCCTCCCATCATCTTTTGTGTGTGCCACCTTAAGTGGCATGAGTATGCCCAACTGCGGGTCCCATGCTCGCTGTGTCACTGAGACCAAGTTGTACCTGGCTGATAAGCCCATAATTAGGGCAAAACTAATCATGAGCTGCTTGTGTTCTGGTTCAGGAAGGACATGACTTGGCAGTTTGGGCTGGACTGTTCCCACGAGGAACAGTGTCAAGATTGATTTGCACATGGCAGGGTTCAAACTTAGGTGGATCAGATGAGCAGAAGAAAGATGGGCGGGAGAGCTACCCCAAGTGATTGCCAGTGGTTAGACTTATTGCAAGCAGCCTCCCATCACCTTGTGTGTGTTTCATGATAGTCAATACTCACAACAGATCATTAACTAGGCGCAATTTGAAATTGCCCGCGATGGAGTGTGGGTCACAAACATTAACCAGGCTTGTCCTTAGAAATTATTTTAGCTTCTGACTTAGAGCTTAATTGCAGTTTGGTGGATAGATATCACTTTGAGGGAGTACCCCCCCCACCAACTTTTGAGAGGTACACCTGCCCAGTGGACATCTTTTGCATTTACAGGAATGACTGTCATGGCAGCTCCTGTAAATTCACTGAAAGTTTAATGGGCGGCTCTGTCAACATAACTGAGCCGTGAAGCAAACTTTATTAATTTCTTTTTGAAATAAGGAAAATAATAAAATGGCAAAGCTGACAAATCATCAAACCTTTGAGGGCCCTTATTTTGTTGTCTGTAAGAGGTGTCTGCCGGCGGCAGACCCTACTGTAGTCAACCTACTAAAGGTGCGCTAGACCCTAAATGAGGTGGGGAAACCTCCAATTTGTCTGGGAGGTCAATCCGTGCAGGATCCCAGTAAAGTAACTTAAACACTCATTGGGTGTCAGACAGAAGCCAACATCAGAGTCCATTCCAGGTCCATCCATCATTGGTCAGCTAGGCAGTTGCAAGAAAGACCTCTGTGTAGCTTCCTGTTTCCCTGTAGCTTGAATAGGACGTAATCTTTATGACCCTTTGAATCCACTTATTGGACCTGGGTATAAAAGGGTGAGCAGGTCCAGTCTCTTAAGGTTCTTCTGCGATCTCAGACAGCAGGTTCAGTCGTCTTCCACTGGTCCAGGAGTGGTTTGGTGTGGGTGACTGGAGATACCACATTTAAGCCTGACATGAACTAGTAAGTGTGACTGACCCTTGGGCACATCCTTAACAATGAAGTAAATGTTCTCAGGCTAACACTACCCACTTTGACCATTTTCAAAGAGTCTTCAACCACACTAAAATTGGGTTTTGAAAGCTGGGGGTTTGTGTGGGAAGTGTACTATGGCATTTCTCCAGTCCTCCCAAATCTAACACTAAAATCCAGTTTTAGGCAGTCTCTGCACCTCCTTAAAACTCAGAGACAGACGTCTGGTAGGAAAAAGCTGAGCTTTCAGCAACCAGACAGTGGATGAACAGAAATTGCTTTGGCATTTTGTTTCTGCCCTTTGAATATTATTCCCAAGGTTATACAAAAAACACCAGCAGATCTACTTGACACTGCAGCAAGATCCAACTCTGTGATGTTAATAAGCGGTCTACTGTGTTGGAGATCAGTCTGATTGGAGGACCAAAACAATAGTGCAGGCCTGGGTGTTACCTACATCTGCTTGTGATAGGTAAGGCCTTTGAAGTTAATCATTTCCTTAGGTCCAGCACACAGGTCAAACGCTCAAGGTCCCAGCAACACCTCCCCACAACAAAGGCTTTTTGTCCCTGTCATGAGAGCAAGTTCACACCTCATTCACACCCACCGAAATGCTAATTACAGGCTGGCAGAAGTGAAAGAATAAAATGCAACTTTCATTGCCAGTGAGGTAATTCAGGGAGGGTTACAGTGACTTTTTAAAAGTCATCTTTCTAAAATATCTAATAACATTCTGACTTCACCAGAGAATTTGGCTTGTAATATATACTTAAAATGGCACCAAATTGTATTTGTAGATGTTTCCTAGGCCGAGTTAATATTTATATTACTTAATATTGCAGCCCAATGCTTTCCTGTGGAACAACTAACCCTCTTACAGTGCAATTAGCTTTGAGAGAATGTGTACTGTAAGGACATGTTTAGCAATAAACGTTCACATGTTCTGCTTTTAAAAACCATGCTCCCTGCTCTATGGGCACCCAATGTGATATATAAATGTTTTTTTAGGATGGTTTAGACCTATCAAATAGGGGTTATCTTGGTGAATTTGCAGTTTAACAATTGTACAGGCAGGCTACAATGGTCGGTCTGGAGACATGCTTTACAGTGCCAGTGCAGTGGATGGCACAATGAGTGCTGCAGTCCACTGGTAGTATTTAATGTACCTCCCCAGGGTACATTTGGTACCATATATTAGGTACTAATAGATAAATTAAATAAACCAATCAGGTGTATGCCAATTTCATCACATTGAAAGGATGAGCACAAGCCTGTTACTACTGGTTAGCATGTGTAAAGTACGCAGAAAGCCCTCAAAGCTATTTTCACTGTAGGAGCGTTTAGTGTTCATAGGAAAGAACTTGTATACAATATTGACATATATAAATGTAAACTGCACTTAGGAAATGGCTTCACATGCAATTTGTTGACTTATTAAATATTTATGTCAAGCAAACTTCACTGGTGAATTCGTATTTATAATTAATATTTGAGTTCAGAGAAAGGCAATCAAATCTGGGGTGACCCTGCAGAAAGAGAACATTTCTAACAGGAGCTTACTCAAGAAAGGACCACCTCAGTCATCTCCATCCAAGCCCTAGGTCATATTTATCCAAACCAGAGTGTGCACATAATAGTCAAAGGTAAGAATAATAACCTTTTAGAAATAGGCAATAATGGGACAGCTACCAAAAATTTGCAGCTGTTTACTCCATTCACATATTTAAATCCTAACGTCCTTTTAGGGGTATAGTGGTTTCTGACTGATGATTGATCTGCATCTGTGTAACTATCAGAGAGCATCACTGATGCTGATTTATTACTCGAGCAGAGTGTGTGAGATGGTCCATCCTATTTAATGAGGGTCCTTCAAGGATTTCATCACAATGATGGTCCCAAACAGCAATAGTGTCAAAAAGTCCTATTCATACTCACTGAAACATTCCAATTGAGGACAGATTCCGGTGCTTAATTTGTGCACGTGCTTTAAGGTGCTGAGCCCCGGCACCTAATTCTCAGAGCCAGGTCTATTGAATTTTTCTCCCATGCACAGCCAGCACTGTGCACAGGCCATTAAAAAGCCCCAGCCTCGAGTGAGGCTTGTGCATCTGTACATTCAGATTTAGTGCATGCTGCTAGTGTGCTTGTTTTGGCGGGCACCAGTGCCTGGTCCTAAGGGTGGGGGAAGGGCAGGAGCATAATTTCAGCTGCGCTACCGAGCAGTCTGCACTTTCCAGTGTAGCCAAAGCTGCAAGGTTAGGTGAGTTGTCTGTGTGTTATTATACACACAACTGTTATCCTACAGGTGACAGAATAGTGCTTGGCCGTGGCACACCATCGATAAATTCCTGCAAAGTGGCACCTGCAGGAAACTGCCCAGTGGCTGCCTGCCTCAGGAGCCCAGACAAGGCCTTGCAGCATAATAACAAAATACGGGAAGCAGCAGAGGGTGGTCCGAAAGTGAAAACAATTCCTGCCAGTCAGTGTATTAGTACGACGCTCCTACCTGTCCCAGTACCATCTCGTCTCTATCAGACCCGTCCTCTCCCTTCTGCAATGGGCACCGTTCTAGCCACAAGCACCTTGAAGAACACCTCCCATCCCTGCCACTGTGACTTTGCAACAGTGGCCCTCTCTCGACAGTGGCCTTCTCCCACTTTCACAGTACCCCTCTCTCCACACTGCCTCTCTCACCTGTATCTCGGTGCCCCTCTGCTTACAGTCCCCTTCCCCTCTGTATCACAATGCCCCTCCCTGCAACAACACTCGCTCACTCCTGTTACAGTACCCCTTGGCTCCCTCCCTCACTCTCAGAGCACCCGTCCCCACCATCACTTTGTATTAAAGCATGCACTGGGCCCTGAGTATCCATACTTTGAGTTCGCACATGAGACCGCGAAGCCCTTCTCAGTCTTGGCCACTCAAACCAGGAGGCTTTCCCAATTACCCCCTAACTAGAGAGAGGATACACAGGGAATTTCTCAGCTTTGACCTGGAGAACAATAGCATTGATTCAAAATGTGCTATCAGAAGGGCTATGCTGTGTTGGGCGCTCTGTACCTCCCCCCACCCCCACAAGCCTGCTGAGATCTATCGCCCCACACCTTCTCTTTACCTTCAATGACCCATTTCCCTTAAACCCCTGCTGCATACTTACAGCCTTATGTCCATGTTGGAGAGATATCAGAGTTTTGTCTAGTTGAAGTTTTGACTGTAGCACAGAGGGGTAATGTAGAACATATACCATGCAGATAACAGAACTATATTATGTGGATAGCTCAGTGGGTTTCTGGTTTTTGTCACAGACGTCCTTTTGTTACTCACTGACCATAGATTGCAATCCTAATATAGCACAGGTGGCAGACTCAGTTGAATTTTGTGCTTTATTAGTTAAAAAATATGTGTGGAAGATTGTCTGAATCGAGTTGAATGTCTGACTTCATTTGAAAATAGGTGGCAGTGGGATTTTGCGATATATAGTCTGATCATGTAATAGAACTATTTGTTTAAAGCATTAGAGTGTGGTTCTCCATCAAGGCGTAATCCCAATGGTATAACTGACACTTTATTATGTTTTATCAGGAATACCTATTGTGACATAACAAAACATCTTTTTATGGCATAAAACTGTTAAAGAATCGCTATTGTGTGTCTTGGACAACACTGCTGTGCACTGATGAGACAGGCCAAGAATGATACACTCCTGTCACCTCTCAACTTTACATAATTAATGACTGTATATTTAATAAAGCAGAGGTGTACTCTTCGCTTGCTCTATCTCAGTATCTGCTTTTCTTCCTCCCCTTCACACCTCACACCTTCACTTCTCTCCAATCTTACTTCACTTTCTGCCCTACATCTGCGTTTTCTCTTAATCGCCACCTCCCCTCATTAAATGCTTTTCATTGTTCACCTTTCCATCTTTCCCTTCCACTCTACTCTCACACCCTACCCACTGTCCACTTTTTTCCCTTGCCTTTCTCCTTTTTTCACTTTTCCTTCTCATCTCGTTCCACTCCAATCTTGCAATCCCAAACTCTGCTTACCACATTTCTCTTCACATTGTCTACTGCATCTATCTTTGCCTTTAGACCTCTCCTCCTCCCTCACTCTCCCCTTGAATTGTTTTCTTCTTGCACATATGTTTATATCTACTCCTTGAATCTGTGTTCTATCTCAGGGTCATCAATTGAAAACTTGGTGTGGCCACTCAGTCTTTTCATCTTTAGATAAAATAAATGTAATTGAGCTGGATAACAACATGTTTAATTTGGTGTCAAGGCCCCCTCTAGTGAATATGTGCTTTACAAACATACATGGTGTGTTTCTCCCATATCTCTTAATTTCTTCAGTTCACATTCTTTTCTTATTTCCTTCTTCTTTCATCCATTACTTATTTATTTCCTTACTCCAGTGCTCCTCTTCCTGCCTGCATTTGTTACTGGATTCTTTAATGTATTCCTTCATTCATTCTTTTCTTTCATTTAAACAGTGCAAGGCAAGCACATTTTCTTTTGTTTGCAAAGCTGCCTCAAGTCCTCAAATGACCTTTCTCTAATTTGAGTTCACTTTTATGTTTTGGTCATAGGCTTCCAATATGTTATATTATGTTATATTGATTTGTATAGCGCACTACCAGAAGGGTATCCAGGTATTTGGGCAGGTGTGAAGGTGGGTAATGCACCGTTACTACGGGGGCATTACTACAATGTACTTTTTCTCCGCAGTTTTTAGTGCGCGTTTACCATTACTACTCATGCTGCTACATAGCATGCTTTTACTTCGCAAATGCATTTAGTACGCATTTCTTTACTACGAGCCGTGTGAGTTATGAGGAGATGTGACGTGCCAAGAGAAGAGACGTAAGAGGGACTGTGTATCTTTTTTACAGGAAGGAGTCTGAGGAGTATTTTTTTTTAGTTTTGGGTAGTGCGGAGGGTAGTGTTGTAGTGTTTAGGGTAGTGTTGTAGTGTAGTGTAGGGTAGTGTTTTAGGGTTTAGGGAAGTGACAGGGGGTTGTGTAGGGTAGTGTTAAAGTATAGGGGACAGAGTGGGATTAGGGGTAGGGAAGTGCTGGGGATAGTGTTTTAGGGTTTAGGGTAGTGTTGTAGTGTATGTGTAGTGTAGGGGGTAGTGTTTAGGGTTTAGGGTATGTGCTGTAGTGTATGTGTAGTGGGTAGTGTTTTAGGGTTAAGGGTAGTGTTGTAGTGTATGTGTAGTGTAGGGTAGTGTTTTAGGGTTTAGGGTGGTGTTGTAGTGTATGTGTAGTGTAGGTTAGTGTTTAGGGTAGTGTTGTAGTGTATGTGTAGTGTAGGGGGTAGTGTTTTAGGGTTTAGGGTGGTGTTGTAGTGTATGTGTAGTGTAGGGTAGTGTTTTAGGGTTTAGGATAGTCTGGTAGTGTATGTGTAGTGTAGGGTAGTGTTCTGGGTTTAGGGTAGTGCTGTAGTGTATGTGTAGTGTAGGGCGTAGTGTTTTAGGGTTTTGGGTAGTGTTGTAGTGTTTGTGTAGTGTAGGGGGTAGTGTTTTAGGGTTTAGGGTAGTGTTGTAGTGTATGTGGAGTGTAGGGGGTAGTGTTTTAGGGTTTAGGGTAGTGTTGTAGTGTATGTGTAGTGTAGGGGGTAGTGTTTTAGGGTTTAGGGTAGTGTTGTAGTGTATGTGTAGTGTAGGGTAGTGTTTTAGGGTTTAGGGTAGTGTTGTAGTGTATGTGTAGTGTAGGGGTAGTGTTTTAGGGTTTAGGGTAGTGTTGCAGTGTATGTGTAGTGTAGGGGGTAGTGTTTTAGGGTTTAGTATATGTGCTATAGTGTATGTGTAGTGTAGGGGGTAGTGTTTTAGGGTAGTGTTGTAGTGTATGTGTAGTGTAGGGTAGTGTTTTAGCGTTTAGGGTGATGTTGTAGTGTATGTGTAGTGTAGGGTATTGTTTTAGGGTTTAGGGTAGTGTTGTAGTGTATGTGTAGTGTAGAGTAGTGTTTTAGGGTTTAGGGTGGTGTTTTAGTGTACGTGTAGGGTAGTGTTTTAGGGTTTAGGGTAGTGTTGTAGTGTATGTATAGTGTAGGGTAGTGTTTTAGGGTTTAGGGTAGTGTCGAGGGGGTCGTACAGAGTAGTGTTAGAGTGAAGTGCATGGACTGGGGGAAGGGGGACGGTTGTGTAGGGGTAGAGTTATAATGTTTAGGGTAGTGTAGTGATGTTAGAGTAGTGTAGGGTAGAGTACAGATTCTATTTAAAACAAAAAGAAGTACCTTTAGGATATGAATTACATTTCTGATCATACAGTAATGGCCCTGCTTGCTCCATCATCAACAACTTTCAGATTAAGGACATCAGCCTGCCCACCTTACTTAGAAAGGAAGGTCTGATGTATTTTTTCTATCTGTCAACATCAGGAAAAACCTGGGGGCCTGGAACAGAATAAAAGGAAAAAAAGACCCAAATTCACAGTTTGCGAATTTGTTTTTGAAAACCAAATAAGTTTGGTGTGCTACTGCCTAAAAGATGACTGCATATCAAACTACAAGTGAATTCGGAGGCAACGCTGTATGGTGGCTGCTCTGAAGGCAGTGATCTCTAGATATGGCAAGAGATAGTCCATGTGGATGGCACAAATAATGTCCTTCCCTACCATGAGAGAATTCGGGTCTCCAACTCACCTATAAATAAGGACCAAACAGGCACATGCATCAACCTTTTTTGCAAGTGCAGTGAGATACCCAAAAATCGGACGTTTGCGCCCGCAAAAAGGGCCTCTGCTATGCATGAAACTGAAAGGCTCTCGCAATTTAAGAAAGAGCAATTTATTGCAATGTCTTAAATTGTGATTGCATTTAAGGAATCGCAAATTGCAATTCCTTAAATGGAATGCATGATGAGATCGCAAACAGCCATCAATTTGAACTTGATGGTAATTTGCAAAAACTTTGAAAAATACACTAAAGTGCATTTTTCAAAGTTGTAGGTTACACACACATGCCCTTGGACATGTGTGTGCGCAACATGTGTTCACAGTTCAATTTCAGAGGGGCAACAGGGTGTCCTTTTCACACGATTGCACCCTTGAAATTGCATGCACAATTTGAGAGTACCTTTTGGTACTCGCAAATTGTGCATGCAAACTCTCATTCATTCCTATGGCATGTAAGCCCATAGGAATGAATGGGAAGGCATTACTTAATTGCGACTAGCAATTTACAAGTCGCAATTAAGAATTGTTTGGGAATCGCTAATTTTATAGTGATTCCTACATGCATAGGCTTTTGCAATTCCTTAATTGCGATTACTTAATAATCGCAATTAAGGAATCGCAAAAGCCTACATTGATGCATTTACCTGTAAGTCTTTAAATTGTAGATGGCTAAATGAAGACTACTCTTCAAAGAGGACAAAAATAGTGGAAACCAAAATTATTTCTCAACGCACATTTTCTCCATGAATTGATTTTAAACTAATATATATTTGTAATAAAAAGCAACTTTGTTTGCAGTATCTTTAAAAAAAACATTAATTGGGCTTCAAATTATATATAAACTGGCAATGTATATATTAAAACAAAGTAATGGATAGGCAGTGAATGATATGTCAAAAGAAAAAACATAACAACGGTGAAAGAAAACAAATACAAGGATACTGAAATAATAATATGTAGTTGTGTAATGAAAAAGGAGATAAATGAAGCATATATAAATGTGACTTAGATACCAAAATGAATTTGAAATAAAACAGTTCATACTGATGTTAAATTTTATAAATGAATATTCAGTGGAAAACTATTTAGCAAAAGCAGCAGTAAGAAAGATGGACAAGGCTAGTATCTGATTGAATTAAAGAAGAAAAAATTTGATTTTATGGACAAATCGCTATTAGTACTAAATAACCATGCTTTTAAGATACATGTATACTATTGCTTCTCTTTCACTAGCTTATAAGCTTAACATGCGGAGTAATTCGATTTTTTTTGGCTAATATAATACCTTCATTGCATGAGAAAAGCTCTATGACGGTAATCGTTTTATCCCAAGTCTTAGGTGAAGCCGCAGATCATCATTATTCCATCTTGGCACGTCATCCAGGAAAGCAACAGAATACTTGCTTACTTTCATGGCACTGTAGAAAATAGCAGTCATATTTTAATTAGGAAGAGTTATTATCATTCTTTCCATCTCAAATTTGGCAGTATTCAGACTTAATCATATAATACACTCGATTTTGTTTCCCACAAAATAGAACACAGCTACCTCAGGTAACTGAACTTGAGAGACATCACCCAGAAATTACGATCAACTTATTATTTGAACATATAATTTATGTATAATAAATGATCTTAAGTACAGATTGCTGAAATGAAGCTGTATTTTCTTGACTTTTTAACTTATCATATTTGCAAGTACTTTTGCTAAAAAAGAGTGTCTACATTTGTCAAGCAGATCTATCATAAATATATTAAATTGTTGTTAACTATTGAAAAGGTCATATATGTTATTCCCTCTCCTTATATTTAACTATTTACCCAGAGATTGAGGGCATCCTTCAATTCTCCATTGCCCTATCGCTTTGATTTTCATTACATAAATATTTATTTGTTTTACTGATAGCCAAAGAAATAGTCAATACAACCACAACTGACTAAATAATCTATTGCTATTAACTGTTTTTGACACAAACATTTTAAAATTTTCCTGAAAATCCAAAAACGAACCTGTTGATTTTGGTTAAAATACCACCTATTTCAGCTTCTGGGTGTATATTCAGTGAAGATGTTTAAACACAGAAGCTGGCTCAGGGTTCAATGGTAACTAGAAACCACACTTGCAACATAAGATACAAGACAGGAGAAGCCATGAACTCAACTCATTCCACTCATAAAAACCTAATCAATGCATCAGATCTTCTAACTTAACCTGCTAGTCAATAACACTCTGGGACTGCTCATCATCTTTTAGTAATAATGCTCTTAAAAATAAGATATCAGTGTAAATTTACATGAAGGATAATAGCCCTACTTTCTTTTCTTATCAGTGTCTGTGTTCATAACTTGAACTGGGGAGGAAATCTGGAACATTTTGAAATGTCTTTCATCATGCATTGATTTGGATGATTTGGAGCACAGTTTGAGAAGGTGGGTTGGTATATGCTGTCCACTAATTAAAGTGGGCACCTTGTACCAGTCCACACGACCCTTGTGATGTATGAGGTCAAAGATAACATTTATTGAAAGCTATGGAGAGCAGCCTTCATGCTTAGTCTTACCAGAAAATGACCCCCTAAATGACTAAATGAAAGGAGAACCACACAGTAGTTATATAAAAATATGTATTTATTATTATTATAAATATCTCTACTAATCTCTACAAGAGATTAGAACATAAAACACACTATACTGAATCAATAGAACATTCGTAATTAGCACAAAACACAGGGGGCTCCTGGGGGAGACCGAACCATATACTAACCAAATGGTATAACAGCAATGACTTGACTAGCCACAGTGCCTAGAGCACGTAGAATCGCTGGGACCCCAAGGAACCACTCAGAGGAGTGACACATGGAGCCCACGGAGGACGGGTGCAGTGTGAAAACACAAATACGTGCTCTGTCCAACTTTATGGGAAAGTCATGGTTGGAAAATTACAAGTTAAGGACACTTCTAAGAGGACCAAGTAAGCCCTTTGAAACATAGGAGAATCTAAGGCCAACCCACCAGTGAGTACCAAGGTACCCGTGTTATCCCAGAGGAGCCGGGTGCATAGGTGTCAAGTGGTGTCGGAAACCTTCTTCGCTTTCAATGGTGGGCTGCAAAGAAGTAGTGCTGCCAGGAAGGCGAAGAGTGGCCTTTGAAATCCAAGCCTGGATTCAAGATGAGAGGAACCTGAAAGCAGGGTGAACAGAGTCTGGGTCACTTCTGGTGACCGGGGTCTCAGTAGTCGAATGCCCACCGATGTCGGGTGCTTCAGGTGCAAAGAAGGTTTGCTTGACTCTACAGCCACGTGCACCAGAAGACGGCTAGGATGGCCAAGATCCAGAGGTTAACTGACCCATGTTGAGAGCTGAGGGGTCGATGTCCGGCTGGAGCACCAACAAGCCTTAGCACTGCAACCCATGTGGTCAGAGGAAACTGGTTAATGTTTGTACCAGCAAGGTCGTGGGGACTCTCCAAGCAATGGAGAGTCAGGGCACGTCTGGAAAAACTAGGTAGGCGCAAGAATTCACAAGGTGACCCTCGATAGGACCCACAGGCCAACAGACCAGGGATCCCAAGGAGACCTCAAGCAAGTAAGCAAAGGCCCGCCCACAGGACACTCGTGGAGTGCAGACTGGAAATTGTCAGTGCAAACACTGCTCTGTGTCAGGACTACAGGGAGTCCAAAGCATTGGCTCAGGAATCATCACTAAGCATATAAAACTGCAAACGTTTGCAGTGCACAGGGGTTCGGGTTGCACAGTCCCCACGACGGATACTGGTTTCAGAATCGCTGAGGTGGCAGATCAACCTCAGGAACCTTCGGGAACCCACATCTTGTGTTGCTGAAGTCTTCGGAATCCTCAGGAGCTCGGGAGAAGCAGGACAGAGGGGTGGCTATGCCCATGTCATTTGTCCAGTTTCACATAGAGCAGGAGCCAATGGCTCCCAGAACTGCTTTGAGCTGAACTATGCACAGGGACACCAAATGTGCCCCAGGTGTAGACTTTCTGGCACTCAGAGAGTGCATCTACCCAGTCCCAATACACTAAATTCTGTCTAGAAGGTGGTTACACCTCCCTGTGACAGGATACCTATTGTCATGCCTTACACCCTGCGGGCGTTGGCTAAGCAGCAGGAGGGCAGACCCGTGTCTGTGGCTGGCAGCATCTCGTTTGTGCTGCCCAGGTCGAGAAAGCTGGTACCTGGTATTCCGGTGACCCACATATGTCCCTCTAGAAAGGTAGTATCATACCTCCCACACCAGTTACTGGCATGGAGATATGATTCCAAGATGTTTGACACCAAACACAACATGTTTCTAAGCAGCCATTTAAAAGTTAGCATTTTCCACGAGGTTATAATGCACTTAATCATATATGTCTGGCTGCATACAACCCCGGAGAATGGTCTCCAAAGGCGGCAGAGGGGCTCTGCTCAAGTAGGGGCACCCTCTCACGTAAAACCCAGCACCTTGCCTTTAGGATTGTTAGGGCCTGCCATAGGGGTGACTGATAGGTATTTAAGTGTAGTGATTTGCAGAGATATTGTGTACCTATATGTCAGTAAGTGGTGCAAGCACCATCTTACACAGTCTGCAGTAGCAGGCCTGTCATGTTAATTTGGATGGCCTCTCATGGGTGGCATAATACATGCTGCAGCCCATGGGAGGTGTCTTGGGTACTTATGCCCTGGGTACATGGTGTACCATATACTAAGGACTGATAAGGGTACCCCAGAATCCAATCTGGAGTGTACCTAAAGTGCATGCATTGCAATTTAAGGGAGAAAGCAGATAGACTGGGGTCCTGGATAGCAGGATCCCAGTCAGACTAAGCAAAAAACAGTGTTACAAAAGCAAAAAGATAGGGTAACCATAAGAAGCAGATACTACTTTCCTACACAGCCCCCCAAACGTAAGGACATTAAACTAACCTTGCCCAGTTGAGTCTTCATGTTCTAAGTGGAAATATCTGGAGAGCCAGCTGCATTGGCATGGTTAATCCCAGGTCTATGTTCCGCTGTATAGTCCATCCCCTGTAGGGAAATGAACCACCTCAAAAGTTTGGGGATTTCACCCTTCATCTGTTTAGGCCATAAGAGGGACCTGTGGTCTGTCTGAACAATGAAGTAAGTGACAAACAAGTATGGCCTCAACTTCTTCAGAGCCCAAACCAAAGCAGCAAAGGCTTCCCTCTCAATAGCTGACCAACGTTTCTCTCTGGGGGTCAGCCTTCTGCTAATAAAAGCTACTGGCTGATCCTGACTCTTTTCATTCAGTTGTGATAACACAGCCCCTACCCCCAACTCAGATGCATCTGTTTGAACAATGAATTGTTTGGAATAATCATGACTTTGCAGAATGGGAGCAATTCACATGGCCTGCTTCAGGTCATCAAATGCCTTTTGACATCTAACTGTCCACTGAACTTTCCTAGGCATTCTTTTGGGAGTTAGATAATTCAAAGAGGTCACTATGGAGCCATAACCTTTGACAAACAATCCTGTAGTACCAAGTCAGGACCAAGAATGCTCCGACCTGGGTCTGGGTGGTTGTAACATCCCAATCCATGATGGTTTGGATTTTGCTCTGCAATGGTTGAACGTACCCTCCATCTTCCAGGTGGCCTAGGTATACAACCTTACTCTGCCCTATTTGGTACTTGGTGGCCTTGATAGTGAGGCCTGGTTTCTGCAGGGCCTTCGAAAGATTTCTCAGGTGGACCAGGTGATTCTCCCAGGTGGAGCTAAAGACAGCAATATCATCGAGATAAGCTGCACTGTAGGCTTCCAGACCTGAGAGAACTTTATTTGTCAGCCTTTGAAATGTGGCAGGTGCATTCTTAAAGTCAAAGGGCATCACCACAAATTGGAAGTATCCACTAGGGGTTGAGAATGCTATTTTTGGTTTTGCATCCTCAGCTAATCTGATTTGCCATTACCAGCTATTAGGTCAAATGTACTGATGAACTTGGCTGAGGCCAAAGTATCAATTAGCTCATCTGCCCTTGGAATAGGGTGACAAATGCAAAAAGAACAACAGGTCCTCCCCGAACTAGAAACAAGCATCCTAGGACTGGTTTCGGGCTTTCAGCCCTCATTAGCCAGGATAGCTTGACTCCAGTGGCATGGAGAGCACGAGACCCATGTCTGGGCATACCTGTCCCACTCGGGGTGACAAATGCAAAAAGAGCAATTGATGGATAGAATGCAGACCAATGTCATACATTCACCCCAGTACAGAGATCTGGGCCTAAATCCATTGCTTTTTGCTCACCATGCCATTCCATTTTGGACCCAGCCATATGCAAATCAGTCTTGAACCTGCACCTGATGGAAACAGTCCAGCCCGGACTGCTAGGCCAGGTCCTCCCTGGACTGAAAACAAGCATCCTAGGACCAGTTTCGGGCTATCAGCCCTCATCAGCCAGGATAGCTTGACTCCAGTGGCATGGAGAGTACGGGACCCACGTCTGGGCATACTCGCCCCACTCAGGGTGACAAATAAATGCAAAAAGAACAATTGATGGACAGAATGCAGAACAATGTCATACATTCACCCCAGTACAGAGATCTGGGCCTAAATCCATCATTTTTTTGCTCACCCTGCCATTCCAGTGTGGGCCCAGCCATATGCAAATCAGTCTTGACCCTGCGCCCAATGGGAACTTCCACATATGGTTTGAGCCTGTTCACATGGAGCACACTGTGGGGGCTCCTGGGAGTTCCAAGGTCCACCAAGTAGGTAACCTCTCCCTTTTGTTCAAGAATGGTATGGGCCCACTCCACTTGTCTTGGAGAGCTGCTGGGGCCCCAGGCTCCAAACCCCATACCTTCTGTCCTGGCTGGTATACAGTCTAAACAGGCTTTTGGGCATGCCTAGCCTTTTGCAATTCCTGGCTAGCCTCAAGGTTTCTGGTTGCCTTCTTTATATACTCAGCGACCCTAGAGCGGAGACCAAGTACCCACTATGTCCTGTTTAGGTGGTTTGGGAGTTAAATCCCATCAATCCTTAACCAAACATAAGGGACCCCTAACTGGATGTCCAAACAGAAGTTCAAAAGGGCTGTAGCCAACCCCCTTCTGAGGAACCTCTCTGAAGGAAAATAGAAGGCAGGGCAAAAGGAAGTCCCATCTGAGCCTAAGCTTTTCACGGAGACCTTGTATCATGCCCTTGAGGGTTTTGTTGAATCTCTCAACTAACCCCTTGTATTGTGGGTGATAAGGGGTGGTGAATTTGTAATTCACTCCACACTCCTTCCACGTTGCAGTCAGATAACCAGACATACAGTTTTTATCTCTGTCTGCTACTACCTCCTTAGGGAAACCCACTCTGGAAAAGATTCCCAGGAGAGCTCTAGCCACAGCAGGAGCTGTGGTAGTCCTAAGGGGAACTGCCTCTGGATATCTAGTGGCATTTTCACTAGGTAACCACCACTATCAATACTAGGTATCCACCACTAGCATAAATCTGTGCCCAGAAGCAGTTGGTGATCCATGGGATCAACAATGTCAATCCCAACCCTCTCAAAGGGACCCCCACCACAGGTAGTGGTATCAGGGGGGCCTTTGTAGTACCACCTGCCTTACCATTGGATTGGCAAGTGATAAAGGAGCGACACAACTCCTTTGTGTCTTCTGACATGTGAGGCCAGTGAAAGTGAGGGACAAGCCTGTCCCAGGTATTGCTTTGGCCCAAGTGTCCTGCTAATGGGATGTCATGTGCCAGTGTTAATAGGAAGCCTCTAAACTTCATAGGTATCACCAACATCCTGGTACACCAGGCTTGGGGTCTCTACCCTCTGATTATAGAAGTTCATCTTCCCAGTAGATCTTGTGGGATCCACTGGCACTCCCAGCAGCCTCAGCAGCAGCTTGCTCTCTGAGGGGTTCGCAAGAGGGGCTCCTGGCTCAGATTTGCCCTGGAAGGGCCCCCTGTCTCCAAGAACTCCACCTGATCAGGTTCAAGTTAATATGAGACAATTCCTTCACAAGGACTGGGGTCATGTCCCTCAAGTGACTGATCCTCACTCTGAGGCAGGGTGAAGACACTGTCTTACCCCTTCTGCTCCTTCTCTTGGAAGGCACCTGGTTCATCTTTTCAGGATCCAGGGCCTGTTAATTGTGAGACATTTTTGCCTATGACCTAGGCATGTCAAACACATCTGTAGGGATGCCCAGCATTTTTGCATTTGTCCTGAGTTCCACCTCAGCCCAAGCTGAAGTTTTCAAATCATTGCCCAATACGCATTCAACAGGGAGGTCTGAGCTAACCACAACTTTGTTAGGGCCAGTTACCCCCCCAGGGAAATTCACAACTGCCAAAGAATGGTCTGTCCTGACATTGCTCGCATTGGTCACTTGGTACATTTCACCAAGTATGATCTGTTCAGGGGCCACAAGATCTTTTGTCACCATTGTAACACTTGCACCTGTGTCCCTGTATGCCATGGCCTCCTTATCATTGATCAAAGGCTGCTGTCTGTATTTGCCCAGGTTACTGGGACTGACAAATAAAGAGGCAATAAGCATGCCTCTATCACAGAATAAACCAGCCTGAGTTGGAATTCTGACTAGGTCAGACTACATCTCAGATCCCAAGGTTAACCCTACTGTACCCATATTCTGTACACCACCACTTGGAACTGAGCTAGGGGGAACAGTTGCCTCAGGGGCAGTGGTGGCTGGAGTAGATTTCTTATCCCTTGGACAATCAGCTTCTTTTGTCCAATGTGTCTTTTCTCTACAGATATTACTCCAAGGTTTCTTTTTGCCTTTTCCCTTGTTTGATTGTGACCCCCCCCCCAGATGCAGGTTTTTGGTGCCCTTGTGAAGACTTCTGGTCTTTACCCTTCTCCCCACCCTTATCTGATGTTTTAGCATCTTGCTTCTTGTGGTCACCACCTTGATTCTGAGTTTTCTGCTTCACTCTGGTTCTGACCCATTTGTCTGCCTTCTTTCCCAATTCTTGGGGAGAGGTCAGATCAGAATCAACCAAGTACTGATGCAACAACTGATTTTGGTAATTATTAAGGATCTGCTCCCTAATAATTAAATTGTACAATCCTTTAAAATCACACACCTTACTACCAAGTAATCAGCCTCCCAGAACCTTAGTAGCACAATCTACAAAGTCTACCCAGTCCTGAATCTGTGTCTTCTGGGTGTCTCTGAACTTAATCCTGTATTGCTCAGTGGTTAAGCCAGACCCATCAATGAGCTTATATCTACCTTTGTCAACAAAGGAGAGCCACAAGATAGCAGCCCACTGCTCTTGAGGGGCCCTCTGTACTTTCAGGCCCTCTCAAGTGCAGCCATCCATTTGTGGATGTCATCCCCACTTTGATAGGGAGGGACTATCTTGTTCAGGTTCCTATGATCATGAGAATACTCTCTAGCTCTAGGGACATTGTTGCTGCCACCATGGGGCTCTAGTCCCAATCTTTTACTAGCTCTCTGGAGCTCTAAGGATTCCTTATCCAATGCCAATTGCTCTCTTTTGTGCCTAAGCTTGACATCCTCAAGCTTTAGGCATTGGCACTGTCTGTCATAAGAGTTTTCTCTCTTATTAGATATGGAAGTACCTACAGAAATCCCTGAGTATCTAGATTCTTCAGAGGGAGACCTAGGTCTCCAAGGTAAACTCTGAATTCTACAAGGAGGATAAAAGTGAGGGCCCTCAGGGCCTTCTCCATGTTCTTCCTGATCCTGCGTTGCCAGGTTAGAATCATCTTGATTCCCCTGGTCAGGGTTTGATTCTAGGTCAAAGAAGGTGAGACCTCCTAGCCTGTCCTCATTCCCTGTACCACCCACACTACCTAACTCATCAGACCCTGGAGTTTTTCTGAGGTCATCTAGAAGCTGTATCTCTATGAGGCGTTGAGTGTTGCCACTCCACCCTGTCCTCAGCTTCCTAGACACACACATGGCTTTCAATTCTAAAAATGGAATGCCATTGTACCTAGTTGGCAGAGAGCCACTGGGCTCTTTTCTAGAAGACATACTAGTGTTATGTGGTGTAGGCACCTACCTAACCTAGTAGAAGACTAAACTCTCTTGAGTTGGAGAAAGGGTGTGCTGGACCCTTAACTTACCCAACTCCAAGTTCAGTAGAACGTACTTTATTCTAATCTTGATTGTGTTATATGTACCTAATACTTTAGGGGTTTTCAGTTAATCATTCAATGGGATTATTTATTTATTTATTTTATTTAAAACATTTATAGAGCGCAGCTGTCGCCTGGCAGGCATCCTGGCGCTAGGGTGGCTACTCCTAAAATAGAAATAGTGGAAGATTGTTTAGTAGTGACGGAGGGACTCTAGGGAAAAAGCCAAGTCTTTATTAGTTTTCGAAAAGGCAGGAGCTGTGAAGTATGGCGGATGTCGGCGGGCAGACTGTTCCAGAGCTTTGCAGCCGCCACTCGGAATGATCTTCCCCCGATCCTAGCTCTCTTAAATCTGGGTACTGTTACAAGTCGAGCGGTGGCGGATCGAAGAGCTCTGGTTGGTGTATACCAGGTGAACATCTGTTGTAAAGGGATAGGTCCTAGCCCATGTAATGCCTTAAAGACCAAGCAAAGAGACTTGAAGGCAATACGTTGCTTCAAGGGAAGCCAGTGCAGCTCGGCTAGAGCAGCCTTGGTTGAGGATCTTCTGGTCCATCCAAGGGCCAGTTTGGCTGCTGCTGATTGGACACGATGGAGTCGGTCCAGTAGTACCAAGGGAGAGTCAAGCAGGAGAGCATTACAATAGTCAATGCGACTAAGAATGGTACACCTGACTATCTGCGCTCTAGCGGATAGTGGAAGTAGTGGCAGGATTTTGCGTAGTGATCGCATAAGGGCAGAGCAGGTGGCAACTGTTCTCGAAACCTGTGTTTCCATGCTCAGCTTGTTATTAAGCATGACGCCCAAATTCCGAACACTGGCCACAGGTGACGGATTGTCCGAATTTTCTGGAAGCCAGAAACCAGCAGGCAAAGGGCGAGGTATGCGGCTGGCTGGGCAAAACAGAACCTCGGTTTTAGAGGAGTTAAATTGGAGGGAATTATGGTGTAACCAGCCAGCAGTATCTCTCAGGCAGTCGTGGAATGCTTCTAAAGTAATAGAGTCTTCACCCTCCCAGGAAAAAATAAGCTGGGTGTCGTCTGCGTAGTTTACTGTGGTAATGTTGTGTGATTTAATGAGAGAGACCAGTGGTAGTAAATAAACATTAAAGAGAATCGGGCTGATAGAAGAACCCTGGGGTACACCGTGAGGGACTGGGGAGAAGGCAGATTGATAAGGGGGGAGGGATACAGCCTGTTTCCTGTCGCTGAGAAAAGAGTGGAACCAAATCAGGGCTGAGCCATCAACCCCAGCCGCTCTCAGCCTCTCTAGCAGGATCACGTGGTTGACGGTGTCGAATGCGGCAGACAGGTCCAACAGGATCAAGGCCACCGCCTGGCCCCTGTCTGCACGCACTCGAAGTTCTTCCATGGCCGTAAGTACAGCTGTTTCGGTGCCATGGACTGGACGAAATCCAAATTGGAAATCGTCCAGAACGTGATTCTGCTCGAGGTGAGATGACAGGCAGGTGCTGACCCATCGCTCCACCACTTTCGCTGGAAAGGGCAGAAGCGATATGGGGCGAAAATTGGAGAGGCATTCTGGATTCAGGGATGGTTTTTTCAGAAGCGGGGTGATCAACGCTTGCTTCCAGGGGTTTGGAACCACTCCACTGCGGAGAGATTGATTACAAATCCTCCGCAGCGTGTGGAATAGCTCGTGCCCGTAAGCCTTCCAGATTTTTGGGGGCAGTGGGTCAAGGGGGGACCCAGAGGTAATGCTCAGTGCCAGTCTTTCAAAATCTGCTTCGGGAATCTGGGGGAGGGCCAGGAGACTTTCCCTGGGCAGACCGACTGGCCTGGCGGTGTAATTTGTGGGGCAGGTTGCATGAGAGGTAGGTGGGTATTGGGATTGAGAAGATCCCAGGTTGTTAATGATTCTCGTGATTTTATCCAGAAAGAACTCCGCGAGATTATCACAGAGCGTCTGGGATGGGGGAATAGTTTTCTTCGTACAGTCTGGATGTATGAGATTCTCTAAGATCTGAAAAATGTTTTTTGAGCTGTTAGCTGCATTGACAATTGAGGAGCAATAGTAGGTCGATTTGCTCACTCTAATGGCCGCTTTATATTCAATAAGTTTGTTTTTCCAAAGGGTTTTATTAATGTCACAGTAGCCGTGTCTCCACTTCCTCTCGGCCTGCTTACAGGCTGACTTGAGGGTTTTCAGAGAATCAGTAAACCAGGGAGCGGATCCTCGCCCTTTAAGAATGCCGCGTTTTAAAGGGACGATGGAATCCGTGATAGAAGTTATCCTGCTACTGAAGGTTCTGTAGTTGTTTTCCACCGAGCTAGTGGGGGAGACACTGTCATCTATATTGAAAACAGGGGTAGCAGAACCGAGCTTTCCTAGAGCTTTCCAGTTCCGGTATGTAAATTCAGCTGGACGACAGTTTTCAAGCTTGTTAACGGTGGTACTGGTGATGTATATTTTAATGAGTGAGTGATCAGTCCAGCTCATAGGCAGAATGTTGCCCACTTGTGTTAGGCCTGCACTCGAGAAAATGAGGTCTAGTCGATTGCCTGCAGAGTGGGTTGGTTGCTGGATTAGTTGGTGGAGCCCCACACTATCACAGGAAACCAAAAGGTTATTTAGTGCTGTGTCAAGGTTACCATTAAGCCAGAGGTTAAAATCTCCCACAATAATTAATTTGTTATGGGAGATAGCCATGTTTGTAAAAATTGTAAGTAGTGCTTGTTGTTGCGAAAGGGAGAAAGCTCCTGGGGGCCGATAGCAAATTATGGCCGTGAAAATGTCTCCCAAGTGGGAGTTTATGGCCAAACCAAAGAGCTCGACCCCCGGCACTGGGTCTATGTCTATAGTGTCAACAGTCCAGGAGGCACGGAATATAATACCAACTCCGCCCCCACGGCCTTTAGGTCTAGGGAGGTGCAGGATATTGAAGTTGAGTGGTAAAAGTTTATGTGGTAAAACGACAGCAAGCTTGAATCCCAACCGCTGCACACCAATAGGAGAAGGTGGGTTGGTATATGCTGTCCACTAATTAAAGTGTGTAAGAACAACAGGAGAGGACCCATAAACCACGTTGGGATGGGTGTGTCGTGTAAGCAGAAACAATTCCCAACAGGTATCATGTAAAGGCAATTTAAATAATGTATGCAATTTGCATTACGAAAAAGGAAGAACAAGGAGTCACTGGAATTTTTTTGAAAAAGGCAGTATTATTCACCAATGAACACAGGGAAAGGTCTTTCACATGGCAATACAGTTAAACAGCACTGTACAGAGCAGATCATGTGACAACCCAGTGGCACTTGGTGCGGGGTGCTATATACAATTGGTGATAGTGAAGGTGCAAGTGCTAAAGTGAACAGCGTGATCGACGCATAAACTCAAGTATATACATCAAATAATAGCTCCACAGAAACAAGTTGTAATCACTTAAAACAAGATTGTAAAAATTTAAACAGGAGCACAAAGCGTGATATGCGTCATATGGTTTATGCTGTAGAGTCGACAGCGTTTCGATCCCCTTTAGTCGGGATCGTCATCCGGACAGGGTTGTCGATGGAATCAGTGAGTAATACCCAGGCAGGGAAGCATGGGTAGCTGAGGTCCATGCGGTCGCTCAAGAGTCGAAGGCTGATCGTCGATTGTATCTGATCAGCGGGCGGGACGTGCAGCGCCTGAATGAATCAGGGCGGCGGAAGGCAATTGGGGCTCTTCTGGTGAGGGGCTGCTAGCAGTTAATGCTGGAGCTGCATTAACTGCTAGCAGCCCCTCACCAGAAGAGCCCCAATACATTATTTAAATTGCCTTTACATGATACCTGTTGGGAATTGTTTCTGCTTACACTAATTAAAGTGGGCACCTTATACCAGTCCACATGACCCTGATGATGTATGAGGTCAAAGATAACCTTTATTGAAAGCTATCCTAGTGATAGCTAAGGAGAGCAGCCTTCCCGCTTAATCTTGAAGGAATGTAAAGGAATGTAAAGCAGCTTGTTTTACCAGAATATCACCTCCTAAATGACTAAATGATAGAAGAACCACACAGTGTTTATATAAAAATATGTATTTATTAATATAACACTCTCTACTAGTCTCTATGTGAGATTAGGGCATTAAGCACACAATACTTCATCAATAGAACATTCGTAAATAGCAAAATACACAGCGGGCTCCAGAGGGTGACCAAACTATATACTAAAAAAATGGTAAAACAACAACGACTTAACTAGACGCATGCTCTGAACAACTCTATGGGGAAAGTCGCGGTTGGAAATTTTCAGTTGAAAGGCACTTCTAAGACTACTTCGAGCAAACCCTTTGGAACATAGGAGGTTCTAAGGCCAACCCACCAGTGAGTACTGAGGGACGCGTGTTACCTATCCAAGAGGAGCCGGGTGTATAGGTGCCAAGGGGCGTTGGAAACCTTTGACGTTTTCAAGGGAGACCTGCAAAGAAGAACTGCTGCTAGGAAGGCAAAGAGTGTCCAGTGGAATCCAAGCCTGAATTCAAGATGAGAGAAACCTGAAAGCAGAGGGAACAGAGTCCGGGTCAATTCTGGTGACCAGGGGCTCGGTAGTCGAATGCCCACTGATGTTGGGTGCTTCAGGTGCAAAGAAGGGTTGCTTGACTCTGTAGCCACGGGGACCAAGAGATGTCGAGATGACCAAAGTCTAGAGGTGAGCTGTCCCATGAAGGATGTCAAGAGCTGAGGGGTCGATGTCTGGCTAGAGCACCAACAAGCCTTGGCAACTGCAACCCACGCATCAGAGGAAACAGGTTGCGTTGTGGACCAGCAGAGTCCAGGGGAATCTCTAAGCAATAGAGAGTCAGGGCATGTTTAGGGCAACCAGGTAAGCCCAAGAATTCAGAAGGTGACCCTCGATAGGACCCACAGGCCAACGGACCAGGGATTATGAGGAGACCTCAAGCAAGCATGCAAAGGACCAGCCCACAGTACACTCGGAGAGTGGAGGCCAGAAATCCTAGGTGCAAATACTGCTTGAGATTGGGACCACAAGGAGTCCAAAGCATAGGCTCACAAAATATTACTAAGCACATGCACTTGCAAAAGTACACAGTGCACAGGGGTTCGGGTTGCACGGTCCCCATGTGGGATACTGGTCTCAGAATCACAGAGAGGTCAGATCAAACTCAGGGACCCTCAAGAACCCATCTTGTGTGTTGCTGAAATTGTCAGAGTCCTCAGGATCTTGGGAGAAGCAAACCAGTCAGAAGCGTTTAGTTGCCTGGTTTTGCAGGAGAGTAACTCCTTTACTCCAAGGGAGATTCTTCAGTCCTCCAGCATCATGTAGGCAGTCAAAGTATTTGGTTTCTTCTTAGAAGAATCTTTTCCAGGTAAAAACTAAAGTCTTGTAGCCAGGTAACCCACTTTATACCCATGGGAAGGGGTTGGATAGATTCTGTGGACCCTCCTATGAGAGGGGCAGGACAGAGGGGTGGCTACATCCATGTCCTTGGTCCCGTTTCATGCCAAATCATGAGCAAATGGCTCCTGGAACTGGTTTGAGCTGGACTATGCACAGGGACACCAAATGTGCCCCCAGTGCAGACCTACCGAGCCCCAATACACTAAATCCTGTCTGGGAGGTGGTTACACCTCCCTGTGACAGCATGCCTATTGTCATGCCTTCCTCTGAGCAAGCTTGGCTCAGCAGCAGGAAAGCAGAATCGTGTCTGTGGCTGGCAGAGTCCATTTTGTGCTGCCCAGGTCGAGAAAGCTGGTACCGGGTGTTAGACCTGTCAGCCTTAGGGTGGTCTTCCCCATTGTTTTTCGCTTTTACCTAGTGCGAATGCACCTCTGGGTATCATCCCCAGCATGCTGAACCCCCGCAAGGGCCCAAGAAGGGGCCAAAGAAGTAAGGTAAACCCCCAGGGAGGCTCCAAGACTGCCCTCCCCGCGGGAGACTGTAGCTGGGCCCCGTTGGCCCAAATAAGTACTGAGGACTGGGCCGGAGCCCTGTGTCGTTTGAGGAGCCCTCCAGGGGCTCTTGTGACTATCCCTAGGGAAAAGTTAACCCCTTAGTAGGGGAAAGGTTATTCTGTTATGGTGGCCTGATTGTTATTAGAATTGTCATGCTTAACTCCTGAGAGAAATGTCCTGCCTATTCTGACCAAAAGGAATGCTCATTCTGCCGGCAGGCAAGGTTATTAGTCCCTGGGCCCATCTAATGAACTGTTGGAGTTTACCTAAAAGAAACACTTACTTCTAATTATTGAACTGCTTTATTCCAGCCTTGTGAAATGCACTACATTTGCTGATGAATGGCTTATCTTTGCAGCTAGGAAATGTTTACCCCCTAGTGATTGACACGCCGATTCCTGCAGCGACGAAGTGACTCCTGCAGAGTAATGAAATGTTATTCAAATGTCTTAAAAGGGAATTCCTTGCAGGTGCTGATTAGGAGCAAGGCTGTTACCAGGCCTACCGTTATTTAATATTTAATATTTGTTTATTTAAGTATTTATGGCCAAGAAATGGAAAGCCTGTGTTTTTAAGGGAATGCAGTGAGTTAATGCTGCTGTGATTTTTGACTGCCCTGATTCTGATCCCAGATAAAACTTATTTATTTGAATCAAGCATTCTGGTGTGCACTCAGTCTTTACGTGCACTTATTGTCTCAGTGGATGTGTGTGGTGTAGTCACTTAACACCTAAGCTTCGGGTGCCTGCCTGCTCGGTCCATGCTACCCCCCATGCGACCTGGCGAACCCAGTTCCTACATTTTGGTGGCGAGCGGCGGTATTGAGGACCTGTGACTATACAGCACCCTCCAGTGGGACAGAGTGCGCTGCAATTAGACTAGACACCTATCATGTGGTACACAGACAAAATATCGAGTTTTAAATTTCGATATACAATTATATCGAAGTTTAAATATCGATGGGACATAATATAGAAGGTAAGTAATATCGACAGTATTAATATCGATATTAGTATGATATTAGTAATTTCGAAGTTTTAAATATCGATGTCAAAAATATCGAAATAAATAATTTCGATGTTACTAATATCGATTTTTAAATAAATTTTGTGTACATTATATTGTATTTATTATATTTTATTATTTATTTTTAATGTAATTTAATTAAATATTGTCTTTTACAACTGTAGCGGGTTGTGGGTTTATAGGGGAATAGGGTGGGAAGTAATTTAATTATGTTAAATTAATTATTGATTAGTAGGAATTATTAATTAATTAATTGAGAATTAATTTTTAATTAATTTTAATTAATTGATTAATTGATAAATATGTTCTGTAGCGGGTTATGGGTTTATAGGGGAATAGGGTGGGAAGTAATTTAATTATGTTAAATTAATTATTAATTTGTAGGAATTATTAATTAATTAATTGAGAATTATTTGTAAATAATTTTAATTAATTGATTAATTGATAATTACGTTCTGTAGCGGGTTATGGGTTTATTTTTAATTAATTGATAAATATGTTCTGTAGGGGGTTATGGGTTTACAGGGGAATATGGTGGGAAGTAATTTCATTATGTAGAATTAATTATTAATAAGTAGGAAACATACATTTATTTTTATTAATTGGTAAATAAATTTAAATAACTGGTAATTAATTTTAATTAATTAATTAATTGATAGATGTAATTTATAAGTATGTAATTTAAACCCCTACGCTATTCAACACTTTCCCTACTGTTGCACTCTCTGGAGTTGGAATAGTAATTGTTACCCCTACGCTATCCAACACTTTCCCTACTGTTGCACTCTCTGGAGTGGGAATAGTAATTTTTACCCCTATGCTATCCAACACTTTCCCTACTGTTGCACTCTCTGGAGTTGGAATAGTAATTGTTACCCCTACGCTATCCAACACTTTCCCTACTGTTGCACTCTCTGGAGTGGGATTAGTATTTGTTACCCCTACCCTATCCAACACTTTCCCTACGTTGCACTCTCTGGAATTGGAATAGTAATTGTTACCCCTACGCTATCCAACACTTTCCCTACTGTTGCACTCTCTGGAGTTAGAATAGTAATTTTTAATCCTACGCTATCCAACACTTTCCCTACTGTTGCACTCTCTGGAGTTGGAATAGTAATTGTTACCCCTACGCTATCCAACACTTTCCCTACTGTTGCACTCTCTGGAGTGGAAATAGTAATTTTTACCCCTACGCTATCCAACACTTTCCCTACTGTTGCACTCTCTGGAGTTGGAATAGTAATTGTTACCCCTACGCTTTCCAACACTTTCCCTACTGTTGCACTCTCTGGAGTTGGAATAGTAATTTTTAAACCTACGCTATCCAACACTTTTCCTACTGTTGCACTCTCTGGATTTGGAATAGTAATTTTTAATCCTACGCTATCCAACACTTTCCCTACTGTTGCACTCTCTGGAGTTGGAATAGTAATTGTTACCCTGACGCTATCCAACACTTTCCCTACTGTTGCACTCTCTGGAGTTGGAATAGTAATTGTTACCCTGACGCTATCCAACACTTTCCCTACTGTTGCACTCTCTGGAGTTGGAATAGTAATTTTTAATCCTACGCTATCCAACACTTTCCCTACTGTTGCACTCTCTGGAGTTGGAATAGTAATTGTTACCCTGACGCTATCCAACACTTTCCTTACTGTTGCACTCTCTGGAGTGGGAATAGTAATTTTTACCCCTACGCTATCCAAAACTTTCCCTACTGTTGCACTCTCTGGAGTAGGAATAGTAATAGTTACCCCTACGCTATCCAACACTTTCCCTACTGTTGCACTCTCTGGAGTTGGAATAGTAATTTTTAACCCTACGCTATCCAACACTTTCCCTACTGTTGCACTCTCTGGAGTGGGAATAGTAATTGTTACTGCTACGCTATCCAACACTTTCCCTACTGTCGCACTCTCTGGAGTGGGAATAGTAATTTTTACTCATACGCTATCTAAAATGTATTTAGCTTTTTTATTAGTATTATGTTGTTATTAATTGTTAATTAGGTGACTTTTTTATGTAAATAAATGTATTAGTAATTTATTACATTTTTATTTGTTTTTAAGTTATGACAATAATTAATTTAGAGTTATTATTAATGAAAAATATATTATGTATTATATATTTATTAATATTAATTTGTATTACATTATGTATTAATTTTAAATATTATAGTACATTTTAAATATGTTTATTACATTTATAAGTATTATTTTGTTAATATTACATTTTTATTATATTTAAAAAAAACGATATTTTACAAAAAACGATATTTTTGTCATTCTATATTTTATTTTCGATATATTTGTACTTACCTTGTTAGGGATAGGATTCCTATATTTTTGACTTCGATATTTTTGTTCCGATATTTTTGTATATCGATATTTTTGTTTTCGATATGTTGTCAGACATTCCTATCGTGTATGCAAGCCTACTCAAGTGACCCCCACTGTCTAACCTGAGTGTGTATAGACCTGTTGTGACCCAAACCTGTTACCTACATCCTAGTATCTTTCCTTTATTTATCTGGGTCCCCACCTGTCAAAATGGACTTCCAGCTGGCCAACCTTGAAGAGTATACGGTGGTGCAGTTAAGGGAATTTTGTCAGGGGATGGGGTGCCGGTTGGGCAGAGAGGGGAAGCACCCACAGCATCGGAGTCAAAACATCTTGGTGCGATCGCACCGCGATTTTGACATCGCATCGTCGTTCACATCGCATGCAACGACGGCGCAATGTCATTAACATCGCATGCAACTACAATGCATGTGATGTGAGCGGTGTGATGGGAAGTTAGACATGACAGTGTGATGCAATGTTAGACATGACAAGGAACATTAATATGGGCGGAATTTATGGCTGCAAAAGTTGGAAAACATGACAAATTGGCAAATGTGTAAAAAAATGTTTAATAATGAGGCACAATTGACTCACATTAATATGGCCGGAAATTATGGGCGCAAATGTTGAAAAACATGACAAATTGGCAAATGTGTAAAAAAAAGTTTAATAAATGAAGCACATTAGTATGGGGCGAATAGGTTTAATAAATGAGGCACAATTGCGGAAATTATGGGCGCAAATGTTGAAAAACATGACAAATTGGCAAATTTAGTATGGGGCGAATGAATATGTTTAATAAATGAGGCACAATTGAGTCACATTAATATGGGCGGAAATTATGGGCGCAAATGTAGAAAAACATGACAAATTGGCAATATGGCCGGAAATTATGGAATTATGGGCGCAAATGTTGAAAAACATAACAAATTGGCTAATGTGTAAAAAAAAATTAATAAATGAGGCACATTAGTATGGGGCGAATATATTTAATAAATGAGGCACAATTGAGTCACATTAATATGGGCGGAAATTATGGGCGCAAATGTTGAAAAACATGACAAATTGGCAAATGTGTACAAAAGTATTTACTAGATGAGGCACATTAGAATATGTTTAATAAATGAGGCACAATTGAGTCACATTAATATGGGCGGAAATTAGGGGCGCAAATGTTGAAAAACTTGACAAATTTGCAAATGTGTACAAAAATGTTTACCAAATGAGGCGCATTAGTATGGGGCAAATTTATGGGCGCAAAGGTGTAAAAAAATTGGTTAATAAACATTGTCGTTTAAAAAAATGTTTACTAAACATTATTATGGGTGGTTGCTAGGGGATGTCTGGATGTGTGGCATACTGCATGGATGGATGAGTGAATGGATGGGTGATGGTGGATTTTGCTGAATGGATGGGTGATGGTGGCTGAATGTATGGATGGGTGGTTGCTAGGGAATGGGTGGATGGGTGGGTTTATGGGTGGATGGATGCGTGCATGAAGGATGGATGAATGGAAGGATATTATGGATGAATGGATGGATGGGTGGGTGCTCACATGCCGTTTCACAATGTAACTCAGGTAATCCAAAGACCTTTTGTATTGCAACTGGTTCTTTTGTAAAGCGCCCTGACACCTTCAGGTAATGTTCGCGCTATATAAATCCGCATACGTCAGCTGGACGGAGGGAAACATTGGGCATTAAGGCACACAAAAACGAGGGGAACATAGGGCAGATGGGCACGAAAAACAAGGGACAGATAGGGCACAAGAGCACAAAAAACGAGGGAAACATTGGGCATTAGGGCACACAAAAACGAGGGAAACATAGCGCAGAGGGCCACGAAAAATGTGTGAAACATAGGGCTGCGGTGCACGAAAAACGATGGAAACATTGGGCATTAAGGCACACAAAAACGAGAGGAACATAGGGCAGAGGGGCACGAAAAACAAGGGAAAGATAGGCCAGAAGTGCACTAAAAACGAGGGAAACATTGGGCAGAAGGGCACACAAAAACGAGTAAAACATAGCGCAGAGGGCCACGAAAAACGAGAAATATCATTATTTATGCGCAGGTATGGCACGAGGGAAACAAAGGGCACTAAAAATGAAGTCTCAAGATATAAAACACCAGCCTACTGGAGACTTACCGATTGCAAAGCCTGTAAACACAACAACACAGGCACAAATGGCTGCAGACACTGTGTGCAACTCAATATATACAATATATACCCCAGCCCCCCAGCAACCCATTGGCTGTGTGAATCATCGCGTTTTCATGTCGCGCGATGTAATGCCGTCGATGTGACACGCGATCCAAGGCTGTGGCCGCATTTGCGTCGCAACAACGTGCGATGCCAAAATGGCCGGTGTAATTGCATTTACGATGTATTGGCCGCGATGCGAACGCCCGCAAGGACGTTGCGGCCGATGGATCGTCCGGAGAGCCGCAAAGGTGGAACTCCGTACCGCCTTGAGGGCATGGGTAGGAGCCCACCCAGAGGGGAGAGGGGATGGGGGACAGGAGGGGCGGGGCACACCAGGGGAAGCAGCCACTCAAGAAGAGCTAGACCTACTGGGTATTGATGTTACCAAAAAAGTGTTTAGCAGAAAGACGTTCCAGTGCAGGCAGTAGTGGATCTAGAAGGAGTGGGTCGTCAGAAGAATATGAGGACAGGAGGGAGGAGAGGCAATTGAGATGGGAGCTTGCCAAGTTAGAGCACGAGAGAGAGATAGCAAGATTAGGTTTGGAAGAGAGGAAGATGGCGCACGAGCTTCAGCTTAAGGAGTTGGAGCTGAGAGCTTTGCAATTGAGTGTGCCAGCAAGTCCCAATGGTGGCAGCGTACCAGGGGCTCAACAAGAGCCTAGGTTTTGGTTAGCCAAGGAGGTGATCGCGAGCTACTCTCAGGGGGATGATATCGCCAAATGGTTGGAGGCATATGAAGTGGCCTTGACAGCCCATGGGGTGCCCGAGAAACACTGGGGAGGTGGCCTGTATCGTTACATACCTCCCAATGTCAGGGACACCCTCCTGTACCTTGATAAGGCAGATCAGTTCAGATATTCCCCCATGAAGGAGGCGCTCCTTAAAAAGTTTAGCCTCAACCCCGAAATGTATCACCAGAAGTTCCGTGGCAGCCATAAGCTGTCCACGCAGAATTGGGTGGATTTTTTTTATTATACCCGTAAGGCTCTGGATGGTTGGGTGCGTGGCAGCGAGGTGCAAGATTATGAGGACCTGTACAATCTACTTTTGAGAAAGCACCTCTTGGATAAGTGTTTTTCGGAGCTGCGCCAACATCTGGTGGACCGCAAGCTGACTGATCCCCGTGAGCTTGCGGAGGAGGCGGATACTTGGGTTAGCACCCGGGTGTCACACAAGGGCCCCGGGGAGATGGTCCAAAAGGCGGACAGGGCGTCCCCCAGAAGAAAGAGGGGGGGGATAAAAATAAGGAGTTCTCACGAGGCCCACAAACTAGACAGTTAGGGAAAGGAGTAGGTACCCCACCTCATTCCAGTTCCCCAAAGCCCACTTACCCTGACAAGAGTCAGCAGCCAAGAATTATCCGGTGCTACGAATGCAGGGAGGTTGGACACTACACGGGGGATCCCCAGTGTCGCAAGAGATCTCCAGCCCCCACAGGTGGCAAGAGTCCCGGGGTGGCGAGTGTAGCGCTTGGGGTGGAGCTGTCCCTAGATAGGGAAGGGGAGTGGACAGGCCTGACCCTGGTTTTACTTGGGGACAGAGAGATGTTCCCAGTGACGTCCTTAACATCGAACACTGCTAAGTACCAGCAGAGGGTGAAGGTTAACGGGGAGGAGGTGGAGGCTCTGAAGGACACAGGTGCCAGCATGACCACCGTAGTGAGGCAGCTGGTGTCCCCTGAGCAAGTAGTACCTGATGTATTCCATCCGGCCGTGTTGGCTAACGGCACTCTGAGCTACTATCCGGTGGCTCAGGTTCCCTTCGAGTGGGGAGGAGTGAAAGGCCCGTTGAGAGTTGCGATAAGTCCTGCCTTGCCTGTGGACTGTCTGCTAGGAAACGACCTGGAACATAACGCCTGGAAGGAAGTGGAGTTTAAGGCCCACACTGATATGCTGGGGTTACCAGGATGGACTTGCGTGGTCACGCAGTCCATGGCTGCCCGGCAAGGAGCTCAACCCAGGTTGGAGCCTGAGACAACGGCCCAACCCAATGCTGGTCCTGAGAATGTTGTGGCGGACACACCCCGTGTGATGGATGGGGAGCCTGTGGAGGTACCCCCGGAGTCGGCGTAGGTGGAGGTTGTTCCTGTGGGGGACTTTCCGACCCTTGCTGAGTGGCATGTGGAAGGAGGTCCTACCCGGGAGGAATTCTGTCGGGCGCAGAAGGAGTGCCCCATGCTTGAAGGCATGCGGCGACAGGCCGAAGCAGAAGCGACTGATCAGGAGACTGGCAGTTTTCACGTGTACTGGGAGGATGGCCTCCTTTACAGTGAGCCTAAGGTTCCGGTGCATGGATCCTCGAGGGCCTTTGTGGTCCCTCAATGCTACCGGGCCTTCTTATTGGAATTGGCGCATGAAATTCCTTTGGCTGGACACCTGGGCCAGGACAAAACCTTTGCGCGGTTGGTCCCACATTTTTATTGGCCCAGGATGAGGGTTGCCTCTGACACCTACTGCAAGACCTGCAGGACTTGCCAGGCCAGTGGCAAGACTGGGACTAAAGTGAAGGTCCCTTTGTAACCGCTCCCGGTGGTCGGGACCCCTTTTGAGCTGGTCGGAATCGACATCGTTGGGCCGTTGGACCCTGCGACCTCTGCGGGACACCGGTTCATCTTGGTGTTAGTGGGCCACGCCACTCGGTACCCGGAGGCTATTTCTCTGAGGACCGTCACTGCACCTGTGGTGGCGCGGGCCCTGATGGGGATATTAACCAGAGTGGGATTCCCCAAGGTCGTGATGTCAGACAGGGGCACAAACTTCATGTCGGCCTACATGCAGGCCATGTGGAAGGAGTGCGGAGTGACCTACCGGTTCTCCACTCCTTACCACCCCCAGACTAACGGGCTCATAGAGCGCTTCAACAAGACCTTGAAGGGGATGATCCGGAACCTGCCAGAGGACTTGAGGTGGAAATGGGACATTCTCCTCCCTTGCCTGCTGTTTTCGTACCGAGAGGTGCCACAGAAGGGAGTAGGGTTCAGCCCCTTTGAACTGCTCTATGGCCATCCCATTAGGGGGCCCCTCAGCCTTGTCAAGGAGGGGTGGGAGAAGACTTCGATGAAGCTTCCCCGTGATGTCGTCAGCTACATGCTGGCGTTCCGCAGCCAGATGGCCAAGCTGTGGAAGGAAGCCTCAGACAACTTGGAGGCTAGCCAAGCCGTCATGAAGGAACCGCAACGCTCGGACGGTGGAGCTGGACGCTGGACAGAAGGTGTGGGTCATGGAGCCTCAGGAGCTTAGTGCCCTCCAGGACCGGTGGACTGGTCTGTACGAAATTGAGGAGCGTCAAGGCCATTCTACCTATGTCGTGGACCCCCCGTCAGCCGCATCGGGTGCTCCACGTCAACCGCCTGAAGCCTCACCATGAGCGATCTGAGCTTGCTCTCCTCATGGTGATGGATGGGAGCGAGGAGGAGGAGAGTGAGCCTCTTCCTGACCTTCTGGCGGCCCAGGAGAAGGGTGGTTCAGTGGAGGGAGTTGTCCTCTCCCCATCCTTGACACCAGAACAACAGCGGGACTGTCGCCAGGTGTTGGAGCAGTACGCCTCGTTGTTCTCCCTCACGCCTGGAATTACACATCTGTGTACCCATGATGTGGACACAGGGGACAGTCCGCCTGTGAAAACCAAGTCTTACCGGCTGTCCGATGAAGTCAAGAACAGCATCCAGGGTGAGGTGGCAAAAATGCTGGAGCTGGGGGTGATCGCACCTTCCAGAAGCCCTTGGGCTAGTCCGGTTGTGTTGGTGCCGAAAGCGGCCCCACCGGGCACCACACCAGAACTTCGGTTCTGTGTGGACTATCGGGGATTGAACTCTGTCACCAAGACAGACGCTCACCCGATCCCACAGGCAGATGAGCTGATTGACCGGCTGAGAGCAGCCCGGTACCTCAGCACCATTGATCTGACATCAGGGTACTGGCAGATTGCCATGGCTGATGGAGCCAAGGAGAAAACAGCGTTCTCCACCTCCGAGGGCCACTTTCAATTTAGAGTGATGACCTTCGGGCTCAAGAATGCCACCTTCCAGCGGTTGGTGAACCAGGTGCTGTCTGGCCTAGAGTCCTTCTCAGCGGTGTACCTGGATGACATAGCTGTCTTCAGTAGCACCTGGGAGGGCCATCTGCAGCATCTCCAGGAGGTGCTGCAGGTCTTGCAACGTGCTGGCCTGACCATCAAGGCTAGCAAGTGCCAGATTGGACAGGGATCTGTCGTTTACCTGGGACACCTGGTGGGCGGGGGTAAGGTGCAACCCCTCCAGGCTAAAATTGAGACCATCTTGGCCTGGGAGCCCCCCAAAACCCAGACTGAGGTCCGAGCTTTCCTCGGCCTCACTGGCTATTAACGCCGGTTCATCAAGGGGTATGGTACCATCGTAGCCCCCTTGACAGAGTTGACGTCAAAGAAGCAGCCACGAAAAGTGATCTGGACAGCTGCCTGCCAAGAGGCATTCAAAACACTGAAGCACGCAATGTGCACCGCTCCGGTGCTTGCAACATCTGATTTCACAAAGGAATTCCTCGTGTAGACGGACGCCTCTGAGCATGGAAGGCGCTGTGCTTTCGCAACTCAACAACGATGGCCAAGACCAACCGGTTGCCTTTATCTCCAGAAGACTCCTCTCTCGGGAAGGGTGATGGAGTACCATCGAGCGGGAAGCCTTCACTGTGGTCTGGGCCTTGAAGAAGTTGAGGCCATACCTGTTTGGCTCTCACTTCCTGATTCAAACCGACCACCGACCCCTTCGCTGGCTCATGCAGATGAGAGGCAAAAACACCAAGTTGCTAAGCTGGTCTATTTCCCTACAGGGGATGGACTTTTGGGTGGAACATCGACCCGGAGTTGACCACGTCAATGCTGACGGTCTCTCCCGGTATTTCCGCCTTAGTGACGAGAACTCCCTAGAGGTTGGGTAGCTCTCCCCACTTTCAGCTGGGGGGGACGCATGTTAGACCTGTCAGCCTTAGGGTGGTCTTCCCCATAGGTTTTCGCTTTTGCCTCATTTTTCCCACCTACTTTTTTGTTGGCCTTAGGTCTCTGGGCACCTTCCCATTGCTTATCAAGCTAAGGTGCAGGTGCTCTATTCCCCTAACATGGCTGCCACTGACCCCTGCTACTGCAGAGTGGTCTTTATAGGTGCACTCTAGTAGCCAGGAGCTGGCTGGAACCCTTAATCATTGTTGTAATACCAGCCTGACAGCCTGCCCATAGCTAGAGTGAGGAAGCTCCTGGAACCTTCCAGAATAGGGGAGTGGACACCAACTGCCACTGCCAACTGCCAACTGACGCTATAAAAGGAAAGGGAGGGAAACTTTCTAGTCAGTTAGGGCATCACTGACCTGGGGGACCCTACGCAGGAGACTTACGCGGTAGGACCTAGTCAAGAACCTATACCACTGGGGGTGACTGGGTTTAGGCGCTGCCCACCAAGCTGTGGGAGGAACACTGACCTAGCCCACTGATCTGGCCCAGCGGGAGGGGAACCCAGGGACCACCTGAAGTGATCGGCTGAGGAAACTTGACAAGCCTTCAACTCAAACCCCCCCCCCCTCTCTTCAAGTAACTTCTACCAAGGGCATAGGAACCAGCTAGCGCCAAGAAGACCTTCTCACTGCCCACAGGACTGGTGGGGAATCAACCAGGTATTGGCGCTGTGTCACTCCCTGTGCTCCCTGTCTTCACCTGGGTCGCCCCTGCTGTTCTGCCACTGTCGTGTAGCCTGTCCTGGGCAATCTGACCTGCAACTCTGTCTGATTCTCCTATCCAGAGCTTTCCTATGGTGCCCCTGAGAAGTGCTGTGAACTGTTGACTGGCAAGCGCTGTGCCCCCCTGAGAAGCACTACTGCGTAGAGACCCTCTGTGGCCGCAAAGAGAGCTGCCCGAGGCGCGATCGTGAATTGCCCCATAAGCGCTACGAGGACCAAGCGCTTTAGCTTCTAGGTGCTTCTCAGCTGTGCCCCCCTTTTCACGCTTTCCACCGAGTGCGCCCCTGAACTTACTGCTTCAGACCAGGGGCCCTCTGAGCCTCGCTGACATTGTCGCAGCCCGGCGCTTTAACCGAGACACCAACGCCGCCTTCTGCATCCCCTCGGCAGCCCCCGGAGCAAGGAGAGGGCCGCCGTGAAATCTTGTCAGGCCGCAGTAGGCCTCGCTAGGCCTGAAGACTGGATCTGGCATCACGTGACAGGGGCGCCCGTGTTGACTCCGCCCCACCGTGTGCTGATTGAGTCCCTGTGCTGTGCTCCGCGAGCCGCGCTGCTATTGGCGGTAGCTGGGCGCCTGGGCCTCCCATTGGTTCCCGGTCCCTGCAAGCACTGAGGGAGGACAGGGACCGGCCCGGACACCTGCGCGGGGGGCTCGCGAAGAGTACCGGAGCCCCCGCCTGTCCCTGACTTCACCGGAGAGCGCAGTAGTGAGAGCGCGCCTCCGGGTATCATCCCCAGCGTGCTGAACCTCCGCAAGGGCCCGAGAAGGGGCCGAAGAAGTAAGGTACACCCCCGGGGAGGCTCCAAGACCGCCCTCCCTGCAGGAGACTGTAGTTGGGCCCTGTTGGCCCTGATAAGTACTGTGGACTGTGTGTCGTTTGAGGAGCCCTCCAGGGGGCTCTTGTGACTATCCCTAGGGAATAGTTAACCCCTTAGTAGGGGAAAGGTTATTCTGTTATGGTGGCCTGATTGTTATTAGAATTGTCATGCTTAGCTCCTGAGAGAAATGTCCTGCGTATTCTGACCAAAAGGAATGCTCATTCTGCCGGCAGGAAAGGTTATTAGTGCCTGTGGCCCATCTAATTAACTGTTGGAGTTTACCTAAAAGAAATGCTTATTTCTAATTATTGAACTGCTTTTTTCTAGCCTTGTGAAATGCACTACATTTGCTGATAAATGGCTTATCTTTGCAGCTAGGAAATGTTTACCCCCCAGTGATTGACAAGTGACTCCTGCAGAGTAATGAAATGTTATTTAAATGTCCTAAAAGGGAATTCCTTGAAGGTGCTGACTAGGAGCAAGGCTGTTACCAGGCCTACCGTTATTAAATATTTAATATTTATTTATTTAAGTATTTATGGCCATGAAATGGAAAGCCTGTGTTTTTAAGGGAAAGCAAGTTAATGCTGCTGTGATTTTTGACTGCCCTGATTCTGATCCCAGATAAAACTTATTTATTTGAATCAAGCATTCTGGTGTTGTCTCAGTCTTTGCGTGCACTTATTGTCTCAGTGGATGTGTGTGGTATAGTCACTTAACACCTAAGCTTTGGGTGCCGGCCTGCTCGGTCCATGCTACCCCCATGGGACCTGGCGAACCTAGTTCCTACACCGGGTATACCAGTGACCCACATATGTCCCTCTAGAAGGGTGGAATCATACCTCCCACACCAGTTACTGGTGTGGAGGTACGATTCCAAGGTGTTTGACACCAAACACAACATGTTTCCAAGCAGCCATTTTAAAGCTAGCATTTACCGCAAATTATAATGCACTTAAACATATATGTCTGGCTGCATCACAGACAACGCCGAAGAGTGGTCTCTGAAGACTGCAGAGGGGCTCTGTTCATGCAGGGACATCCTCTCACATAAAACCCAGCACCCTGCCTTCAGGATTGTTAAGGCCTGCTATAGGGGTGACTGATAGGTATTTAGGTGTAGTGATTTAGAGAGATATACTGAACCTATATCTCAGTAAGTGGTGCAAGCACCATCTTACACAGTCCGCAGAAGCAGGCCTGTCGTGTCAATTTGGATGACCTCTCATGGGTGGCATAATACATGCTTCAGCCTATGGGAGTCCTCTAGGGTACCCATGCCCTGCTCTGGGTACATGGTGTACCATGTACTAGGGACTGATAAGGGTACCCCAGAATCAAATCTAGAGTGTACCTAAAGTACATGCATATCAATTTACTGGAGAAAGCAGATAGACTGAAGTCTTGGATAGCAGGATCCCAGTCAGACTAGGCCAAAAACAGTGTGACATCAGCAAAAAGTGGGGGTAGCCATAAGAAGCAGATACTACTTTCCTACATTGAGCAAGCCAGCGACCTGGAAAAAGAACAGCTGGGAATTAGATGTATCGTTCTGGGCAGAGGTTCTGCAGGACAGACTTCAGCTTCTATAGAGCCTGAAGACAGCAGCTAAACCCAACAATAAGAACACTAGTAACAACAACAGTAACAGTAAGCCCCAAAATCTTCATTTGATTGATTACTAAGGGCAGAGCTTAAGTCAAGTACAGAGTTGTAGGCAAAAGAGATCAAGCAAGGTGGAGCACCAATAGCTATTGAAAGGATTGTCCAGGCCTAACTGGATAACCCAATCAAGGTCTATATGGATCAAAACCCATTGGTGCATTGCTATAGGCAGAGACACCAATGTCCAGTGCTCAGCAGTCTGGCAATAAAGTATCCAGCTTGCTCAGTAGCCACTGTGTCTGCTGAGCATGTATTCAGTGTAGCTGGTGCAATTGTCACAGTGAGAAGGACCAGTTTTTCCCCCAAACGTGATGAGACTAACCATAATCAAAATGAATCAGCACTCTATACCACTGGATTACACTATACCTGAAGTACGACAGGAGGATGATGAGGGTGATTGGTCAGACTCAGGTCATGGTAGATTGTTAGCTGGCCAAATTCTAGGCAAACCCTCCGAATTTGAGGACCAAATTTACTTCCCTGACTTCTGAGTAGGCCTGGGCCACCATGGAACTTTCTATTACTGAACTACTTTGACAAAAAGATGACAAAAAGATATAGCTAGATGAACATTATATTATTTTTTTTGTTTGTGTCTGACTGACAAATGCAGGCTGTCCGTTTTAGACACATGTGTAGCCGGATTAGAGTTGGACCAGTGTGCAGTGAAGATGGCTCCCCCATTCCCTTAAAGGATATTGGAGAGAAAATGTATGCCCCCATCCCAAACCTTTCCTTTCTTTAATCCCCTGTCAGGACTGCCACATGATATTTGATTTAGAAGACTGGCCAATGTGTGTTTCATAAATCAAAGGGGATCAGCAATGTTCCTCTATGTTTGAATTGGAACATGTAACTAATATGTCAATGAGTGACATATGAGTTATTGTTGTTTATGTGTGTTGTTGAGAGGATTTGTGTGGTGACAGAGAGTGAAGTTGGGTGTTTAACTATAATTTGAAAGCTTCATTGTGTTTGTAATGTTTACAATGTTGGTGGCCTATTGATCGATCATTTTTTTCCTGTATGTGATTTTTTTTCTCCTTTGACAATTAGCTAGATTTGTTTGACAGGTCCATACTGCTTTGTGTTCTGGTTTACATTCCTCAAAGACCCGACCAGGCAATTTAGCTAACAAACACAAATTTAGTCTACACCAAAAATTTACACAATGTTTCTAATGTTGTTCATCAACTGCATTGCACTACAAGTCGATCTAATTCATTTGGGTCACACGTCTGCATGGAGTAGGACATATTTGTTACTCGGAGTCAGGTGGATGATAAAACACATATCACTTCTTGAATAAGGACTGAGATAAAAAGCTTGGTATTGTTACTTTTATCAAAATTAATTCATTCAATGATATTCACAGTAAACAAAAACCGGAAAACTGTCAACACGAGATATTAACAAAGATGCAGGGTGAATAGAGTGACAATAGTGCTCATTGCTCAAAGAGTGTACAATATATACAGTGTGGTCATGGTTGTCTATGTACAAGTTAGTGGTAGGCCAGATAACACTTTCACTCCAGAGACTCCTATCTTTCGTTTCAACCCTAGTAGTACCCCGGTTGGTGGTCACGGCTGGTCTTCATCATGAGATTGTTCTGTTTAAGTCAAGAATCAGAAGCTGGGAGGACGGGCCGTAGTACCTGTAGGAAGGTGGATATCTGACTATGGTTACCCCCAAACTTTTTGCCTGGTGTTTAGCTGGTTTTTGACTTAGTTGGCCTGGGATCCTGCTATTCAGGGCCCCAGGCTGATTGCTCTCTCCTTAAAATGGACTCCATGTACCTTAGGTGCATAACACAATTGGAATTGGTTCACCTTATAGGCCCCTGTAACAGTGTACCATAGGTGCCCAGGGCATAGGTGTAGCCAAGGCCTACCAGGGGCTGCAGCATGTATTATGCCACCCCTGGCCTGGCCTCCATATTTGACACAACTGGCTGATCACTCAGCTGGGGTAAGTTGGTGTAATCACCTCTTACTTAGGTACAGTATGCCTGTGCCTAACCCTAAACTGGACACATATGTTCCTATCAGCCACTCCTATGGAAGGCCTCATCAATCCTGGAGGCAGAGTGCTTGGAAATATGTGAGATGGTGCTCTAGCATGAGCTGAGCCTGTCTGCAGCTGTCGGGAACCACTCCCTAAGCTGCTCCGGGATATTGCCATACCATATACTCTTAAGTGCATTATAATCCTCGCGGTTAAATGCTATCTTTGGTTTGGCTTTATCAAAACATGTCGAGTAAGGTGTCATACGAATTGGAATACTATCCCCTCGCCAGTTCTGGCGACGGGGATAGCATTCCACCCTTCTAGAGGGACACGACATGTGTGTAGCCTTAACCCCGGTTAAAGTTAAACAGAGCCTCAGCATCACAAAATGGATGCTGCCACCACAGACACATGTCTGACCTCCTGCTGCTGGGAGTCCTTCCAGCGAGGAGGGCCTGGACAAAGGGTTTCCTGCCTTGGGAGGTGCGAGCACCACCCCAGACAGGGTTTTGTGTATTGGGTAGGACAGGGCTGAATAGATTGAGACATGCCTGGGGCACACAAGGTGTCCCTGTGCATAAGCCAGCCCAAACCGGTTCTGGGGTTTTCCAGCCCCAGTCCTGGCGAGGAGCTGGACAAAGGAGAGGGGGTGTAACCACCCCCCTTCCTGGTCCCACCCATAGGGGAGGGACCTAGCAGGAGATCCACCCCTCAGATTGGAATAAGAGTGGGAGCAGTGCCATTGCACAGCAGATCATCCTGAAATCAACTTTAAACAAGAAGAAGACTGGACTTCGACATTCTGCTGCACAGAAGACTGAAGAGAATCTCCCTTGTGGCCTAGGAGGGGCCACCCTGTGAACACAGGCATCACCCAGCACCTCGACGTCTGCTTTGCCGCCGCCTCCCGCCAGAGCCCGAGTGCAGAGCCTGACAAGACCCAGCTTCCCAGACTTCTCCCAGCCCGATCCACAGTCCCTGCAAAGAAGGGACCCATGGAGGCACCGAGAGACGTGGGAGCGGACATCTTGAAAGACCCCCAAGACGCTGACTGCGCAGCACCCGAGGCACCCTCGAATCTGTGCTTTGGGGTTTAAGAAGCCCCACAACCGAGCAGCATTTACACCAAAGATCAGCCCTCCAGCATCTCCACGATCTGCGTGGGGCCCTTCTGCTTTGTGCCACTCGACTCGCCATCCCGGCCGCTTGTCACGTGGTCAGCGGCCATCTTGGCGACGAACCCTACAATTTACACTGTGGGTCTGGTTGCTCCAGACCTGCCCTCGCTCCTGTAGAAAGAAGTACCCGCTCTGACCTTGCTGGTCCGAGTAATAAGCCTTTTTCACTTTCCCGTGGCTTGCATTAGCCAAGGCTTGTTTGCTTTAATCGAGTTGCCGACACCGCCATCAGCTAGAGCCTTTGAGGGACAGCTCGTGATCGACTCCTGGACGTCCTTGACCTCTTCGTGTTCACGTGGCTGCAGAGAGAAGCAACACCTCATCACCTGTTTGCACCCGACTTTGCCTGGTTCCAATCTGGTTCCACGGTGGTCACTGGTCAGTGACTTTGAACATTGTCCCCTCTGCTTTCAGGTCTTCACATCTTCAGATCCACCCTTGGATCCACCGGAACTCTTCACATCGAGCCGCCTGCAGCATCTTCAGCTCCAAGCACCATCGACCAGCGTGACGAAACCCGACACTACTTCGACCCTGTGCACCCGCTTCCTGTGGGTGAGGTAACTCAGCTCCGCCGGTGCGCCTGCACTGGTACACATCCCAAGGGCCTGTGTTTTAAGTTTCAGCTCCGTAGGTCACTCGGAAGGTTCCTAACTTTCTAACTTTGTACTTTTTACGCACCATAGACTTTACATTGGAAAGTGCGTGCACTTTGAACACTGCACCCGAGTCCCGTGGGCCTCTCCCGACTTAGTTATTGCTAGTCTCGAATAGCTCCAGCGATTCCCAAGGCCCTAGGCCTCTTCACTTTCCTATTGGTATCTCTTATACCACTTTCTTAGTATATGGTTTTGGTGGCCCCTAGGGCTCATCCATATTGTGCAACTTTTGTGTATTTTAAACTGTCTTGTGATTTAACGCTTGTGCTTCTGTGCTCATAAAGAGTCCAGGGGATTTTTAATAGTTAATAAATCAATATATATTTTCAATATATATCTGTGTGGTGTCCCTTTCATTTGGTATTCAAGGGGGTTGTGTATGGTATAACAGCTGGCTTCACATGCCTTTCAGAGTTTAGCCTAAGACTGCTTTGTCCACGTTACCACTAGGATAACTGGTCTACAAGTTTGAATTACAACCATCATCATAAGGGTTGCTTGGCATGGTACAAAGTGATCACTAAGAATTAGTGAGCATTATATACCAGGCCAACTTCTCACATTGGTGAGCAGCGGATTGGGATCTGAGCTTGCTGTTGTTTTACCATTACAATCTTTGAGATTATCATCTGAAAGATCACACAGGTACCTGCTAGGTACATATAAAACAAGACTAGTATACTTAAGTTCTACTGAACTTAGTTGTTGTAGAGCAAAGGGAGTAGCACACCCTAGCTACAACTACTAGATAGGTTTAGTAGGTAAACACCAGTGTAGGTAGATTGCAACACATCCACCCACACTAGAGCAATGTCTGGAGCAGAGGGGTCCAGTGGACTTACTCCTGTTGAGAGTGACCCTCCAAGGGCACCATCCAAATTTGCTACTTTTTCCTTTAAGGAATTAAGACAGCTTTGTGTTTTAAGGGGTCTGAAGACAGGGCCTTCCCCTACTACAGACCACCTAAGAGAGCTCTTAGACCAGTCTGAGACTCTAAAGCCCTCTAAAGCAAACCCCACAGGGAATGCTGAAGGAGGCCATCCTTCAGAGGATGACACTGTAGACACCCCTGCCCCTATCATCCTGGTAGATGAGGAAGCCTCCACCACTGGAGCTCCTCAGGTAGATGAGGAGGAAGAGGAAGAGGAAGAGGAGGAGGTGGAAAGCAGTGAGTCAGATGATGACAGAAATAGTCAGGTGCTGGTCAGTAGACTGAACCAGGCTAACTTAAGTGTGTTTGGGACTGAAGCAAGGCTGACCTTGCCCAGCCACCCAAATGGACTTAACCAGGGGCATAGGAGGAGGAGGAATCACTCAGGTGAATCCAATACCTCCCATGTCTCTAGAGGCTCTCATGGTCACTCCAGAAGGGAGATGACTAGCCCTCAGAGAAGGGAACATGAGACCAAATTGAGAGAATCTCAAATTAGAGAGGCTGAGCTTAGGATTCAGAGGCAAGAACTAGAGGTTGCCCTGGCCCAAGAGAAACTTGCTAGAGCAAGACAGCCTAGAGAGAGTGGATTAGGATCCACTGGTGGCAGCACTATCCAGAAGGATAAAGACAGGTCCTTTGATACAAGAAACCTGAGTAAGATTGTGCCCCCCTACAAAGCTGGGGATGATATCCACAAATGGATGACTGCACTTGAGAGAGCCTGCATGGTACAGCAGATCCCTCAGGAGCAGTGGGCAGCAATCTTGTGGCTCTCCTTTGAAGGTAGAGGCAGAGACAGACTCCTCACAGTTAGTGATGGGGATTCTAGAAACTATATGGTCCTGAAGAGTGCTCTGATTGATGGGTTAGGCTTAACCACTGAACAGTACAGGTTAATGTTCAGAGATACCCAGAAGACACAGACTCAGGACTGGTCTGAATTTGTTGAATGTGCCACTGAGGCTCTGGAGGGCTGGTTGCTGGGAAGTAAGGTTACTGACTATACAGGATTGTATAATTTAATTATGAGAGAGCAAATCTTAAGTAATTGTCAAAATCAGCTTCTACATCAGCACCTGGTTGACTCTGATCTGACCTCCCCACAAGAATTGGGTAGGAGGGCAGACAAATGGGTCAGAACCAGGATCAGGCCTAAGAACCAGGGTGGTGACCAAAAGAAAGAGACTACCAAGCCTCAAGAGAAGGGTGGGGATAAAAGTAAGGAAAAGACTTCCCCAGGGCCCCAAAACTCCAAGAATGGGGGTGGGTCCCAAGACACTTCTACAACCCAGAAAAAGCCTTATTGTCATACCTGTAAACAGGTGGGGCATTACAAAACAGATAGCTGTTGTCCCAAGAATGGCAATAAAGAGAATATACCTCCAGGTAAGGCTCCAACACCTCCTGTCACTGTTAGCAGTGGTCCCCCAGGTGATGGGAGCACCCCCAAGAATTTGGGTGGGTTTACTTTTGGAGGACAGGTGGACTCTGGCCTATCCAGGTCCCCTAACTCAGATACTCTTGTCTATGAGACTGGCATGGGGTTTGCCAATTTCACTGCTTGCCCAAACACTTTGAGCAAGTATAGACAGGAGCCCCTCATCAATGGCTTGAAAGTTGAGGCCTTCAGAGACACAGGGGCTAGCATCACCATGGTGGCTGAATGTCTAGTCCCCTCAAGGCAACTTTTACCTGATGCCAAATATCAGGTGACAAACATTGATGGCATAGAAACCAATCATCCCATGGCAGTAGTCAATCTCAGCTGGGGAGGTGTCACTGGCCCAAAGAGAGTGGCAGTGTCAGCCAACTTGCCTGTAGATTGCCTTCTGGGTAATGATTTGGAAATCTCAGCCTGGGCTGAGGTTGAACAGCAAACCCATTCTAGAATGGTACATCTCCATGGAAAGGTTAGTGGGGCTGTAATGGCTACAGCCCCAATTCAAGATGTCCTTCCTGAAAAGGTTGGGAGGGCTGAGCAAACCTCAGCCCCATCTTTAGATAACTTCCCTCCTGAAAAGAGTAGCAGGGCTGTACTAGTAACAGCCCATACCCAAACTGAGTCTCCTCCTGAAAAGGTTGGTGGGGCTGTGATGGCCACAGCCCAAACTCAAACTGATACATGGGTAGTGAAGCCTGAAATGATGGATCACTCAACCCAAACAGAGAGCATTGAGGAGGAAGAGAAATCTCCCTCCCACCAGACTTTAGGAAAGGATCAGCCTCCTCAGGGAACTGATCTTACCCCTGATGAAGGAACTGTCCCAGAGGTTGTTAGGCCTGGCCTGACAGAGCCTCTGATGGCAGTGGACCCTTCTCAGGAGGGACCCAGTCTGGAGCAGGTAACCTGCCCCTCTCTACCTTGCCTTACTCAGCCCAGGGCTGCAGAGGACAAGAAGGACAGTGAGACCCAAAGGGCCCCCTGTCAAATAAAGCACCCCCATCAACAGATTAGGGGCACCGAAACTAGTAGCCCTAGTGAGGTGAAAACTTTAAAAACTCCTGAGGGATCCCCCTTAAAAAGAGTTAGGGACCTCCCCCAGATGGATATTGTTGGGCACAGCCAAACCTGGGACCAAAAGGCCCCAAACCTGACCTGTCCCTCCAGTAAGCCAAACAGAGGGACCCAGCCTCCAGCTTTAGGTAGCCAGAGGTTGACCCTGAGAGCACAGTGCAACTCAGTCAGAGAAAGAAAGGCACACATGGTGGAGAGTGATTGGAGGAAGCTGAGCCCTACAGAGGAAACTCACTTCAGTACTCCATCTCAACACCAGCCTTTGACTTTGCAAAGACACACCACAGGTAGAGATTCCCTATGGTGGAGACCCTCAGATACCCTTAGGGTGAGGGATTGCTTAGTGGACCATGAGACAGGGGGTTACCAAGCCAGAGTTGGTACTTCCTTATATGGCCACTTAGGCAATATAGGCTTACCTGGTCAAGGATAGCCTTATCTCCTTTCGTTTGGGGGGGGGTTATGTAGGAAGGTGGATATCTGACTATGGTTACCCCCAAACTTTTTGCCTGGTGTTTAGCTGGTTTTTGACTTAGTTGGCCTGGGATCCTGCTATTCAGGGCCCCAGGCTGATTGCTCTCTCCTTAAAATGGACTCCATGTACCTTAGGTGCATAACACAATTGGAATTGGTTCACCTTATAGGCCCCTGTAACAGTGTACCATAGGTGCCCAGGGCATAGGTGTAGCCAAGGCCTACCAGGGGCTGCAGCATGTATTATGCCACCCCTGGCCTGGCCTCCATATTTGACACAACTGGCTGATCACTCAGCTGGGGTAAGTTGGTGTAATCACCTCTTACTTAGGTACAGTATGCCTGTGCCTAACCCTAAACTGGACACATATGTTCCTATCAGCCACTCCTATGGAAGGCCTCATCAATCCTGGAGGCAGAGTGCTTGGAAATATGTGAGATGGTGCTCTAGCATGAGCTGAGCCTGTCTGCAGCTGTCGGGAACCACTCCCTAAGCTGCTCCGGGATATTGCCATACCATATACTCTTAAGTGCATTATAATCCTCGCGGTTAAATGCTATCTTTGGTTTGGCTTTATCAAAACATGTCGAGTAAGGTGTCATACGAATTGGAATACTATCCCCTCGCCAGTTCTGGCGACGGGGATAGCATTCCACCCTTCTAGAGGGACACGACATGTGTGTAGCCTTAACCCCGGTTAAAGTTAAACAGAGCCTCAGCATCACAAAATGGATGCTGCCACCACAGACACATGTCTGACCTCCTGCTGCTGGGAGTCCTTCCAGCGAGGAGGGCCTGGACAAAGGGTTTCCTGCCTTGGGAGGTGCGAGCACCACCCCAGACAGGGTTTTGTGTATTGGGTAGGACAGGGCTGAATAGATTGAGACATGCCTGGGGCACACAAGGTGTCCCTGTGCATAAGCCAGCCCAAACCGGTTCTGGGGCTTTCCAGCCCCAGTCCTGGCGAGGAGCTGGACAAAGGAGAGGGGGTGTAACCACCCCCCTTCCTGGTCCCACCCATAGGGGAGGGACCTAGCAGGAGATCCACCCCTCAGATTGGAATAAGAGTGGGAGCAGTGCCATTGCACAGCAGATCATCCTGAAATCAACTTTAAACAAGAAGAAGACTGGACTTCGACATTCTGCTGCACAGAAGACTGAAGAGAATCTCCCTTGTGGCCTAGGAGGGGCCACCCTGTGAACACAGGCATCACCCAGCACCTCGACATCTGCTTTGCCGCCGCCTCCCGCCGGAGCCCGAGTGCAGAGCCTGACAAGACTCAGCTTCCCAGACTTCTCCCAGCCCGATCCACAGTCCCTGCAAAGAAGGGACCCGTGGAGGCACCGAGAGACGTGGGAGCGGACATCTTGAAAGACCCCCGAGACGCTGACTGCGCAGCACCCGAGGCACCCTCGACTCTGGGCTTTGGGGTTTAAGAAGCCCCACAACCGAGCAGCATTTGCACCAAAGATCAGACCTCCAGCATCTCCACGATCTGCGTGGGGCCCTTCTGCTTTGTGCCACTCGACTCACCATCCCGGCTGCTTGTCACGTGGTCAGCGGCCATCTTGGCAACGAAACCTACAATTTACACTATGGGTCTGGTTGCTCCAGACCTGCCCTCGCTCCTGTAGAAAGGAGTACCCGCTCTGACCTTGCTGGTCCGAGTAATAAGCCTTTTTTACTTTCCCCGTGGCTTGCATTAGCCAAGGCTTGTTTGCTTCAATCGAGTTGCCGACACCGCCATCAGCTAGAGCCTTCAAGGGACAGCTCGTGATCGACTCCTGGACGTCCTTGATCTCTTCGTGTTCACGTGGCTGCAGAGAGAAGCAACACCTCATCACCTGTTTGCACCCGACTTTGCCTGGTTCCAATCTGGTTCCACGGTGGTCACTGGTCAGTGACTTTGAACATTGTCCCCTCTGCTTTCAGGTCTTCACATCTTCAGATCCACCCTTGGATCCACCGGAACTCTTCACATCGAGCCGCCTGCAGCATCTTCAGCTCCAAGCACCATCGACCAGCGTGACGAAACCCGACACTACTTCGACCCTGTGCACCCGCTTCCTGTGGGTGAGGTAACTCAGCTCCGCCGGTGCGCCTGCACTGGTACACATCCCAAGGGCCTGTGTTTTAAGTTTCAGCTCCGTAGGTCACTCGGAAGGTTCCTAACTTTCTAACTTTGTACTTTTTACGCACCATAGACTTTACATTGGAAAGTGCGTGCACATTGAACACTGCACCCGAGTCCCGTGGGCCTCTCCCGACTTAGTTATTGCTAGTCTCGAATAGCTCCAGCGATTCCCAAGGCCCTAGGCCTCTTCACTTTCCTATTGGTATCTCTTATACCACTTTCTTAGTATATCGTTTGGTGGCCCCTAGGGCTCATCCATATTGTGCAACTTTTGTGTATTTTAAACTGTCTTGTGATTTAACGCTTGTGCTTCTGTGCTCATAAAGAGTCCAGGGGATTTTTAATAGTTAATAAATCAATATATATTTTCAATATATATCTGTGTGGTGTCCCTTTCATTTGGTATTCAAGGGGGTTGTGTATGGTATAACAGCTGGCTTCACATGCCTTTCAGAGTTTAGCCTAAGACTGCTTTGTCCACGTTACCACTAGGATAACTGGTCTACAAGGTTGAATTACAACCATCATCATAAGGGTTGCTTGGCATGGTACAAAGTGATCACTAAGAATTAGTGAGCATTATATACCAGGCCAACTTCTCACAGTACCGTCCGTCATCTGGCACTAGTCAGACGGATGGTACTACGGCCCGTCCTCCCAGCATCTGATTCTTGAATTAAACAGAACAATCCCCGTTGGGACCCGACCTGAATAATCCTTGAATCCCCGCACCCCTGGCTGAGACTGCTCCAGCCGACCAAGGGCTGTCAACCCCTGCCCCCCCTACCTTGTCCTGATGAAGACCCGCTGTGACCACCAACCGGGGCACTACTAGGGTTGAAAGGTTGACCGACACTTTAGGTCCAAATCTACTAGGATTCCATACAACGAAAGATAGGAATCTCTGGAGTGAAAGTGTTATCTGGCCTACCGCTAACTTGTACATAGACAAACATGACCACACTGTATATATTGTACACCTTTTGAGCCCTGAGCACTATTGTCACTCTATTCAACCTGCATCCTTGTAAATATCTCATGTTGACAGTTTTCCGGTTTTTGTTTACTGTGAATATCATTGAATGAATTAATTCTGATAAAAGTAACAATACCAAGCTCTTTATCTCAGTCCTTATTCATGAAGTGATATGTGCTTTTTCCCACAGGCGTGTTCTAGAGGTTGCGCCAAGTTATTATAATTGCACTTTGAGCAACTTTAACTAACGTTTTTTCTACCCAGCAGAACCATTTTTTGTTTAATTGAAACTTACCCAGGTTCTGAGGGACACATGGTTACCCCATTATTACCTAATTGGGTGGTACAGTAGCAGCCCATTGATGGTCTCCTAGGGCAATTTGATTTGATGTGATTAGAGACACAGCCACTACCTACACATGACTCACATAAAACTAAAGGCAAATGGCACCTGCACTAGCTGCCTGAAAGGAATTAAAGTAGAATAATCTCAGCACACAACTTTTAAAAAACTGTTTATTTTTCTTTTGAAAAATAAAAATAAATGACCTCTCATTAATGAGGAAGGCATTATGCTCTATGGAGTATAAGTATCTTCTCTATTGTTGTGCTAATTACATTATGGAGGCATAGTAGCTCAGCTGGCACCCTACTAAGAACATAGTTTTTTACTTGGCATGCTTTAAAATTACGTTCCTTTACAACGCAGTTGTTACAACGACCGCGTTGTTAGAACGCGATACCTTTACAGCGTAAGTCATTAGATCGACTTGCTGTAGGGGGAGTGCTGCACTTAGGAATAGTATAATTTACTATTCCAACTCAAGCCTGCGCACCAGTAGGGAAGATGTTGGAATAGTAAATTATACTATCGCTTAGGTTAGAGCGCCCCCTACAGCAAGTCGATGTAATTACTTACGCTGTAAAGGCATCGCGTTCTAACAACACGGTCGTTGTAAAGGAACTGCTATGTAATGACTGCGTTGTAAATGCTGTCTCCCCCTATTAGTGCTCGTTAGTTGTACTTTGCTACTCTCTACAGTCGGCAGCTGGGGCAGCTGTAATAGACAATTATCTTATTCCGATGGTCCTGCTCTTGTCAAAAATGCCTTTCAGTTTTACCCTGACTACAAGGTAGATGAATAATATGAATTCACATGTCACATATAAATTAAATCAATTATGCGGACATCCTGTCTACCGTAAGTAGGCAGTGGAAAATCGATGTACTGCATTGCATGGAAACGATGAAGGAATGGATACAGCTTTGGCACATTTGTCACAGACTATCCTATTGGCCAAAGTCAAGCAATTGTCCATTTATCATTGCATTGTTCTTCTAGTATTCTTAATCTTCACCCTTGGCTTTGATACACCCCATTTAAGCTTCACAATCTCTCATCTAGTCTTTCACCATTGAAAACCATCCTTCCATATATACTTCCATCCAAACATGGCTCTCAACAAACATTTCACCAAAATCCATTTACCCACCCATGCATCCTTCTACCCATTGACCCATCCTGCTTTGCCTCTAACCCACCGAGCATTCCTTTCACCCACCCAGGCAGGCATCATTTCACCTATACTCTTTCACCCACCCAGACAGGCATCCTTTCAGTCGTATACCCTTTCATCTGTCTTTCACCCACCCATGTATCCTATCACCCACCTATATACATCCTTTTACATACGCATCATTTCACTCATATTACATACATTTCACCTATCCTTTCTCACTCAATTCTTTTTTCCCTTTTTCATCAACCCATCATTGGTAAAGTTCATACTGAACTTTTGTCTTCTGTGTTGCAGATAGAGGAGGCCCTTAACTACTCAACTCCTGCTGCATCAACTAAAACAGGGTGTTCAAGAGTCAACACCCCTGCAGTGAGTATATTACTAATTGTCAATAAGCAAGCAATGTGACTTACCACCGCCCATCTCTGCTGCAGATGCGAACTCCCTTGACTGCTGCTGCCACATCTGCTCCACTGGCGCTCCTGCTGCCGGCCCCAGCGGTCTGTGTGGCCTGAAAAAATATTACACATGTAAGATGCCAGATACGCCTCCCCCTATTGTTAATTTTTTTTTTAGGAAAATACAACCACAACACATCACTACAGTGCGGCTATAGTGTCTTCTAAAAACAAATAGCATATTGGTCATTTTGTTGGCTGGCAATATTTAAAATCCAGGTAGTTACGCCAACCCAAATTGTTTTTGTAATTGAGGGAAACAGCTATAATGAATCTGAGTCATTGAAGGGTGATGAAGGGGTCCAATAATTGGTCAATAAAGGACATATTATCTTGGTTGACAAATGCTATGGGGCCATCCTCATACTTCCAGCCATGGTGCTCTGTCATCAACTGCTGGTATACTATGATAATTATACATACAGAACATTGGGGGGCCATCCATAACACTCTCATTTTACTCTTTAAGAATGAGCAAGAAAAAGAAAGCCTTCTCAACAAACATCCGTAGAATACCTTACTTGGGCATGCAATCTTCATAGTAGAGTATCTGAAATAAAAAGGGTTCTCTGAGTCTTACCGGTCCACAACTTATAAAAGGGGAGAGGGAAAATGTACTGACAAAGAAGATGAAAGGAAGCTACAGTCAGACTAGTTAAGCCAGCTTGAAGTCAAGTACAGAAATTTTAAATATATAAAATTAATAGATAGGATAATGCAGAAATAAGAAGACTTTAGACAATAGATAGAATGAAGAAGAGTTGAAAAAAATTAGGAGTCAGACACAGTAGAAACGAAAAATAATTCTATACGTGGAGCCATAAAATTTAGGGAAATAACAATAATATTAACAACAGAGAAAGACTTATTGGGGTCAGCAGAGTCATCTACAGCAGCACTTCTGGAGGCACCTCCAGCTCCTTTGGACTCAGTGGTTTCAGGACCACACCTCTTCTGGCCCCTGGAAGCTGATTAAGAAATTAAGAAAAAAAAATATATAGTGTTACAGTTAATAATCTTCCCAAAACTATTTTGACAGGGAAAGGCAAATGGAGTAACATTGACCTTTTCTAAATTAGATCTCCTATAGCACTAGTATTGTGGACCTATTCCTAATTTCCTAAACCTAACTCTATTCCAAATTTCCTCAACTACATTTGGTAACTACTAATAATTTGCAATGAATAACCTTTGCTTCTCATCGTATTCTCAATCTCTCAGGCTCAACCCCCTTTGACGGGCCAACTCAGACTGCTAACAGCAAGGTATGCTGGTGCTACGGGTGGTTTGCCTGGCACTGCCACTCCCCTGCTCTGCCATGGCACTGGGTGAGGGGAAGGGAAGAAACGAAAAGGAAGAAAGGAAAGAAGAAAAAAATAAGAAAGTAAAGAGAAAAATTAGGCAATAAACACATGAAAAAGGGGTAGATCATTTTATTTGGGATAGGATTAAAGAGATTAAGTAAGGATTCAGAGTAGGCCTCAGCACCATAAATTGAGCAAAAGCAAAATGGCCTCATCCTTGTGAATCGCATGGTGCCATTCGTGCATAATTTCTGGCACAAGAATGCACTTTGCATTGCCTATGACATAAACATCACTTGAACAGGAGCAGCAAGGAGCTCCACCCACTCGCAGAACTGTTCGCTGCATAACAAAGCAGAGTTTTTTTAATACTTTGCAGAGTTCAGTATAGCACGACTATGTGAACTTTGCCCAGGTCTAAATAGGACTGACCAGCACAGGAGCAAATCTACTCATGCAGGTATGCCCTCAAATTTAATATTCAGCACCCTACCTTAGGGCTTTCAGGTACTGCTTCTGGAGTGAGAAATATTAAATGCAGTGTTAAGAGACATGGCACACATGAATGGGTGACATGTCATGTTTTCACTTTGTTTGCACCTAGACACGCAGCCTACTATAGCAGTCTTGCATGTGCTTGATGAGGAGTCCCTCAAGGTGGCACTATTTGTGCTGCAGCCCCTAGGGACCCTCTTTAGTGCCTCAGGCTGTAGGTACCGGGGTACCATTTATTAGGAACTTACAGAGGGTGCTTTAGGTTTTACCAAGTGTGGGGGAAATATTTAGAGGTTTCGGAGAGAGCTCTGGCACTGGGGACCTGGTTAGCAGGAACCCAGTGCACTTCCAGTTGAAATTACATTTACTAGGCAAAAAGTGGGGGTGACCATATCAAAATTTGCTACGTTCCTACGGGAATAGTTTGGAGTGGCTTAAACTGGAGAGGTGTAAAGTTTAAAATTGTACAGTGCAGTGCCATTTAGTGAAATAGAATATAGTGAATTGGCATAGAGTGGAGTGGTATACAGTGGATTATTGTACAGTGGAGTGGCATACAGCGCAGTAGCGTAGAGTGGAGTTGCATATAGAAGAATAGCATGGAGTGGAGTGGAATGGAGTGGTGCAGAGTGTAGTTTAATAGAGTGGAATAGTGTACAGTGTAGTGGGGTGCAGTGCAGTAGCGTTACAGCAAACTAATGATGGATGGAATACTGACAATGCAAACAGTCTCCCCCGTCAAAGGATCTGGGTTAAATCCATTGTTCGTCTGGACGGGAAACAAGCATCCTGGGACCGGTTTCAAGGTATGTCACCCTTCTTCAGCCAGACTAGCTTGAATCCAGTGGCACAGTGAGCAAGGGACCCACGTCTGTGCATACCCATCCCACTTAGGGTGAAAAGTGTTACAGCAAACAAATGATGGACGGAATGCTGACAATGCAAACATTCTGCCCTAGTCAAAAGATCTGGGTTAAATCCATAGTTATTTTGCCCACTACGGCACCCCAGTTTGGACCCAGCCATATACAAATCAGTCTTGACCCTGTGCCCCAAGGGAACAGTCCAGACCGAACTGCCAGGCCAGGTCCTCCCTGGACCGGAAACAAGCATCCTGGGCGTACAGTGGAATACCATACAGTACAGTACCATACAGTAGAATGCAATAGGGTATAGTGGAGTGGAGTGGTTTAGAATGCAATTGCATAAAGTGTAGTGGTGTCAAGTGTAGTTGTGTACAGTGGAATAGCGTATAGTGGATTGATTTAAAGTGGAGTGGGATATAGTGTCAGTCAGTCAATCACTTTTATTCGATTGATAAAAATCACAAAAAGACACAAGATACAGATCATCAAAAGGGCAATAAAATACAGCGATAAAATACATACAAAAAAAATGCAGATAAAAATTTCATGTTTAAAATGAGCAAATTTCATAGGTTCAATAAAAACATTATTTGTAATTATTTCTTTCATCGTTAAAAATTTCATGGTGACGATTTGTTACATGATCTTAAAAATCTTTAAAATAGAGCACCGGCACTTACTAAGATAGTTCAGTTATAATGTGTCCGTGCCGTGCATTGTTACGCTTCTTGTTTATACGAACTCCTGCCACTAAAAAGCTTGCTACATGAAAAATTACGCATGCACTGGACAAAAGTTGTAAAAACAAGAGCGCTGGCCTAACCTGTAAGAAGCCAGCCTCCCGAAGAATTGGTAATAAATATTTTTTTCTGATTAGTGCGTAATGTTCGCAAAACATGATAAAATGTAATGTGTCCTGTACTGAAAAGTGATCGCAATCACAAGGACTTGCGTTAACAGGAGTGTCCCACGTAGCATAGGAGCCCAACAAAAAGTGTATCAAATTTAAACGAAATCTAGTTAAAAGAAAACGGTGAAATGGTTTGGATACACAAACTGAGGCGGTGATAAGGGCATAGTTGCTTCTAACAAGCGTTTTTTTCATCTCTGTCTCCTCCCGCTCTGCCATAAATAAGTTTATCAATGTAGATTTAACAACCGTAACATCCTCTTTTTTGAAAAGATCAGGAGAGTAGAAAAGCTCTTTGCGCCCCACATATGATAACATAGATTTTACATAGGCCAGCCATGAGATTATTTGAGCTCCATCCAGGGCTAGACAGTCTTTGAGGATCAGATGGTTTAAAGAAATTTCTTCGTTAAGCCAGGTTTTTAGCCAACAGATAACAAGGGCAGATTTTATTTGGTCTGTGACAAACCCAATGCCTAACTCTGAGTGTGTGGTGAAAGTGGGAGTAGACTGGGGAACTGAAAGCAGCGATCTAAGAAATGTGTTTTCCGCCTTATGTATGGTATCAGGTTTTGTGTATCCCCAGATTGAGGATCCATAGGTGGCTATAGCCAGACATTTGGCTTTGTACACTATAAGGATAGCCTCCATTGGTTGTGACCCCATTCTTTTAACAAAACTCAGGAGGGCTGCAGCAGATCTTACAACTGCATTCATTTTTTACTTGTGTTGGACGCCCCATGTTCCTCTGTCATCAAAGATCACGCCCAAGTAAGTGAAGGAAGAGACCCTTAGAACTTTTTTCCAAGTGCAAGAGAAAGTTATAGGTTTCTTATTCCTGCCATTTAGTCCCACAATCATGACCTGGGATTTTTGGGTGTTTATTTTCAAATCTAAAGAGGTCATGAAATCACCAAAAGAGGCCAGTAGTTTATTGAGGGCCACACCTGTTCGGGCCAAAAGCACTGCGTCATCCGTGTACAGGAGGACCGGGATGTTGGTCTCCCCTGCACGCGGGACGTCAACTGCCGAGGTGATAAGCGCCGGCTCAAGTGCATTTATGTATAGGGTGAAGAGGAGAGGGGCAAGGATGCACCCTTGCCATACCCCCCTCTCAGATTTGAAAAAGCTAGTACATCTTCCGTCCCGAGTGGCTCTGACAGAGGCCTGTAGTCCTCAGTGGAGATCAGCTAAGAAGCCCACCAACGCTAGCTCAATACCCATGTCCAAAAGGACCCCCCATAGCCTCGACCTGTTAACCAGGTCGAAGGTTGATGAGAGATCCATAAAGGCCATATACAAGGCCCCTTCTTTCACGATGGTATATTTACTGATGATCAAGTGCAGATTTAAACATTGATCCAGTGTGCTCCTTTTGGACCTGAAGCCGTACTGGGCATTCGACAAGGTTCCTCTGCCTTCTAGCCATGTTGTTATCCTGCCTAAAATGACTCTACCTAAGATTTTAACAGCAGAGTCTATTAGGGAAATAGGCCTTTAGCAAGTGGGGTTGCCCCTTTGGCCCTTTTTTAAAATTGGAATGATTATAGACCTAGCCCAGGACTGGGGAAGATTATTTTCTCTTGTGGCGTTAAAAACATTTGTCAGAATCTTGGCCCAAAATGTAGGTGCAGACTTATATAAGTCCGCAGGAACCCCATCAGGGCCCGGGCCTTATTCTTTAGTGTTTCGTTTATAGCTTTTTCTACATCTTCCTCCTTGAAAGCTTGAATTAGCTCTAAACAAGGGTGGGGAAAAAGCTCCTGTGTATGGCCAGAGATGGGCTGGCTGTAAATATTACCGAAGTGGGCGAGCCACTGCTCATCCGGGATGACACATTCCACACCATGGTTCTCCACCCCCGAGAAATAAGGCTGGTTAATCACCTCCCAGAATTTGGAACTATCCCGCAAAACTTCATCTGATTGCAGGTCATTCCAGGCTTGTTCTTTGATCTGGTTTTTCCGAGCATGGATAGCGTGTTTGTATTTCTTCCTAAGAAGAGCTATATGTATTCTATTTCTCGGTGTCTCCTTTAATCCTTTCAACCCCTTCCATGCTCATGACAGAACGGTTCCATCATGAGCGTAAGTTGGCCTGTGCTTATGACGGAACCGTTCCGTCATGGTTCCATAGGCCCAATGGAACGTTCAGCACCGCAGCAAAATTCGCGCAGCACAGAAGGGGTTAAGAGGGCGGAGTGTGCCTTGGTGCAGTTTGTGTCAAACCACCGTTTTCCTCTCTGCCCTCCTGGTTTTGCTTTGAGCGTTAAGTCAGTATTTACTTGTTGACATATTGAGTTAAAAGCTTCAACTACTCTGATGTTGGGGGCAACAGGGTCTAAGCAAATACCGACCTCCTCTTCAACCATTGCTAAGACCTCTTTTAAAAAAGTGACCGGGGTCACTTTAGACCATTTCAACCTTCTACCCTGATCTTTGGTTATCAGATCAGTCGCGCATTGTGCCTCGGAGTCTTTAAAATCTAGTAACCCCCCTGAGCAACCTCTAATATCACGGGGTTATGATCACTAAAAATAGAGTCTTCTACCCTATAACTTAAGATGAAGGACAAAATAAAAGATGATAAAAAAATATAATCTATGACTGAACCTGTGTCTTTCCCTTTGAACGTTGGGGGTCTAGGGCCTAATGGACAGCAACTTGATTCGTAAAGACTAAAGGTGGCCAAAAGGTTCTCCAAGGCTTCCCCATATTTAGTCTGTTCAAGATGCGTGGGGAGCGAAAAGGGTTGCCCCCCTTTGTCTTCCAAGATGCAATCCAAGCGGCAGGGGTGTATATTAAAATCGCCCATGAGGATAACCTCAAAACTGTTCTTTATGGTTCTGTAATTATCTAGAAATTCCTCAAGGGATTCTAAGTGTTGGTTTGTACTGACAATTTAGGGGGAGTTGTAAAAATTAATGAATAAAATAGTGGGTGAATTCCCCACTAGCAGTTCTACTGCTAGGCAGTGGGGGGATCCTGACTCTAGCTATTTGGCTGTCCCTTTCAGGTTGAGTGAGATTAATAGGGATAGACCTCCCTTTGCTCTCCCTGCTACACTTGGTTTAGCAGGAATGCTAAAGTGGGCATACCCATCTAAGGCAAATCTGTTAGCTGTATCCCAAGTTTCTTGGAGAGAGATTATATCAAATGATGAGACAAAGCCAAGCCAATTCTCATCTTGGCTCTTGAATCTGGAGCCGGCAATGTTCCAACTAAGAATTCTACATGTATTTTTTCTAATTAGATTCAGAGGGGACGTGTGATTAATGTCGCAGGGTTTATATAGTCAATCGGAATTACCTAGATGTGTCAGTGGTGTAAAACGATTAGACAAGGGCAAACCCCCAGTCTGTGTTTCATCAATAATCTGTGTGGGTATCATGATTGAGGGAGGGGGCTGGGAAGAAAGAGCAGGAACACCGCTCTTGGGGTGCATAGCAAAGTGACAGGGTCCATCTGTAGGTGTATCTCTTTTTTCTGATACCCTCTGGGGGCGGGAACGTGGTTTCTTACTCCCCCATGGAGGATAGAAGTAACCTAGAGGTAGTGGTCTAATGTCGTATTTTGCAATGGGGGACCCATCCCAGAATAATTTTTGGGCGACATCTCTCCCTGAGAAGTTTACAACGATACAATCTCCAGTGATGTTCTTCACCCCGTGTCCTACCCACCCCACCCTTCTAGCCATGATGATAGAGGGGGATATGTCATATTCCCCACTTGAGTAATGTTTGCACCATTCCCTGGTTTTATCTAAGAGGTCCCTAGTAGTCTCTCTCTCATTTTGTTCTAATAGTGGGACCCCAGTTATTACTGCCTCAAAAGGGGCAGCATCTGGTGGAAGGTGCAGCCTAGGGGTACTGGGGTTAGATGTGATGTGAGGGGAGTTAAGGCGTACAGTAATATTCTCATGTGTGTTCATTGTTGGTAAGATGGGGTTTGGTTGTATTAATGGATTTCTAATGCCGGGACTGCCTACTATTGGGGCTGGGGTTGGTAACACATGTTTAAGTGAGATAGACGGGCCCGAATTCCCAGTGCGGTCTTTCGCCCCTGTATATTCCATGGACTCTATGTTATTGTTCTCGAGAGACTTGCAGTTAATTTCAGGGTGTCGCTCTAGAGTACGAAATTCATTTATAAACGAGTCTATTTTTTCGCACCTCTTTAGTAAACCAGCCAAGCAAGTGTTCAAACAGTCAACAATGTCTTTGCCGATTTCCTCCAGGATTGGCTCTAGTCGGGCATTAATCAATTCTTCCAGTTTATCCCCCAGAAGTGAACAAATGTCGTGGACATGATCCTGATTAAGAGACACATGATTAACTTTCCCCCCACATTTCTTGGGCTTCTGTTTACCCGCAGTTAGAGATACATTTAAAATATGACTCTGCGCATTGTGGCGGTGAATTATGAGGCACTAGTTCATGTCTAGGTAGCGCCTCGGTCAGGATACATTCAGTCGTTGCCTCTGTAAGTACAGGTGGATGATCAGGGGTGGATGGATCATTAGCCTTTCCCAGTTCCAACTCTTTTTCCGCATTAGCTATTTTGTGATTAATAGCACCAACCGCTGACATAGGTATGAGATAATTGGGTCCGCCTTACGAGGGACCTTAGCGTCTTTAGCCCCTTGCCCCTCATTTCCCAAATGTTTGCGCTTACCCATTGATGTACGATTCAGAAAAGGGGGGTGGTGATGAACAGAGTGTCTGAATTAAGCAGACCACTCTTACCCAGACAAAGATCAGGGCTTGATCCATCACCGTTTTTTAGCTCACTGCACCATCCCAGCTCAGAACCTGGCTATATGCAAATTAGTCTGACCCTGGCCCAGTGCATCATGGGAACAGGGCAGACCAAACTACCAAGCCAATTCTTATACTGGGAAGGAAACAAGCTTCCAGGGACCGGTTTCTGGCATTTCAGCCGTCTTCGGCCCGGCTTGCTTGAATCCTGATGGTGCAATGAGCAAGGGACTCACATCTGAGTATACCCATCCACGCTTATGGTGGACAAAAACGATTCAGAAAAGGGGGGTGGTGATGAACAGAGTGTCTGAATTAAGCAGACCACTCTTACCCAGTCCAAAGATCAGGGCTTGATCCATCACCATTTTTTAGCTCACTGCACCATCCAAGCTCAGAACCTGGCTATATGCAAATTAGTCTGACCCTGGCCCTGTGCATCATGGGAACAGGGCAGAACAAACTACCAAGCCAATTCTTATACTGGGAAGTAAACAAGCTTCCGGGGACCGGTTTCTGGCATTTCAGCCGTCTTCGGCCCGGCTTGCTTGAATCCTGATGGTGCAATGAGCAAAGGACTCACATCTGAGTATACCCTTCCACACTTATGGTGGACAAAAACGATTCAGAAAAGGGGGGTGGTGATGAACAGAGTGTCTGAATTAAGCAGACCACTCTTACCCAGTCCAAAGATCAGGGCTTGATCCATCACCGTTTTTTAGCTCACTGCACCATCTCAGCTTAGAACCTGGCTATATGCAAATTAGTCTGACCCTGGCCAAGTGCATCATGGGAACAGGGCAGACCAAACTACCAAGCCAATTCTTATAATGGGAAGGAAACAAGCTTCTGGGGACCGGTTTCTGGCATTTCAGCCGTCTTTGGCCCGGCTTGCTTGAATCCTGATGGTGCAATGTGCAAGGGACTCACATCTGAGTATACCCTTCCACGCTTATGGTGGCCAAAAACGATTCAGAAAAGGGGGGTGGTGATGAACAGAGTGTCTGAATTAAGCAGACCACTCTTACCCAGTCCAAAGATCAGGGCTTGATCCATCACCGTTTTTTAGCTCACTGCACCATCCCAGCTCAGAGCCTGGCTATATGCAAATTAGTCTGACCCTGGCCCAGTGCATCATGGGAACAGGGCAGACCAAACTACCAAGCCAATTCTTATACTGGGAAGTAAACAAGCTTCCGGGGACCGGTTTCTGGCATTTCAGCCATCTTCGGCCCGGCTTGCTTGAATCCTGATGGTGCAATGAGCAAGGGACTCACATCTGAGTATACCCTTCCACGCTTATGGTTGACAAACACGATTCAGAAAAGGGGGGTGGTGATGAACAGAGTGTCTGAATTAAGCAGACCACTCTTACCCAGTCCAAAGATCAGGGCTTGATCCATCACCGTTTTTTAGCTCACTGCACCATCCCAGCTCAGAACCTGGCTATATGCAAATTAGTCTGACCCTGGCCCAGTGCATCATGGGAACAGGGCAGACCAAACTACCAAGCCAATTCTTATACTGGGAAGGAAACAAGCTTCCGGGGACCGGTTTCTGGCATTTCAGCCGTCTTCGGCCCGGCTTGCTTGAATCCTGATGGTGCAATGAGCAAGGGACTCACATCTGAGTATACCCTTCCACGCTTATGGTGGACAAAAACGATTCAGAAAAGGGGGGTGGTGATGAACAGAGTGTCTGAATTAAGCAGACCACTCTTACCCAGTCCAAAGATCAGGGCTTGATCCATCACCACTTTTTAGCTCACTGCACCATCCCAGCTCAGAGCCTGGCTATCTGCAAATTAGTCTGACCCTGGCCCAGTGCATCATGGGAACAGGGCAGACCAAACTACCAAGCCAATTCTTATACTGGGAAGGAAACAAGCTTCCGGGGACCGGTTTCTGGCATTTCAGCCGTCTTCGGCCCGGCTTGCTTGAATCCTGATGGTGCAATGAGCAAGGGACTCACATCTGAGTATACCCTTCCACGCTTATGGTGGACAAAAACGATTCAGAAAAGGGGGGTGGTGATGAACAGAGTGTCTGAATTAAGCAGACCACTCTTACCCAGTCCAAAGATCAGGGCTTGATCCATCACTGTTTTTTAGCTCACTGCACCATCCCAGCTCAGAACCTGGCTATAGGCAAATTAGTCTGACCCTGGCCCAGTGCATCATGGGAACAGGGCAGACCAAACTACCAAGCCAATTCTTATACTGGGAAGGAAACAAGCTTCCGGGGACCGGTTTCTGGCATTTCAGCCGTCTTCGGCCCGGCTTGCTTGAATCCTGATGGTGCAATGAGCAAGGGACTCACATCTGAGTATACCCTTTCACGCTTATGGTGGACAAAAACGATTCAGAAAAGAGGGGTGGTGATGAACAGAGTGTCTGAATTAAGCAGACCACTCTTACCCAGTCCAAAGATCAGGGCTTGATCCATCACCGAGCTAAATAACGGTGATGGATCAAGCCCTGATCTTTGGACTGGGTAAGAGTGGTCTGCTTAATTCAAACACTCTGTTCATCATCACCCCTGTTCTGAATCGTTTTTGGCCACTATAGGTGTGGCAGGGTATACTCAGACATGAGTCCCTTGCTCACTGCACCATCAGGATTCAAGAAAGCCGGGCCGACGACGGCTGAAATGCCAGAAACCGGTCCCCGGAAGCTTGTCTCCTTTCTGGTGAAGAATTGGCTTGGTAGTTTGGTCTGCCCTGTTCCCATGATGCACTGGGCCAGGGACAGACTAATTTGCATATAGCCAGGTTCTGAGCTGGGATGGTGCAGTGAGCTAAATAACGGTGATGGATCAAGCCCTGATCTTTGGACTGGGTAAGAGTGGTCTGCTTAATTCAGACACTCTGTTCATCACCACCCCCCTTTCTGAATCGTTTTTGGCCACTATAGGTGTGGCAGGGTATACTCAGAGATGAGTCCCTTGCTCACTGCACCATCAGGATTCAAGAAAGCCGGGCCGACGACGGCTGAAATGCCAGAAACCGGTCCCCGGAAGCTTGTCTCCTTTCTGGTGAAGAATTGGCTTGGTAGTTTGGTCTGCCCTGTTCCCATGATGCACTGGGCCAGGGACAGACTAATTTGCATATAGCCAGGTTCTGAGCTGGGATGGTGCAGTGAGCTAAATAACGGTGATGGATCAAGCCCTGACCTTTGGACTGGGTAAGAGTGGTCTGCTTAATTCAGACACTCTTTTCATCACCACCCCCTTTTCGGAATCGTTTTTGGCCACTATAGGTGTGGCAGGGTATACTCAGACATGAGTCCCTTGCTCACTGCACCATCAGGATTCAAGAAAGCCGGGCCGACGACGACTGAAATGCCAGAAACCGGTCCCCAGAAGCTTGTCTCCTTTCTGGTGAAGAATTGGCTTGGTAGTTTGGTCTGCCCTGTTCCCATGATGCACTGGGCCAGGGACAGACTAATTTGCATATAGCCAGGTTCTGAGCTGGGATGGTGCAGTGAGCTAAATAACGTTGATGGATCAAGCCCTGATCTTTGGACTGGGTAAGAGTGGTCTGCTTAATTCAGACACTCTGTTCATCACCACCCCCTTTTCTGAATCGTTTTTGGCCACTATAGGTGTGGCAGGGTATACTCAGACATGAGTCCCTTGCTCACTGCACCATCAGGATTCAAGAAAGCCGGGCCGACGACGGCTGAAATGCCAGAAACGGCTCCCCGGAAGCTTGTCTCCTTTCTGGTAAATAATTGGCTTGGTAGTTTGGTCTGCCCTGTTCCCATGATCCACTGGGCCAGGGACAGACTAATTTGCATATAGCCAGGTTCTGAGCTGGGATGGTGCAGTGAGCTAAATAACGGTGATGGATGAAGCCCTTATCTTTGGACTGGGTAAGAGTGGTCTGCTTAATTCAGACACTCTGTTCATCACCACCCCCTTTTCTGAATCGTTTTTGGCCACTATAGGTGTGGCAGGGTATACTCAGACATGAGTCCCTTGCTCACTGCACCATCAGGATTCAAGAAAGACGGGCCGACGACGGCTGAAATGCCAGAAACTGGTCCCCGGAAGCTTGTCTCCTTTCTGGTGAAGAATTGGCTTGGTAGTTTGGTCTGCCCTGTTCCCATGATGCACTGGGCCAGGGACAGACTAATTTGCATGTAGCCAGGTTCTGAGCTGGGATGGTGCAGTGAGCTAAATACCGGTGATGGATCAAGCCCTGATCTTTGGACTGGGTAAGAGTGGTCTGCTTAATTCAGACACTCTGTTCACCACTACCCCTTTTTCCGAATCGTACCCAATGATGTAGCTAAGGGGGTGGCCCTGCCCGGCCTCTTCTGGCCACAGATGGCCCGCCCTCTGCCCGGGCTCAGCCCAGCACCGCCCGCGCGCGTCCCGGGAGGCGGGAGCGCCTGCTTGTTCTTATCTGCCTCCAGGCGGGAAGTGGGAGGTGGCAGTCGGCGTCCCCGTCCCAGGGGACGCTGGGAGGTGTAGTCCGGTTTATCCTTCCCCGCTTGGCGACCGCGTAGTTGGAGCTGCGGCAGCGGGGGAAGGAAAGAAATGTCAGCGTTTCTGCAAGGACTTGCCTAGTCCCTTCAGTGCTGAGTTTTGCCCAGGAATGGCTTGGACTAGTGGGGTACTGTGGAGTACAGTGATGTGACACTGATTGTGGTGGTGTACAGTGGAATAAAAGAGAGTAGAGTGGCGTAGAGTGGCATAGACTGGAGTGGGGTACAGTGTAGTAGCGTAAAATGGGAAAGTGTATATTGGTGAGGTGTATGGCAGAGAGACATAGAGTGCAGTGTGGTACAGTGTAGTGGCGTACAGTTAAAATAGAATACAGTGGAGTGGGTGCTAGTGGAGTTGTGTGAAGTGAATTGGCCTAGTGTGGAATAGTTTATAGTAGCACCATGCAGAAGGGAATTGTGTATATTGGGGTGTCACAGAATGAAGTGGCACACAGTGGCATAGCAATGATTGAAATGTCTTAGAATAGAATTGTAATAGCTTAGAGTAGAGTAGTATACAGTGGAGGGTTATACTGTAGAAAGGTGTACAGTGGAGGGGCGTAGAATGGAGTAGCATAGAGTGGAGTGGTGTAAAGCAGAATACCATAGACTGTAGTGGCACAGGATGGAGTGCTGTAAAGTGGTGTGGTATTCAGTGGAGTAGTGTACAGTGGAGTTCTGTAGAGTAGAATGATGTTGAGTGTAATAGCATACAGTGGTGTGCCATACAGTGGAATAGTACAGAGTGAAGTGTTGTAGTGTGGAATGAGGTACAGTGGAATAGCGTAGAGTGTTGTAGCATACATAGAGTGACGTACATTGGAGTGCTGTCGAGTGGAGTGGCGTATAGTGTAATGATGTACAGTGTTAACACTGTGCACTAGAGTTTCATAAAGTGGAGTGGTGCGTACTGAAGTCAAGTAGAGTGAAGTGGCATACAGTAGAGTGAGGTACTGTGGAATGGAAGACAGTGGAGTGGAGTACACCGGATTGACTTAGTGTAGGTGTCTTAAAGTGGAATAGCATAGAGTCTAGTGTTGTAGAAGTGGAATAGCACAGAATAGAGTAGCAAGCAGTGAAGGGACATACAGTGTAGTGGTGTAGGTTGTTGGGTCATAGAATGGAGTGGTGTAGAGTATAATATCGTAGAGTGGAGTGTTCTAGAGTGAAGTGGCATAGAATGGAGTAGGGTAGAGTGAAGTGTGTACAGTGAATTTGTGCAGAGTGGTTAGAGCTCACAGGGGATTAGCATAGAGTGGAGTGGCATTTAGTGGAGTGACATAGAGTGGAGGGGTGTAGATTGCAAAAGTGTAGAGAGGAGTGGCTTGGTTTGGGGTGGCATACAGTAAAGTATAGAACTTGAAACACACGAAGCATGAAAGTGCCAGATGGATGCATATGTAATTTGCCAGGAATATTAATTATGATGTATAAATGCTAATTTTTGGAAGTACGTGTAAATAATGTTATTGTTAAAGTTATAAATGTTAAAATACTTCCTAATATATTGTGCCGTGGTATATCACTGTAACGTTGTGGTATACTTCAGCACATGCAGATAAGAAGGCAGTTTTTAATTGGCTAGTGGCTGTCTTTACAAAACATAACAGGCAGCTATCTCGTTTTCAGCACACTTTGCTGTGTTCTGAGTTAGGACCTTATAGCTACGTAAGGTTTTATTGTTATTTCCTACCTATTATTACTTTATGAAACTGATAATAGTTAAAGAAATATATTTGTAATTTTCCATATATTTTTACAGCATATTTTTAAGAAACATGATAATTTGGAGGTATTACTGTGGTGCTCCGAATACTTATTCATGAAGATTTAAATATGTTAGAAATAGAAAATACACTGTATTACACTATATATGTAAATCATAGTGTAATACAGTGTATATTTGATTTGTAAAACTTTTTTTACATTTATTTGCACATACATTTTTTTTAGATTATAAAGAAACTTATAAATATTTTCCCTTCCTATTACCACTTTCATTGAGTGGTAATATATAGGGAAAAAGTCAAACCTACTACTTTGCTAAAGTGTACCTCAAAACAACATGGCTGCCATTAACTTTCCTAAATAGCCATTCACATAATGCTTTTTCATTGTTATGTACCACTGTAGTTCTGTGAAACACCGCATAATAATGCAAACTTTTGGAAAACTGCAGTTGCAACGGATATCCCTATGTTAAAGGCCTTATAACTTAAACAAATACATACCTTACTTACCTGGAGTACCCAAAATGATTATCTGCACACTAGAACGGGTAATACTGCCAAATTTCATGCAAATCCGTTCAGCCATTTTTAACGCTGTGCGTGAGTACAAAATCTATGGAAAATACTTTAGTGCTAAAATGTGTTTTGGGATCCCTCTTTTAACACCTTAGCAGCTATGGAACGTCCAGCTCCAGTGCTGAACGTTCCATTGCGTAGGTGCAGTTGGAACGTCCAACGGCCGACGGCAGCACTCCCGAGGTAGTGGTGCCGTCGGCCGTTGGAATAGGAGCAGCACTTATGAGGTTAACTTTGCAACCCCTAGGCAAACCTTCACAAGACTTTACATACATCTGCCAATGGAGAAAAGGTAATATGTCTGCAAAGTTTCTTGGAGATTTGTGGGGCGCTAGAGGGCGCGCTTGCGGAATGGCTGCCTAGACCTGCAGCTCCCGCTCCTTGGTAATTAATCCTGCCCAGATCCTGCGCCACGGGGTGCCGTATCACCCCCAGAAGACCGGGCTCCGCTTCCAAGTGGGGCTCTCTACACTCGTCTCAAGTTTGGTGTTGCTGCGAGCCCGGGTGCCGGAGTTACGGGCTGCTGTACACTGCCCGGCTCTCGCTCTGGAGCTGCGCATGACGGACGCTCGGCCACTGCAGCTGCGCGATCCCGAGGCCTGCCACGAGGACCCCAGGCCGCATCGGGACTTCGCCTCCGAGATCCTTTTGGGACGGCGTGCGGGGGCGGCCATGCAGGTAGGCGGCTGCTAAAGTACTTGCCTATGGTCTCCCCCCCCCCCCAGCCAACGCTGACTCACCTCGCTGGCACCGAGAGGGGGACGCTCCTGCGGCGACGCTTGTGGCTGCGGCACCTCCGGACCGTAGTGCCCATCGTCCATGGTGCCGCAGACCCGAGCTTGCGCGGCGTGGACCGCTGGACCCATTGACCGGGGGCTGAGGCTGGCCCCCCTGCTTACCGCCATTCCCGCCTGAGGATTGCTGCACCACATCGAGCGCTGGGTGCGCTGGGGGCTGTCCACGTGCCACACGGCTGCTATCCTGAGGGGCGCCGACCGGTGAGTCGTGACACCCAGCCGCTGCCTGTCGCGACCTGGTCCCTTGGTCTGCACTGCTGCCCGTCGTAGCTGTTGGTGCTCTGGCCTCTCTAGTACCCGGATCCTGAGCAGCGAGTGCCTATTGCTGAGGCCACGCGCCCGTGACTGGACATACAGCCAATACCTCCGAGCGCTTTGCGACTGCATAGCGCTTCTGTTGGCAACGCCTATATTGCAATATACTGCAGCACACCGGGCTCGAGATCCTTTTGCCTGCTGCTAGTTGCCTCTTACTTGTGGTATATAACCTCGCACTGCGTTGCACTGCCATCCCTCATTTTGACTTCTTAATTGTCCCCGGTCACTGCCATGGGGTGGCCCGAGACTCGCCAGCCTAAGCTAAGCTTCGACAGCGCTCTCAAGAGCGCCACATCGACACAGATGAGCCCGGGGCCCAGCGTGCCGCCTCCGCAGCCTGTCCCACCTTCTGCCCCCGCTGCAGGCCTTACCAGCCTGATACAGGAGATGCGTCAGGGCTTCGCCACCGTTGTGGAGAAGGTGGATGGCGTCACGGCTCGACTGGACGCCCTGGTCCACAAGGTGGATCGCCATGAAGAATGTCTCACGGCTGCGGAACAGAGAATCTCCGACAACACTGATGCCACCACGGCCCACACGACGCAGCTGGCAAGAATGGACAATCTCCTTCGCATCATAGCGGCAAAGAATGAGGACTTAGAAGCACGAAGCCGCCGGAACAACATTTGCATTACAAATGTGCCGGAGTCCACTGCCAGGGGCAGGATGGAGTTATATGTGGAGAAATTGCTTAAGGGCTCGATCGGAGAGGAAGCCTTCTCGTCCCAGTTCATCGTGGAGAGGGCCCACCGCTCCCTGGCGCCTATGCCCCAACCTGGCCTGCCGCCGAGACCTATAATTGCGCGTCTCCTGAATTATCGAGACCGTGATGCGGCCCTCAGAGCTGCCCGGACTCAAAGGTCACTGCGGTATGACGGCATCACCTTCTCCGTCTACCCCGATTTTACGCCGATGGTTCAGGATGAGCGGCGCAAGTTCCTACCGGTGAAAAAGAAACTGCGAGAGGCCCAAATAGACTATGCCCTCTTGTACCCTGCAAAGCTTAGAGTTACCCACCAAGGCAAGCAACGCTTTTTCACCAACCCGCAAAAAGCTGAGGATTTCCTGAAGACGATCCGGAGAGCACGCAGGGACGAACATGTATCTGCGGATGAACAGGAGAATGCTGACCTACCTCCAGCGCACCACGAAGATTGATCGACCCTACATACTTTGAGTCGTATATGCATCATGCCGGCCTGTTTGCTGGCAACGACTCACAACTTGAGAGCTGGGGTGATACGAGAGCGACGGATTGTCTGGACCCTGCACCCCAGTGGTAACGTATGCCAAGGACCACTCTCTTGGCCCTAGTCTCCACCGAGGGCGGTATAGTTCTGGAGCTATGGGCCGGATAGTGGCAGTGCGCACTTTCTGATGTACCCCTGCCGGGTGTTCCCCACTGACTTGTTGTGTTTTTGGCCGGTTGCCTTACTACAGTTGGGGGGGAGGGGGGAGGATCACGTGGGGGGGATCCATGGCTACTGGCATGATTGGGATGCTGGGGTGGGTGGGTGGGGTTGGATTTCATGAGGTTGCTATTGCTTAGACTATGTGCATATTTGCTAACCTGTGTATGGCTTGGTACTGCAGGGGCGGTTGTGGGTTCATGATGTGGCCCCCTCGGGCACTTTCGCTTCTACTGTTACTATGTCCATGGCTACTGTGAATGCAGCTGCGCGACTGACATGTCTATCATGGAACATCCGAGGGTTAAACGATGCTAAAAAGTGCAGGAATGTTATTGCCTACCTGAACAGACATCATATACAGGTTGCCATGCTACAAGAGACACATACGCCCATGCGAAGGGATACATCTTTTGCATCAAAATGGGCTGGTACCCGTATCTTTTTCTCCTATTCGACTTATGCAAGAGGTGTGGTGATTCTCATTGCCCGTGGCGTGCCTTTCCACCGCTTTGGGGAAGAGGTGGACGGGGAGGGCCGATATGCTTTGTTATGGGGAAGGCTGGGACACGACGTCTATTTATTTGTTTCAATGTATGCACCGAATATTGACTCACCTGCCTTTTTTTCCTCATTGTGGGGTAAAATTGTTTCCATTTGGGCACGACACGTCATCTGGGGTGGTGATTTCAACCTGGCGCCCCCCCTTGACAGAGCGGATGGTGTTAGCTCCTACAAGCCCCGTGCCAGAGAAGCTTTGGAGGGAGTGGTGGAGGAGGGTGGACTGCTGGATGCCTGGAGACACCTACATCCCCTCGGACAGGAGGGCACGCACTTTACATCTCACACTGGGACATGGGCACGATTAGACTACTTTCTGATTACCCGAGACATTGCTTTGGGGCTGCTGGGGGTGGACCACTTGCCCAGAACCTATTCAGATCACAGCCCTGTGAGACTGCAGTTCCGGACTCCTGGGTGGGACATTCCGAGACCACAGTGGAGACTAGGTCCCGATGTGCTTCTTGACGATCTCTTTCGCACAGAATTGGGCGAAGAGATCAGGGACTTCTTTCCTAGGAACAAGGGCTCAGTGGAATCAGTGGAACACATATGGGAGGCTTTCAAGGTCACTATCAGGGGGTTCTGCATCTCCAAAAGCCACGGGGTGTTGCGAGATATCCTACGTACCATCACCACACTGGAGGGGGACCTGCGGGATTTGGAGCTCCGCATGGCGTCGGATACTGACCCACGCCTACATGTGACCTTTAGAGAGACACTGTCCAAATATGAGGAGGAGGCTGCCAGGGAGGCGAAATATCGGGGTAAACACTGGGTGGCCCGAAGATACTGCGAGGGGGATAGGCCTGGAAAAGTGCTAGCTGCACTCACACGTCCACCTCGAGTGCACAACACTATACTGGAGCTTACCGATGAGGCCGGTGCCACCATTAGAGATTCGGATGCGATACTCACTGCCTTCACGACACACTACTCGTCACTATACACATCCACGGTAGAGGCGGACGCACCATACACTGAATACCTAAATGAAGTGGCTTTGTGCTGGCTTAGCGATGGTGACAGGGAGTTCCTTGCAGCGCCTTTCGAACTAGACGAGGTTCGCGAGGCCATCATGTCCCTCAAAAATGGTAAGGCTCCGGGGCTAGATGGCATCCCAGCCGAATTCTACAAAGCCTATATCGATATCATGGTGCCCGTGCTTAGAGAGGTCTTTACTGAATCCCTAGCTGATGGGATACTACCCTGTTCTATGCGTGAGGTGGTTATCACCTCCCTTCTGAAACCGGATAAAGATCCCTCCTCCTGTGACTCTTACCGGCCACTTTCCCTCCTAAACTGTGACGTCAAGATCCTCGCCAAGATTCTGGCCACACGGCTCTCATTGCTGATGACCAGAATTGTCCTGCCTGACCAATCTGGCTTCGTTGCGGGCAGATCCACATCCCATAATCTGCGCACCCTTTTCTCCCTGCTCCGTACGGTTCACCCTGACATCCCAGTGGCGGCTGTGTTCCTGGACGCCACCAAGGCGTTCGACTCTGTTGAATGGCCCTACCTCTTCTCGGTCCTGGCCAGCATGGGTTTCCCTAAAATGTTCCTGGCCTGGGTGCGCCTCCTATATACGGATCCTACGGCAAAAGTACTGATAAATGGAAAATTGTCGCAACCCATCACACTCACGAGAGGCACCCGCCAAGGTTGCCCGCTTTCGCCCCTATTATTTGCTATCGCGGTTGAACCTCTAGCCTGTCGCCTGCGTCAATTACACCGAGCTGGAGCAGTACAATGCCTGCAGCGGCAAATCGATGTGTCCCTCTATGCGGATGACATCATGCTATATGTCAAATACCCGGACCTACACCTCAATCCCCTGCTTCGGGAATTCGTCCTTTTTGGAGGGGTGTCAGGTGTTCACATCAATTGGTCTAAGTTGCAATTTTTTCCTCTTACGGATGCAGTACACGACTTCCCACTTGATTACCCGTTGATATGGTGCCGTGATGATCTCCGCTATTTGTGGATCCGTATCGCCCGTGACAAGGACGAGACTCTCTGATCCAATTACGGAGTGGCCATAGCCAAGCTGACTGCCTCAGTCGATAGATGGATTACATTACCACTCTCCATGGCTGGGAGGGCTTCCCTCATAAAAATGGTGATATTGCCCCGCTTTCTGTACCTTTTTCTTAATATCCCCTACTACCCTGGCGCCTTCTTCTTCAAGACACTCCGCACTGAGCTGCGCAGACTTTTCTGGGGTGGCAAATCTCCCCGTTTGAAGTGGTCAACGCTGACCCTTCCCTATGACCAGGGGGGATTTGATGTCCCCGATTTTGAAACATACTATCAGTGCGCACAGGCGCACTTTGCCTATCACTGGATGGCTCCTACTCCCTTCATGCCGCATATAGCGGTGGAAGACTGGATACTGCACCCACTTCCGCTGAACGGCCTACTACACTGTCCCGAGACATCCATCACCACTTCGAATACCTCGGTTTCCTGCACTTTGGATGCATGGCGCCGTATTGCTCGGCAATTGTTATGCTCACTACCTTACTCCCCCAGACTACCGCTCACCTATCATCCGCAGCTTTCCTTGTTGTCAGAGCCGGGATTTCAACAACTCTGTGGTAAACTTCTTATCACCTGCTGGGGGGATCTGTTTCACGACAGTCAATTCAAGTCTGCTGATCTGTTTTTTAAAACGTATGAGCATACGCCCCTCGAACTCTTTTACTACATTCGGCTGCGCGCGGGGATGCGGGTCATCCTACCCGACTACCCTGATGAGCCCACGATCCTGCTACCACTGCACTTCCTATTGGGATCACAGGATGGGACCCACTTGGTCTCTGGGCTCTACCGCGAGATCCGCGGTGCTGCTCCATTACAAATCTCTGCTGCCCGGCTACACTGGTCTGCGGAGCTTGGAACAGATATCTTGGACGACCAATGGAAGCACTGCTGTGCATTGACTTCCCGCATCTCTACCAGCTGCAGATTGAAAATTATTCATTTCAAATACCTTCAGAGGATATATTACACGCCGGTCCGGAAGTATAGATTTGGATTGGCTGATAATGATCGTTGTGAGCGCTGTCGTGCTGAACATGCTGATTTTCTCCACCTGGCGTGGTCTTGTCCCCAGATTGCTCACTACTGGAGGCAGGTGATCGAGGCCGTTGCGGAGATGGTGGATGAGGAGATTCCTGCGGACCCTTTGGTAGCCGTCCTCGGTTATACAATGCAGCTGCCTAGAGACTGCAGAATATTCGTTGACACGGCGTTGCTCTTGGCCAAGCGGCGTATTGCGTGCCGCTGGAGCAGGGGTAGAGCGCCCAAATTCAAGGACTGGCTAACCGACTTGACATATTGCCAGGATCAGCATACCACCTTTGCTGAACTACTGCCTCTCTCATGCCGACCCAGGGACATATGGGATCCTCTGGTGCACTACCTGCTTAGGCGCTCAAACGAAGATGTACAGTCGGGACACGGGCCTGACACTCCCCAGCGCCAATAACGCTCTCCCAGAACTTGACCTGTAGCCTTGGATAGGGCCTGTGGCCTTCCCTCTTTATATCTGCCTCTCTGCCCCCGCGTACCCCTCGATAGGTAGGCTGCCCTGCCTAGGTTGCACTGCCCCCTTTCCCCTACTCGATGCCTGTACACCCTCCCTCGCCATCGCGACACGAGCTCGCCCCTCTGGCGAGCGATATCCTTAACACCCTGTGATCTCCAAGGCTAACACTATGCAGACACCAACGGCACTGGATAGTAAGCTCAGGACACTTATTTCCCCGCGCACCGCCACCTGCTAGGACTACCACAGTACACCATTATCACACATCATTGCTACACGGTTAAGCACTACCTCTTAGTTGTAACCTGGTTGGGATGTTTTTGGTTCTTGTTTTACAAACTACAAAACAGCAGTGAGACTCTGCTCTCGCTCAAAAAAACTTGTTCGACTGCTGCTCATCCTCACTTGTCCTACTTCACCGGATGCAGACCCGACGCCATGTAAGTCTGTAATGTGCCGCCGGGCCCCCGGGATGCCGGCTATCAGGCTGTGTATTGATGCTCCTCTCCTGCTGCCGGCCTCCGGGTTGTAGGCGACCCAAGCTGTGTCTCTTACTGTGTTTCTCTCAATAAAGCAGATTTGAACCCCCCCAAAAAAAAAAAACGTTTCTTGGAGATTTGTCAAATGGGTGCAAAGCAAAAATCTGAGAAATATTTAAAAGTGGAAATCCTTAGACTTTTTGTTTTGCTAGTAACTCTGGCCCTTGTCACTATACTTTAAACAAAACAAAAGGTTCATTTACCTCAGATCTTTCTTGGAAAATGTCAGGGTAATCCATCAAGTGGGCTGAGAAAACAGTAGAGGGAACAAAAACAAATTATCCCCATCTATTTCCATTGGATTTCTTTACATTACATTCAAAACAACCAAAACAGAATGACACCATATTCGGCAGAAAGCTAGATTTTTACCTAGAACGTGTGCTTTTTTTGATTCGGTGCAAATCTTCAAGTTTATAGATATCTAGTGACACTCTACTTCTGACGAAGTATAGAGGGGAAAGAGGACAAATTAAACTTTCTGATTGGCAGGTCCTGCATGACTAGGGCCAGTCCCACAATACCAAGCAAGTTGATTTGATCGCTGCAGCATTAAGAGAAATGGTGCATCTGCCATTTTAGGACTTGAGGACTCAGTCCACGTGTCCTGAATATTAACATAAAACATCACAAAACAAAATATAAAGAGGCAGGTAAGGGTTACCCAACCCCGCAGTACTTAAATGGGGAGTTGTAGTAGGACCCCCCTTGGCTTAAAGTGTAATTTCTTTTTCACATGGCATGGACGCGCCGTACTCCCAAGGGAATGCCAAGGGAGTACTGAGGGAAAAAACAGAAAATCAAGCATTCTTCTGCCCTATATAAATCAAAAAACACTAATAGGACAACCCAATATTCCCAAGGAACTGGGTATAATCCATAACACAACAAAGGTTGTTCCTGAAGGAGTTACTTCATGTTATTTGTAAATTTTCAAATGTCACAACAGTGAACGAAATTCAAAGTCCGCAAGAGACTATTACCACAAAACCAATATATTTTTGTAATTTTCATAAGATATATAAAAACATATTGTATTCAATTCGCATAGGTACAAATCCATCTGTCCATTCATATACGGCAACTCAAAACATATACTGCTACCTAGTTTTTTACATGAGCAGTGGTTTTTGACACTTTTCACAAGGTATATGGGACTCGATTGTCAGACAAGCGGGGATTTTGAGGACCGATTGACTCTCCTAGTAATTCCACGTGGGCAAATTAAAGTGTCTCCCGCATATAGACCCTTAACAAAAAAGAGGCAGAAGGACCAGAAGGTGATACATTTTAGTTAAACAAGGGTACAGTCACGAAATCCACAGGGAGTAATTCGTGGTGAAAAATAATATTTCCCATCAGATACCCGTCCTGTACCGCCCTACATCATTTGGGATCCTTCACCCGAAGGAAGTGGTAAACATCCACTATGGATTAGGTAGACTGTAGCCTAATCTGGTCAAAGGAAACTCAAATGTAGTGGCAAGATTGAGTGGCATCAGGGGGTAATCCGACTAGCAGTGCAAGAAATAACAGTGGTAAAATAACAGTGCTGTGTGCAAAATAGATGAGTAAGATTGGGTTGTGGAAGTGGAAGGGGACAATTTTAATAGGATCCTATCCACACCCAAGACTAAAAACAGTGCAAAGTAGTGTTCAACAAATTACTTCTAAGATGGATGGTAGGTCGACATGTTTCTGCAGTTGGTGTAGAGTCAAACGATCTCCTCCTGCTTCATCAGGACCTTAACGCAATGCTACTGCTTAGTGTAGAAAAAAGTGAAGAAAATAAAAGAAATTCACATCACCTGGAATGCGTCCATGTAGATGATCCAGATGGTCACACAATAACAGTGGACAGACAAACAGAGAAAGACACACAGTTAATAGCCATAGTCTATAAAACACTCAATTGTCGTGATAAATTACATTTGCCAATGGTTTTTTGGTCAGTAGTTTCTTTTAAGTAAAAAATCCTATGTTTATCATCATATTCAGATCGAGGACAACGGATATAATTATATCCACTCACCCGATTTGTGGGGAATACACTCTCCACCTCACCTGGCTACAGCTCAGGTAAAAATGTAGCATCGCTCTATGGGAAGAGAAGAAGAAGAAAGGTAAAGGAAGGACTCAAAAGCTGTATTGGTAACATTATATTGGTAAAAGAATTTTGTATCCGGTTGTTTTATGTTAAGCACAACAAATACTGATTTATCATTTGGTGGCAGGCATTCAACCGATGCTGCTTCATTTTTCTAGCTAAAAGCTGGCGCATATATGAAATAGGAAATCAATTATAAATATAAACGCCCCACACAAACTACTGTCTGGCTCGCGTTTGTAAACATCCCATTGTCTGTACTTGTTGTGCTGTGACATCGCTGAAGCAAACAAGGCAAAAAATATATATATTTCAATAAAATCCAGCATCGGTTGAATGCCTGCCATCAAATGATAAATCAGTATTTGTTGTGCTTAACATAAAACAACCGGATACAAAATTCTTTTACCAATATAATGTTACCAATACAGCTTTTGAGTCCTTCCTTTACCTTTCTTCTTCTTCTCTTCCCATAGAGCGGTGCTCCATTTTTACCTGAGCTGTAGCCAGGTGAGGTGGAGAGTGTATTCCCCACAAATTGGGTGAGTGGATATAATTATATCCGTTGTCCTCGATCTGAATATGATGATAAACATAGGATTGTTTACTTAAAAGAAACTACTGACCAAAAAAACATTGGCAAATGTAATTTATCAAGACAATTGAGTGTTTTATAGACTATGGCTATTAACTGTGTGTCTTTCTCTGTTTGTCTGTCCACTGTTATTGTGTGACCATCTGGATCATCTACATGGACGCATTCCAGGTGATGTGAATTTCTTTTATTTTCTTCACTTTTTTCTACACTAAGCAGTAGCATTACGTTAAGGTCCTGATGAAGCAGGAGGAGATCGTTTGACTCTACACCAACTGCAGAAACATGTCGACCTACCATCCATCTTAGTAGTCATTTGTTGAACACTACTTTGCACTGTTTTTAGTCTTGGGTGTGGATAGGATCCTATTAAAATTGTTCCCTTCCACTTCCACAACCCAATCTTACTCATCTATTTTGCACACAGCACTGTTATTTTACCACTGTTATTTCTTGCACTGCTAGTCGGATTACCCCCTGATGCCACTCAATTTTGCCACTACATTTGAGTTTCCTTTGACCAGATTAGGCTACAGTCTACCTAATCCATAGTTGATGTTTACCACTTCCTTCGGGTGAAGGATCCCAAATGATGTAGGGCGGTACAGGACGGGTATCTGATGGGAAATATTATTTTTCACCACGAATTACTCCCTGTGGATTTCGTGACTGTACCCTTGTTTAGATAACACAGTTTTTCTAAATAGTTCTATCTTTTCTGACCCATTGTTATTCCATTAATTAGTTTACTACACGTTAGGGATGATAGCAATGCTTGGTCAATAAACATTCCCTTCTGACCCCTTTTGTGTATATAAGATACATTTTAGTTACCAGTCATTACTATTCATGGTGTAACACATGTCCTGATGATGGTCTCGATGAATTACAGTGTGTGAGACCAAAACGTTGACGATATGACACTTCTTTGTGAATAATATCACCAATCATTGTATTATAAAGATCTATATAAATGATGAATAATCTATATAAAATCAAGCATTCTGATTGACCAGTCCTACAAGCATGAGCGCTGAGATTATTTGTCTGCAAAATGAAGAGAAATGTTGCATCCACAATTTTAGAATGTGGGAACTTGGTACCTATGTCCTGAAAATTATTAAGAAGACAATATGTAATTGGGGAATATAGCAGTACTCTGACCCTTGTGATGGGGTCTTGGAGGGACTCCCTCTGAGTTAAAGTGCAAACAAAATTGTTCTGTGCCATCTTGAGATTACACAACTCTTCTGGTACTCAGCATGACCCCCTCACAAACATTAATTACAGCAAAAATATGTGAGAATTACCCCTGGGTGGGGTTTGTAAAGTGACAAAAAAACTCCACTGAATTCCTAGAGTCGCGGATGCAGGGAGAATTGCTGTTCGCACTGATCTTCCCTCCGCTCGAGTAGAAATTCTACCTGAGCAGCAGCTTGCGCTCGTCAACGCAATGTTGACGGGCGTGAACGAGGAAAAAACTCCGCTGCACTACACAGAGTTGAGTTTTCTACGTTACGCAAGCGCCACTGAGCACGGATTACAGAAAACTCCACATACTCCTCAAACTGAGCAGTGTTCACCCCCTGGCCTAGTGAGAATACTGAGAGATTATATGGCCCAAAAAAAGAAGCCAACAGAGGCCAGCATAGGAGGAGCTGGCAGCATGCAGGAGATTGGACACAGTGTCTGGCGACAGACCAGGACCTATGCCCAACCCCACAACACTCAAGTGCCTGGAGACCAGGAACAGTAGGGGTTGATCACCAACACTGGGTTGGGCGTCCAAGTTTGTGCCAGGCACAACCAAAGGCTGAATGTCATGTGTGCAGTGGTTAGATGCCTGTGGTGGGTTGGACAGGGTCTGGCAACAAGGCAGGCCCTGCAACTGACCCCCTGCTGCACATAGCCAAAGGCCATGAACTGCTGAGGATTGGGAAACTTAGGTATGTTAAAGAAATCATAAAAATTCATAAAAAAACTAATGTTGATGGGACTTTATAGTTAAGCATGGTAATCCACGCTTTACAATAACAAAAATTACAAATTCAATGAAGAAATGATTAAAGAGATGATATAGTTAATGAAGTAACTATAACTTGCACACTTACCATGCACTATTTATGATCTTAAAAATTACATCACTGATGACATTTCTAACATCGTTGATGACATTTGAAATCCTATCATTAAGGACGTCTCTGTGCAAGTGAGCAAGTTATAGTTACTTCAGTTATGGTTACCCTGGGTGCCAGTGAGCCTCATGTTGACACACAGAGCACCATTCTTCCAACCATTCCCCTGCTCCTCCAGCATAACTGCATACTATTTCCTTTTACTGTAACTCACTGTTAGACTGGGAACATCATTATGTAGTTTATTCCTCTTCCCTGAGGGTCCTCTTCAGATCTTGCTTTTGATGCACTGCCATTGTAAAGTCTTGAAACGAAGGGTGGGGTGAGTTGGCATGGATTTCCGCTCCGCCCTAATAGTATCGGGCTGGTAACATCCAGAATCCAGAGCTGTCAGGTGATTAAAGGCAAAGATTCAATGCTACGGGCTCCATCATAGAGACCTTTCAAACCTGTGGCCAATGGCTATCAACAGACACTGACAGATGCAAGGGCGACACACACTGAGAATCTCTACTGTAAGGTCACCGCGATGACCTAGGCACCAACAAGCCATTCGCGGACCATATGCCTTAACGCCTTGACCGCTCACCTACCCGTTCTCTGGCTGGGAGGCTGTAGGAAGGCACTGGTGGTACTCAGAAGGAGCTCTGCCTTTGCCGCTACCTCGGTACGAGTGACAGTGACTACATCCAGGATTTAGGAGAAAAGACCCAGCCACAGAGAGGAGGAGGCCACGGGCAGGCCCGATGGTATGGTGCACCAGCCAATGGCGAGCTGCGCGCCGCCGCATGTCCCCACCATTGCTAGAGACTACTAATCTAGTCAGCTTCCATTATGGGTGATCAGACAGCAACGTACCATCTCACCATAGATTAGCTATCCAATAGCAGAGTTGTAAGGGGTGTGTGTATATAATTAGATGGGGTGGCAGGGCCAAACATTTCCACACTGGGGAATCAGAGATTTTGCTGAACTCCACATTACCAGCAGACCGCGTATCTGGCAAAACTCTGCAAACTCTGCTGGCAGAGCAGAGTTCGCCATCCAGCCTTACTTGAAACAATCTACATTTCGTATTCCTATATGGCATTGGCCAGTCATATGACTTCCTTTGATTTTGGGTCACACTTGCAGTAATTGTACAGCCAGCTGATGATGACGGCATGTGATGTCCCAGGCCTTAAAGGAGGAACTGGGGTACTGTGCACCTTCTTCACTGAAGTGTGTCGCATCCTAGAGTTGAAGGACTTTCATTTTCAAGGCGTCTGTGAAGTTCAACTCTCAGTACCTTCAACCACTTTAGTAGCCCAGTCAATCTTCTATTATTACTCCTTGATATGCATTTCTGATCCCCCAAATTAGCTTGTATTGACCATGTTTCAGTCTGCAGTGCTCCCATACTTGTTTTGAATGTGTTTACTTTTCCAATCCAACCCACCAGAGTATGACCTCTTTGTTCTCCACTACCAGTGACCTTCCTAAAATCGGCCATCGGTAGGTTATCTTTGAAATTGACTGTATCTATTTTCCATTCCTACACTGACTTTGAGTCGTTAATTGCAAGGGGTACTGTAGTTAGGGTGGATTCCTTTGCAAGACTGCATTCCAATTTTGTTTGGCTCCAGCGACAGACCATTCCCATCTTTATTCAATTTGTGTCTGAGAATTTCATATTTTTATGTTCTGCGTCATTAGGACAATGTATTGCCCTTATTAGTTTCTTTGCATGATCTGGGTTATATCTGAAGGGCTTTTCACTTCTCTGTTGTAAGCAGCTATCCACTGTACTTCTGGCTATTATACTGTGCAGTGCAGTAATCCCCTCCAGCTGTCATCAGCAATTCTTTCTTTTAGATGTTCCCTTGTTTCTACCTCATCTCTGCAGGGGCCTGTCAGTTTATTCCGCAGTACAGCAGTACACAATCACTTTATCGGTCTCAGCCTAGGCTGGAGCTCTGCAACCCAGGTAGGGTTCTCGAATGGCATGTGCAAATATGGCGCCATAGGAGTTTCTGTTGGGCCAAACGACCGGGGAAGAGTTGGTGCATTGTAAATTCATTGTTCTCTGATGAGAGTCACATTGCACAGTGGCTCTGCTTCACCTTATGTTTCAGTCCTTCCTCAGTGAATTTATTGTATAGATCTATAATGCCTGCTGGGATTTGGTACTAATTTCAGCTGAGTGAGGCCTTTGCCACGAACGATACATTATTGTCACAGAAGAAGCCTCAACAGCCACCACCTTCGGCCGCTGCTTCCTTCTGTTTGTTTTCCAGTCACATGCCCTCCAGATATGATGCAGCTGATCTCCGCTCCAATCCTTCCAACAGGAGTGAGTAGCAGTGCTTTAAATGGAAAACAATAAGTGCAGGTACTCACCAGCTTTAACGAAAGGGGTGGGGATTGGGGAGTGGTTGGGAGACAAACATTTAGGATTTTCTTGGTGTGCAACTGGGCACAGTAAATCAGCAACTGTTCTGCCATCTGTAGAGCATTCTTTGTGTCTCTGCTTGTACAAAAGGTTCATTTTAACAGTAACTTTCAAATTTCCTGTGTGCAATTTGACTGCGCTTATGGCTCTTGAAAGCTATTTGTATTGTCACATGACGCACAATTAGGGATACTGTGGGCAATTTGTGAAAGAAGCATGCGCAATAATAAACCATAATCCCTTTCTTGTTAGGAGATTGACAAATGTTGAGAGCAAAATAGAAGTTGCCTCACTGCAAGTTTATATAAGGAATGATGGTTCAGAAGAGAGAAAGAAGCATTACATATGGGGTGGTAGGTTGGAGAACGTTTTGAGTTCACTCTTCAATAAGATTCTGACTGAGGTCAAGTGATTTGCCCAAGTGGGGCAAGCAAAACAGGCCCTGTGAGACTCTGGGGTTCTCAGCTGTTGAGGGATGTACACTAGATGTATCTTTCCTTGATTACAGATTTGGCTGTGGCCTCAAGTCAAAGCCCTACTCACTTGCAGTAATGCGCACAGTCAAGAGCATGGGGATAGAGGCGCATCCCGACAGGTAGGCATGTGCATACTGAAGGGACAGGGTAATGTGCTATTCAAAGAATCATAGTACAAGGTCAGCTGTTTTGAACGTTGACGCGGTGGCACAGATATTGATGAGAATAAAACTATCTAAAAAAAAGTATGTTTTTCTATTTGAAGCTGATTTTATATTTACACCTATATCCTTTATATTTGTTTCTAGATCATCATTTAAATGGGAGCTGCAAAGTGTATGAGGTGTATACATTAGAATAGATTGCTCGCACCCCTATGGAATTCTTGCAGGACTCTTATTCATACACTGAACCACTTAAAGGTTATGTTAGAGCTGCCAGATAACCAAGCAAAGAACAAAAAGAACCTTTCGAGATTTCCTTGGTGATGCGTTGCTACATGGTGTCCACAAGCATTTTCCCCTTTCTTTCTTCCTGATGTCCCTCCTCCTCCTACCCATGAAACACCTATTTACCATGCCCAACCATTTATTCTCACCCCTTGACTTTTGTCTATCTCACATGCCTAAACCTTTCCCGTGCTAGTTTCTACTTTCTGACCCTCATGTCTTGCACAAGTGTTTTCCTTCCTTATATTTGTCTATCCGCACTTCTCCTTTCTCTCCTCTGCCTTGTCTGTCTTACTCTCCCTTACCCAGTCTTTCTCTCCTATGTTTCTCTCCTCCTTCAATCAGTTGCCTTACTTCATTCTCTTTCTCTTGTCTTTCTAGAGTTTTTCATCTCTTTACCAATCACTCTGTCCTCTTTCTGCATCGCTCTATCTCCCAACCTCTTTTCCCTTTTCGCTCTCTAATCCAAGCAGTTGTGGAGAAGCCCAGGCCCACCTCTTTAACCTCTGTACATCATGACAGGCGTGATAAAGCTCAATACAGATTAATGTTGGTCGGACCCAGGTGCACAACGCCCATTCGGCTCAAAGGGCTTAAGCCCTCCTTCCATCGTATGTGGCTGTCCGAGCTGAGAGAGCTTCCTGGGCACACACACTGCCGCACCAGAGTACTTCACAGGTCTTTAAAAGACCATTTGTGTGTTAATGAGGCTTTCTTGTTTTCATCCCTTCTTAGAGCCCCTGCAGCTCCACTCTGCATATTACTGGAGGAGTCAGCCCCTCCCAAATTTGGCTTCAGTTGCACCTCTGACTCAGAGCCCCAGCCAGAACACCTGTGTCTGCTAAAGTGCACACCCATTTAAAGCACTGGTGAGAAGGTGGCATTTGTTGTCTTGTATCAAAGAGAGGAGAACTATCACCAAACCGGGAGGTGCAGTCAACCCTAGAGAGATAGCAGTTAACACCCCAGTGGGCGCAAACAAAGGGTGAAGCAGCAACGGGGCAAGAAAGAATACTAAAACAGAGGGTCACCAAGTGACCAAAACAAGTTTATGTTTGAATGGCTCAATTAGGTGAGAGGGGCGTGGCCACAATCACAGTAAAAAGGTGTGCAGGGCGACCGGTTCCCATCAGTGTCACCAGAGGAAATTGACAATCGTTGGATCGCAGCTGAAATTGGTGTGCCTGCCCCTGAGAAGAGGAGAAGACCACTGCAACACACCTACCATGAGCTAGTGTCGAGAACAGGGCACAAGTCCTGAAAAAATAAATGGGGGGACGCTGTCACTGGAAGTGACGTCATGACAGGAAGTGACATCACAACAGGTGCCGAGCTCCTCGTCCCAGAGAGGCCAAAGAGTGAAGTCCAGCTGTTTGGCAGGGGGGATGGCGTCCCCCACTAAAATAAGGGGGGGGACGCCATCCACCCGGATGGTACCCCGACTCGAGCCCTGGTCGAGAAGCTTGCAGAGATGACATCGCGCAGGCTCTGAAGCCTCAACCCACCCCGCAAACAGCAAAGGCGGAGTGAGGCAGATTCAGCTGGGGGCACACAGGACCTAGAGGCAGCAAACCGAGCAAGAACCAGCAGCCAGGCAGTGGAGGCAGCGGTAACAAGTAACTGAGGGCCTGATTCTCATTGCAGAGATTCTGCCCGAGTGTGAAGACTCCCCCATGACTAAGGGGCCTCCACCACAAGTGCATAGGCCCTTTGTGAATCAGGCCCTGAGTCTGTGGGAAGGGTTGCTGAGTGGCGCTAAAACTGCTGCTCGCAACCCAGGCAACGATCAGAACAACAAGCACGTGCGCCTGCACTCACTAGATCTCAGAGACCACCCATGGCACCCTATCTCAGTGCAGCTCTGAAAGGAGCTCTGATAGTTGCAGTTCTGATAGTTGTTTTTGTCTGCCAGGGAAATTGAAGGGGCTGCTCTGAAAGTGAGCGAGTATTGAAGCCGAAATTTAAAGGCTCAGACATTGGCCAATTAGAGGAGAGGGTAAGGAGCAATAGTTGTAGTTCAAGGGGCAGTGAACAGCGAGAATGTCCCTATTGCGAAGGGACGAGGCAGTACTCGGTTTGAATCGCTTTGAAAAAGCTTGCTTTAAGACAGCACTTGGAGCACAGTGCTTTGAAAAAGGTTACGGGCATTACGGGGGCATCAGTGCTTAATTTGTGCAGGTGCTTTCAGGTGCTGAGCCCCCTCACCCATTTCTCAGAGCCGGGTCTATTGAATTTTTCTCCCATGCACAGCCAGCACTGTGCACAGGCCATTAAAAAGCCCCAGCCTTGAGCGAGGCTTGTGCAGCTGTACATTCAGATTTGGTGCATGCTGCAAGCGTGTTTGCTTTGGCGCGCACCAGTGCCTGGTCCTAAGGGTGGGAGAAGGGCAGGAGCATAATTTCAGCTGCACTACCCAGCAGTCTGCGCTTTCCAGTGTAGCCAAAGCTACAAGGTTAGGTTAGTTGTGTGTGTGTTATTTTACACACAACTGTTATCCTACATGTGACAGAATAGGGCTTGGCCGTGGTACACCCTCGATAAATTCCTGCAAAGTGGGACCTGCAGGAAACTGCCCGGTAGCTGCCTGCCTCAGGAGCCCAGGCAAGGCCTTGCAGCATAATAACAAAATATGGGAAGCAGCTGAGGATGGTCCGAAAGTGAAAACATTTATTCCTGCCAGTCAGTGTATTAGTACCATGCTCCTACCTGTCCCAGTGCCATCTAGTCTCTATCAGACCCGTCCTCTCCCTTCTGCAATGGGCACTGTTCTAGCCACCAGCACCTTGAAGAACACCTCCCATCCCATCCCTACCACTGTGACTGTGCCCCACCGTTACCTCCAACAGTGGCCCTCTTGCCACAGTGGCCTTTTCCCACTTTCACAGTACCCCTCTCTCCACACTGCCTCTCTCACATGTATCTCAGTTCCCCTCTGCTTACAGTCCCCTTCCCCTCTGTATCACAATGCCCCTCCTTGCAACAACACTCGCTCACTCCTGTTACAGTACCCCTTGGCTCCCTCCCTGACTCTCAGAGCACCCCTCCTCACCATCGCTTTGTATTAAAGCATGCACTGGGCCCTGAGTATCCATACTTTGAGTTCGAACGTGAAACAGCAAAGCCCTTCTCAGTCTTGGCCACTCGAACCAGGAGGCTTTCCCACCTGCCCCCTAACCAGAGAGAGGATACACAGGGAATTTCTCAGCTTTGACCTGGAGAACAATAGCATTGATTCAAAATGTGCTATCAAAAGGGCTAGGCTGTGTTGTGCGCTCTGTACCTCCCCCCACCCCCACAAGCCTGCTGAGATCTATCACCCCACACCTTTTCTTCACCCCCAAAACCCCATTTGCCGTAAACCCCTGCTGCATGCTTACATCCTTATGTCCCTGTTGGAGAGAGATCAGAGTTTTGTCTAGTTGAAGTTTTGACTGTAGCACAGAGGGGTAATGTAGAACACGTACCTGGAAGGTAGAAATAAGGGGGTGGCGATATTAGCCAGGAAAGGCGTTGCAAAAATCAAAAAGAAAAAGGAGGATCAAGATGGCAGATGGGTTTTGCTGGATGTGGAAACCATGGCTGGGAGACTCACACTTACCTCATTGTATGGGTCAACTGAAGATGAACCGGAGATGATTGAATTTCTGGATGGGGAACTAGCATTGTGGCCAGAGCCTGTAGTATGCTGTGGGTATTGTAATATTAATGGTCTGGATGGCCTAATTGACAGAGGTGGGGGTAGATATCGGGGGAGGAAGAGAAAGACATACAAAGCTGTACAGAATTTGGTTCGGCATAACGCGCTGGTGGATATGTGGATGGAGAAAAATCCAATAGGCACAGGCAGTACTTATTACTCAGCTCCACATAAAACGGTCGCTAGGTTGGACTACTTTTTCATCTCTAGTTCATTGGTGTGCGGGGCCGCAATAGAACGGCTTCCCAGGTTAGTGTCGGATCACAATCCATTGGTTTTAAGCATGACTTTGACTAAAAATAGGGACAGGACGACTAATGCATGGACATTTGAACGGGGGTTGCTGAAGGAGAAGGAGTATGTTATAAGGATGCAGGAATGGATAACACAATTTTGGGACATGAACAGGTATTCGGCTTCAGCGGATATGGTATGGGACGCTTTTAAAGCCGGAGTGAGGGGATAGACACTAAGCTATACTATGTTAAGAAGCAAGAAGGAGAAGGAGAGGATGGAAGAGAGGATTAGAAGGCTGGTGTGCTTAGAGGAGGGTCTAGTGGCTGCGATAAGTAGGCAAGAACCTATTGAACAGATCCTGTTGGACCTGGAGATACAGAGGGCAGAGGCAGGTGTTAGTCCGGCGCAAAAGGCAGCAGGGAACTTCCTAGCAAAAAAAGAAAAATGCTATGAATTTAATGAGAGGGTGGGCCATTTGTTGGCAATTAGGACTAGGCAGACACTAGCAGCAGGCGAAATAAAAGAAATCAAGGATAGTACAGGGACTATAGTCAACAAGGTGGTAGAGGTACAGGAAGTGTTCAGGAGGTTCTATGAAAAACTATATGAGCAGGACTCAAATAACGTAGAGATAGGGATCACAGAATACTTGGAACAGGTACCGCAGGTAGGGTTAAGTGTGGAAGAGAGGGAAAAGCTAGATCTGCAGTTAACGATTCAGGAGGTAAGGGAGGCGACATTTAGTCTCCCCTCTGGCAAGGCAACAGGTCAAGATCAAATTCCGGCAGAATTCTATAGGACTTTTTGGGATGTGTTAGGAACGGACATGTGGGCAATTTGCTGTTTGGCACAGGGGGGTAGGGTAGTCCCACAGTCCTGGGCCGGGGCGGATATAATTGTGATATTAAAAAAGGATAAACCCCCAACAGATCCGGGTTCATACAGGCCAATAACACTGCTGGACGCAGATGCAAAAATATTTTCTAAATCCTTGGCAAAAAGGCTGAGTAAGGTTATCGAGGGGTTGGTGTCCCCGGCACAGCATGGCTTTATCCCAGGTAAAGGGACTACCCAACATACAAGACAGATGATTACCATCCTAGACGCAGCTGAGGTTGCAGGAGACCCTGTCGCGTCCATTTTTTTAGATGCCGATAAGGCCTTCGACAGGGTCTCCTGGGACTACTTGTGGAAAGCCATGGAATGGGCTGGTATAGGCAACGGCTATATAAAGGCAATCCAGGCACTATATAAACACCTGTCGGCCAGAATAAGAATTAATAAATCCTATACGAAGGCAGAACAGATTAGGCGGGGGACTAGGCAGGGATGCCCAGCTTCGCCTCTACTGTTTGCCATATATCTGGACCCATTGTTAAGAAGGCTTACCTTCAACTATAGGATTCCCCCAGTTAGGCTGCATGAGCAGGAATATAAATTATTCGCTTATGCGGACGATGTAGCCATTACAACACCAGAACCGGGGGGGCATTGATCGAAATAGAGCAAGAGGCAAGGAATTTCGGGGTGATTTCAGGATACCTTATAAACAGAGGAAAGACACAGGTAGTGCAGAATAGGTTCACAACATTCCAGGACACGAGGGTAGTTTCAGAAGCAATGTATTTGGGGATTAGGGTGTCAGCGGATCTGGACAGATTAATAGAGATTATTATGGAGCCACTTCTGGGGAAGGTTAAAAGAAACTTGGAGAGAATTAACAACTTACATTTGACGTTAATGGGGCGTATCAATATGATTATAATGGTTACTTTGCCAAACTTTTTATATATTTTCAGAGTGATTCCCTTATACTTTGATGGCACATGGTTCAATAGAATAGAAGCAACATTGAACAGGCTAATATGGGCACAGGGGAAGACACGTAGAGCATATCGATTTTTGACACTACCGAGGGAGAAGGGAGGATGGGGGGCACCTGATTTTAGGCTGTATTATTGGGCAGTAGCTCTCCAATACTCTCAAGGGTTATTAGGAGGCAGTAGTCAGCATGGTGAGAGATTGGGCAGCAGGAACGTTTATGAAGCGGTTCTGGGCAAGGAGGCAGAGAATGCCTTAGTAAATACAGTGGATTATGCCTACTTTAAACACACTAGGTTCACTCACATATCAACTCGGTGGTTTCTTCCTGTTTTTTTACACTACGAGTTATTCGGAAAGTTGCCAGGTTTTTTTCCACCTCTGCGTTAAAGCTGATCCTAATGGCCATGGTCCTGTCAAAGATTGACTATGGCAATATCATCTATAATGGAGCTCCTGCTTATGCCCTGCAGCACCTGCAGTTGGTACAGAATCAGGCAGCCCGCCTGGTTTTTGGTTTATCCAGGTCCCATCATTCGACCCCCCTGCTCAGGAGCCTACACTGGCTGCCTATAAAACAACGGGCCAGGTTCAAGCTGGGGTGTTTGACTTTTCAAGCAAGAGCGGGCACTGCCCCTGCTTTTATCAACTCGGCAATCTCTTCCTATGTTCCCTCTAGGGACCTTCGCTCCTCCAGCCTGGCCTTGCTAACTACGCCTCGCTTTAAAAAGAAATGGTCAGGGGGGCAGAAGTTTGCTGTACTTGCACCCTCCCTCTGGAATGACCTCCCTCTATCTTTAAGACTCTCCTCTTCCTATACGGAGTTCCGGAGGTCACTAAAAACGTTCCTATTCCAGCAGGCTTTCGGCTCCTAGCTCTCTTTCTGCTCTCACTCAGTGACTTCACCAGCGCCATGAAACTGATTCAGTGTACGTGCGCTTTATAAGTCTTTTTAAATTCAAATTAGGTTCAAGACACTAAGTGCTATATATAAAATCTGGAAGGCCGTCAGGAAAAAACTAGGTATTGGGAGGTATAATAGATATTTGAGGCTTTATACAAACAATGATTTTCCTGCAGAGATTTTTAGGGATGCAGTTATGAAAGATTGAGATGGCAACAGGATCAAGAAATTAGGGGACTTGCTGGATGTAAAAGGGGTGTTCCTACTGTTTCAGGATATTCAAAACAAATTCAAGATACCAGGGAGCAATTTTTTTAAATACCTACAAGTGAGAAGCTATTTTTACAAGAAACAGGGCGGGCCAGCAGGGATGGCTCACTGTAGGATAATGGACTATTTGGGGCGTAGCATATGTGGAACGATTAGGCAACTGTACGCAGAGCTCTATGCACTAAAAACAGATGATAGAGAGAAATATGCTAATAAGTGGGTGGAACAAGTAGGGGCGCACCCCGAGGAATTACAAGCCTCATTAGATCTAGGCCGGTCGGTGTTATGCTCGGCAACGCTACAGACTCAACACTATAAGACAGTTTATTCTCTGTATCATACACCTGCTAGAATTGCCCAGTGGGGGGGTAGCACTGGAATAACTTGCCCACGGTGTAACTCAAGTAGTGCCAATATTGCACATATGTTTGCACAATGCCCACAACTCTATACACTAAAACTGGCAATTGAAAAATTCCTGGAGGGATCTCTCGGGTTGAAGATCAAATTAACTGATGAGTTGATAATGCTAGGGGTGAAGATAGGTGATAATAGCGAATATCCAGAATTTATGTTTATGGTTACGGCAGTTTTTAGGATTATTATCGCAAGGGCCTGGCTTGACAAGACGGCACCTACATTTCAGTCATGGATAGCAAGACTTCTTTCCACATACAACTTTGAGAAAGCCATCTATGAGAGGAAAGGTAGAAGGGCAAGGGTACTAGGGGGTAGGATATGGTTTCCCACTGACCAATGGAAGAATAGGGGAAAATAGGGGTAAAATACTGTTTCTTCAGATTATTTTTCTTTTTTCCTCTTTTTTTGTTGAATGTCGAACTTTCTGCATACGTAATATCTGTACTGTAAAAATGCATTGGATTTCTTGGAAAAATGTGGGGGGGGGGGGAAATTCAATAAAAATATTAAAAAAAAAAAAAAACACGTACCATGCAGATGACAGAACTATATTATGTGTATAGCTCAGTGGGTTTCTGTTTTTTTGTCACAGACGTCCTTTTGTTACTCACTGATCATAAATTGCAATCCTAATATAGCACAGGCAGCAGACTCAGTTGAATTTTGTGCTTTATTAGTTAAAAAGTATGTGTGGAAGCTTGTCTGAATGGAGTTGAATGTCTGACTTCATTTGAAAATAGGTGGCAGTGGGATTTTACGACTAATAGTCTGATCATGTAAAAGAACTATTTGTTTAAAGCATGAGAGTGTAGTTCTCCATCAATGCGTAATCCCAATGGTATAACTGACACTTTATTATATTTTATCATGAATACCTATTGTGACATACCAAAACATCTTTTTATGGCATAAAGAATCGCTATTGTGTGTCTTGGACAACACTGCTGTACACTGATGAGACAGGCCAAGAATGATACACGCCTGTCACCTCTCAACTTTACATAATTAATTACTGTATATTTAATAAAGCAGAGGTGAACTCTTCGCTTGCTATATCTCAGTATCTGCTTTTCTTCCTCCCCTTCACACCTCACACCTTCACTTCTCTCCAATCTTACTTCACTTTCTGCCCTACATCTGCATTTTCTCTTAATCGCCACCTCCCCTCATTAAATGCTTTTCATGGTTCACCTTTCCATCTTTCCCTTCCAATCTACTCTCACACCCTCCCCACTGTTCGCTTTTCTTCCCTTGCCTTTCTCCTTTTTTCACTTTTCCTTCTCACCTCGTTCCACTCCAATCTTGCAATCCCAAACTCTGCTTACCACATTTCTCTTCACATTCTACTGCATCTATATTTGCCTTTAGACCTCTCCTCCTCCCTCACGCTCCCCTTTAATTGTTTTCTTCTTGCACATATGTTTATATCTACTCCAGGAATCTGTGTTCTATCTCAGGGTCATGAATTGAAATCTTGGTGTGGCCACTCAGTCTTTTCATCTTTAGATAAAATGAGTGTTATTGAGCAGGATAACAACATGTTTAATTTGGTGTCGAGGCCCCCTCTGGTGAATATGTGCTTTACAAACATACATGGTGTGTTTCTCCCTCTATCCCTCCATTTCTTCCTTTCACATTCTTTTCTTATTTCCTTCTTTTTTGCATCCATTACTTATTTATTTCCTTACTCCAGTGCTCCTCTTCCTGTCTGCATTTGTTACTGCATTCTTTAACCCCTTCAGCGCGGCGCGAATTTTCGCGCTGTGCTGAAGGTTCTATTGGGCCTACGGACTCATGACGGAATGGTTCCGTCATGAGCACAGGCCAACCGACGCTCATGACGGAACCGTTCCGTCATGAGCACCGAAGGGGTAAATGTATTCCTTCCTTCATTCTTTTCTTTCTTTTAAAGAGCGCAGGGCAAGCAAATTTTCTTTTGTTTGCAAAGCTGCCTCAAGTCCTCAAATGACCTTTCTCTAATTTGAGTTCACTTTTATGTTTTTGTCATAGGCTTCCAATATGTTATATTATGTTATATTGATTTGTATAGCGCACTACCAGGAGGGTATCAAGGGATTTGGGCAGGTGTGTAGGTGTGAGGTGCCTGAGTTGCTTTTGGAAACAGCCAGCCCTTCAACTTCTTGCGGAACTCAATAAGGGAGGAGGTGACTCTGATGTGTTGAGGCTTGTGGATGTGGGTGGAGCCAATAAAGGGAAGTGGGTGGGACCACTGCAGGGAGTGGGCAGAGCTTGGGAAGTGGGTGTGGCCTTGTTAAAGCCTGTGAGCTCCTGCACTTCATATTTTACAAATTAAGCACTAGGGGCATTGATGAAGCAATTTGGACAAAGGTTGCAGTGAATGGCACAAGAATCATGTGTCTCCCCGCATTTTAAATAAAAAGGATTTAACAGCAGTGGCTTTGGGCTCCACAGGAAGCTGCAGGATACTTAGGCACATGAGCTGGTTCAACCATTATATGCCTCCCTCATTCAAACAAGAAGGACTTAACAGCAGCTCATTTGGGTCACACCAGCCAAGTTCAAAGATCAAGCAACTGATTGCAGTCACAAACCACCAGTTGAGGCCATTAAAGGGGCCATGGAGAGCGCCAATCAGCAGGAGCAGTGGAATAAAAAGGGGCCGAACTAACAGGCCCCCCGGTGGCCATTCCAGAAAAAAAGGCTTACAGGAAGCCCACAAGGTTCCCGTAAAGGGCCAGCGACTTGGCCCTGGAAACAGCAGGTTAGCCAAAGAAGCCAACCCCACCCTGTTGGTGTGTCAAAGCATCAAAAACCCCAGAGACACAGGGGAAGCAGAGTGATGCAGATGTGGGGCAACTCCTATGACAGATGAGGGAGGCAGTGAACCGGAGCTCAGCGAGCAGCAATCTCATGGTGAAGAAACCATGTAGAGGCCACAGTAGGGTGCACCATAGGCGAGCGAGCCGCAAGACAGACTCCACGACCTCATAGAGAGGGCATGGAGCCACATCAACAGCCCCACACAAGCAGAAGCGTCCACGATCACTGTGGACAGTGAGGAGAGGAACAGTGGAGAGAGGGACCCACAGAGCACCAAGAGGGTACCTACAGCCTCCATGGTGGTGCCCGACAAGGACTGAAGGGTACACCAGGGCAGGCCTCCTGCACCAGACGGTGAGACAAACACTGCTGGTGATGGGTGTGGTGCAGACCAAACAAGCTCAGTGTCTTTGGTGTTCGCAAGCAGTGTTGGTGGGGGTCAGAAGGATGTAGGAGCAAGACCCTGACAGGGGTGTGAAGCCATGAGGGCACAGGGGATAGCCAATTATGGTACACAGGTTGAGGTAGTTAATGCAGCGAGTACATTATCAGTGCAGCCTGCAGGACACATGTGGTATTTACACCCCCATTGCTACCCCTGGCCTGATGGCTATGGCAGGGGGCCGGAGGCCTAGGGGTATCACATCTGCCACTGTTTGCATAGCCAGCTACTACTATGGGCCAGGGCAGGGGCAAGATGCGGGGCAAGGTGGCACGGCGGAATACAGAGAAAGGCAGAGGGTCAAATGCGTTAGAGCAGGCGGGGCCAGCACAGCCAAAGAACCATACAGACAAGCTGGGTATCAAAGGGGTCAAAGCGCAAGAAGGGGCAAATCAATACCCCCAGGGGAAAGGGGACAAGCAACATCAGGGAGGGTGACCCAACAGCAGCAGGGGAGTCAGTGTCACAGTGGACGGGGCTATTAGCAAGCAGGTCAGTGAGTATATTAGGCCTTCCCTGGGTGACCCAATTCAAATGTCTTTATTCGGTTATAGTACAAATAACCATAAAAGCACGCAAGTTAAAATTAATTCATTTCTTTGCTGCTTCAGTGCATAGTAGTTACAGATAGAAAAGACACAATATAATCCATAAAATGAAAATATCCTAATAGCAGTTGAATTCATATACACAATTTACAATAATATTGTTTTCAGTAAAGTAAAAACATGTTTTTTAAAAACAATAACTGATGCAATGAAATATTCATTCTCTAGGTATTTTATAGCTAAAAATGCGGTGCGACACTGTTTCAGCCCCAATGTCTTTAAGACGGGGATGATCCATCTCCTTCTTGGTATGTCATAATACCTACAGAATAACAAAATGTGAATGGTAGATTGTCATCACATGGGCACTTGCACAGAGCTCTTGCCTAATCATTTACCTTACGGAAACTCAAAAATCTATTTAAAATGTTCACCCTAAGACATGTCAGCAATAGACGATCAAAGTCACCAACTATTAATAATAAATATGGCTGGGTCCCTGGGGACAGCAGAGTTAACTGGTGAGCTTGTACCGTAGATTTCCTCAATTCAATAGTCGCTCTATGTTCGCCCATAAAACTCATACTACTTTCCTTCAGAGATTTTCGTGAGACACTGCACATTGAATGTGGCTTAGTGAAAAATTCCGGATGTCCTAGATTTGAGAGGAATATTTTCACGTATTCTAACCATCTCATTTACTTTGCGCCGTCCATCCCCAATGCATTTGTTAGTATGTCCCGATTAAAACCTGTTTCATCTGATGTCCAAATTTTTATGCCAAAGGAGGACCGGTTGGATTTTAATTATGTCCTCCAAATATGGCATCCCCAATTCCTGGTGACAGAGGAAATTAGAGGCACTATCTGGAAGGGAGAGAAGAAAATTAAAAAATGTGTTTTCTGCAATTTGCAGAGTGTATAACTCTGCATAGCCCCATATAGCCGCTCCATAAGTAGCTATTGCCACACATTTTGCCCTGTAGATGTTTAATAATTCCCCCATAGGCTGCTGACCAAGAACCAGACCCATCGAATACAATACCCAGATCCATGGGCGAATTTTGCGAATCTGGCGTTTGCGAATTTGCGTATTTGCGAACTCGCAATCCGCAAAATCCGCGAATTCTCCCGAATTTGCGGATTTTTTTGTTTTTATAGTGTTCGCAAGGGTTTCCGCCAGTTCGCGAGGATTTTGTACCAGTTCGCGATTGTGAACTTACTTGTCGGCTCGCAACGGTCACGACTATGTTGTTTCTACGTCTGGTTCATCATCACAGGTTCCCAGAACTCTCTGTTTCAACACTGCCACCCTCTGTTTCACCCATGCCACCCTCTGGTACATCAATGCCACCCTCTGGTTCATCATCATCACTGTAGATTATGGGGGGAAAAAGCAAGCACACCTGCCCTGCTTCAACTGACATGAATTAATTTGGGGTTGATTTATTAATGTGTCACTGTTTTAAAATTCCAGTCTGACACCTGCTTCCGTATCTGTAATTTGCTTTCTGTTGCAGTGCAATTTTTTTTTCCAGGACCTTTGTGGCCTACTTGTAGCTATTCCATGATCCGGCTGTGAGGGTCAGAGCAGGGTCATACAATTGTTGCAACTAGCAACTGAACTGTGGAGGGGCCCCAGTCAGGAAGCACTACAGGGAATGGTTACTAATGATGAATTTGAACTTTTGCACCCGCTGCTGAGTGCTTTCAGGTTAGCAAAACTCGTTTTTCTGCAGAACAGCAAATGTAATGCCCCAATAAACTTACTTGTGAAAGTTTATTTCTAATCCAAAAGTGATCCAAAGAAAGTCAAAAGGCCTCAAATCCAAAAAAGGGCAGGCAAATGTCAACCTGAGGAGTTATTCTGATAAAAATCATCATTTTCAGAAGGTCTATGCTGCTTGCTAGTGGATTTCTTGTGCAGAATTGCAAATTTTGTAATTTCGCGAGTGCGAGATTGTTGCTGCCCGCCGCACCTACATGTTCGCAATTGGGAACTTACACCGCACGCCGCAAAATTGTATCACCAAGAAAAAAAAATCCGCTGCGTGCGAATTTGCGGATTTTCGGTAAATTCGCGAGCGTTCGCGGATCGCGAATTTACCGAAAATCCGCAAAATCCGCGAGCGTAACGGATTTTTCGCCCATGCTTAAAGAAAATGAATTTATACATTCAATAGGCTTTGACTCAATAGTGATAGGTTAAACCTCTTATTTGCCCCTGCCCCACAATTCATACTAAAGGTTTTAGAGCAATTAATCAAGAGGCCAAGTGCGTCATAAAATTATAAAACGAGTTCATGACCCTTTGAAGTGCAAAAGGAGTACGAGCCATTAAAACTGCGTCATCTGCATATAAGAGTGCAGGGATTGGACGCTTCCCTATCATCAGTAAATCCTTGCACTCTTTAACTAAAATAGTTTCAAGAATATTTATATACAGAGTAAAAATGAAAGGGGCAAGGACACAGCCTTGCCTCACACCTTTCCTTACATTAAAGTGACGAGTGCATTCTTCGCCAAGCCCATAGCGGATTTTAGCCTTTGCCCCTATATAGCGCTGCTTTAAAAAAGTTATTATTAAAACATCGACCCCCAGGCTTTCTACAATTGACCACAAATTCTCATGTATGACACAGTCCAAAGTTGCCATCAGGACAACAAAAATCATGAATAATCTTTCCTTTTTAACCCTAGTGTATTTATCCATTATAATGTGTAAATTGAGACCCTGTTCAACAGTGCCCAAGCCCTTTCGGAACCCGTATTGAAGGTCACTTATCACTTTCTTTTCCTCTGCCCAGATCTACATTCTATCAAGTAAAATCCACCCGATGATCTTAACTGTTGAATCCAACAGTGAGATCGGGCGGTAGCAAGCATTTTGCCCTATCTCCCTTTTTAAATATTGGTACGATTATAGATTCATACCATGTAGGTAAAAAGCCACATACACTACAAGCATTTAAAACCTGTGTTAAAATTGCTCCCCACAGGTCTATGTTCAATTTAAAAAGGTCTACAGGTATGCCATCAGGCCCTGGAGCCTTACCACCCAGGCTTGAATTAATTGCCGCTGTAACTTCACCTAGTGTAAAGACCATTATGGATATTTGATCTCGGGTCTCTATATCAGATACAATCTCAAGTTGGTCTATTACAGAATTACTGTACAGGGTCGTTAAATACTGTATCCACTCAGGCTCAGAAATAGCGATTTCTATAGAGGCCCTACCTTGCTCGGCTAAGAAAGGTGAGTTTACCGCCTTCCAAAAGGCGGATGAATCCCGTGACTCAGAGGCATCGCGCAAAGCGCGCCATGACTCCTCCTGTGGAGTGATCTTTCTGCGATTTAAAACTTCTCTATAATTCCTTCTTGCCTCTCTTATATCTTCCCTATTTTTCATTTTCATGTGAAGGGAGTTTTTTAATTTAGTGTAAGCCTTAGTGCACTCTGTGTCGAACCATCCTTGTTTCTTAACATGCCTCCTTTTTATTTCAACAGTGAGTGCTTTTTTCATATAATTAGAGATAGCCACAAAGTTTTCAATAATTTCATCTCTGGGGGACTTTTCGTCTAGACAGTTTAGGAACATGCTTTTACAATTTGACACAACTTTAGTAATGAATTCCTCAGGGTCCACCATGGCCCATTTAAGTACAAATCCATTTTTGTCTGGTCAAAAAAATGTTCTCTGCAATATCAGCAGAATCCATTCCAGCATTAGTACACCGGCTAAGCATCTTTACATTCATGCTTAAGGGGAAGTGGTCGCTTAGGGCAATCCCATATGTCTTGAAGTTACTAACACGGGACGAATATCTATTAGAAAATAGTATATAGTCAATAGTGGAGAAGATGCCTCAGCCGTTAAAGGTGGGACTAAACGGCTCTGTCGGTGAACACTGATTATTAGCAAACCCCAAATCCAACATGAACATAATTTCATTAAGTGCGTCGCCGTACATAGTGTGTGGGAAATGTGCAAGATTGTTTTCGCTTTCAAATGCCAAACCACATACTTCATTATCGTTATATTTACATAAAAATGAATTAAAATCACCACCCCAAATCACAAATATTTCTTTCTTTAAACGCGTATGCAGTTTTTGAATGTGGTGACCCATGGATTTCAATACATCTATAGTCATGTTTGTGGTGGCATTATTATAAAAATTCAGTATCAACAGACAAGATGTACTGTCTATATGCAGGTTGAGAATTTGATTTTGTGATTCAGTTGCAAGTAAATCAATTTTCCCTATGTTTCAGTAATTTGATATATAAGTACACAGCCCCTCCTTTGGCACGGCCATGTGTGGAAGAGATAGCTGAAATATGGAAGGTCTTATATCCGCTAAAATGTATAGGGTCTATTGCCCATGTCTCTTGGAGGCTGATAATATTAAAAATGTTCACAAACTCGAGCCATATGGTGTTAGTAACCTTGGATTTTAAACCTGCAATGTTCCAGGACAAGAACTGACAGTCATCTTCCTGACCCTTACCACAGTGTAGACCCTTCTCTGTAGTTATTAGTTATTACAACTATGATTAGTAGGTTGGATGGCAGTAGGTCGGTTCTCCGGTAACATAATAATGCGCTCCCTTAAGTTAGCTGTACGTAACGGTGCGCACACAGAATCCCTATTGGTATCAGGGGTAGTATGGGAATTAGAACGTCTCATAATGTTACTTTGTTGAACGGGAGTGTTTTCATGAGCGTCTAAAATTTCTTGTACAGGGTCCTGATTGATTAATGGTTATTTTCTAGAGTACTTCTTCCATTTTACCAATTCTTTCCAATATCTTATCTAATGTGCCTCTGAGAAAGGCATCAAGGGAATCTAATTTCTCTTTAAGAAAAAAAAATCATTCTTAACACTTATAGTGGAACTATCTATGGGTTTTTCCTTACTCCCTAGATTTTTACCAGATAGGGAGATACCTTTATGGGGATTTTTTTACAGGGTTTTAGGGGGATTATCTTAGCCGTAGAATTTTTCACCCCAACTCTATTGGGCAGTTTTTCCAGATTTTTTCTCGCCCTTTTAGGAGGTGGTTGACTATCATGACTATTGTGTTCCTGTTTACATTCTGGAATTTGTCCTGAGGTGACTATAATGCATCTGTTCAAGCTTTGCTGACATATTTCTAATGTTTCTGGACCTTCTGTGAGTGTCTACACCGTCTTTGAGTCAGGTATGTCCCCGCCTTGAATATTATTGCTCGTACCCAAGATCAATGTCTCCTCCACCATAATTTTTTGCTGCTCTATAGCACCCACAGCTCCCGTTAGATAGTGAAGTAGAGTCTGACGGGTACGGACCGCTGGAGGATGACTTTTATTCTTAGTACTTGGGGTTTTTCTCTTACTCATTTCAGTTGTTAATATAACTGGGCGCAGTTCGCAATTTCCAGTAATAGCGCCAAGTTACAAATAAACCAAATCTCTAGCAAAATCTTGGGCCAAGAAGGGAAAAATAATATCCCACAATTTTACATAATACTATAGAACCCATTTTAATATCTGCGGGGTAGATTATGTCCAAGCATAAAAATAATGTCACAGTACCTTTTAAATGCGGACCAATGGCCGTGGCCCAACCCAATCTATTTCCGTCTTGACCTGGTCTTCGCTCGGCAGCTGTCAGTGCGCGTCCTGCGTTGCGGGACTGGGCAGAAAGTGTGGTGTGCTCGAAGCCCAGGCAGGGGCTCTCTGAAAAGTGCAGGTTGTGGGCGTTGCGTAGCGGTCTGCGACCTAAAGGGGACCGGCTCAGGTTAAGATACAGTGCTGCAGGGGCCGGGTAGAAAGTGCGGCGTGCTTGAAGCCCAGGCAGTGGCTCTCTGAAAAGTGCAGATTGCGGGCATTGCAGAGCGGTCTACCTGGGTGACCCATCTATGTTAGCATGCAAGACCAGGCTAGCAAGTCTGGTTCCATTACCAGATAAGGAGAAAATATGGTGCAAGGAGTTCATTGATATATTGTTGCTGATTGAGGCCAAACAGACAGGGCTGTTGGTAATTCATCTGGGGTGCAAGGGGGTCAAAATCCCTTTTGGAGGTCATCCAGGTGGATTTGACAACCATATCACAACTGTTGTGCCTGGCCAATATGTTATGGTCAGAGATCATAGCACAATACTGGTGCTGCCACAATGAGCCAGGGTGCGGTAGAGAGATCATGGCATTTTGAACATAAAAAGGAGCAAGTTATATAAGGGCATGGGTTGGGAATTCATGAGGCATGGCCTAACCAACCTAAGGATGCCAGGCTATTATACAGATGACAAGACACACCAGTCTGGCTTTGGGATTGTGTTCCTTCTGAACATTAAAGGGGCACTCAAGCTGTTAGGTTTCTCTTAGTCTGGGAGAACTGTAGGAGGTCGGTAAGCCACCGCCCGCATGGTGAGGAGTCACAAGGTTTAACAATAAAGTGGCACAAAAATGGTCAGCATTGGGCGAACATGGCTCTTACAGCCAAGGCATGGCCACAAGGCCACGAACACCAGAAATGTAGTAGTAAGGGAAGGCTCAAAGCCGCTATCCACTGTGCCAAGTGAGCAACAGAAGTAGAACTGTCATGGCAGTTGGTAAAAGTGATTTATGACAACCAATGTAATGACTTTATGGTTGTAATGATGATGCTTTGCAGGATTACGCAGGTTTGGGTTATTAATATGCAATATAGACAATATGTATACTGTATAACCAGTTATGACCAGAATGTGATACATTGAAGTGCAAGAGCTGTGCATGTAATGACCGGTGCCATTGTGATAAAGTATGTACCAGCTTATGATGTGAATAAAGTGAATAAACTTCGGCCGTTCTAACACCATCAAATGTCTTGGTGCCCATAATTGATGGGAAAGAAAGGAATGGCGTTAGGGTGTTGTGAAGGTGGCGAATTGATGCTCAAAATATCGGCTCATCTCTCCTCAGGGGCCACGCAACACTGTTGGTGTAAGATGCTGGCTTTCTATATAGTGCACTAAAACGAAGCACACTGTGCAGAGAGTTCAGTGGATGCCTTACTGGTACATAGAGGTTAAAGTAGATTATACTAGTGCTTTTTTTCGTGATAGTGTGGGCAAGCATAATTTAACACCAAGAACTTTGATCTACAGTAAGCACTTTAGGAGTTACAATTTATGAGATCGGAAAAATATATCACTTTTGTGAGCAATTATTCTCCATTGATGTCAATAGGGAAAACCGGAAAAATGCAAATAAAATCAGGCAAAGCTTTCAGTAAGCTCACCTTCTTGTTTTAGGTCGATCGCAGTACCAGGTCCAAAGTTCTAGCAGCAGAAGATCAGGAGCGTCCCAGATTTGGCCATGAGCTGGGTATTGATGGTGCTGATAGCTGGTGCTCTACGATGAAGGGAGCCAAATGGAAAGGCACTGCACAGGAGGAGTTAGAGGTCAGTCTGGTGGGTCCATCTCTAGGGAGAAGGTTGCAAGAGTCACAGGACCATGGGAGTATGGCTGGTTTATCATTGCCTGGTCCGGGTACAGAGCAAATAGGTCAGTACAGTGTCTTGCATCAACTGTCAGGAGCAGGCACCTTGGAGAGGCAATTTAGGACTCAGGATGTGGGTCTCAGGAGTCTTGATTCCCATTGATGGGTGCTTGCTTCTGGTATCATTGGGATCCGCCGTGGACTCTTCAACTTGCTGTTTGCTCTAGAGGGCTGGTATCCCAGGCATTGCCGCCCGGTAGGTCCTGGTGTCTCCAAACTTGGTGGGGAGACAGATCTCACTCTCCTGGGCTGGTGTACTCATTTTGGTGCGGGTGCCTGTGGTGACTTTGCAGAGGCTGGAGAAGGTCCCTGGTTTTTGGAGTCTACTATGGTTCAGGACGAAACAGCACACCACAATTAGTCCCAGAGGCAGCAGGCGGGGTTTGGCACCAATATTCTTCTGCAGCGCGGCTTTAGGTCACGGGCATATTGAGTCTTCTTTGTCCTGGTCTCCTTCTGCTCCGTCGAATCTAGGTTCTGGGTCTAGGGATTCAACCTAAATACTGGCTTTATGGCCGTTATAGGGGGAGACATGTCGTAGTCAATGGGCTACCTTCTTTTAGGGTGCCTACGCCCACTCAGTGACCACTTCCTGTGGAAAGGAGTACTACCCTAGTCTTGATAGGTTGTTTCTCCTCCATCTCAAAATGGTGGATTTTCAGGAGAGGGGGTCACATCACTTGTCCCGCACTAGGGGTGGTGCTGGCTAAGTGTGGACCCTTCTCCTCGCCAAACTAATTTTCCCACCTGTTCCCCCACCAAATGTGAAGCAGGACAGGGGGATTGGGTCCCCCCTATCTGGGGATACCTGGGCTGAACTTCAAAGGTTGCAACGCCTTTGAAGTTTCCTACTCTGGAAGGCCATTCCGGTCTGGAGGAGGTGTGAAGCACTTCCGCTCAAAACAGGCTTCGTTTCTGGTCTCTGGGAGAGCAGGCTTTCAGCCCATGAGGTCAGAAACATGGCTGGCGGTGGCTTACTACCTATGACTATTCAGAGACAACACTAGGGCTTGGTAGGTTTTCAGGGGGCGCTCTAAGGGCTCTCCCATGTGCATTTATTAAGAAATCTCTCACTGGCATCAGTGAGGATTTATTAAGCCAAGATATTTGGCACCAAATATCTTAGGGTACAGTGAAGACATCATGGAGCTAGGAAACTTGTAATAACAAGTATCCAGCCCATGCCTTCTTTTTGGCTTCCATGTGCTCATACAATATCCAAGAATGGCTTAGATATTGCAGGGTCATATCTAAACATGCAGATATGACTACACATAGATATAGTGCACCCTGTGAAACCACAATAACCCTGGGGAAATCCTGGGGGAAGGAACTAGAGGCACGGGGCAGTAGGAGCAGGCCAGCCTCCAACATAAACTGTTCAACACAAATAGGGCCGCTCCCAGTGTAGTGACTGAAGATGCTCTAAGACTTAATTGTGAGTGTGGACTGGCCTCACACACCACCAATTGTCCTGCTGCATCATCAGCAGTCCTCGCCCTCTAGAAACTCAGTTTGGTTGAGGGCGGGCATACACCTGCCGACAGAGATGCACTTCTAAACTAAGTGTGGGCCTGTGAAAAGTGAGTGAAATTTAAAAACCACATATAGTGCACCCTGCCTTACAGATGTAAAGCCTTCAGTAGGGGTGACTTACCTATATCTCATGCAGTGTGAGGGGCATGGCACATATTACTGTGTGTCATGTTGACTGTTCGTTTTTCTCTGCACCAACACACGTAGCCTGGAGTGGCAGTTTGCATGGTCTTGGTGAGGGGTCCTTGGGGTGGCACAATTTGTGCTGCAGCCCCAGTGAACCCTCTTTAGTACCCATGCCTAAGGTAATTGGGATACAATTTATAGGGACTTACAAGGGTGGATGAAGTTGTGCCAATCATGGTACAGTTTTTGGAAAGAGATCTGTCACTGCGAACCTGGTTAGGCAGGGGCCCAGTGCATTTATAGTTCAAAATCACATGAGGCATGAAGCCTGATTTGGATCATAAGTGTAGATATGTTTATCAATCAAATTAATGTATGTACTTGATATAACATTACAGTTTCAAGTTTTCTGAACTTTAAATAGTTTTTGTGATGCATTATTAGTTATTTTAGATCTGGATATGTCATGTTTTATTTGATATTTATTTGTGATATATGTAATGATATCTATGTTTTCTCCTTTTTGCTTTATGGAACCATTATCAATTGTTCTTATCCATTTTTGGCCATAAATCTAACATTCTGTTGTCTGGTGTTCAAATCAAAAATATATTTCACTTTCATTTTAGAATTCCTATTCATAGTTGAGCATTCTTTCACTAAAACCCTTTCCAAGATGTAAAGTAATTTTACCATCTTGCATTCATTTTTGGAGATATTTTTCTGCATGCAATCTTGGTCGATGTACTCACATGCTATATGGTGCCTACAGCATCAAATGTTATATCCATTCTTTATTCCTATTGTTCATTGCTTGGTTTTGTTGAATTAAATATCTGTTAAAAGAAATCTATCTATCTGGCTTGCTGTAATTGTGATATCAACACTGAGAAATATTGATCTCTCTTAAAAAATAACGTTTGTAAACATTTGGAACCTAAAGTTAAAAAAATCCCATAATGGAAGAAAGATATCCTCTCCCTAAGAGGGAAACCAGAAGGTATGCATACATCCCTGTCATCACAAAAGAGTAAATGATATAGCAAACTGAATAAACTGCTTGGGCCATAAACGTAGAATTATTCAAGAAGTGACTCAAACCATTGAGAATGAGGAAGACTACTGATAATATGGGAATATATCAATTTACAAGAAGCACAAAACCCAATTGAATTATTGAAAACACAGAAAAGAATAATGGCACTCACTAATGACAGTGCTATGAAACATAGACTGCATCAGATACTTTCCAAATCCAAAAATAACTTAAAAGTAATGATAACTCCATACTATTTGCCCGCAGCCAAGTGGGTTCATAATTTCTTGGGGTAAGAATAGGAGGCCTTTCAGAACAAGCCTTTATAATGCAAAAGTCTTGCCTTTAGGGCCTTATAGGTTTTTAACTATGCAGAATATTACCCTGGGTGCTAAGGAACATTAAGAAAGACAAATTTCTTTTTGGGCCCATAATGAAACTGTTAAAAGGCCAAACTACAAGGTCCACAATGCAGCGAGCATATGGTTGAAGAAAACTAAAATAGAAGATGCTATTCCCTGTCTTCCAACCAAAGAATGGGTTTGTGAAATGCTAAATAAATGTTTGTTCCTGGTTGTTTTAAGTTTCTTTCTCGTAGGCAATGAAGGGTTAAACAACCCAGTGAGGGAGAGGGCAGAGATGCCTATCAGATTTAATCGGCTACATTACCACTCCTTAAAAAACCGGCGGTGGGCATTCTTTCCAGAACAATGGGAGCAGCAACAGCTAGAAGTGTCCAAACTTGACACTCAGAAATCAAGGGCCCGATTCACAGAATGAACTTAAGACTAAATCCAAAACGTACTACTATTTGGTATTCACAGAATGCACTTACTACTTTCGGGATTCACAGAGTGAACTTACTACTTTCGGGATTCACAGAATAAACTTACTACTTTCGGTATTCACAGAATAGATTTAAGACTACTAACTTTACGTCTGCACTCGGGCCGTAAATTCTGGCCCGGAGGCGGAGTTTCCGGCTTGGGGGCGGCGCTTACGGCCCGGAGGCAGAGCTTGCAGCTTGGAGGCGGAGCTTCTGGCCCAGTGGTGGAGATTTCAGCCATGGCTAAATACCATGAGCCGGAAGCTCCGCCTCCAAGCCGCAAGCTCCGCCTCCGGGCCGGAAGCCCCGCACCCAAGCCGGAAACTCCGCCTCCGGGCCAGAATTTACGGCCCAAGTGTGGACGTAAAGTTAGTAGTCTTAAATCTATTCTGTGAATACCAAAAGTAGTAAGTTCATTCTGTGAATCCCAAAAGTAGTAAGTTCACTTTGTGAATCCCGAAAGTAGTAAGTGCATTCTGTGAATACCAAATAGTAGTACGTTTAGGATTTAGTCTTAAGTTCATTCTGTGAATCGGGCCGCAAGATTTTGTTGACTGCTTACACCACCACTGTAAAGTTTCTGTTTACAATCCCCCGCGACAGCCGTCAGGGAAGTCAGAAACGGATTTATAAGTTTGTAATCTCCTGTAGAACCTCGTTCTTGTCTCTCCTGATTTCTAACCTCTTCCTCTACATTCTCTGCTTATCTCTTGTTTACCAGCCTTCCAAATGCAACCTACACGATGGTCACGCCTTACAGCATCCCGGTGTTGCAGCTTCCCTTGTACTTCTCTCTCAATTCTACGTGTGCATCGCAATGCAAGGCTTCCATGCATTTAAATTATTTGCCACAGTCTATTAATACACTCTAAACTGTCTGTTGTCTCCCTTTTGGGAGTGATCGCCTTCTGTACAACATTTGATTTAAAAAAAAAAACACTTTCCTTTGAATCTGGTTGTGTTGTAAATTGTTTTGCCCTCATCTCACTGAGGATCTCGTTCAACTTCTGCAAAATCTTAAATAAGTAAATACAGATGTCACATTTAACACCTATCCCCGGCTCCCACACTGACCACGGTTTGCACACGAGCATTGTACATAAGCCATAGTGTTTACCTTTCTTGTCCAACTGTAACCTTTCAACAGTGGACGTAATCATGATACCACTCAAACCCATGTGGGTACCCTTTCCACTGCTTGTTATTATGTAATGGGTAGCAGTTCCAACACTCCTCCCTGCTTTTAGCCATTAAATTACTGCCCGTGCTGGTTGAGGGGTGTACACAGCTGTTTAGAAATGAACCACTGGGAGCTATGGAAGTGATTGGCCATATTTTTTCAAACCCTTTGTGCAAGCAGTAAACTGCCTTGTAGTATATCTGCTCTCAACAACATGGCGTAAGCATATTCGTGTGACATCTATACTCACGCATTCATGTGCTAATCAAACGAATTAAACCCGTTGATCACTATTCTATTGAGACCATTTCTTTTAGCTTATATGCTTCTGTGGCACCACTGTTTATGTATATTAGTCTGTACACATATTAACGTATTGCACATTAGGAACATGTTGCATTGTTTTCTTTAATCTAGGAGCTCTGTGTGTGTCATCAAAAACAAAAATGGCAAGGCGGTGGCGTTTCCAAGAGAAAAGGAGTGTGATAAACTAATACAGTAAAGCGCGTCACTAATATTGTGCGACAACGCGTTAAGTGCACACCAACAGCTTCCACAAACTGCGAATAAATGGCACCCACAATACGAGAGGATATGTGGCTATTTGCAGGGTGGACAGCCGGGTACTGCCGCCTGTTTGTGGGGACAACATGAGCACTGTGTGCATCTGCGGAGGCGCTGAGACTGCCTGTTTTTGTGTTTTTTTCAGCTCGGTGGGCTGCGCCTCTAGCAGGCGCCACCTTTGCTTATCACTATTTAGCTTAAAGACCCAACTCCTAATCGAGAGTTGGAACTGGATAACATCGCAATAAATCTGATGTAAATACAAGACACCTTTTTGCAGCAGGGAATAAAACCTTCTGAATATAAGACACATTACATGCAGGTTACACCGGTACGGAGGGAAGGAGAGAGCAGAGAGGGACAGTGGAGATCAGTAGGGGGTGGCTAAATATTTAGACATAGTATAAACGAACATCAAGGACGCAGGGCTCAAGCAGCAAAGGGGGAGGGGGCTGTTGGAGATGCATGCAAAACTGGTAAATCCTCTTTTTGAAATCAGAGACAGAAAATTAAGAGGCACGGGAAAACAGCGTATGACATTTGACTTATCAATCAATCAGGAGTTTGTTAAAGCGCGACTACTCACCCGTAAGGGTCTCAAGGCGCTAGGGGTGGGGGGGGGTGCAGGTTCCATTCCATCAAGGAGGGGGTCTGTCGAAGAGCCAGGTTTTTAGGTTTCTTGCGAAGATGGGGAGCGATGTTGTCTGTCTGAGGTGGAGCGGAAGGGCGTTCCATGCTTTGGCCGCGAGGAAGGAGAAGGAGCGGCCTCACGATCTGGTCTTTCTGGTGCGGGGACCACAGCGTAGGAAAGCTGGGCAGATCGTAGGGTCCTTTGGGGTGCGTGGAATTTGAGTCGGCTGTTCAGGTATGCTGGTCCGGTGCCGTGGAGGGCCTTGTGAGCGTGGGTGAGCATCTTAAAGGTGATTCTCGCCTCGACGGGGAGCCAGTGGAGTGTGCGCAGGTGCTGGGAGATGTGGCAGTGTTTTGGCAGGTTGAGGACTAGTCTTGCGGCGGCGTTCTGGATGTTCTGTAGCTTGCGCATGAGGTTTTTGTTTATTCCGGCGTAGAATGCGTTGCCCTAGTCGAGTCTGCTGGTGACCAGGGCGTGAGTGACTGTCTTTCGGTGTTCGAGGGGGATCCATTTGAAGGTCTTATGAAGGAGGTGGAGGGTGTGGAAGCAGGAAGATGAGACAGAGTTGATGTGGCAGACCATTTTGAGCTCGAAGTCCAGGATGATTCCCAGGTTGCATGCGTGGTCTGTGGGGGTTGGCGGGTTTCCGAGGGCGGTGGGCCACCAGGTGTCGCTCCAGGCATTGGGGTTTGGGCCCATGATGAGTACTTCTGTTTTGTTGGTGTTTAGTTGTAGGCAGCTGTTTTTCATCCATTTGGCGACAGCTTCCATGCCTTCTCGAAAGTTGCGTCTGGCGGTGTTGGGCTCGTTGGATAGGGAGAGGATAAGCTGGGTGCCGTCTGCATATGACACAATGTTGAGTCCGTAGGTTCTGACGATGGGGGCAAGTGGAGCCATGTAGACGTTGAAGAGCGTCGGGCTGAGGGAGGAGCCCTGGGGGACTCCGCAGGTGGTAGGTGTGGGGTCCGAGAGGAAAGGGGGGAGTCTGACCCACTGCGTCCTGCCGGAGAGGAAGGAGCAGATCTAGTCGAGGGCCTTGTCCTGGATTCCTGCATCGTAGAGTCTGCGTATTAGGGTGCGGTGGGAGACTGTGTCGAACGCCGCTGATAGGTCGAGGAGGATGAGGGCTACTGTTTCTCCTTTGTCCAGTAAGGTGCGGATGTCGTCTGTTGCGGAGAGGAGGGTGGTTTCCGTACTGTGGTTTTTTCTGAAGCCGGATTGGGAGGAGTCGAGGCTGTTGTGTTCTTTAATGAATGTGGCGAGTTGGCTGTTGATGGCTTTCTTGATGACTTTCGCTGGGAACGGGAGCAGGGAGATGGGTCTGTAGTTTTTGAGGTCGGTGCGGTCTGCTGAGGGTTTCTTTTGGAGGGGGTTGACCTCGGCGTGTTTCCAGTTGTCGGGGAACGAGGCGGTCGCCAGGGAGCGGTTGATTGTTTAGCGGAGCATGGGTGCGATGATGTTGGCGGCTCTGTTGAATATGTGGTGGGGGCAGGGGTCCGTGGGGGCCCCTGAGTGGATTGACTTCATTGTCTTCAGTGTGTCTTCGGTGGTGAGGGCTGTCCAGTCATTAATCGCTGGTTTCCGGGTGTCAGGGGTGGTTGGTGAGGGTTCAGTGTGTTGGTTGTCTTCGTCGAAGTTGTCGTAGATGCTCTTGATTTTGTGGTGGAAAAAGATGCTGAGTTTGTCGCAGGGGTCTTGTGAGGGAGGGATGTCGGTAGACTCGCTGGTAGGTTGGCCGAACTCCTTGATGATGCTGAAGAGTTCCGTGCTGTTGTGTGCGTGGGTGGAGATTCTGTCTTCAATCGCTTTTTTCCTCGTTTCTCTGATGAGTTGATGGTGGGCGTTGGTGGCGGCTCTGAAGTTGTTGTGGGCTTCTGTGGATTTGGTGTTTCTCCAGGCCTTTTCAAGGTGGCGGCATGTGCGCCTGGACTCTCGAAGTTCGGTGGTAAAACATCTGGCTTTCTTGTCACGGGTATTGTTGTTTTTCTTGAGGGGGGCTAAGGTGTTGGTGCTGTCCGAGATCCATCTATGCAGGGTTCGGGCTGCGGTGTTGGGGTCGTCGTTTTCCGCGATGGTTGGGGTGGAGTTGTTGAGTGAGGGGGTGAGCTGGTCATCAGTGATTTTGGTCCAGTTTCTTTGTTGAAGCAGGTGCTGGTGTCTGTGGACGTTCAGCAAATGTGAGCAGATAACATTTACAGGTCTGATTCTCTCTCCATGGGGTGGCGGAGCTCAGAAATGTATTATTCACCAGCGGCCAGCATTTACGTGGCTGCAGCACTGCGGTCGGTCCGAGCACCATAAAACAAGTGATTGAACTAGTAACCTTACTGGAGCTGGTGGTTGCTGGAATGAAGCTGCCAACAGGAGGAGGCCGTGCATTGACTGACGTGAATTCCAAGACGGGAAAAGGGGCCATCTGGCACTGGGCCAGTAGGAACCGTGAAGTTGGATGGCCAAACAAAAGAAAAAATGAGTGAAATCACCTGGGCTCAACCAAGCACCCAAAGGCAGGACAAGGGTTTGGAGTAGGCTGCATTAAAGGACGACCGACCAGCATAGAGACTTTCAGGTTTCAGGTTCAAGAGCATGAAAATAAACTCTGCACATTTGGTGAAATCGGCGAAATCTCTCAGTTTGTCAGGAACAATCATTTTAAATTTTTTGAAAACAGGCTTCAACTTTGTGGGACTACTTATATAAAATTAAGGAACCTCGGTGGGCGACATATCGAGGAATCGATCTTCATCCTCTGCCTGATGTGGATCCCTGAGTGGCACCCCTCGATCCCTGATATCTATTACCCTAGGTTACACCGCTATGGACCATTGTTGCCTTGCTATATTGTATACATTGAGCCCGGTGTGCTGTATGTACTAATGTGGAGATCGAAAGCTGTCTGCATAATGTTCATGCTGTTTCACCTGCATGTTTGGCAGGTACCGTTTATTGACAGAAATGTGGTTATTGGAGCAAACTACCCCTAAAGGTCACTGTAGGGCTTGTACCCATCTCAGTGACAAAATAACCTAATAAAATTTGTTTAAAAAAAAAAAATGAAGGAACTCCTGATAGGTCTGTCATGACCCCATTGCATTGTGGAGGGGCGGTCACTATATCATCTTTTTGCCGCAGCAGTTCTTTCTATCAAGGCAGGATTCATATTTGCAAAAAATACCAGTCGACCAATTTGGAAACTTTAAATACTGCAGTCGTCTATGCGTGGTCCCAAGTAACTAAATTAGCAATATGAAGACTTTAAATTACAGATTACTAAGTGAATATTAGAAGTCAAAATGCGTCAAAGATAGCAAAAAAATCACTCCATACACATTTTAAGGATGAATTGTTAATATCAATTATAAATTAAATACTTATAATTAAAAATCAATCCTGTCTGTTGTAGAATTTAACAAAAGTATTGATTAAAATGCAAACTATATATGAACTGGCAATTATGAATACAGACAATAAATGGAGATGCAATGGCTAATGTGGCAAAAGTGAAAAAAATAATAGTGTGAAAGAAAACAAAGAAATAGACAGACTGAGTTAATGAAATTGTGATTGATGTTAAACCAAAGAATTGAATATCTATTTGTCTTACTGACGTATACATTCAAGGATAGATGAGAAGTGACCAATTTAAATAAAAAATATAAAATATTCAGAGTGAATCACTATCGGTAATAAATAAACATGATTTTTTAAAATCAATAATATTACTTCTTTTTCTGTAGTGTATTGACCGTGCATCCTGTTTAAAAGAATATTTTTGGCTTACAGAATAACTTCAGTGCGTGAGGAGAGCTCTAAGCTGCTAAGGTTTATTTTGTGAGTCAGAGATGCAGCCACAGACTAACGTTAATCCAAGTTGGCATGTTGTCCAGGAATCAAAGAAAATGTTGGCTTCATTGCGAGTCACAAAAGAAAATAACGGGCAGATTTTAATTAACTAAAGCAATTATAATTTTTTTTAACTAAATTATTAAGGATAATGACATAAACGTTTAATACACTTGTTTGCTTTTCCCACAAAATAGAACACTTCTACTCTGCTGAAAATGCACCCTATGTAAATGCATTTAAGAGACGTCTTCTAAAAATCCCTAATCCTGAACATGATACATTTATAAGAAAAACAGTTTAAGTGCAGACGAATGTCAGAAAGTGTACTGATTGCAAGTAGTTTGGCTAAGCAATTGTCTACATTGCTAAGCTGTTCCCTCAGAAATATATTATTTTGTTGTTGCTAACTATAAAATGGCTACATCTGCAATTTTCTTTTGCTGTTACCTGCCCCCGAGATGGAAGGCATAATTCAAGTCTCATTTAATACGTCTTTTTGAATTTAAATTTGATATATTCCCTCCAACAAATGAAGGTTAAAATCTACAAGTATGCGGATGACATGCAACCAATCTTTTTAATTGACGAGACACAGGACTCCAAGGTTTTCTTTCAAAACACTATGTTATTCATCAAAGATTGGATGAAAAGCAAGCATCTAAAACTGAACTCTGATGAAACAGAGATAGTTATCTCCAATAACAGATTAAACCATTGGACTACAACATACTGGCCAAAAACACTAGGCACTCCACCCACCAGAAGAGTGCTGTAAAGAGTCTTGGCATTCAAATAGACCCCAACCTTTCCATGGAATCTCAGATAATCATGCTCAGGTTATCCTGCTTTTTCCAACTTAGAATTTTTTTTTTAATCAGAAGATTTTTCACCAGGGAGGCCAGCATGTTAATCATAATGGCCATGATCCTGTCCAGAATTGATTATGCCAACGCCACATACCTAGGTCTTCACATTAATCAAAGCAATAAACTTCAGTTGATCCAAAATCAAGCAGCCAGAATAATCTTCCAACAACCCAGGCACTGCCATGCGAAGCCTTTGATGAAGGAGCTTCACTGGCTTCCTGTATTACAGCGGTCTGTGTTCAAAACGGGTTGTATTATCTTTAAAGCACTCCGAAACAGAGGCCCCAAATTCCTTTCTCTGAGGATCCACCCATACCTCCCAAAATGGAACCTTAGATCTGCGCAAATGAACTTGCTGACAGTACCCAGATTTAAGGGCAAAGGATAGGGTGGTTCACGCTTCTCCATGTTGGGACCCTAACTGTGGAACTCCATACCCATCGACATAAGACAGATAACTGATTATATGTGTTTCAAGAAAAAATTGAAAACCTGGCTCTTCACACAAGACTATAGCTAGGTACAACATCAGTGGTGGCCTCAAACTCAGTGCCAAGAGACCTGCTAGCATACGTGAGCTTTACAAATCTCCCATAACATAACATATACAAGTATTTTTTTAGTTTCCTGAAAGTCAAACTGCTGACAGAGAAAGATTGTGCAAATCAAATTCACTGTTACCTTAAATTAAATCCACAGTGCAACACATCTCAGAGGAATGAGATGACTATAAAATCAATTGGTATGTACCCTGTCTGGTGCAAACATTTTAAATTGTTCCTGAATAATTATAAAAAAAACCCTTATGTAGTTGGTAAAAATAGCACCTCAATAGGCTTTAGCTTCTACATTTATATTCGGTGAAAACCCCACTTAAACTCTATGATGCAAGACAGGAGAGCCACTAACTCAAGTCATGATACCTGTCAAAACCTACTGATCAGCATTCGGTAAATGTCTTGGAACTGCCCACCATGCACTGGTATACTGCCAATGTAAATTAGATTATAGGGTAATTTTACATAAAGGAGAACCATACTTCTTTTTTAATGAGCAGGGCCTGTGTTTTTCTTGGTTTCTGAAATTAGGGCCTTGTGTATAAAATTCTCTGGCTATAGCAAACCCTTGAAGTTGCAAAATAATTTTTAAAGGATGTTTACTAAAGGCACAATTTAAAAACTTGTTTGTTTTAGTAATTTACCGTCAAATCAAGTGTGTCTGTGGCTTATGCCAACTCAGATCCTAATGAGCAAGGGCAAAGTGGGGGAGCATGGATATGGCACTTCAGAATCATATCAAAGATGATTTCCTAATGCCACAAAAAAACAGGCCAATTGCACTGCAATTAATAAGTTGTTTGTTTCAATTACGTAACAATTACACAATTATATAAACACTGAATAAAAACATGAGATAATTAATATTAACAAAGTTCTTTAACAAAATCTAAGATCTAAAAATCTATGAGAAAGAACATACTAAAAGATTAGCATTTTAACATTTTAAAACATTCAATTTAATTCTTAACAGTCAAACTGTTCATCTGTTAATGTTTCATACATAACATTTATTTCAAAAGTAAAGTCCATTGGAATACTGGTTCTTAGCAGGGCCAGTTTTGGAAGCCCGGGGAAGTTTTTGTTATTGGGGGCAGCAATATCCGCCCCCTGTAACAAAAGCAGTGCAGTGTTTTACACGTGCACTATCCCCCACCCTGTGGCTTGCCTGACTCAATTGCCATGAGTGGTTTGCTTTCCCAGTACGGCCCAGTTCTCAGACAGTAGTCCGTGGCTTCTTTGAAGGTTGAGTATCCGTATTTTAAAAACAATGGTTTTAACAAAGTGTGACTTGCATTGCTGACAAACATTTAAGGCAGCAGCAAAGCAGCAAAGCAGGTGTAGCATGGATTCTTGAATTGTATTTGCAAAACCTGTAATTAGTTATAGCAGGCATGGTTTTCCATGCCTGCCAAGCTTGAAGAATTTTATTTCTGTATTCCCTATTTAAGGCAGCGTTTAAGTATGTATGCATTTTCAGTCCCTCGTAAGATTTTACGATTGTGTTTGCATAGGAAGCCCTTGGTCTTTGTCCAAGTCCACCTTCCTCAAGACCTGTATTTTTAAAGATGGATTTTATAGCCAGACACATGAGGTAATATAAAATTTTATGGTCAAGTTGTGTTCCCTAGCGAGTACCCCACCGACTCCATGTACGAGTTAAAGTGCATGTAACTTCCCTCCTGTGTCAGCTATGAAGACGCAAATACATTTGCGTCCAACGTTAACATGTCCTCTTTCAGATCCACCATGAATGGGTCGAATGGTCCGTTCCTAAGTATGCTATGCCAACGTCTTTTTGTAGCATACTCCTATGTTTTCCAGCTCTGGCTGAAGTAGGCCCTGAATCTCTGCCACCGAGCCACTTTTCTGGCTTCTGACTCCGAGAAATCTCTGCCCAGGCAGCCCCCGTACTCGTGAACTCTGACTTACTTTCAGCGCGGCCCCTCGCGCTCAGTTCAGCCTGTTTTCTGCCAAGATTGACTATAACCTTCGAGTTATCTGTTTTCCTCCCCGAAAATACATTCCTGCCTACTAGATCCTGTAAACATCCTTCTCCAGCTGCAGAGCCAAAGGGCCGGCCTGTCTTTGTGCAGTTAATTCAAGTAATTCATAGCCTCTGTTACCAGGCTCCCATGGAAGGCCCGTGCCCCCACGCTTCACATGCAGACACTCAGGCGCTTATACACGCATCCACAGTTAGCATAGAATAGCTTCTACCCTAGAGACCTTTCCGCCCAGATAGTATAGTTCCTAAACATCAGATATCAGATATGATAGAAGCACAAGTTGATCTGACATGCCAGACTTTTGTCTCTTTCCGTCAGTGTAAATGTCAAGTCCCCTGCACCCCTCCAATTTCACGTCATGCAGCTGCGTGCGCATCCAAGCTTCCGATTTCTGCTGACATTGCCACATTTTCTGTTAGTGCCACCCCTTTGTGACACCTATCAGTGACGTTTCCAGAACACACCTCTAGTTCACGCCTCTTGATGACGCACATGTACCACGTGTATATTGTTATCTTGTCTTCTCTCAGCTGTTACGCCTTCTATACTGTTTTAAATGGTGTACAATAAGTATATAAGCTATGTACTGTTAATAAAATGTTAGCGCGCTCATCTATCCCTTCTGACATCCTGTGTGGTGGTCAGAACATGATATCTTGGCCATGACCATTCCTTTTTAAGGAATAAAACCCTTAGAACTCTAACACCACGGACTCTGTCTTCTTTCATCCGAACTGAGTTATTATTGATTAAGTACTTACCTGCATAGAAATTAAGAGAGTAAATTAATTATTTACATCATTTTGGCGCCCGAATAGGGACCCCTCCCCCACCTCACGCGCCGGTTGGTGCGTTGCAACCTGTGTCCCCTGCCGTCAGTTAGCCGGAACATACGCGTATCGGCAGGATTTCCTGCATCTCCCTCTGACCCACGGAGGTGACGAAGACTGCGATCAGTGCCCAGACGAGGCGGTGAGGAGTGCGGAGGATCCCGACCAGAGCCTAGCCGAAAGAAGCAAGGTCCGAGGTGTCAAGAGGCCCACCAGGTTTCCGAAGTTTTCCGAAGTTTTCCGAAGTTTTCTGAAGTTTTCCGAAGTTTTCCGAAGTATCGAGTCGAGTCCAGTCGAGTTTTCCGAGGCCTTCTGTTTCCGTGCTTCCCGGTGAGTACCATTGCTGGGTCGCATCTAGACGGGTTTGGGTACGCAAGTCCGGTCTGCACTGTTTTTAGGCAGTGTATCTGTACTGTTTAGCAGTATATCTAGTATTCCGAATTTCTGAATTTCTTGCACTGTTACAGCAGCGTATCTGTACTGTTGAGCAGTACATCTAGTATAGTGGGGTAGTCGTCTATGTTTTAAATGTTTTAAATGTTTTTGTGATTAATGTCGTGGTATGAATGTGATTGTTTTCTTGTGCATTATTGTGTTTTTTTGTATAAATAGTTACATTCAGAATTAAGTACCAAGGATCGAGCATTTCAGTATCAAGTAGGCACAATGCCGTTTTTCAACAAGTTAAAGCAGATAGGAACTAGGAAAGGGATGTTAGAGGAAGAAATTCCGATCCCCCCTAGGGACACTCCAGGTAATTTTATGTATAATAAGCATGGCATAGACGCCATACTGTATCTAGAATTATGGACCGATTACACCAAGCACTTAGAGGAAAGATACCGATGGCCAGTTAACGGAACATGGGATGCCGAGTGCATCATAAAGGTAGAAGAAGCATTACGGAAAAAGAAAGCCAGACAATCTCAGAAAGACGCCATAGAATTTTGGCGTAAGGAATCACATAAGCGTGCTGAAAGAGCACTCCGTAGAGAAGACAGACTTAAAGAATCAGAAAAGGCCCTTGAAAACGAATTAGTTATTGAAGGAATTCGAGTAAAGTCAGAACAAATAGATCGCATCCGGAATAGCCAAGTGAACAACATGTATCTTTTGGCCGAAGGTACACCTGACGCCATTTCAGAAATACCGAAAAATTTGCCGTCACCATTAGTTCCAACTAAAGTAATGCACAAGACTACTAAAGACATATTCCTAAATTCATACTTAGAAGATGTAGCACCAGCTTACACCAATCTGCCTGTTCGTGCCCTGCCTACTGACAGGGACGGGGGTGGCACTCCACCCCCAGGTCACGTTCCGCCGGTACCGCAACAGACTTCCCCTGTTCCGCCAGCCCCGCCGCTTCCCGTACTCAAAACTGACTTACCGAAACAAGGCCTACCTGATCCACCTAAACGACAAGTTCAAGTTCAGATACAGACTCCACAGGGAGGTAATGCACAAGCGTCCGCTTCAGGAGGTGCGACCGCGGGTCCTCAGACCCCGCCACCAACTCACAGATTCAATCTCAGAGATATGCAGAGTCCTCTCACGTACAGGTCTCCCCACTCCTCTAATTCATCCCGCCTTGACGCATTAAAAGAAAACATGTCAGTTTGCAGATATGATCCAGTACCCGGAAAGGACGATTTAATGATATTGGCATCATTACGGTTAAGATCTGCTACTGATAGCTTGTTATGCTATGCAGGAATGAAGGAGCGTCTAGACAGAATATATGAGTTTGTTCAGACAGGAAAGGACCCTGACAGTATTAAGGATGCCATGGAGAAACAGAAAGTTGGCATGCAAGCGCTGATACTACGATTTTTCATAAATTGTCTAATAAGGGAACGAGACAGGCCCGGAACAGATCAGAGTGAATTAGACGCATTGAATAAGTGGGGTCAAAATATAGCTGATGGAAGACATGACAGACAGAATTGCATAGACGCTATGTACAAGAAAATTAGGAAAGCAGTGATAGCAGTACACCAGAAAGAGAAAGACGAGGCTCCCTCTGAGGAGGAAGAAGAACAGGAAGAATCCGAAAGAAATATAGGAACGATAGCATATGTAGGTAAGGGAACTTACCTTAGGAAGGGTATCCGTCCAGAAAGCAAGAGAGTTTTCTTCTCTGCCTTAACAAATCCGAATTCTGCCGAACACCAGTTTCAGGAAACTGATAAAAGACTTTGAGATCGAGTTGGGTACCATGTACTCAATTCTATGGATGAACAAGAACTAGCCCGATCAGCTGTATCATGGGCCGAAAATGCAGACATATATAATGATGACACAGTGGCGCAGACATTTCTGAACCTCTCCCCAGACGAACAGAAATTAGCAGGTGTATACATGATTCAGCACCTTCTCATCAAATATAGAAAACATTATTCTGATCCAGGTCCCTTACACGAGACACTAGAAGCACTACTGATGGATAGATGGAGAGGTCTAAGCACTAAATTAATTCAAATAATTCTAGAACAACGACACAGATATGATACCTTTGTAAGCTCTGAATATGTCCCCGCCCCACCTCCAGAAAGGAAAATGTACCACATGCAATGCGGGGGTGGTATTGAAAGTCAGAACCCCTTACGAGAAGTGCACCCTGTTATGGGTGAGGATAAAACCTTGAAACGCGTGTATGTACACACGCCTCTGACTAAATTAGAACTGTTAGAAATGAAGAAACTAGTACCATGCCATGATAAAGATCCTGCAGGTTTTCACAGAGAGCTTAAAGATATGTTACTGATGGGAGATTACACATATGATGATATCATGAAAATGTTGAAAGTATTATTGCCTACGGGTATCTTCGAGAAATTAAAGGAAAAGGAATGGGAGGTGGGAGACACAAAGATTGCTTGGGCAGAAATAGAAGAGGAAGAGAAAAAACGGGTTCCAGGGTTAGGCCTTGGGGACAAAACTAAAGCACTACCAGGTTTGATAGTACAGGTTCTGCCCAGATTATTGACAACTAGAAAGGAGGATTGGGACGCCATCTCGTCCTGTAAACAGAAACATGATGAAGATACTAGTGACTTTTATTCAAGATTCGAGAAATGTTTCATTATTAATAGTGGCCTCCAGCCAAGTAGCGAGTCGTACCCGCATCTTTTTGTATCAAAGTTAGTCGAGAATTCCTTACCGTTAGTTAAAAATCGAGTGTATAAAGTCGAGAGTACATGGCAGGCAAACACGCCATCACAGATGTTACAGATGTTACAATATCATCAAAACAGAATTAGAGAAGAACAAGATCAGGAACAGAAACGTATGAAAGACACGAAAATGAAAATGTTAGTAGCACAAACGGTTCCATCCGACGGTCACAGAAAGGGTGCGACCCAGACAAGTCACCCTACAGCTCCCGTTAAAGGGACATGCAATTATTGCAAGCAGCCAGGTCACTACGTACATGAATGCCCAGTTCTGAAACATAACATAGCGACAGGCAAAACTAAAGAAAGACCGCATCCGCCTAGACATGAACATGGGCATCAACAGACCTCACAGAACGAACAGGATATGCAGAACACACAGCCTATGCATGCTCCATCTCACACAGCGCAGACCGTAGCAGTACCACAGCCACAGCCCATTGCCGCAACTCAGCAAGTCTCACAACAGATGTATCAGTATGCCCAGTCCGCTTATCCCGAATATTCCCGATACACATGAAACAGCCTAGAGAGGGAAGGTGGCTTGCCTCTTATTGAGATTCCTGTAGATCAAGAAGGTCCTTATGTACACAGTCAAGTATTGGGAAAAGATAGAAAGTTTTTAATTGACACAGGGGCAAGTCGCACGACAATCAGCCATGATGAAGTTCCGGGGGCCCCCCTCTCAGGCTCACAAAATGTTTCCCTTGGTTTTTCAGGACAACCTATTGTAAATGAAGTATCTGAACCAGTCCCCCTGGCTGTGGGTCCATTATCACGTGTTACAGACCTGTTACTGACGAAATCATGTCCAGAAAATCTGTTAGGAATTAAAACATTGAAGGCTCTAGGAGCTATAATATGCTGTTCCCCGGAGGGAGTTAGACTCTTTCTGCGGGATTTCAAGGGTCATTATGTTCTGCGTGAATTTGATGTCAGATTGAAAAATGTACCAGATCACTTATGGGCAAAAGGCCCAGCTGATGTAGGTTGTATGCACATTACACCATACCGCGTTACACTCAAGGCAGGTGTTGTATTACCTAGAATCAGACAATACAAGTTACCACCCGATGCTGTAGTGGCTTTACTGAAAATCATTGAAGAGCTCATTGCCCAAGGAGTGGTCGTCGAGACCGACTCCAATATCTGTAACTCCCCCATCATTCCGATTCTTAAACGTACTGATCCCAGTGCACCGCCAGTATATCGGCTGGTGATTGATCTTCGAGAATTGAATAAATGCATTATTCCACAGTATCCTGTGGTCCCCGATATCTCCTCTCTATTGACTGCTATTGATTCAGAAGCAACGTTCTTTACTGTAATTGATCTCAAGAACGCCTTCTTCAGCGTGCCTATTGATCCAGAGAGCCAATATCTCTTCGGATTCAGTTTAAATGGACGCAGTTTCAAATTTTCGCGCGCACCTCAAGGATTCACAGAAAGCCCCAGCATCTATAGTCAAGCATTGAAAAGACAACTAGATTGTATTCAAATGCCAGCTAACACCGCTTTACTGCAATACGTCGATGATCTGCTGATCACCGCACGAAGTGAGCCCGAATGTGAACAAGCATCGCTGACAGTTTTACACTTCCTGGCCGACAAGGGACACAAGGTGTCTCCTTCGAAGCTACAATTCTGTGTTCAGCAAGTTGTGTACTTGGGTCACTTGCTGTCCAAAGTGGGGAGACAGCTCACTCCCGATCGCATTCAGTTAATTGTAAATATGCCACAACCCCAGACACAAAAGGAAGTGCGGGCCTTCATAGGCCTCACCTCGTACTGCAGACAATGGATTCCCCAGTATGCATTTCTAGCTAAACCACTCATCCAGTTAACGACACAGGAGGCAGCGACTTCGACTGCCCTCCCTTGGACTCAGGAACATACGCAAGCTTTTGAAGACTTAAAGAAAGCATTATGTCAAGCACCAGTTTTAGCGACACCATGTTACAGCAAACCGTTTACACTTTTTGTTACAGAACGTGATGGTACAGCGTTGTCTGTCCTCACTCAAGATCAAGCAGGTTCACATAAGCCTTGTGCTTATTTTTCTAGTACATTAGATTCAGTAGCCCAGGCACTCCCTGCGTGCTTAAAGGCAGTAGCAGCAACAGCGTTAGCAATCAGACAGAGCGATTCAATTGTTCTAGGTCATCAGTTAACAGTACAAGTTCCACATTCTGTAGAGGTTCTGTTAAACAGAACCCAGACTCAACACTTGACTATAGCACGACTGACAGGTTATGAATTAACATTATTCCAGCCACACATAGAAATCAGACGCTGCAGTATATTGAATCCCGCAACACTGTTACCCTCAGCTACGACAGATCCAGCTCCACATGATTGTATAGAAATCATTAATGCAGTAACAAAGCCTAGACGAGATCTAACAGATGTTCCTTTGACAAATCCAGACCTGACACTTTATGTGGACGGTTCATGCATGAGAACAAGTACAGGAGAATTAGTGGCCGCCTATGCAGTGACCACTGAAACTGAAGTCAAAGAAACACACCGTATTGACACACTGTCCGCTCAAGCAGCAGAGCTCATCGCTCTGACCCGAGCTTGTATTCTAGCCAAGAACAGAAATGTTAACATATACACTGATTCCCGTTATGCCTTCGGGGTTGTACACGACTTCGGAGTCCTCTGGCAAGAACGAGGTTTCCTGACCTCTCATGGGGCCAAGATTCAACACGGTCCCCTCATTCAAGCACTGTTAGAAGCAATACATCTGCCTTCAGCCATATCCGTCATGAAGTGTAAAGCACATACTAAAGTCACAGATTCTGTTTCCCAGGGTAACGACCTGGCAGATCAGACAGCAAAATATACAGCACTGACTCACACTCAGACGAATGATACGAAAAATACAACAGATCCGACAAACTGTATGACAGTCAGGGATCCCACACTAGATGTTATCGATATTCAGACACATGCTACGCCAGATGAAATAAAGAAATGGACTGAACTAGGAGGGATCCAGACCGATCAAGGCTGGATAACGAAGGAAAAATCTATATGGTTTCTCCCTGACTCAATGGTTCAAGTCATGATAAACACAGCACATAGCCCGGCACATCTAGGAGAGAAGGCGATGTTAGACAGTTTACAGAACCTCTGGTACAACAAACACTTACGAGCAGCAGCAAAACAGAAAGTGCGTACTTGCATGATCTGTTGTCAGTTCAATCCAGGTAAAAGCGTTCCTGTAGAGCAAGGTGGATTTCATCCTCCCGATCACCCTTTTGAAGTCCTCCAGATGGATTATATCCAGATGGACCGTTGTCGAGGTTTTAAATACGTCCTTGTAATTGTCTGTGCTCTGTCCCGCTGGACTGAAGCATACCCAGTTCCCGATTACACAGCTCCGACCACTGCCAAGCAGCTGGTTCGTGAATTCTTCCCACGGTACGGTTTGCCCCGTGTCGTGTATTCAGATAACGGACAGCCATTCTCGTCCGAGTTGATGAAACAGGTTTCCCTTTTGCTAGGATATCAGTGGAGGTTCCACTGTGTCCGACATCCCGAAGCAGCAGGCCTTGTAGAAAGGCATAACCAGACACTAAAAATCCGCCTTGCAAAGATCTGTCAGGAAAAGGGGGTCGACTGGATAGTCGCCCTGCCCGTGGCACTATTCTACATGAGAATGGTCGCCCATTCGAGATCAGGGCTATCCCCGTACGAGGTGGTCTTTGGCAGACCACCGAATATGTGGGGGACGCCCATACCAAAAAAGATTACTGATGTTGATTCTAACATGTTGACAGATTACCTTGCCTCCTTGATGTCTGCACTCCAATCATGTCGTTCACAGGTTGCTGCAGCCTTTCCCGACAACACTGACGTAAGGCAGCACGAGGTCCGTCCTGGGGACCTGGTACTCGTCCGGAATTTCGACCGGAAAAGTCCGCTGGAGCCCCGCTGGAAATCCCCGAAGACCGTTCTGCTCACCACCAGGACTGCAGTGAAAATCGAGGGGAGAAAGGGGTGGGTTCACACGAGTCACATCAAACTTTGCAATGAACTAAAAAACGGACTAAAACAGGACTCTGACTCGTCCACCCCCACCAAAGACTGTGTTGAAAGAAAAGACGTTACAGTGTCCGAACGAGAAAAGACTCCCCAAGAACTATATCGAATGAAACTCCGATCTAGCAAGTCAGACAGTTTAATTGTTTAAGTCCTCCCCTAGGTGAATCGGTTAAATAGTTTCTGACATGTATCCCCTAGATCGAGATAGAGAGAGAGAAGCAAAGAAACGTACATACTGCAAATCACTGCGTAGTCACTGTATAGTGACGTTGTTAATAATGTTTTTCTTAAGTATTCTAATTATTATTGCCAGCATTCTGCTACCTATATATTGGCCTATTTTCAGGCGTGAACAATCTGCTTACAATGTCTCTGCTGAACACACTTTTAGTGAACTTCCTGCACATGAACTCTCTTACAGACTTGCCCTGCGCAACAATACATTCATTAGTATGTTACACCACTCCCATCAGACAAATAATGCTACCAACTGCTGGATATGTGGTCGACTCCCTCCCTACCAGAATTACAAGGGAGCTCTGCCCCTCTTTCCGTACCCGTTCACCCACAATGGCTCCTGTGGAGCATGGTTTAAAATAATTAATTCCTTAGATCCTGATATTGCTGTTTTCGATGGAGGCTGGGTTTGGGGAAATTTGAACTCAGTCCTGCTAGATGTCTGTTACCCTGACAAGGAGGGACTCCCCACTCGCACAGGAACTGATCTAGAGAATGAAGTATATGGATTAGGTAATTACACAATTAGCCTTATGATCCTTACCGTTGAATCCGAAGCTGCTCCAGTTCTGCCCCATATGTTAGTATTACCAGTCACGGGTGAACTATGTGTTAGCAAGAAAGGTTCAGTACACGTAGGTCATAGTAAATGCACTACTGTGGTCGAATTTAGTGATCATGATAAATCGTCTTTTAAAGCTATCAGTCACTCCTATTTTGTTTGTGGTCATACCGCATACACACGTTTGCCTCCAGATTGGGATGGTACCTGTTATATTGCATTCCTTCTGCCACCTGTTTTTCTAGCTCCCCCAGATTACCATAGAAATACGAATCTAGTACAGAATAGACCCAAAAGAGATATCCCATTTGTCGACTATACAGAAACGGCATGGGAACAGTACACTGATTTCAATAAAGGATTCTTTTTCTTTTTAGGACCTGTCCAGAACAGTAAATTAATACGTAGATTAACTAGAACACTTGAAGCAGTAGTACATGAAACTGCCTCCGCCTTAGGTAACTTAACAGAGGAACAATCTGCTATGCGGGTTGTTGTCCTTCAAAATCGTCTCGTGATTGACGTCATCCTGGCAGATCGAGGTGGAGCCTGTAAGGTCATCGGGTCAAGTTGCTGCGTTTTCATCCCACAAAATGCACCATCTGTTTATGAAGCTATTACCCGTCTGCATAAAATTGCGAATCAGATACATCAGAATCCAGGCACCTGGACTTGGTCCGGTTGGTTCTGGACAACGTTAACAGCTTGGGGATGGAAGATCCTATCCTTCCTAGGCATTGGCCTAGTCATAGTATTCAGTTGCTGCCTGTGCCTACAGTGTGGGCCAGCGATATGTGGACTGTGTGCCACTTCCTGCATTGAACATTCCAGTTGTCTCTCAAACAGTCAAAGAAAGAAAGATGAACATATAATGTTACAAGAACAAACTGATCGATTTATGAGGATCGATATATCATGAAGGGTCCGTAGGGAACAAGGAGGGAATGAGGTAATATAAAATTTTATGGTCAAGTTGTGTTCCCTAGCGAGTACCCCACCGACTCCATGTACGAGTTAAAGTGCATGTAACTTCCCTCCTGTGTCAGCTATGAAGACGCAAATACATTTGCGTCCAACGTTAACATGTCCTCTTTCAGATCCACCATGAATGGGTCGAATGGTCCGTTCCTAAGTATGCTATGCCAACGTCTTTTTGTAGCATACTCCTATGTTTTCCAGCTCTGGCTGAAGTAGGCCCTGAATCTCTGCCACCGAGCCACTTTTCTGGCTTCTGACTCCGAGAAATCTCTGCCCAGGCAGCCCCCGTACTCGTGAACTCTGACTTACTTTCAGCGCGGCCCCTCGCGCTCAGTTCAGCCTGTTTTCTGCCAAGATTGACTATAACCTTCGAGTTATCTGTTTTCCTCCCCGAAAATACATTCCTGCCTACTAGATCCTGTAAACATCCTTCTCCAGCTGCAGAGCCAAAGGGCCGGCCTGTCTTTGTGCAGTTAATTCAAGTAATTCATAGCCTCTGTTACCAGGCTCCCATGGAAGGCCCGTGCCCCCACGCTTCACATGCAGACACTCAGGCGCTTATACACGCATCCACAGTTAGCATAGAATAGCTTCTACCCTAGAGACCTTTCCGCCCAGATAGTATAGTTCCTAAACATCAGATATCAGATATGATAGAAGCACAAGTTGATCTGACATGCCAGACTTTTGTCTCTTTCCGTCAGTGTAAATGTCAAGTCCCCTGCACCCCTCCAATTTCACGTCATGCAGCTGCGTGCGCATCCAAGCTTCCGATTTCTGCTGACATTGCCACATTTTCTGTTAGTGCCACCCCTTTGTGACACCTATCAGTGACGTTTCCAGAACACACCTCTAGTTCACGCCTCTTGATGACGCACATGTACCACGTGTATATTGTTATCTTGTCTTCTCTCAGCTGTTACGCCTTCTATACTGTTTTAAATGGTGTACAATAAGTATATAAGCTATGTACTGTTAATAAAATGTTAGCGCGCTCATCTATCCCTTCTGACATCCTGTGTGGTGGTCAGAACATGATATCTTGGCCATGACCATTCCTTTTTAAGGAATAAAACCCTTAGAACTCTAACACCACGGACTCTGTCTTCTTTCATCCGAACTGAGTTATTATTGATTAAGTACTTACCTGCATAGAAATTAAGAGAGTAAATTAATTATTTACATCACACAAGACAGAAGTGGTATCTGGGTTCAAGTTTAGATCCTTCACTGTGCTTGTTAGTTACGCAGACATGGGGCTGTATTATAGAAGTGCCCCCGGGCTGCAACAGACGTTTGAACCCACTTTGCGCAGCACCTAGGCCCTTGATATTACAGAAGGGGCCACAGACGCTTGCATTCATGAGAGAGATGGCGCACATACAGCACCAGCATTTTCTCAAGAGGGCATTCCCTAATTTGCAGGGGGGCATGGCCACAATGCAAATGAGGGAGTCCCTCTGCCTTTGCGCTGTATTACAGATGCGAGTATAGAGGCAAAGAAGCTCCCAGGAGGTGCCCTGACCATGCGCCACCTAAAAGGTGGCACACTGTCAGTGTGTCCCCTGATTGCAGCTCTCTGGCAGGAGAGAAGGGGCTCTCATGGACCCCCACACATCACCTTGCAGGCGGGTGCAGTCCCTCACTGCACCCGCCTGCAAGGGGATCTATAATCCACTTTAAAGTGCAGGTTTGCCACCTGCACTATGAAAACATGGAGCGGCTTTAAAGCAGCTGCTCTGTTTTTCAAATGAATGTGCTGCCGCAAGGGCAGCACGAGGTCTCAGCTGCCCTGGTGGCAGAACTTTCACCATAATGCAGTGCATTTTCCTGTACTGCGCTGAGCACACCTTTCGAAAGCACAATCCAAGAAAATATGCTGCATATATAATACGGCCCAAGGGTTTGTCAGAAGTATTGCATCCTGTATGGTGCACATCTGGGATTGGATGAACAGTAACCAGTTAAAACTCAATCCGGATAAGACCGAACTTATCCTGATCCGCAGTATTCAGCATCCATGGAGCTCTCAGTTTTGGCCAACAGAGCTGGCTACCCCCCACCCCATCTTCCTCAGCTAAAATTCTGGGGGTGATAATCAACAGCGATCTCACCATGAAATCCCAAATTGCATCGGTCACATCGACTTGCTTCAGTCAGCTAAGAAAGATAAGGAAGATTAGCAGACTCCTTACTAGGGAAGCACTGATTCAGGCTGTCCTTACCATGGTGATATCACATTTAGATTACGCCAACTCTCTATATTTTGGCATCCCATTGTATCTCATTAAGAGACTGCAATTAGTACAGAACCAGGCAGCTAGATTTATTTTCCAGCAACACAGATGGGAACATGTTTCCCCCCTCATGAGGCAGTTGCATTTGCTCCCCATCCCACAACGATCAGATTTTAATCTTTTTGATTTTGATCTTTCAGTCCTTGTATGGTGCTAGCCCAAAATTTATCTCCAGCCTTACTCACAGGCATTTACGTACTCACAACCTGCGTTCAGCTCACATGAACCTCTTGGCCACACAGCCCTATAAACTAAAGTGACAAGGTGGCTGCAGGTTTGCAGTGCTGGCACCTGAAATTTGGAATTCTCTTCCTACTAACCTCACAGCATGTACGGACTTTGTGAAATTCAGAAAACTCCCCAAGAACTGGTTATTTACCCCAGCCTATAACTAAACCTAAGCACATGATAAATCAATAGGGCTCCAGCAGTTCTTAGAATTAGCGTAAAGAAACCAATCGTTCTATGCGCGCTTTATAAGAGACTTTAACAAAACATAACACTGAAGACCAACTTCAACACTTTCTCAAGGGTGTTTGATTTGGCTTGCATAACTGAGTGATACTATTTAATAAATGCCATCTTGCATTCTAAATGCTGCTCTGCTGGTTGTACTTGAGGCATAACGGGGGTCAAGTAATATAACTCTGTATGTTTGTCTGTATGCGCTATACTGCATTTTATCCAAGACAGGTGAAAACTTCCCTCTGTAAGCTTGATTGCCATAGGAAATCTTGTAAGCAGCTTAGCTCAAGTGGTTCTGGAAATAGCTCCTGTTGATGGACTATGTAAGTATGAACATAACAGTGAGAGGAGGGTCCAAAGGGATACTTAATGACCTTGCACAGCTACAGCCCCCAGAAAAGACAGTTTAAGCAAACAGAAAGTAACTGTGGGTCAACAAAACAATCTGTCCACTAACTATGCATCTGACACCAGGAGAAAAAAGTGAAGGATGTATAACGGAATGTGATTTAAAGTCAACAGGATACTTTCCAGATGTGAAAAATACCCATCAGTTATCGACCGATACCGCCCTTGTCATCATCTGGAACCCTTCACACCAGGAAGGGTAGACACTGCAGCCACTTGTGAGTGTAGTCAGAATGTGGGTGCCCCAGTGGGCTATGGGTATATTGGCGTGTAGTGATATCTGAGAAGCAGTGCATGAATCAAAGTGAGTGTGGAAAAAGGTGCACACAAGGCTAAAATTGGAGAGATAAGAGGAAAATAAGTTTAATAAGTACCCCTCAGCTTCCAAATGAATAAAACCAGTGTGAATAATATAGTAGTTTCAACAAATAGCTACTATGTATAATGATAGGTCAACATGTTTCTGTAGTCTTATGGACCCAAGTAGGTATCCTCTGCTTTCTTCAGGACTTGAGATCGCTACTGCTTATAAAATGGTGAATAAACTAATGTATTAATAAAAGATATCACCTGGGTATCCTAGGTGTAATCATTCTCCTAGCTGCTATTTGGTAGGAGAGAAATGCTCCGCCTCACCTGGCTGCGGCACAGGTAAACAGAGCACCGCTCAGACCGTCGGTACTCCGGGCGTCCGTCTGGGCCGTCTCGGGGAGGGACACCCGGAGTACCGATGGTCAGACTGCAGAAACATGCTGACCTATCATTATACATAGTAGCTATTTGTTGAAACTACTATATTATTCGCACTGGTTTTATTCATTTGGAAGTTGAGGGGTACTTATTAAACTTATTTTCCTCTTATATCTCCAATTGTAGCCTTGTTTGGACTTTTTCCACACTCACTTTGATTCACGCACTGCTTCTCAGTTATCACAACACGCCAATATACCCATAGCCCACTGGGGCACCCACATTCTGACTACACTCACAAGTGGCTGCAGTGTCTACCCTTCCCGGTGTAAAGGGTCCCAGATGATGACAAGGGTGGTATCGGTCGATAACTGTTGGGTATTTTTCACATCTGGACTATGTAAGTAGCAATTTAGTTTCCACAGAGTAAATATTACAGCAGTAGGCTTTCTCCTGATGTGGGCTAACTGTACATTTGGTTCACTGCTATCCATGAGCAATTCTCCCAGTTATTATATTTCAATGTGTATGCACATAATTTGGAAATAATAATTCAGCATTTTACAGAATCTGGTAAGGCATGAGTGCTAGACTGTTTGACGTTCTAGGTTTATTAATATTTATGTATTGAATTATTTATTCTATTGAAAAAAAATGTATATATCACACAATAATCTCATTATTTTACAAATGCAAAGTGAAATGATAAAGAGGATTTTAATTAAAACTTCAAATGTCAAAGAAATTGCGTGTAGTTTGTAGCAGATCAAATTACATTACATTTGTAATAATTTTACAAGTTTATGCCTACATCTGCCCAATCCTTCCACATCTGTTCTTTATTGCTTACCCGGTGACGTCCGATGGATGCCTAACATATCTGGTGTCTGCAACAGTAGCGTACATCCCCGGTCCGGTAGCGGCACCATGATCTCCGTACTATTCACCCTCCCAACATTCCCTGTGACCCATCCACCTCCAAAGTATACACTTCAGGCAATCGTGTTAGAACAATGATCTGCACCTCCCACTTCCAACCATGTCACATACGGCTCCCATATATCTACTGGCCTGGATCGACTTGGCATTAGTTCCCAGTATTGAGTCAATTGATCTTTACAATGGGTGACTGTATGCAGCCAACCAGCAACTGCAGGCGGCCTTGCTCTCTTCCAATGTACCGCCACTTGACGCTAGGCCAACAGCAATAACATTGATACCAATTTACGAGAACCTCTTGGGATTTCTTGGAAATATCCCAACAGTGCCACCAGTGGTGTGGGTGACATCTGAGCTGCGGTAATGTCTCCAATGTGTCTGGCCACCTCTAACCAAAATTGGGCTATCAATCTACAGGGCCATGCCAAATGTATGAATGTTAGATCCTGGTGCCCACATCACCAGCATTTTGTGTCTGCGTAGAGGCCCATACGGTGCAACTGTACTGGCGTGCGGTATACCCTATGCAGGTAGTTGAAATGTATTAACCGAAGCCTGCAGTTCGGTGACAAGTGTTCCAGCTGCAAACAGCAATATTGCCACTGTTGCTCTGTAATCAGTGTTGCAATGTCCCTTTCCCAAACTGCCATTGAAGTGTATGATGCTATGGGAGATGTCCTTTGTGTGGTACTGTATATGCGTGTAATCAGTTTTTTGGGAGAGGAATTTGACAGGATATTCTCCAGCGCAGGGAGGAACTGTGGTTCTCGGGGGTATTCAGTGAGCCATGAACCGTGCTTTGCAGGCTGCCCTAAGCTGGTAAAATAGTAGTGTGTCTGAGACCGAAGGCGTCTGTTCCTTGCACATGTGCTACAGTGTCAAGAATGTAGCATCGGGATATGGATCACTACCAGTCACCAACCCGTGTGCTTTTGCCCGCAAGGTTGTGGCCTTATCTGTCAGAGGTGTCAGTAGTGGGTTACCGCCTAGGGGCATAGCTGGTGCGTACAATTCTTTTACTCCTGCCCGCCTTGCTATACCTCGCCATGCCCATCTCGTCACCTCAACCGTGTCAATTTCACGTTGGGGTCTTTTCTCTATGGTATACTGGCTTATTCAGTGAAATCGGTGCAGCTTTATCTCTCTCTATTGCAACATGTGGTTGGAATGGCGTTGGGTGTTGCCAAAAGTGGAGGAACTGAGCCTGAGCGCTATACGCGTAGAGCTCAAAGTCAGGAGCGCCCAACCCACCTTGGTCAAAAGGTAGCGTCAACAGACTCCAGGAAATGCGGGGCTGTCTACCCACCCATACTAACTTGAGCACGGCCGTTCTAAGTCATCTGAAGAAATGTACCGTAAGCGGCAGTGGTATATTGACAAAAAGGTATAATAGCTTAGGAAGCAGAACCTTTTTTGCGATTGCTATGCGCCCCAGTATCGAGAGGGGGAGTTGTTTCCATCTCTGTACATTGGTGTCGATCCAGTCCATAAACCTCCCGTAATTAGTCTTCCACAAGTCCTGCGTGGATCTACTTATAATAATACCCAGGTATCTTGTCTCCTACTCCACCCACTGAATTGGGTAGTCTGTGTCGCATGGGTCAGTCTCGTCCATGAGTGCTAGTATTGTAGATTTAGTCCAATTGATTTGGATCCCAGTGAGACCCCCATACCTGATCATTTCTCTGATTATAGCATTGAAATTATCTTTAGGGCTCATCATATAAATAGTCATGCCGTCTGCATACATTGAGATCAATAGGCCCCTGGATGTGAATCAATGTTCCTGTCCATGTGGTGCTGGCGAAGTCTCGCTGCCAAAGGCTTGGTGGCGATGGCGAAAAGCAGTGGCACAGGGTCAGACTGATTTGCATATAGCCATGTCTGAACTGGGGTGGCAGAGTGGGCTAAAGATTGGTGATGGATTAAACCCAGATCTTTTGACTGGGTGTGAGTATTTGATTGATTCAGATGCTTGGTCCATCACCACCCCCTTTTGTACCGCTTTTGGCCGCCATAAGTGTGGCAGGGTATGCTCACACGTGAGTCCCTTGCTCACTTTGCCACTGGATTCAAGCAAGCCGGGCTGAAGACGGCTGGAATGCCAGAAACCGGTCCTCGGAAGCTTGTTTCCGGTCCAGGGAAGACATGGCTTGGCAGTTCGGGCTGGACTGTTCCCATGAGGCACAAGGTCAGACTGATTTGCATATAGCCATGTCTGAACTGGGGTGGCAGAGTGGGCTAAAGAATGGTGATGGATTAAACCCAGATCATTTGACTGGGTGTGAGTATTTGATTGATTCAGATGCTCCGTCCATCACCACCCCCTTTTGTACCGCTTTTGGCCGCCATAAGTGTGGCAGGGTATGCTCAGATGTGAGTCCCTTGCTCACTTTGCCACTGGATTCAAGCAAGCTGGGCTGAAGACGGCTGGAATGCCAGAAACCGGTCCTCAGAAGCTTGTTTCCGGTCCAGGGAAGACATGGCTTGGCAGGTCGGGCTGGACTGTTCCCATGAGGCACAGGGTCAGACTGATTTGCATATAGCTATGTCTAAACTGGGGTGGCAGAGTGGGCTAAAGAATGGTGATGGATTAAACCCAGATCTTTTGACTGGGTGTGAGTATTTGATTGATTTAAATGCTCCGTCCATCACCTCCCCCTTGTGTACCGTATTTGAAAAGTGAGTTATTTTTTTATGCATAACCCTGTCTACTTGGTTTAGTAGATGGTTTCTTTTGTCAAAGACCGTGGTTGGTTGCGTGGCAACGCCCATGCACCACCCATGGAATGCCCCCTTGACACTAAGCAATGCAAAGCAACTTGTTTTGCACTGGAAAAAAAATTGGGGAAAAAAGATTTTGCATTGTTTGGCTTCACTTTTGTGAAATGGTGCAATGGTGCAAAATCTAAGTAAATATATCCACAACTCCCAAATCTGATAGATTCTCCATCTCCATCTTTGCTTATTTGACAGATGAACATGGGGCATTTCGTTTCACTCCAGGCCTCAACTTGTGCATTGATCATCTGTCAAGGAATGTGGTAACCTTATTTTCAAGAGTTCAAGACAATACTTTTAAAGGTGGCTATTTAGGAGTGGCATAAGAGAAGTTATTATTCTAGTCCTATACGTAGCCGCTCTTCTATCCTCAGGACCCCATTGGCCAATAACCTCAACCAGTGCTTCTTATCTCCTAAAACAACATCACAACCTGGTAGATGCAAACGCTGTTGCACAGCCTACTATAGCTGGAAGACAAATACAGGATCAAGATGTTTAGGACAGTAAATATGGTCAAGGGAAATTGAGGAACCCTTCCTCCAATTGCCCAGAAATATTTATTTAAAGAACAGCAACTACATAGTTGGATACATTTAAGGGATTTGCTCTTGATGAGAATGAGGATTTTTTCACTTGAGCATGTACACGTTTGTGTGAAAATGAAATGGAGGAGTGCACGTGGCTCAGTTAGGTCCAGGGAGAAACACTGATATTTTAACATGCACACATTTTCTAAGTTGCCTTCTCTTTCACATGGTGACATTTAACACACATTTGCATGTGTGACACTGCAGGATTCGTTTTTCTGAAACTACATTGCTTACAAATTCCACTTCATAGAAACAGTATCAGAACACCTTGAACATCCTGTACAAGGTCTAAACATACATTGTGCATATGTGGTTGTTTGTTATTCATCCATGAGGTGATGCAGCTATTATTAAAACATAATCAATGGCGGCCGGACTGAGGTCTCGGCTCTGAAGCAAGGATGCTTTATGTTATAAACAAACAAGCATTTCTGGGTTGGAACAGAGGAGCACTTGCTGTCTTTGAGAGGTCACTACACGCTGAACCCTCAGCCCAGCTGCTTGCTGATTCCTCTGTGAGGAGGGATGCCCAACCTGTGACCAAGATGCGGTCCTACTTTCTTTCCCTTCATGTAATAGGGGTTGGATCATCCAATAAAGAAATCTTGGCAGAACACACATACACACCCTAGGCCTCTAGGATATGGAACACATAGATGAGGTTGAGATGTAGTTATAATAAATGTAGCAGTACGCTATATACTGTTTTTATAAGATTGCATAAATAAATTGTTTTAGTAAAATGGTGGAACTATTTATTTTGTTCATTGTGCTTATTCTGCTAAGTTCTTTTAGCTGCTTCGGTCTATTGATCATTGCAGAACATATATTATCTACTTAAATCCAGATGGTTCAATAAATATTGAAAACACCCCTCTCTGTATACCTTATATATTTCTCTGAGACAGCACGAGTGGCTGCGCGAAAGGTTTATAGATCTGTTACCACAATTCCTGGGGGATTCAGGGTTGTAATGTTCTGTGGTTGCCAAAACCATTTGCTATGTGTCTAGATTTAGGGGTGTTTATTGTGGCACTGAGAGCTAGCTGGTCTCTAGGACAACATATTCTGCGGAGTGCTCCTAATCAGTCCGGCACCATCCCTACATTTTGTTGCCTAAAAAATGAGGAGTTTCAACTGGAAACTGCACAACAACATGTCTGCAATGAAGAGGAGTGAATTGAGGAAGTATTGTTGGAGTGGGGCACTAGTTCCAAAAATATCTCTTGTACTTCATAATAAGCAGCACAACCCTTTCTTGTTTGTTTCTGGTTAAGAAAATGATATCAACAAGTGTAAATGTGGAATATCCTGCTGTTTCCAACTGTAATGAATACCTGCTTGACTCATGGGTGCATATGGAAACATGTCCACTGTCATACGGAGATTCTTACAAGCCATGGATGGTGGCCATGAGCCAGTAGACCCAAGATGGTTCGTTTCAGTTTGTTCCCAGGCTTCTAGGAAGCTGAGACAGGCCTTAAGCAACAGGCTTTGAGACGTGGTGGTGGTAAAAGGGCTGCATAGAGCATATAGGGCCACACCAGGCAAACTCGTAAATTCTCGCTGAAGGAGGAGGCCTGGTCTGATGTAGTGGAGGCAAGCACACTGCGCAATAGCTCTAGGTTTTGGGCCTTCAGTAAAAGCCCATTTTCTTCAGAAGAGAACGTCAAATTATTAGACGCCCACATTATGGAAGATGATTGGGTCCACCACTTTGAGGGTATCTTTAAACCAAAGTCCACGCTACCTGAAGGGCAGGAAAGCGTTGATGGCAAGGTGGATCTCGTATTTTCCACCCAAGAAGTAAGAGATGGTATATTAGGTCTAACTAAAAGAAAGGCCCCAGGGTCAGATGGGATTCCTCCTGACCATTATATTGCCCATATAGACTTTTGGGCGCCTGTCCTTACAGCTGTTATTAATGCTGCAGCACAGGTCGGCCGCCCAGACTCCTTGGCTTTATCAACCATAGTGCCAGTATTTAAAAACTGAGGACCGGGACAGTACCTCATGTTACAAGCCCATTTCTCTCCTACACTCTGTGGTGAAGGTGGTGGGTCATATGATTCTTAACAGGTTGGTAACTTACGCAGACGAAAGCAACTTTTTATCTGAAATGCAATATGGTTACCGCCCTGACCGGTCTACTGTAGAGCAGTGTTTGAACTTATATCTTGTTTGAATAAGTATACTTTGGCTCATTCATGTCCGATATATTTAGCCTTCATGAATCTGTCCTCAGCCTTTGACTGTGTGAACAGGTCCAAGTTATGGCAGCTGATGGTATCCATTGGCATTGATAAAAACATCATTTGGTTCTTGAGGGACCTTCACCGAGATTCTAGGGCAGTTGTCCGCTATTATAAGGACCTGAAAGTGTCCAGTCAGTTTAACATCAGGAGGGGGGTGAATCAAGGGTGCATTCTTGCACCCTTCCTTTTCAAGTTATACATCAACTCCCTAGAAAAAGCCCTCCTAGGAACCAAAGCTGACAGTCCTCAGGTAGGCAAGCGTAGCCTGCCAGTCCTTTTATATGCAGACGATGCAGTCCTACTGGCTAGGACTGCAAGTGGCTTACAACTTCTCCTAAACTCTTTTGCCTCTTTTATGGAGGAACTGGATCTGTCAGTGAACCACTCTAAATCATATATCATGCAGGTGGGCCCCAGAAAGGCTAATGCTAAGCAGCCCATCTTTAAGCTAGGGAGTTCTTTAATACCCAAGACAAATGTTTTTTCCTATCTGCGAGTAGTGTTTGCCGACTCACTGAGCTGGAGCCCCTTGATTAACCGAAAGAAAGGGGACCTACTGAAAGCTTCAGCTGCTGTTTTTAACTTTGCCAGCAGAGTGGAAGGGAAGTCAATAGGGGCCATGCTGAAGACCTACCAAGCAAATTGTATCTCAAACGTCAGTTATGGGAGCAAGATATTGGGCCATATTGCGCTTGGGGCTCTCCAGAGCACCGAAAACTCATTTTTGCGAAGAGCTCTTTCTGTCCCGGAAGGCTCTCCATCCTATCTCGTGCATGAACAATTGGGGACGCCTTATCTCTCTGACAACTTGGATTTTCGACCTCTGGCCTTGTGGTTTAGGATATGGGCCAAGCAAGAGAGCATACTTAGTAAAGACGTCCTATGGGACGGTCTTTCTCTTTATCACTTTTCATGTATTCGATAGCTCCGTATATAAAAATTGGCCTTGCCAGACTAGGAAGAGTTGATCTCTTTACGAATCTAGAGGGAATTGGTAAAAGGGACCTCACTTGGGCCAAGGAGTATTTTTTTAAGAATGCAACATAGTGAAAGAGAAGGAAATGAGCTGTGTAAGCCCAGTGTTCGCAAGTATGTTGTACTGAAAACCATGCCTATCATGGAGCCTTATCTTCTAGGGCTGAAAAGCATACACAATGGTTTTCTTTTGACGAGATTCCAGCTTGACCTTTTCCACTGCTTATTGGCATACCCTGATGGTTCTCACTGAGGTCAGTGCCTCATGCCCTGTGGCTGCAATGGAGAATCTCCTCAGGGCATAATGCACTTTTTAATCTTCTGCACTTTTTATGCTGTTCCCAGAAGGTTATTTATTATCCCTATCTTTAAAAAAATGGGCTTTAGGAGGGTGAGACTAGCTTTTATTTTCTTACAACTTCTTTCTAGTGATTCCGTTTTGTACACTCTCAATTTTTTACTGTTTGCCATCAGACAAACGACAAGTTGTAAATAATATCAGTATTGTAATTTATGTTTTTTACATGTGTATAGCTCATTTGGATTTTTATAACATTTCTCAATTTGTAGTCTGATTTATGGTATAACGAAGGCTGTATGACTTTTATGGTTTTATCCTTAAAGCCGAATCAGGTTTTACTGATTGATTGATTGACTGCTAATAACGCAGACACTGTAAAGCATGATGGGAAGTAATTTATATTTAATTAAATATGAATATGTTAATATTGTTAAAGCGGCCCGTTTAATGCCAGCTCATACCTTTCTAAACTTCTTCGAACACATATAACAACATAGAACCAGCATCCATCTTGCTTCTTTGGTTTCTGCTTAAATAAAAGTTTAGTTTCTGCTACTTTGAGACACTGATTGTGTCAGAGGTGAGCGCAAAATTGAAATAATATTTAAAGGGGTATGCTACTTGATGGCATCGATGTAAAAGAATAAAGTGAATCACTAAGATCTGATTGTAATAGTTGGGTCGAATAATATTCATTGATGACACTCCTTTCCTATGGATTCTTTGTGATTTTTAATGTAAGTAGTTTAGCATTTTCACTCTGGAAAACACACCAATAACAGTGTCAAAGGCATTTTGCTACTATTATACTTCTATGTCAAGATGGGTCATTTTAACTCTTGCATCAAAAAGGGATGCCTGATCATTTTCTATTGATATCATTGATATTTGATAGCAATGGAATATGTAGATGAAATGCATACGTTCCTTGTGATCTTGGATATAGAATGTACTATCCTTCCACAGGGAAGAAGTTGATAACGACCATTTACAATCTGCTAAATTCACCATGTTCTTCTGGGATGGATTGGTTTCAATCAATATACCTTAGTATTTGCTGGAGATAAGCAATAAAATCATATTGTATGCAATCATTTAATATCATTTACGCTTGTCTATACTTTCTTCTGATAAATAACAAAGAGAAGGCAAAAACTGCGATGCTTTACTACTTTATTCAGAAGAGACACAAAGGACAGCATGATCCTAAAAGGGTTTCTAAAGATTAAGAGCAGCTTTCTCGACGTGTAGAAATCGAACATAGTCCCTTGTGTGGATATTTGAAAAACAGAGGATTCATCCACCACCATCTCTGTGGAGTCCTTCATGTGGCTCTGAGGCTGGGGCTGGAGATCTGCAGAAACAAAAACATATGGGATGTGAGTGAATAGGATTAGGAATATAATACACCAAACAACTAACCGAGAAGAAAGCAATAGCTCCATAAAGAAAGAAATATATACATCTAAATAACTATCAATCACTGTCCAGAGATACCCTATGGTTGGTTGCTCCGTTGTAGCCATGGCTCAGTGCTGCCCTCTGCTCACACAATCAACAGTCTCATTTTGTAATATTTAATGCCATGCTCAGTGCTCGTTAAGATTGCATGTGAAAAATTGAAGCATCGGATTCACTAAATCGTGCATGTTCATTTGCAAGGTAAATTCCACCTTAAAAGCTGTGTTTATTGGCTGATGGGGGTTGTTGAGTGTCACTGGGCATCCAGTGCTAAAGGCTCTGAGGTGTCAATAATTGGGACAGCAACAAGAAGCCACTTCCTCAGCTCTGTCTCAGGCATCTCTATTATTTAGTCTCTGAGAGGGGCTCAATGAATGGATATTATGAGTCTTGTCAGCAGTCATCATCTTCACATTGCGGCAAGTTGCCCAAATAGTTTTGACTTTTTTTCATTTTAGCGGGGCAGTGAACATTATTAGCGAATCAGCCACTTTGGGTATAACACTTAAAGAGAAGTTGGCAACACAGGGGATGCCATTTATAGGGACCCCCAACTCTTTTCTGTCCTTGTCATAGGTTTCACTGGAGCAGCCTCCATACTGGATTGCTCCCTAATGGTAAGTCTAATGACAGACAGTAGATCCTGAAGAAACACTGTACGCAGTCTCTCCAACTCAATTTCTTTGTTAATTGTCCCCTTAGTGCTGGTCAGGTAATTCGTAACAGAGGCTGTTAACATGCCCACTCTGTCCTTATGCCCCCCCATTATGGAAATGAAGTTCATCCTACCCATTATGAACACTCTATGGGGCAGATTTATGTTAACTGGCGCATCCCGAGAGATGCGCCAGTTAACGTGCGCCACAGCTACGCCACCCATGGTGCAAAAACGGCACAGATGCGTGACGCAACTGTGCCGGAAATGTGGCGCATTGCTGGAGTTGCGTCGCAAGCGCGACGCAGCTCCAGCAAGGCTCGGAGGTGCCCCATCTACACAATGCTGCATCAAGACCTACGCCTGCTTCAAGCAGGCGCAGGGTTTTGACGCAGCATTGGCCAGAAAGTGACTGAGTGAAATCTCATAGATTTCACTCAGCCACTTTTAGGAGGCGTTCCTGCGCAGGAAAGCCCCCCCTGCGCAGGAAAGCCTCCTTATGGTGCAGGGCTTTACAACGTGACGCATCTCCTAGATGCGTCACGTTGTAAATAGGGCGCATTGTTTGCGCCGCAGTTGCGTGAAATAAAGTGACGCAATTGCGGCGCAAGGGCATCATAAATCTGCCCCTTAGTATTCCTATTCGCTTTCAACTTTTATTATTGTGGACATTGGTAACTCTGGCTTCATCCGTGCTCTGACGGATGCAAAACAGGCTTGTTCTTGGCCCACTCTTTGACCTGAGCACAGCCCAGGCCTGCCCCTCAGTAGTGGATGTGCTATAAAGCACTGTGAGTTCCTTCTCCACCAGTCATCCCTCAGGAGCATCAGGAATCATGGGCCTTGAAGTCTGCTTTGTCCCTCACTCAATTAGCAAGCCGTACTGGTGGCCTAAGCTGCAAGTGTATTTGATGCGCTATTAAGCGATGCGGGCTCCTATTTCACCAGTCTACTCTCAGAAACCATAGGAATTATGGACCCAGAAGCTCGCTTTTGCCCCACTCAATCAGCAATCCTTACTGGTAACCTGTCAATTTCAGGGTATTTGTCAGGTTTTTTAGGGCACCTAATTCCAGTCAGCACCAATTGTAAGCTGCATTTTTTTTTAGAGAAGAGCTTCAAAGGGTTTTTTTAAACTTTAATTGTACATGCTTAACCGTCAAAGCCAAACTATTTGCTGTATCAATGCTCAATTGTATGTAATTTTAATCTGTCATCATCCATGTAACAATTCTAAAAGACATGAAAAGTAAAAGGACCCACCATTGTCTACATCTATCAGGGTTGGGGCTTGAAGTTGGTGTTTCAGTGTCTTTCATTTCCATGCCCTGAACACTACATTTCGGGTCATTACAAGAAACACAGATACAAAAAGGCCTTCTCATTTGTTAATTAAAATAAATAAACCAAAGAGACTACTAAGGAGATAACTTGACAATTATAAACCCTTTGACTCTCCGTAGGATTTCTAAATCTGTTATTGGCAGATTATCTTCCCTCAGTTAATCGACCTGCAAAATGACTGCTGCTGTAGGAATAAACTGGTGGAAGTAATTGACCTGGTTTATTATCCACTGGCTTAGAGTTCTCAAGTGACAGGATTAACACATATGCGCAAATCAGTTTGTTGACCACCTGCTTTTAATAAGTCACTGAATTCCCTTTTCTTCACCTTCCTGAGCTTTTTGTCATTATATTAATTAGTTTCATAAATCCTTTTTTCCAAATATTTGACTTTAACTCATTATTTGTCATACCACGTTCTTCAACACTTTATTAACACTGTAGTTGACTCAGTTGGAGTGTTGGTGTCTCCTACAGTATTTTACCTCTAAAATAAATAAATGGATCAGATCTCAAAACAATTTTGACTGGGCCTATATCTGCCTTGTCCTTTGTGGTAATTAATCGCCATTTTATAAAAGCAGATTTCTAGAGGTGGAACTGGGTGACAGGAATGTTTCTGCATATTTATTATGTGTTTTTATTGTGGTATGGATGTGGCCTTCTGTTCTTTGTGCCGCTTTATTTTTGTACTGCTTAGTTGTAGCGTGAGGCTATATATGTTATGTTGCTTCGTGTATGTTGTTTTTTTGTTGTGTTCCATTGTTTACTTTAACAAATGTTGCTACCTTTCCAGTCAAAGCAAGTAACTATCTCTAAGTTGGTAAAATAGCACTGTGACAGCTCCCTCAACTATTCAAGACACTTAAATATGGTAGAGGCGTAACTTATGTTTTTTACATGTGTATAGCTCATTTGGATTTTTATACCATTTCTCAATTTGTCATTGCTCTCTCTGGAAAACATGGCGGCAGCCGGCTGATCTGCCGGGGTGCTCTGTGACCACGCTCCTGCAGTAAACTGCAATGCCTGGCTAATGTGGTGATTCTGCATTAAGTTATATCCGGAGTCCTTCGAGGTCCCACGTTTGAGGAAGAAATACCTTTTTGGTTATTTGTCTGCCGTGGTACAGCCTGTTTTGTATCCTCGGTGTTTCTCTATCTCTAGCACCTGGGTTGGCGTAGTCTTTCTTCTCTCCGCATGCCGGATTCGATTTGCGGAGTTTTCCGCACCGTTTTCTGTCAGCCTGGGAGGATTGGCTTTCTTCCTTCGCCGCAGCTACGGTTACAGGCTTCTTCGGGGCTGCGGCTGTGGTCATCGGCCGCCCTGGAGCTAAGAAGGGGAAGGAAGGCACGAAGCCTTGTGCAAGCCCCTTGTGGTAGGGACTGCGTCATCTCTGAGAAAAATGAGGTGAGAGTAAAAAATCATTTACCTTTGCCTTTTCTAACAGTGAAGGGAGATGGCGGGCGTCTTGCGCAAACAACGGTGTGGAATAGGGAGAAACTTGTGAATTTGAGCCCGGAGATACTTGTGCCGGAGATACTTGTACCTCTCAAGGTTCACAACAGTTTGACTTATCTCAGCCCATCCTAAATTTTGGCAAAGCAAAGGGTAAACGTGGGAGAAAAAAGAAAGAGGCTTTGGCAAAGGTTGCCCTGGAGACTAAAGACCTCGTCAGTATCCCGGAGAGTTTCGAAGTGGCAAAGAAAAAACCTTCATCTTACCTAACTAATGAGGTAAAAGCCAAGAAGTCAAGATCAGCTAAATCCACTAGAAATCCTAAAGCAGTGTGGGGTGAAAAATTACTCCTTCTCTCCGCTCATATTTTAAAGCCATCCCACAGGTGCTGGATCTCACAGAGGATCGAACCATGTCAGCTCCGCTCTTAATTCCAGGCACTGCTTTAATGGGTCTTCCTCTCGCTTCTGACTCAATTGGTACTGCTGTTCCTCTTGCTCAAAATGCTGTAAACGCTGTAAATATTGTGCCCCTCCTGGATTTGTCAACTTCAGCTTCAGCCTCTACAGCAGAAAAAGCTGTCTTTCTGCCAGACTCACCTAGAATTCCCGACACTATCCATCCGGTGGATGTCCTACTTGTTGGTCAGGTTGCACTCAACGAGGTTTCAGCGGGCCTCGAAAAGGGCAATTCTCTAAAGGACTTACAAGGGCAAGTGCCCTCTGCCTCAGCTCTTGTTGTTAAGTCTAATGAGCTCAGCGTTTCCGTAGGTTCACTGGAAGCAATGTTCTCTTCCCTATCAGTTGACATAAAGAAGGGGTTCGATGAATCTTCGGCCAATCAATTGGAGATCAGGAATTACTGCGAATCCCTGGATTGTAAAATTGACAGTCTAACTTCAAGAACAGGGAAATTGGAAGAGACAGTAGCAGTGCTATCTGTCCATTTGGACCAGGCTAAGGATGACATCACCAAGCTTAAAAAGGCCGATATGGATCTGGCTGATAGAATGGAAATTTTAGAAAACAATGCAAGACGGAGTAATATCCGAATTCTTAATGTTCCAGAAGGATCAGAAGGGTCTGACATTAAGCAATTTATCATCCACCTTCTGAAGGAGTCCTTGTGTTTAGATCAATCAGCGGAAGACCTTGCTTGTGATATTCAGCGTGTCCATATTGACCCTTTTAGACGCAACCCCCAAAGGGCTAAACCACGTAAAATCGTAGTGAATTTTCATACATATTCACTTAAGGATCATATCCTTAACTTGGCCCTGAAACAAAGGTCTTTGGCGGGGAAGGGTTACACCTTTCAAATAAGGTCTGATCTCTCGAGGGTTACGTTAGAGAAGCAGTGGGAATTTGGGAGACGACTGGACGCCTTCAGGGGGCTGGGAGCAACAGCCTAACTGATGTTTCCTGCTGCCTTAAAAATGATGCACAATAATAAAATGTTCAATGTAAGATCAGTGCAGGCAGCAGATGAGTTGTTGCTATCTCTTGGCAATAAGGGCTCCCTGGGCTAGTTCTGGGGGCTTTTTCTCCCCTAAATTTCACTCTAAAATGAAAAAAATTAAAAAAAGAAAAAAGGAAAAATCTGTTTTTTCAACATAATTAATATAAAAACAAAATATAAAAATAAGTCACAAATTTGGGAGGGGCCCAACATATGTATTATGGATTGTAAAATAGAGTATTGTCTAGTCTAGTTTAGCTTAGTCGAGTGCTATACCCAATATCTCTAACTCTTTTGACCATCATTATAGTGGGAGGATAGTTTAGACCTATATGGTATTCCCTTAATATATTAGGTCACCATATGACATCATATGACACACTTAGAGTTGGGTTGGAGTAGTTCTCGCGGGAGCATGGGAAGGGGTGCTATCTATTGGACTTGTTCCGGTTAGATATAGTAAGGGTTTTCCATGGGAGGGGTGGAGGGGGGACCGGGGGGCCACAGGGGTAGGATGGGGGTGGGGTGGGGGTGCAAAAATAAAAAGTTCCTCATTTTTCATCTGAAGTTAGTTGGATTTCAAAAATTGCTGTCTGATTTGATTATGGTTTTTGTATGGTGTAAGGTGGTTATCTTCCTTCTGCGAGGGCATCTAGGCAGAGCTTCAGGCATAATTTATGGGGGGTATTAGAGTCATTTCCTGGAATGTCAACGGCCTGCGCACCAAATCAAGAGCAGACAAAATCTTGCAGTATTTGCGTGACTCAGATGCGCAGCTAGTTATACTTCAGGAGACCCATTTGACACATGCCGAATCTCTAGCCCTAGTGAAGAAAAATAGTTGGATTGACTTTGCGGTGTCCTCTTCACAGAATTCCAACATTAGAGGGGTATTGATTATTTTTAAAAAACAGCTTAAAGCGAGGTTATTTGCCCAGTTGGCGGGCCCAGGGGGCAGGTGGGTCATTGCTACAGTGGTCATCTCTGGGGCCCAATATACACTTGTTGGATATTATGGGCCTAATATCGATGATCCCTCTTCTTTAGAGTCCATTTTTGCTCACCTTTTGTCTTTTCCGGAGCCAACCATTTGGGCGGGTGATTTTAATATAGTCGTGGACCTTCTCCTGGATAAATCTCCTAGCAGTCGTCCTCGCGTCCTTTCTAAATCTAGGATCTTTTTGCTCAAATCCATGAAGCAATATGGGTACGTGGACATTTGGAGACTAAGGTCAGGAATGCAACAAGGTATTTATTTTAAGAACTATAAATATCACCATCAGTCCAGAATAGATTCCATCCTGATTAGTCAGAGACTGACGGACGCTGTCAAGACCATAAGCTACCTCCCTTTATATCTGTCCGACCGTTCAGCAATATTCATGGAGTGTGAGGGGCCTCCTTCCATTTTTCCTAGAGGTTGGTCTTTTGATTGATCTCTTCTTTCACATCCTGATGATGTCTCCTTTCTTAAGAGTGAGGTTCAAAGTTTCATGAGCATAAATACTGGTTCGGCGCCGGCTGGAGCGGTCTGGGACTCCTTTAAGGCTTTTTTAAGGGGCCTTATCACAGGCAAGGTTTCCTTTCGTTCTAAACAATACAAGGTGGAAGTTGTATCCATTGAGGCTGACATTGTTAAAACACAAGTAGATATCGATGCCATGGCAGCTTCTATGGACTCAGATTTAAAACCACTTCAGGATAAGTTGCTTGTCTTAAAAGCGCAGTTGGGTTCAGTTTTGGGCAAGAGAGTTCAGCAAAGATGGGAGGCCAGTAAATTAGCCCATTTCCAATATGGGAAAGGGGCAGGGAAGTTGTTGGCTTGGAAGGCTAAAACAGGTCAGGCCCGCAATAATATTGCATCAAAAGTAATTCTATAATCTCTTTGGATGAGGGCATAAGATTAGCCTTTAGAGAGTTCTTCCAGGAGATATACCACGAAGATAAAATCATCAACCCCGAAACAATTAAGCACGGGCTGCGGAAGATTTGCCTCCCTGCTCTTTCTGTTGAACAGAGTATTCTTTTGGATAGCGAGATTTCTGAGGAGGAGGTCAGGAAAGCCATCTGAAGTGGTAAGAAAGGGAAAGCGGCAGGACCTGACGGCCTACCGGTAGAAATCTTTAAACTATTAGAACAAGAAATAACATCACCTCTTGCCACTTTATTCAATCTAATTTTGCTGGATGGTCAGACTCCCCCTGAATCTTGGAATGGTGCTTCCATTACCCTTATCTTGAAACCAGGTAAGCCAGCCTCCGTTTGTGGGTCTTATACACCAATTTCAATCTTAAATGTAGATTATAAGATCTTTGCTACTGTTCTGGCAAGGAGGCTGGCAGGGGTGGCTCCTGATCTGCTACACCATGATCAGAAGGGGTTCGTAAAGGGGCGCCAGCTTTATGAATTAACATATGATCTAATAGGCGCCAATGATATGGCTACAGCTGCGTCCCTTCCCCTGGTTTTTGTAACATTGGATGCCACCAATGGTTAGAGCGGCAGACCCTAATGCAGAGGTCTAGTCCGGGACCAGGGTTCAATTCCCCGCCTCGGCGGGTCTTCGGCTCAAAAATTCCACGGACCTGATAATTCTCGCCTCGGTGCCTATTCCAATCATGGAGTCCCGCTCTGCAACTCTGAGCAATAGCTTGCTTAATCTCCACAACGGCCTCCACAACGCTAAGGATGCCTGGACTCCACCATGGGGGTGCCCAGGAGTGGACGCCTCACAGGGAAAGCCAGGATGGATTCCACAGCGGTATTCGTACAAGCGCCTTCAGTCCCTTGTGGGTGAATAGTGCGCTATACAATTATCAATTTTTACATTTACACCAAGGCCTTCGACAGGGTAAATTGGATATACCTTTTGGAGGCCCTGGCTAAGATCAATATTGGGGGGGCTTACCGACGAGCCATTAGCCTTTTGTATCAGAACCCTACTGCTCGGGTTTTGGTTAACGGAGTCCTATCGGACCCCTTTAACATCTCCAGGGGGACGAGGCAGGCTTGCCCACTCTCCCCTCTCCTATTTGATTTGTATATGGAGCCCCTTGCTCAACACTTGAGGGATGATATTAATATCAAGCCATTTTCTTAGAGGGGATGGGAGAGGAAGGTAGCCCTTTATGAGGATGATGTACTTATCCTTTCTTCAGATGCACAATCCGCACTTCCTGCAGTATTGGAAGCAGCACAAGGGTTTGGAGAAGTATCTGGGTATGAGGTAAATGCCTCAAAACTGATATTTTAATTTGGAATGATGACCACTGTGAAATTGGTATCCAGCCAGGGTCTTCTATGCGGTATCTAGGATTAAATATCACAAAGGATATAAATCAGTTAGTAGCCTCTAACTTCTCTGCAGTGGCAAAGCACTGTCAGCAGTTAATGCGATCCTGGGCTCAACTACCGTTATCCCTTTTGGGGAGAGCAAATTTGATCAAAATGACCATTTTACCCATAGTCTCTTTTTTATTTAACACAATTCCTCTTTATTTTGATCCTTCCATGATAGCAAAGCTGCAGGCGGATATCTCTTCCTTTATTTGGAACTGGCACCTTCCAAGGATTGCCTGGAAGAAACTCAGGAGGTGTAGAGAGAAGGGAGGGTTGGCTGCTCCAGACCTGCAGATGTACGCCTGGGCGTTTCAACTATCTCATGCCCGAATGCTTTTAAAGAGGCCTGTTGATTCTGGAGTGGGCTCTCTGCTTTCGGCTTTGCTAGATGGGGAAGGATTTAGCCAGTCAGGTTTTTTGTTTAAATTTAGCAACCAAAAGTTAAAAAAAATAATTAAACTGAAGATTCTGTAGGGCTTTATAAAAACGTGGGCAAAATTAATGGTTAACCTAAAAATTAGCTACTTTGGCAGTAGGATACTCCTTTGGGGTCTCCCAGAGAGTCCCTTATGGTTGTGTGGCTCTGGCTAGTCTGGTGGCCCCGCTTAAAGAAGCAGGGTTGGAAGTTTGGGGGAACCTATTCTCGGAGCGTAGTGTGCTTCCGTGGGAGTGCCTGAGAAGTAGAATTGATTTACAAAAGGGGGTGGTGATGAACAGAGTGTCTGAATTGAGCAGACCACTCTTACCCAGTCCAAAGATCAGGGCTTGATCCATCACCGTTATTTATCTCACTGCCCCATCCCAGCTCAGAACCTGGCTATATGCAAATCAGTCTGTCCCTGGCCCAGTGCATCATGGGAACAGGGCAGACTAAACTACCAAGCCAATTCTTTACCAGAAAGGAGACAAGCTACCGGGGACCGGTTTCTGGCATTTCAGCCGTCTTCGGCCCGGCTTGCTTGAATCCTGATGGAGCAGTGAGAAAGGGACTCATGTCTGAGTAAACCCTGCCACACCTATAGTGGCCAAAATCGATTTACAAAAGGGGGTGGTGATGAACAGAGTGTCTGAATTGAGCAGACCACTCTTACCCAGTCCAAAGATCAGGGCTTGATCCATCACCGTTATTTATCTCACTGCCCCATCCCAGCTCAGAACCTGGCTATATGCAAATCAGTCTGTCCCTGGCCCAGTGCATCATGGGAACAGGGCAGACTAAACTACCAAGCCAATTCTTTACCAGAAAGGACACAAGCTACCGGGGACCGGTTTCTGGCATTTCAGCCGTCTTCGGCCCGGCTTGCTTGAATCCTGATGGAGCAGTGAGAAAGGGACTCATGTCTGAGTAAACCCTGCCACACCTATAGTGGCCAAAATCGATTTACAAAAGGGGGTGGTGATGAACAGAGTGTCTGAATTGAGCAGACCACTCTTACCCAGTCCAAAGATCAGGGCTTGATCCATCACCGTTATTTATCTCACTGCCCCATCCCAGCTCAGAACCTGGCTATATGCAAATCAGTCTGTCCCTGGCCCAGTGCATCATGGGAACAGGGCAGACTAAACTACCAAGCCAATTCTTTACCAGAAAGGAGACAAGCTACCGGGGACCGGTTTCTGGCATTTCAGCCGTCTTCGGCCCGGCTTGCTTGAATCCTGATGGAGCAGTGAGAAAGGGACTCATGTCTGAGTAATCCCTGCCACACCTATAGTGGCCAAAATCGATTTACAAAAGGGGGTGGTGATGAACAGAGTGTCTGAATTGAGCAGACCACTCTTACCCAGTCCAAAGATCAGGGCTTGATCCATCACCGTTATTTATCTCACTGCCCCATCCCAGCTCAGAACCTGCTATATGCAAATCAGTCTGTCCGTGGCCCAGTGCATCATGGGAACAGGGCAGACTAAACTACCAAGCCAATTCTTTACCAGAAAGGAGACAAGCTACCGGGGACCGGTTTCTGGCATTTCAGCCGTCTTCGGCCCGGCTTGCTTGAATCCTGATGGAGCAGTGAGAAAGGGACTCATGTCTGAGTAAACCCTGCCACACCTATAGTGGCCAAAATCGCTTTACAAAAGGGGGTGGTGATGAACAGAGTGTCTGAATTGAGCAGACCACTCTTACCCAGTCCAAAGATCAGGGCTTGATCCATCACCGTTATTTATCTCACTGCCCCATCCCAGCTCAGAACCTGGCTATATGCAAATCAGTCTGTCCCTGGCCCAGTGCATCATGGGAACAGGGCAGACTAAACTACCAAGCCAATTCTTTACCAGAAAGGAGACAAGCTACCGGGGACCGGTTTCTGGCATTTCAGCCGTCTTCGGCCCGGCTTGCTTGAATCCTGATGGAGCAGTGAGAAAGGGACTCATGTCTGAGTAAACCCTGCCACACCTATAGTGGCCAAAATCGACAGGAACAGACTAATTTGCATACAGCCAGGTTCTGAAACTGGGATGGTGCAGTGAGCTAAAAAACGGTGTTGGATCTAGCCCTGATCTCTTGACTGGGTGAGAGCTTTCTGCTTAATTCAGAGACTCTGTCCCTCACCACCCCTTGTTGTAAATATTTTTGTCCACCCTAAGCGTGGAAGGGTATTCTCAGATGTGAGACCCTTGCTCATTGCACCATCAGGATTCAAGCAAACCGGGCCGAAGACGGCTGTAATGCCAGAAACTGGTCCCCGGGAGCTTGTTTCCTTCCCAGTGTAAGAATTGGCTTTTAAAGTTTGGTTTGCCCTGTTCCCATCATGCACTGGGACAGGAACAGACTAATTTGCATACAGCCAGGTTCTGAAACTGGGATGGTGCAGTGAGCTAAAAAACGGTGTTGGATCTAGCCCTGATCTCTTGACTGGGTGAGAGCTTTCTGCTTAATTCAGAGACTCTGTCCCTCACCACCCCTTGTTGTAAATATTTTTGTCCACCCTAAGCGTGGAAGGGTATTCTCAGATGTGAGACCCTTGCTCATTGCACCATCAGGATTCAAGCAAACCGGGCCGAAGACGGCTGTAATGCCAGAAACCGGTCCCCGGGAGCTTGTTTCCTTCCCAGTGTAAGAATTGGCCTTTGTAGTTTGGTTTGCCCTGTTCCCATCATGCACTGGGACAGGAACAGACTAATTTGCATACAGCCAGGTTCTGAAACTGGGATGGTGCAGTGAGCTAAAAAACGGTGTTGGATCTAGCCCTGATCTCTTGACTGGGTGAGAGCTTTCTGCTTAATTCAGAGACTCTGTCCCTCACCACCCCTTGTTGTAAATATTTTTGTCCACCCTAAGCGTGGAAGGGTATTCTCAGATGTGAGACCCTTGCTCATTGCACCATCAGGATTCAAGCAAACCGGGCCGAAGACGGCTGTAATGCCAGAAACCGGTCCCCGTGAGCTTGTTTCCTTCCCAGTGTAAGAATTGGCTTTTGTAGTTTGGTTTGCCCTGTTCCCATCATGCACTGGGACAGGAACAGCCTAATTTGCATACAGCCAGGTTCTGAAACTGGGATGGTGCAGTGAGCTAAAAAACGGTGTTGGATCTAGCCCTGATCTCTTGACTGGGTGAGAGCTTTCTGCTTAATTCAGAGACTCTGTCCCTCACCACCCCTTGTTGTAAATATTTTTGTCCACCCTAAGCGTGGAAGGGTATTCTCAGATGTGAGACCCTTGCTCATTGCACCATCAGGATTCAAGCAAACCGGGCCGAAGACGGCTGTAATGCCAGAAACCGGTCCCCGGGAGCTTGTTTCCTTCCCAGTGTAAGAATTGGCTTTTGTAGTTTGGTTTGCCCTGTTCCCATCATGCACTGGGACAGGAACAGACTAATTTGCATACAGCCAGGTTCTGAAACTGGGATGGTGCAGTGAGCTAAAAAACGGTGTTGGATCTAGCCCTGATCTCTTGACTGGGTGAGAGCTTTCTGCTTAATTCAGAGACTCTGTCCCTCACCACCCCTTGTTGTAAATATTTTTGTCCACCCTAAGCGTGGAAGGGCATTCTCAGATGTGAGACCCTTGCTCATTGCACCATCAGGATTCAAGCAAACCGGGCCGAAGACGGCTGTAATGCCAGAAACCGGTCCCCGGGAGCTTGTTTCCTTCCCAGTGTAAGAATTGGCTTTTGTAGTTTGGTTTGCCCTGTTCCCATCATGCACTGGGACAGGAACAGACTAATTTGCATACAGCCAGGTTCTGAAACTGGGATGGTGCAGTGAGCTAAAAAACGGTGTTGGATCTAGCCCTGATCTCTTGACTGGGTGAAAGCTTTCTGCTTAATTCAGAGACTCTGTCCCTCACCACCCCTTGTTGTAAATATTTTTGTCCACCCTAAGCGTGGAAGGGCATTCTCAGATGTGAGACCCTTGCTCATTGCACCATCAGGATTCAAGCAAACCGGGCCGAAGACGGCTGTAATGCCAGAAACCGGTCCCCGGGAGCTTGTTTCCTTCCCAGTGTAAGAATTGGCTTTTGTAGTTTGGTTTGCCCTGTTCCCATCATGCACTGGGACAGGAACAGACTAATTTGCATAGGTTCTGAAACTGGGATGGTGCAGTGAGCTAAAAAACGGTGTTGGATCTAGCCCCGATCTCTTGACTGGGTGAGAGCTTTCTGCTTAATTCAGAGACTCTGTCCCTCACCACCCCTTGTTGTAAATATGAGAAGTAGAATTGGTCCTAACCTTTCAAGGTTTAAATATATGCAAATGGCTGGTTGGACTCATTTCTTTCTTGCTCGACCATCTCTGGCAAATAGGTTTCCTATTGGAGGCTATAGTCATCTAGTATCCCAGATGGTAGATAATCCACCGGCCAAAAAGGAAGTCTCCCTTTGGTATAATTTGATTCTGGATGAAATTGATGGGGACTTCTTACTAACAGTACAGCTGTGAGGTTCTACCATGTAAGGAGGCAACGTAGAAGATCTGTGGAGCATCTCATGTAAACTTTTGTGGGATCTTGTTAAGCCGGCCTGGTTGCGCAGGAGTCACCTGTTCACGCTCCACAGGGCATACTATTCTCCCCTCAGACTTTCAACATTTTCTCAAGGGAACCCTGTGGTTTGTGCTAAATGTGGACTGCATGAGGCTTCAGATGCCAATATGGTCTTCAAATGCCCTCGCCTAGCTCTCTTTTGGGATGCTATATGCCACACTCTTTCGGAATCACTAGGAAAGCAAATAAATCTGGATCTTACTACTGTCATTTTTGGGGTCTCGGCAGATGTTCAAGGGCATGCAAAAAGTTTTCTGTTTTATTCTATCCTTCTTGCCCGCAGAGAGATTTGCAAAAAGTGGAAAGAGTGGAAAGATCCTACTTTTCCTTCATTCATTGACTGGCAGATATCTGTCTTGCAAGTCTCCAGAGTAGATCTAGCGAGATCCGGTAACCCAGCTAAGAAAGCATTTTGGCACAAGTTGGTTTGGAGTCGTTGAATCGACTGGGTTTTTTGTGGGGTTTTTTTTCCACCCGGTCCTATGATTATACACCTGTGATGCTATTGAACCTGCAGAGCCCAGATCCTTAGCTGGGATATATTGGTTGTACCTGCACCTTGAGCTGGCTAAGTTTGTGTTTTTTTGTACTTTTTTGGTTTCTTCCTGATGGTTCGTAAGGGTATAACACTTCTGAGGGTATTTGGTTCCTTGATAGTCTTGTGTAACCATGCCCTGCCAGGTTCTTAACCTGTGACATATTGTTGTATTCCAGACTGTGGCTTCATTCGAAACCAAGGTGGAAAATGAGGACATAAAAAAAAAATTAAACAAATAACATTTCTCAATTTGTAGTCTGATTTATGGTATAACGTAGGCTGTATGACTTTTATGGGTTTATCCTTAAAGCCGAATCAGGTTTTATTGATTGATTGATTGACTGCTAATAACGCTGACACTGTAAAGCATGATGGGAAGTAATTTATATTTAATTAAATATGAATATGTTAATATTGTTAAAGCAGCCCGTTTAATGCCAGCTCACACCTTTCTAAACTCCTTAGAACACATATAACAACATTTAACCAGCATCCATCTTCCTTCTTTTGTTTCTGCTTAAAGAAAAGTTTAGTTTCTGCTCCTTTGAAATACTGATTGTGTCAGAGGTGAGCGCAAAATTGAAATAATATATAAAATGTAGATATAATGTTATAGGGGTATGCTACTTGATGGCATAGATGTAAAAGAATAAAGTGAATCACTAAGATCTCATTGTAATATTTTGGTCGAATAATATTAATTGATGACACTCCTTTCCTATGGATTCTTTGTGTTTTTTAATGGAAGTAGTTTAGCGTTTTCACTCTGGAAAACATACCAATAACAGTGTCAAAGGCCTTTTGCTACTATTATACTTCAATGTCAAGATGGGTCATTTTACCTCTTGCATTAAAAAGGGAAGCCTGATCATTATCTATTGATATAATTGATATTAGATAGCAATGGGTTATGTAGATGAAATGCATACGTTCCTTGTGATCTTGGCTATAAAATGTACTATCCTTCCACAGAGAAGAAGTTGATAACGATCATTTACAATCTGCTAAACTCATCATGTCCTTCTAGGATGGTTTCAATCAATATACCTTACTATTTGCTGGAGATAAGCAATAAAATCATATTGCACGCAATCACTTATTATCATTTACGCTTGTCTATACTTTCTTCTGATAAATAACAAAGAGAAGGCAACAATTGCGATGCTTTACTACTTTATTCAGAAGAGACACAAAGGACAGCATGATCCTAAAAGGGTTTCTAAAGATTAAGACCAGCTCTCTCGACGTGTAGAAATCGAAAATAGTCCCTTTTGTGGAGATTTGAAAAACAGAGGATTCATCCACCACCATCTCTGTGGAGTCCTTCATATGACTCTGAGGTTGGGGCTGGAGATCTGCAGAAACAAAAACATATGAGATGTGAGTGACTAAGATTAGGAATATAATACACCAAACAACTAACCGAGAAGAAAGAAGAATGCAATAGCTCCATAAAGAAAGAAATATATACATCTAAATAACTATCAATCACTGTCCAGAGATACTCCATGGTTGCTTGCTCAGTTGTAGCCATGGCTCACTGCTGCCCTCTGCCTCCACAATCAACAGTCTCATTTTGTGATATTTAATGCCATGCTCAGTGCTCGTTAAGATTGCATTAGAAAAATTGAAGCACCGGATTCACTAAATCGCACATGTTCATTTGCAAGGTAAATTCCACCTTAAAAACTGTGTTTATTGGCTGATGGGGGTTGTTGAATTTCACTTGGCATCCAGTGCTAAAGACTCTGAGGTGTCAATAATTGGGACAGCAACAAAAAGCCAACTCATCAGCTCTGTCTCAGGCATCTCTATTATTTAGTCTCTGAGAGGGGCTCAATGAATGGATATTACCAGTCTTGTCAGCAGTCATCAGCTTCACATTGAGGCAAGTTGCCCAAATAGTGTTTGACTTTTTTTCATTTTAGCTGGGCAGTGAACATTATCAGCGAATTGGCCACTTTGGGCATAACACTTAAAGAGAATTTGGCAACACAGGGGATGCAATTTATAGGGACCCCCAACTCTTTTCTGTCCTTGTCATAGGTTTCACTGGAGCAGCCTCCATACTGGATTGCTCCCTAGTGGTAAGTCTAATGACAGACAGTAGATCCTGACGAAACACTGTACGCAGTCTCTCCAACTCAATTTCTTTGTTAATTGTCCCCATAGTGCTAGTCAGGTAATTCGTGATAGAGGCTGTTAACACCCCCACTCTGTCCTTACGCCCCCCCCCTATTATGGAAATGAAGTTCATCCTACCCATTATGAACACTCTATGTATTCCTATTCGCTTTCAACTTTTATTATTGTGGACATTGGTAACTCTGGCTTCATCCGTGCTCTGACGGAAGCAGAACAGGCGTGTTCTTGGCCCACTCTTTAACCTGAGCACAGCCCAGGCCTGCCCCTCAGTAGTGGATGTACTATAAAGCACTGTGGGTTCCTTCTCCACCAGTCATCCCTCAGGAGCAGCAGGAATCATAGGCCTTGAAGTCCGCTTTGTCCCTCACTCTATTAGCAAGCCGTACTGGTGGCCTAAGCTGCAAGTGTATTTGATGCGCTATTAAGCGATGCGGGCTCCTATTTCACCAGTCTACTCTCAGAAACCATAGGAATTATGGACCCAGAAGCCCGTTTTTGCCCCACTCAATCAGCAATCCTTACTGGTAACCTGTCAATTTCAGGGTATTTGTCAGGTTTTTTAGGGCACCTAATTCCAGTCAGCACCAATTGTAAGCTGCATTTTCCAGAGAAGAGCTTCAAAGTGTTTTTTTAAAAATGTAATTGTACATGCTTAACCGTCAAAGCCCAAACTATTTGCTTTATCAATGCTCAATTGTATGTAATTTTAATCTGTCATCATCCATGTAACAATTTTGAAAAACATGAAAAGTAAAAGGACCCACCATTGTCTACATCTATCAGGGTTGGGGCTTGAAGTTGGTGTTTCAGTGTCTTTCATTTCCATGCCCTGAACACTACATTTCGGGTCATTACAAGAAGCATAGATAAAAAAAGGCCTTCTCATTTGTTAATTAAAATAAATAAACATAAGAGACTACTTAGGAGATAACTTGACAACTGTAAATCCGCTGTCTCTCCGTAGGATTTCTAAATCTGTTATTGGCAGATTATCTTCCCACTGTTAATCGACCTGCAAAATGACTGCTGCTGTAGGAATAAACTGGTGGAAGTAATTGACCTGGTGTATTATCCACTGGCTTAGAGTTCTCAAGTGACAGGATTAACACATATGCGTAAACCAGTTTTTTGACCACCTGCTTTTAATTATTCACTAAATTCCCTTTTCACCTTTTTGAGCTTTTTGTCATTATATTATTTAATTTCATAAATCCTTTCTTCCTAATATTTGACTTTAACTTAATATTTGTCATACCATGTTCTTCAAAACTTTATTAACACTGTAGTTGACTAGGTTGGAGTGTTGGTGTCTCCGCAGTATTTTACCTCTAAAAGAAATGAATGGATCAGATATCAAAACAATTTTGACTGGGCCTATATCTGCCTTGTCCTTGGTGGTAATTAATCGCCATTTTATAAAAGCAGATTTCTAGAGGTGAAACTGTGTGACAGGAATGTTTCTGCATATTTATTATGTGTTTGTATTGTGGTATGGATGTGGCCTTCTGTTCTTTGTGCCGCTTTATTTTTGTACTACTTAGTTGTAGCGTGAGGCTGTGTTTGTTATGTTGCTTCGTGTATGTTGTTTTTTTGTTGTGTTCTATTGTTTACTTTAACAAATGTTGCAACCAGTACCTACCTCTAAGGTGGTAAAATAGCACTGTTACAGCTCCCTCAACTATTTAAGAGACTTAAATGTGGTAGAAACGTGGTGCTTGCGGTGCTGGCTTTACGTGATATGCCCACTCTAAAATCTCAGAGTTATTTCATTTATCTTTAACTTAAACTCTTCATTGGAGTTAATCTTGGCCTGTTCTGCATTTTACCACTGTCATGAAATGTGGTGTTAGACTACTCTTTTGGCCCCATGTGGAAGCATCAATTGGCTAAAACCGTTATTTAACCATATTTGAATATTGACCTTATATTTTTATCTAGCATAAAATGGCATTACTACCTCTACTCATAGTCTGAATTTTTATGGTGGTGATTGCATTTCAAGAGCTTTACAGTTCAAACTTTGCCATTAATGCATCAATCCAATCAATAATTAATTGATTTCAAAGTCAGTTATTTTATTAATTTTTCCATACAGGTGTTTTTCAACCAGGAAGTCAGTTACCTATGAACTCCAAAGGCCAGTCTCAATTCACCTCTCTCTGGCTGCTCTCTATGTCACTGGTACCATGACAATTTGTACCATTTAGAATGGAATAGAGGGAAACATGACTTTGTATGATTCTTCTCATTATAGATTTTACATATCTTCTGTTGGAAAAAGAAAACTCCCAAATCTTGTATAAATGTCACCGCAAGGACTCTCCAATGGGGAATTCGCCTTAGCACTCTTTCACTGATGGTTTCCTTTCACACAGGCTGATGAATGGATGTTCAGATCTCCCTAACTCATTTACCACCAGTGTAGACCCATCTCTACCAGTATTAAAAGATGCAGAAAATCACACAGAGAGGTACTACATGTATATAATCCATCTTCATTCAAATGTTTTTAGTGTCAATTTCCCTCTAGATTATTTAATGTTTGCATATTCCTTCACCTTAATGACACTCTCACAAGCAGGTATAATTCACCTTTATTTCTATAGTTAGTGCAGGCGTAGTTATTTATGGTTAAGCCTTTTGCCCAGCAATGTCTTACGAAGAACGTAAAAAGCAGCGGTAAGTTTAAGAGTGTCCACCTCTCTATAATAATGGGGGAGCAAGTCACTGAGAGGTCATGACCCAAATTCTGTGTGAAATAACTTAAAAGTTGGAGAGAAAAAGTTTTCTGTATACTCTTTTGTCTTTTGGCCAAGCCTAGCAGCACATTATAAGAAGCTTAACGATGATTAACCAATACAAATTATCAACAAAGTGAAAGAAAAATGAATTAAAAGGCTGGTTCTTACCTTCTAGTCCTAAAAGGGATACAAAAAAATATGATGATTAAATAAACACAATTCAGTAATAAAGAATCAATATTTAATATCACTCTTCTAAAAATGAATGGACTCTGTGAGTATGAAGGAACACAATCAAAACACAGAAATCCATCCACACAGGAGGAGAGCATCATTAGTTCCAAAGACATAAAACTTTACGCACATGTGAAAATACGTCACATCGAGACAATCTAGTTATCGGTGTGGGCCTTTCTGAATGGGAATGATATGTAACGTGGGCTAACCTCCAAACACCTGCAAGTTTGCTGACATTCTCAAACTTTATCTTGACACATTCTCACCCAGGATATTTACTTAATCAAGGGTAAGGGCAAGAGTCCCTGCCAAACTTGTGAGTGCTATTGGAAGTCTGTGATGGTCCAGTTTCACTGTTTTATTTTGTAACAAAAAAAATGCAAAATATATCCAGAAAATAAAAATAAAACTACAGGAGCAAATGAATAATTTCTTTTAAAACTCAAGCCTCACATTTCTGCATTCCTGCTAGGGGACACTATATGTGAAAATATTTGGTGCAATTTTGGCGATCACAAAAAACATGAATGTCTTGATAACTTCACAAACGTTGGTATCTAAATGGGGGTAATTTCACTCTTCAGCCCAAGTGCTGAAACATCCTATTTGCTTAATCTTCAACGAATTAGGACGAAAGGGTAAAATGTAGACCTGCACATAGTTGTTATAAATTGCAGATGACAATTGTGTGGGTGACCTCTTTTGAGTGGATTCATAATTTCGCCACACAGCTACTGTGGGTGACTTGCATTAGATTACCTTTACGTCATGCAATTTCAGACCTCATTTTTGCATTTAGAGATATGCATTGTTTAGGGGTGTTTTGCAATTTTAAGGGATTAGGGATGACTACTTTTTAGGATAGGAAAGGGTTTTTTGGATAGCTAGTGTTAATGGGCAAAATATATTTTTTAGAATTGGGGAATGGGTAGTGCTTAGGGTTATTAAGGAATTTCTAGGGTTCAGTGATGGGTAGTTTTTAGGGGTAGCAAGAAGTCGAGGGACGACTAGTGTTTGTGGTAACAAGGCATTTTTATGGGTCGACAATGGGTAGTAAGAAATTTTCATGGTTCTGCGTTGGGTAGTGTTTAGAAGTAGGAAGGGTTTTTTAAAGCTTGGTTGACTCAGAGGAACATTAGACTTCCTCAGTAGGGAAGATAGGTTTGGCCTTTGATCCGATCAAGTATCTGTGCAGGCATCACAGCCCTGGACTCCTGACATTGGTAATAGAGGGGGAAGTCAAGGTATTGTGAGTGAGATGCAATTGGACATCAAAGACAGCTGCGCCTGACCTGCAGCTATACCCCCTGGGGTGTAACCTCTTGAGATAGGCTTCTACCCTCCCCATGAATGTAAGGTCAGGCACCAGCGGTCTACCTCCATGCTAGGACTGGGGGTCCTGCAAAAGTTGAAAAGTGTCTGACCTTAGGGGACTAATAGAGCACAGAACACTGGGACAGCCCCAACGTGTTTGGCATTCAAGTGACTCTCATTGAGTAAACTTTCACATTGTTTCTCGGTTGCAAATGCAGAAGAGGCAGGAGAAAGGCAGTGTTCTCTCTCTCTCTCTGTCATCCACACACCAAGATAGATCACCCCCCACCGAGCTTCCCCTCTTGCAGTCCAAATCAATAGGTCCAACAATGTTCCAGGAGCTCAGATCTGGAGCCATACCCTACAACACCAAACATGAAAGCACTTTTCACAGAAGCAGAGGCTGTCAGCCCTGCCTCTAGTCACCCTGGAAAGGCAAGCAAACATCCAGGCAGGATGACACAAGTCTTAAAACCTCTACCTAGACACTTGGAACTGAACTTCCAGGTACTTGACACCAAGTAAGGGACACTACATCTGCAGATCTGCCATTTGCCACACACCATTACTGCTGCACATCAAATTACCTGCCTGAGCAGCAGCAGTATGTTATGTTATGTTATATGGGACTTTTATAGCGCAACGGCTACTCCAAAGGAGTGTCCCGGCACTTTGTGCTCCAGACCTAAAAGAGACTGGAAAACATAACAGTAAAAAAGACAGAAACCAAAAAAGGAGAGGCGCACTAACCAGAGAACAGCCAAGTCTTTAGACCCTTCCTAAAGGCAAGCAGATTAGATGTGGCCCGCAGGGACAGCGGTAGGGAGTTCCATAGCTGGGGGGCAAGGAATCTGAAGGACCGACCGCCCAGTCGGGCCCTTTTTATACGTGGCACCACCGCCAGAGCCAGTGACTCCGATCTTAGTCGATCAGTAGAGAATCATGCCCCAGGGCTGCAGGAGTCAACTCACGTGACTACTGGGGTATATGTGTAGAAGCCTGAGCAGTAGAGGCAGCTCTCGGCCTGACCCTCAAAGGGACAACCTCATGAAACCCATGGCATTTACACCCAGTGGCTTTAAGCAGAACAGTGTCTCCTTCAGGATGAGCCAGGGTTTCCTCATGAGGCGACTACTTCTGATCCAGCTTTCCTGCCTTCTAGGGTGAGCCGCTATTTGATTTGTTTGATAAATGAGGCAGGGTTGGGTTAGGCATAGAAGACACAGGTAGCAGAACCTCCTGTGGCCCAACCATCAGTTTCCAGGGATTGTGCTGGGGGTGGGTCAGGTATGACTTGTGAGAGCTTTCTATCACTCCGGGACACTCCAAGGCCCAGGCTCAACAGTTAGGGTCATCATTACATGACTCATGCTGGCAGAGCGCGTTACCAAGCTAATCCTTCGCCTCAAATGACCTGGTTCTCAGGTGTCCGACATGACCTCTTGGGTAGGAAGGCTTTACAAATACAACCAATTTTCAGTAATGATGGGCAGTGTGTACAAAAGTCAGGGACATAATCAAACAAGCTGATGACCAGTATTTACTGAGGAGTCTTCATTCTAAGGACATTATTTCAATTCCAAATCCCTATCACAAATGGAGTTTAGCAGGTAACTCACACCTGTCAGTAAACAGTAGAAATAGACTGCTCAGTTAATTTTGGCACACATAGAGTCTTCATCATCTAAGGGCATCAAATACCTGTTGTTGCTCTATTTCAGGTGACTGAAGATCGCTTGTCCTCTCTAAGGAGGCAGGCTGCATAACTAATTATCATGACTGAGTCTTGTTTGTTATCATAATTAAAAAGCAAGTCTCTCCACTGATTAAGAATGACTATGCACAATCTGTGAATCTTTTCTGTGTCCATGATTAGTGAGTTTTCCAATGTTGAATTGTTTGTTTTCTGGAACCTGTTTGGCAGGTCATAGAAATAACAATAACAAGTCATTAGTCAGCATTCTTTATAGGTGGAACTATCAAGATAGTCTGTTAGAAATTGGGTTTCTGATTGGCAGAGGTATGCATCAAGGAACCACAATCCTAGTGAAGTTCAAGTTTATTTCACGTTTATTCGGACCGTTGGTCCACAAACAATACATGTCAATAAAAGGTTCATCCAAAAAGTTAAACAAAACATTTCATTAACACACAAAAAACCTCGAAAAACATATTTGATCTAAAAGCCCACAATTATCTGTTTTAAAAATAGCTATTTGTTAAAACTCGTTAAAAAAGGTATAAAACTGCCTTCACTTTTTGCATATATTTCCCCATAGCCACAGCAATATCTAAATGGGCCATTTCTGTCAACAGTGTCACAGCCTGGGTCCTAGTTTTAATCTCATATTTCATAAAAATTGGTTTTAAAAATGTAATACGTAAGTCTAAAAACTTCAGACAATCAAATAAGATGTGCAGCATATCACATTTGGACCCCAAAGAGCAATTGCAGCTTCCCTCCTCATTGATCATAGCCCGCTTCACAGAGTTGTTCATATAACAAGGGTTTACCCCAATTCTTACCCTCAGAACCTCATTTCGTAATTTGCGGTCCGGTAACTTATCAGTGTAGGGGAAGCATTGATCGTTATTCCATGCATGAATCATAAAACAGATCGTAGTTTTACTTGCAAGATAGATTTTGTCCTGTGCATGTGATATTTCCTTCCCCGTCGACCTGAGTAATTTTTTATCACTATTGGCCACGGAGACAATTGGGCATACATTAACGCTCATCTTCTTGCATTACTTTGTTATTTTCCCCCTGGTCTCTCTTGCCCATTTTAGTTCACTGTCCTGAATTTCATTTTTGCACCATTGAGATATTTTTGTAATTGCGCCTATTTCTAGGCGTTGCTAAAAGCGCAAAAGGGCCATACCAACTTGCTACCCCATGAAGTCAGGCCTAGTTCCAGTCTTACTGCCTGAACCATTGCTGACCGGGGGAGCATAAATACATTTTTTAGGTTTTTACCTTCTTCCACACCCCAGTTTTCCTTACCACTTAGGAACAGAAAGTCAGCGCCATACAAAAATTGCGGGGGTACAATAGCAGCATAGGCTTTTAGCGCTGGATTGTCGGTCATAGCACCATAGTGGAGTGGTGTGGCTCACTGGTTAGAGGTGGCAGACCCGCAAGCAAAGAACGGCCTGGGACCAGGGTTCAATTCCCGACGCGGCAGGGTGTTGGACCAGGGTCAGCGAACTCGATAATTCTCACCTCGGTGCCTACTCTAACCAGGGATCACACTCGGCAACTCTGGGCATTAGCTTGCCTCATCTCTACAACGGCCCCCCACATTCGCTGGGGATGCCTGGTTTCACCTTGGAGATACCCAGTAGGGACCATCTCACAGGGATAGCCAGGATGGGTTCCCCAGCGGTCTACAGCACCACGATGCCTCAGGGCAGCAGTGCGCTGTACAAGACACATTACATTACATTACATTACATAATCTTTATTAAACAATATCAGACCGATAATCGAGGCAGAGGTTATTAATTTAGATGCCTCTAAGTGGGTATTCCATTTCAGATTCTGCTTGAACCATAACCCCAAGTATCTATACTCTGTTACTGATTCCACTTTTTCTGACCCAATCCACCATGAGAACTCAATTTTCCTCCGGCCAAAGCTCAATGTTTTGGTCTTGTCCATATTTATCACAAGTTTTTTCCTTAAGCAGGAGTCAATAAATACATTTAGTTTTCTTTGCAAGCCAACCTCGGTCTTGTCCATAATCACCAGATCGTCAGCATAGCGTAAACATGCTATCTGCTTGCCATTTAGTTTCGGCTCCCCCAGTTGTATTCCCCAACACTGATGGTAGGTCAGCTAGGAACAGGGAGAACAACAAGGGAGCTAATGCGCATCCCTGACGCAGACCATTTCCAATTTCTATTTTCCCTGATAAACTACCATCTATGTCTAAGATTATCTGTGCCCAGTTTTTAATATGGAGCATTTGTAGCAGCCGCAGTATATCATTAGGAATTCCCTGACTAATTAGGGCCTCCCACAGCAGCTCCCGGTCCACTAAATCAAAGGCTGCACGGAAGTCAACAAAACAACAGAATAACCTACCCCGAGATTCCATTGACTTCCGTGCCATGGCCCAAAGAGCAAAACAATGGTTGATTGTAGAATGGCCGGCTTTAAACCCACCCTGTTCTGGGGGAATTGATTTGGTTTTCCTCTGCCCACTCTTTTAATAAGTTTAATATTACTTTTTCAAAGACTTTTTCCCCTATGTCCAGGAGGTTTATCATCCTATAATTTTTTGGTAATTTGTGGCTGCCCTTTTTATGAATAGGCCTTATAATTGCGCCCTTCCAACTTTCTGGAACGATTCCCATATCCAGGATTACCAGGAACATCTTTGCAAAAAAACTCTGCCCACCATGCTGGACTCTTTTTAATTATCACTGCTGGGAGGTTATCTGGTCCTGCGGCACAGATAAGGTTCAAACTAGCTATAATCTCCGTTATATATCTTGGGGTAAAGAAGTCCTTTATATGGTCCCTCACCCGTGACCAAACTAAGGTTCCTGGTGTTGATTGTGTCGGCCATCTTCCATAGATTTCTTCCAGATAGCCTACCCAGTCATCTTCAGGGACCATACAGGCCAAGGAACCAGATTTCCTGCCCACACTCTCTTGGACTAATTTCCCGAATCCTCTCGCATCCTTGGTTTCAATCACCTCCAACATATTTGCCCAACAATTCTCTTCATACCTTCTTTTTTTTATTCCGAATTAATGTTTTATACTTTAACCTTAGTTGCTGAAGTGTCTTGTATAGATCCACGTTGTTCTGCATTCTGTCCATCAACTGTGGTTTTTGCATGGATCCACGTTGAACATGGCCCTTACTCTTCTCTGCTTCTGTCTTATCAGGGCCTTAGCTACCCTGCATTCTTCGTTAAACTAGGGTTTCCTATTTTTATTAACAACATAGCTACCCAGTCCTGTCTTTTTTTACTTGAATTCCTTCTTGAGGGAATCTGCCAGCTTACCTATGGTTAGTTCAAACCACGGAAATCCTGCATTAGGATGAATTCCTTCAGTTGGGATTGACTTTTGAATTAGCTTAAGCTTTTCTATCAGTCCGTCTGATATGCAGGTTGTTAATCGTTTGGGGTAGTCCACATGGACCTGTAGAACCCTATCTCTACTTTTACGTTTCGGTATGTGTATTTCTATCTTCAAAGGGAAGTGGTCACTACCGTTCATTTTCACCACCTCAAAATGTTTTATTTTATCAAAACACCAGGCCTGACAAAACACATAGTCAATTGGGCAAAGTTGCTGGCCCCTCATAAAAGTCCTTCCCGCTGGCCGGTCTTGCTGAAATCTTCCATTTGCACATACCATGCCCAAGGACCCCATTAGCTGACTAAATGACTCATCCTGCTGTGAGATTTCCCTTCTTGGAAAGAGTGCTGTTCAATATTGTGGGCTTCTAGCAATTCTTTATGCCAACTGTCAACTTTTCTGGGGTCTAATCTATGGTTAAAATCACCTACCACTAGTACTAAATCCTTCTGATACTTAGCGCTAGTTGATCTTCTTTCAGTTTGCCCAGATTCTCCTTATATTCATAAGCCTTTCCCGTCTGAATATACACATTTATGATGCATATTCCCTCATATCGGGGATCTACCTTCTGCAATAAGATTCTGCAACCTAGTGCCGACTCACTACGTAATTTTAACCTTTCAACCCGTCTAAATATCTGTGTGGAGATTAGCATTAAGTGACCCCCTGATGGCCTCCCCAGATTATTTCTCTTTGCTGCTTTAGAGTATTGGGCAAATCCTTCTGTAACTAAGGATTTTAGGGTATCGTCACACAGCCATGTCTCCTGAAGGCACATGACGTCGTTACTCTTTATAATTTTATCGAACTCTATCTGTGCCGATATTTTCTTCTAACCATTTATATTCCTTGATAGGACTAAAAGGTTGTGTGACGACCCATACTCCTAATCGATTTCACTAAGAAATCCCTCCTCATCATACTCCCTAGATTCTGGGGATGCTAGGGCTTCATATCTATTTCTAGCAAATACACCTTCTCCATACCCTGCAGCTTCACAGTTAGTTACAGTAATTGCAATATCCTCCTTATTATTCCAGTTTGAATTAATTAGCCTTATCTGCCGTAACCCTAGACCAGCATGGTTCATCAGCAAATACTGTCCCTGTATTTCCTCCTTCCTTACCAGTCTGATCTCCTCATTTTGTAACTAATTTTCCGCTTTTTCCACTGCTTCTTTCACCCAAGCAGAATGAAAGAGGACCTTAGTCACCTCCCCTCCTGTGCTACTTGCAACAAACCCTACTTCTTTGAGGTCCCTTGTACCAATACTCCTAAGACTTGCACATTTTCCCATTATACATAAAAGTTGAGATCGATTTAATGGGTTTAGTTTCGAAGCTTTTTTCCCCCCTTTACCACCATTTTCGGGTTTTAGAAAAATCCATAGATCATTAGTACCTGTTTGCCTGGCCCCATATTTAACCCCCTTTGAGCTGGCTACCCTATTTAACTCCCTTTGAGCTGGCTTAAGACTGACTAGGATTAAGAGGCAATGTGTAAATTATTTGCTCAACAATTCAAATAGAAACCCTGTGAAACCTTCACACAAAGACTCGACACCAGTTTAGCAACACAAATTATTGCTATATAAATTGATCAAGACGAAAAGAACAAAAATCCAATAAGTAGAAGTCAAGTATAAAAAGTAATTGTAATAGGTCATTTATGGAGCACCTGGCTACCCCTATAGGCGTATCCCTGCGCTAGAAGCACATCATCTGGAGTGGAAAAGAAAAACTGGACTAGAGTTGATATAGTCAGGTTTTCAGGCCTCTACGAAAGATGGGCTCAGATTTTTCTGCAGGCAGCAGAGTAGGGAGTGTGTTCCAGTTTTTGGCCGCCAGATAGCCAAATGAGCGAGCGCCCATCCTTGCCTTTTTTATCTAGGTCTTGTAAGTAGAGGTGCTCCTGTCAAACTTAGCTGTTATGAATTTTTAAAGATTAAAAGTGAAAAATAGCACTAAGAAGCAATATACCTATGGGGTTATCTGGCTGCTTTGGACCTGGGTAAAGTCAAGAGTCCAAGATGACTTTGATGGAGCGCGGGATACAGGAGGCACACAAGGCCTGCTGAACAAAAGTACATTCAATCTAGTCACAACAGCGAGGTCCAGGTTCTACTGAGCGATGTGTCGTTGTCGATCTTGTCAAGATGATTTGTCAATTTTCTTCACACAAAGATGGCGATGCACCGGTTCCAAAGACAAAGCGCTGGGTCCAAGATGCATTGGTTCCAAAGCCAATGCAGCAGGTTTTCTCCACGCACCAGGGATGCAGTGGTTTCGGTGCATCGGTTCCGATGGCGAAGTGCTGCTTCTATTCCTGCAACAGCGAGGAAGCATCGATTCTGCTCAGGCAGCCGAGAATGTGTTGGTTTCACTGGAGCAAGCACCTGGATCCACTTCCAATGGACTAGGCACAATATCAGAGGGTAAGCCTTTGATATCCCTGAGTCTAAAAACAGGAGCAAAGCCAGTTTGTCACTATGGGTTCATGTAGGTTAGTCCGGTTCTTCCTCAGCAGGGCAGAGGGCAGCAGGCATCAGGGCAATACAGCAGAAAAGCAGTTCTTCCAGAGGATCAGTCCAGCAGAGTGGCAGTTCTTGTAGCACAACAGCAGTTCTTCCACCTGACAGAGTTCTTCACAGGTCTAGTGGTGTCTGATTTGGTGGGGTCAGAAACACAGTACTTATGCCCAGTTGTGCCTTTGATGTGGAGGTGACTTCAAACAGGGGCTTTGAAGTGCACAGACTCACTCCAGGGGGTATGCAGCCCTTTGTGTTGGAACAGATCACATCCTATTCAGGTGTAAGTGTCAGTTCCTCCTTCCCATCCTGCCCAGGAGGGCCCATTAGGATGTGGATGGCCACTCAGTCACACCTAAGCTCCCTTTATGTGTGGCTGTGTAGAGGGAATTTACAAAGTCCAGCTATCACCCACCACAGACATTTATTGGAGACAGTCTGCAGACACACAGGGCTAAAAACAAAAAAGGCCACTGTTCTAAAACTGCCATTTTTAAAAGGGTAATGATAAATTTACCTTTAACACTAAAGAGGGTTTATCCTTACCATTTCAGTAATATGAAACATGACAGATCTATTCATTCTCAATCAGGAATTACAGCTTATAAGTGTAATAAGGAATTTCCAATGTTAACCTATGAAAGGGATAGGGCACACTGTAGTGAAAGCAAATGTGGGTGTTCTTTAATACCAGAACATGCAAAACTTAAAAGTACATGTCCTTCCTTTTGATTACACAGCACAATGCCATAGGGACTAACTGGGGCCTGCCTTAGAGGTGTTGTATATGTAATAAAAGGGGAGTTTATGGCTTGGTAAGGGAATTTAAATGTCAAGTCAACATGCAAATGTAAAACTGCACACACAGGCTCTGCTGTCACAGCCCATGACATGTTTAATGGCTACTTGAGTGGGTGGCACAAACTAGGGGTGGGCAGAATAGCGTAGTTACGCTACGCAAAGCTCAGCAAAACGGAAACAAATCTCAGTGAGCACGCAAAAGTTCAGCGAACAATCGAAATTGCTTGTTCCGCCCGTTCACAATGCTTTTTTCTTGCTCGCGATTGCTGTTTGTGTGCTCGGGGAGAAATATCTCACGAACACGCATTTTGAAAAAGCGAGCAAGCAAAAAATTCCGCAAAGACGCGTAACGCTGAATTTTTGGCAATTCGGCGTTCTCTGCGGCACGAAAAATCCCCAAATTCCGCAAATTCCGCGAGCGGAACGGAATTTACTGCCCAGGCCTAGCACAAACAGTGCTGCAGTTCCACTAATTCGTTTCCTGTTTTCCTTCCCTCTTTTACCATTTTTCCCTTATTTGTATATATTGGCAAAATAATCCCACAGTGTGGGCACTAGTTGGATCTATGTTCATTAGGCAATGTATTGTTGTCCTGAGGATGAACCTTGTATTTTAATTGGGTTTGAAACGTCGTCAACCTGAATACACTAAATGCTTAACTATTTTGTGATTTGCTAATTGCATATGTGTATAATTTGTATTGTCTGTATATGATTTATGATATTCAGACTGTCACAATTTGCCTAAAAATCCCCCTGTACGTTTTCCGTTGAGTGTGTTAGTTGGTCACATGCTGGTGTCCCACTTGTATCACACTGATTTTTATATGTATTCTATTCTTTGATAATTAAACTGTCTGGCTGGACATAAGATATAGAGCTATTTAGTCTATACTTATTTGGACTCATTGTTTCTTGTCTAGAGACCACTGTCTCTGTTGATACGTAAACTACCCAAGGTCCCTAGCTTATTGCACCTTTGGGTTCCCTTGTGTTATATATAAAATAAAGCAGTTCCACTAGTAGCATTTAATGTACAGGCCCTGGGCAATGCAGTGCACTTTACTATGGACTTAGATACATCAATTAAACCAGGTTTAGTGGACAGTATGTGCACCTTAGCACTGATTTCACGGTGGTAAAGTGCTAAGAGTCCTAAGGTTAACAAAAGGAATCCAGCATATTTGGAGGAAAGCGGGCAAAAGAGAATGCATTTTACACTAACATATAGTCAGAAATGACAGATTTGAATTTTACCTAGTTACTCACAATTTTGGTAAAATTTCACCAAATTACACAAAAGCATATTATGTTCATTTCACACTTCCATTCCTATGTGGGACAGGATATGTAGGAGCTCACTACTTGGTGGACAATTAGCTCAATTAGCTCAATTCCAAGTTCCAACTATAAGGTTGTTAATTGCAGCAACTTTAATATAATTACCATGGTTGCTGGCACCGGAATTGTCCTCCAACGGATCCTTATTAAAAGATTTGAAGATTAGTCATTCCAATTCCAGGCTTTGAAAGCAGTTTGGGATTGTTAATTTTGGTAGCTTTGGTACTAGAGTGGAAACTGGGTAATTTGAGCTCCTGCTGACTTTCTAGAATGTGCTAGCCATTTCTCAGGCTCTTTCTTTATAATCAAACATTAATCCCTCTTAATGTGTGGCCATCATGGTCACCATTGTGGGACTAGAGAACACCAGCTAAAATGAATAGGGTTGACTTCTGAATGTACCATCACAGGATATGGAAAAGTGCAATTGGCCCAAGGATATCTAGAGTCACAAAGCAGAAATGAGAGCCCAGATTTGTCTTCGTCTGACAAACGCATGCTTCCAGGGAGGGCAGTGCTCATTGCCATGTATTAGCTCAAGAGTTGCCACAGCTATCCATGTTATATATCGATCAAACAAACCATAACTGATTTAATGTGCCATTTGAAGTTTCACTGTACTGACTGTGTGCACTTACATTATCATGGTGCAATCTTTGAAAAAAGCCTATATTTCTGGAGGGATAGACACATCTACTAGAAAAAGGAGCCATGTGCCTCTCCCGGACTGACCTTCTTACTACTACAAACACATGGGCCCCGGCTATCTAGAGGGGCTAGGAATAAAGGGTGATTGCACACTCTCCAGTAGCCCAGTCTGCTCATCAATTACAGAAGGGAGATACAGACCGAGGTGTAGCCTGATGAAGACTTAGGAGGAGTTCTTGCAACGTAAGTGAAAATGCTGGTGGGACACCCGTCTGAAAAGTTGTTTGAGCTGCTGAAGAAATTCGCTTGGAGGAGAAGTTCAAAAGTGTGGCATATATGGCCCCAACCACCAGGTCTTGTCAAGAGCTACCATCTCCAGACCCCATCGACTTTGGTCAGATCACTAGGGGTCAATCAGTCAGGCTGTTTGACTTTCAAATGTCAGAACCTTGGTCTTATCCATATTTACTATCAATTTCTTCTTGCTACAATAAGCATTGAATGACACTTATTTCCTTTAGAGTTCTAATTCTGTCACAAGGAGAAGTGTGGCTCAATGATTAGAGTGGCAGGCCCTGATGCAGAGGTCTAGCTCGGGACCAGGGTTCAATTCCCTGCCTCGGCGGATCTTGGGCTCAAAAATTCCACGGACCTGATAATTCTCGCCTCGGTGCCTATTCCAATCATGGAGTCCCACTCTGCAACTCTGGGGCAATAGCTTGCTTAATCTCCACAACGGCCTCCACAATGCTAAGGATGCCTGGCCTCCACCTTGGGGGTGCCCAGGAGTGGACGCCTCACAGGGAAAGCCAGGATGGGTTTCACAGCGGTATTCATACAAATGCCTTGAGACCCTTGCGGGTGAGTAGTGCGCTATACAAGTGTCCATTTACAAATGGAATCTTTCTTACCAGTGCTGGGATGGTTACCGACTTCAGTTCTTGAAGGTTCTGGCCTGTCCGAGGTATGGGTGACCCTTTCCAGAAGCCACGGTGTTGCAGACAATGGAAAGTCAGAGCAGACTGTGCCTTCCAGAACGAGCACCAACAGGGAAAAACCTCTGTTGCAGGTGGAGACTGCAGGAATGGAAGGAAAAGAACAAGAAACAAAGGCAGAACACCAGCAAGGAGAGGGGACTTGAAGACAAGAATGCCAGGCAAGAGCAGAAGGCTTCAAGGAAACCAAACTGGAACAGGAAGCGCCAACAGGAAACAAAAGTAAACCAAACAGGAGCAAAAGCCACCAACCAGAGCGAGAACACACCAGCAGGAGTGTTGCAAGGCAAGGAATTGAGGATTCAGCCCCATATGTACCCATAGACAGGAAGTGACAGAACAGGAAGTAAGCAGTCACCTTCATGGATAGGGAAAAGAAAATGCAAAGAATAGGTAAAGTCGCCATCTTAGAATGGTAAAACAAAAACCTTCTCATGGCTCTCTGGGAATCAAGACTGGGGAATCATGGGAAAAAGAAGGGAAAAAGACGGCCCAAAGAGACGAAATGAAATCAGGAATTTAGTTTGAACATATGGCCAAGCAAAAAGGTAAGTGAAATATGCCCAATAGATGATAGTCCTGGGAGCCTTAGTTCTAAAACTGGACCTGCGACATTTCAAATGAGCCAAATTATGCCTGAACGGGCCACCGCATGGAGCTGCCGCTTGCCCGACTCAAAAAAGAAATAGGCATCGCAGATTGCATCCACGATGCCAGGACAGTAATAGCTGGCCTGCGCCTGAGAAGAGGGAGGCACAACATAATTCTGCCATATCCATGATGATAAAATCGCCCGTATAGAAGAGGGGACATATGTGCCATTAATTTTTAGACTCATGCAATTTGATGCTGATAGGGCAGCTGATAGATCGGCTAAAAATGTAGAAAAAAGCAAGGGGGACAACATGCTGCCTTGTTTCAGACCATTCTTGATTGTTATTTTACTGGTCAGTCAAGTATTTTTTCTGCATCTATTACACCACACACCCAATTCTGCCTGTGTAGTTCTTGCGAAATTAAAAGAAGACTTTTTGGGATTTCTTATTATATCAATGTTTTCCCATATTTGTATGACCCCCTAAGTAAAAAACAGCACAAAAGATTATGAAGCAGCAGAACAGTTTTCCCCTGTGCTCCACCGACTTTCACACTCCTGCTCACAGAATAAAGCAGTGATTTAATGTTGATCGGCCTTCTGTGAAACCTCCCTGTTTTATTCCTTGTATCTGACCCCTCTTTTTGCAGGCCCAATGCTATTTTTGAAGCTAGCTTTTCCCCCACATCTAGTAAACTAATCAGTCTATAGTTTTTGTGTATAGTGGCATCATTCTTTTTATGACTGGGTCTTATAATTATACCCTTACAGTTTTCTCGGAACAAACCTGTCAAGAGAATTTTGTTAAAAACTGAATAATATAATTTGACCCACCAGTCCATGTTTGCTTTAAATATAACTACTGGAAGGTTATCTGATCCAATTGCTCAGTCAAATTTAATTACATTATTGTTCCCTTAATAATCTTAATGGTGAACTGGGTTTTGATCTCCTTACCTACAATACATTGCTCCTCCTGCAGTGCCTGTGTATAACTCCTACTGTATTTTTCCTTCAGATAAGTTACCCATGCTGCCTCACCTAACAAGTACCACATTTTCCATTTCTCCTTTCCTTTGTTGCATGTGCTGCCATTATTGTATACATTTTTCTTTTCCATCACCTCCAGCATATCTTTGAACACTACCATCCTAAGTTTTTTTCTTGTTATCTAGTTTTCTCTTATAATCCCTTTTGGCTGTCATAGGAGGATTTTTAAACTCATAATCACATTTATTCAAAATTTCTGTCTCACATTTTATCTGTTTTTTAGACTTCTACATTCCCTATCAAGCTAGACCTGTTGCTTTCTTGTGTAGATCAAGTCTCTCTTCTCTCGCTGCTTATTAACCTTTAATTCTACCTTTAAACATTCTACAACCTGTGCAATTATTTCAATATGCCATTTTTTAAAATTATTATTATTATTATTATTAATCGGGTTTTGTAGAGCGCAAACAACCCGGAGGCCTCGTAGCGCAAAAATTGTTCTTCACTTCCTCCTCCTGTGCTTTATCTTGTCAATTAGCCGACAGCCATGAGTGTTTAGTTATAATCCTGGTTGTAAGACATTTTGGATAATCTATTTGTAATGAGACGTCCTTCTTTGTAATGTCATGAACCTCAATATTTAACACTAGTTGCAGCAGGTGGTGATTGCTTCCATCCAGTTGTGTAACCTTAAAATTCTCCACTCTGTTGAAAAACCACACATGCATAAAAATATCAATGGGGCACATTTGGTTTCCATCAATAAAAGTTTGTCTAGACGGGTGGTCTGAGCTGCGGCCATTTATACAAAACAATCAGCTTGCTGTCAAAAAGTTTTGCTATGCGGATGACAAACTATGGCTGCATTTACTGGGAAACATGCAGGTCTGATATTATATGCTGATGATACATCAATGTATAGTGGATCCCTCTTGCAAGGGTTTAATTTATGATTAAAATCACCCTTCAATAGCAATACATATGCACACATCTTTGCCTTGTCTTCTCTAAACAATATTAGCTGAACTCCATAACCTTCCACCTTAACTGGTTGAAAATACACATTAATTACAATTATATACTTCCAAAGCAAAGCATTTTTAAACAACTGTAATAGGCACAAAGGCAAATACCTTTGCCTCTGTGCCCATGCCGTATCATAGACACAGGCGCAGAAGCAAAGACATTTTCAGGGGGTGCACTAACCGTGCGCCACCTAAAACATGGTGCACTGTCAATGTGCCCCCTGATTGTAGCTCTCTAGAGGGGTAAGAAGGTCCCATTGACCCCCAGACATCCACTTTCAGGCAGGTGCCATCACTCACAGTACTCGGCTGCAAGGGGATCTCTAATCTCCTTTAAAAGTACAGGTGGGTTGCCGCCTGCACTGTAAAAATATAGAGTGGCATCAAAGCAGCCACTCCGTTTTTCACATGAATGCGCTACCCTCAGAGAAGCACAAGTTCATTGTTGACCTGGGGGCAGCACATTCACCATAATGCTGCACATTTCCGTGGTTATCACTGGGTGCACCTTTTAAAAGGTGCACCCAGCGCTAACCAGGAACATGCGCCACATACACAATACGACCCCTTGGTCTGCTTCTCGTAAGTTAGCTCAGTCAAGGGAGAAAAAATTGTGCCATATCCCTTGGCAGACCTCCTGTAATACCCAGTAAGGCCCATGAAAGCCCTCACTTAAGTCTGAGTCTTTGGGACTCTCAAGACAGAACAATCTCTATCTTGGCCTGCAGGGGCTGCACTTACCCCAGCCTACCTGATGTCCCAAGTACACCACAGATCCCTGCCATATCTGGCACATATTGGCCTTAATAATCATGTTTGTATGTTTCAGAGCCTGAAAACACTTCCTGCAGGTAAACTAGGGTTTCTTGGCAAATGATGCTGAACAGGTCCTGATTTCTCACATCAGATAAATGGAGGAGGAGAGGGAAAAGGTTTAAGAGAAGACCACTTTTAGGCTGACAGGCCTAACATGTGTCTCCCAGCAGAAGTTAGGGAGAACTATCCATCTCCTTGGGAGTTCTCTTCACTAAGACAGAAATACTTGGATCGACCATCAGCATTGCTGTGGTCTGACTCAGGATGGTGTTCCACCATAAAGTCCAATCCCTATAGGGAGATTGACCACCTTTACAATTTTGGATTCTTACCCCTTATTTGCATTACCCACCCGAGGGGCCTGTGGTCTGTCTGAATCTGCAAGTGAGTTCCAAACAAGTATGGTCTCAGCGTCCTCAGTGCTCAGACCACAATAAAGGCTTCTCTCTCAATAACACTGCATCTCTGTTCATTGTGAAATAGCCTCTTATGTTATGTTATGTTATGTTATGTTAAGGAATATTTATATAGCGCCTATCACCGCCGGTCTCTAAGCGCTTAAAAGAAGAACATAACACACTGGTGCCCATAGAACCCTCAGCGATTCCACCGCCTAAACTGTCATGAAACCCTTTCTGAAAAGATGGGTTTTTAGTTTCTTTCTGAAGAGTAGAAGTTATGATTCCTCCTTCAAGGTGGGCGGGAGCTCATTCCACAGTTGTGGGAGAAGCACAGACAGGGCCCTGCCTCCTTTGGTTTTTAATTTGAACCTAGGTTGAATCAGATTGGAGGTTGTTCCTGAGCGCAAGGGTCTTCCAGGAATATACCTCTTCAAACGTTGCTTAATATACTCTGGGGCTTTCCCAAAGAGTGCCTTATGGGCCACACAGAGACATTTGAACTGGACTCGAAATTTCACTGGAAGCCAGTGCAGCTTCTGAAGCAGGGGGTAGCATGCGAGTTTCTAGGCAGGGAGTGGATCAGCCTGGCTGCATCATTCTGTATCACCTGCAGCTTCCTCAACAGCTTCTGTGGCAGGCCAAGATATAAAGCATTGCCATAATCGAGTCTTGAAATGACTGTGGCAGATACGATCGATTGCAGGGTGGAGGCAGATAAAATAGGGACTAACTTTCGTAGTTGCCTCAACACACCAATGCAGGATCCGACGACAGCAGAAACTTGAGGGGCCATTGAGAGATCCGCGTCGATCCTTAGCCCTAAGCTTTTTACTACAGTACCAGGAGACGGGGTGGTTCCCAACTCAGGGGGCCAGTACAGGTCGCTCCAGGGGTCCTCTTTGTTGCTGATCACCAGCACCTCCGTTTTTTCAGCGTTCACTATCAACAGATTGTTAGTCATCCAGTTGACCGTGAAGCTGAGCAAATTCCTCACTGATTCCTGGGCCTCTTTGGTGTCATCCAGCCGAACTAATAGCTGGGTATCATCTGCGTAGTTGTAAGTAGATGTTAAAAAGCTGAGGGGATAGAGCCGACCCCTGGGGCACCCCCCTAGTCACTTCACTGATCTCAGACAGTTGGTCTCCTAGCAGCACTCTCTGGGTTCGACCTGACAGGAAGGATTCTAGCCACTTTAGCACCTGGCCTGTGATCCCCAGTTTCGCAATACGGTCCAGTAAGATGGTGTGGCTGATCGTATCAAAAGCCGCCGATAAGTCTAAGAGAATCAGGGCACATGGCTGTTTATTATCTGCCCTGACTCTTAGCTCATCGGCGACCGAGGCCATGACTAGTTTTGTGCTATGTTGGGGCCGGAACACAGACTGCCTGGTATGAAGGAGACTATGTTCTTCCAGATGGCCGGCTAGAGTGCTGAGGACATGCTTTTCTAGGATCTTGCTTAGAAAAGGTAACTGCGAAAGGGGCCTGTAGTTTTTTAAGGCTTTCGTGTCCGTTCCTGCTTTCTTTAAAAGTGGGGAGACCCTGGCTTCTTTCATTTGAGTTGGCAGATAACCTGTTTTCAATGAGTTATTCAGTAAACTCAGTACCTGAGGCTGGATGCCTGGCAGGGCCATTTAAAATTTTTTAGGGGGACATGGATCTATATTTGAGCCTGACTTGATCTGTCCGACCAGTTCCGCTAGGCACTTGTCGTCGATGGGGGGGAAACTATTCAAAGTCATGGATGGCACCTGAGCAGTCTGGCTAGGCAGCATGGTTGTAGCTGGCCGTGCATTGATGTCAGGGATGATATCCTGTACCTTCCGAAGTAAGAAAGTTTGGAAGGAGTCATACTCTGGTTGATCCCACGCAGAGATTTTCCCTTCTCGTTGTGTGGGTTCCCTTAGTATCGTAAAGGTCTCTCGCTGTATGTTTATTGCTTCCCTAATTCTTCCCTCATAGAAAGCAGCCTTTCTTTCCAGGATGTCTGCCTTATATTTTGAGAGCAAGGTTTTAAAAATTTCAGCCTCTGTTTGACAGTAGTGGAGTCTCCACCTTCTCTCTGCCTTACGAAGGGCTTGCTTCTTCTGTTTCAAGGAGGCGTCAAACCATGGCGCTCCTTTTCCTTTAGTTCTAGTACTCTCCATCTGCTCAGGGACAAGTTTATCCAGAGCGGCGAGCATCCAGGTCTTTAGCGTCCTAGCATCATGGTCCAAATCTGTACCGCTCATTTTAGGGGGGGTAGAGGAGAGCAGGGTCGTGGTTAGAAGGTCGGCTTCTACCTTGTTCCAAGGTCGAATTTTCCTCCGTGACTTATTTGGGGCATCCCTCACTGGGTCAACTGGAACCCAGCACTTTATCATGAAGTGGTCCGACCAAATGCATGGACTAACCTCCGTTATTTCTGTGTTAGGCAAGGAGGACCAAACAAGGTCCAGTGTATGGCCTTTCACGTGAGTCGGACCCACCACTAACTGTTGCAGGTTGAGCACCGAAAGATTGGCTTCGAACTCAGTCACCGTGGGGTCTCTGGGTACTTTGTCCCAGTGGTAATTGAAATCGCCTACCACCAGAAGGGACTTGTATCTGGTGGCCAAGTCCGTCAGAAGTTCAAAAAGGATGTCATTGAAATCCGGAGAACTTTGCGGCGGGCGATAAACTACCAGTATTACTATGCATGAGGATTTAAACGAAACTTTAATCCCTAACAGCTCCGCACAGGCACAGTTTTGTGCTATAATCTCTTTCACTACAAGACATTTTTTTAACAAAAAGGCCACACACCCCCTTTACAATCATTTGGGCGATTATGCCAGATCGCGTCATAGTCTGGGGGTAGGGCAGCCAAGATGTCAGGCGTAGAGGCGGAGCCGAGCCATTTCTCTGAGAGGGCGAGAATATCAATGTCTCCATCAAGCAGTAGAGAGAAGACTTCTAGGTGGTGCTTTTGTAGAGAGCGCGTACTAAGTGTCGCTAATCTTAGGCCATGTGACTGGCGGCTAGTAAATGTGGGGAGAATCCTCGGGCCTGTACCTGTAGTCTGCACCAGGGCATCAGCTTGCAAGGTGGCGAAGGTAGCATCATCAAGACAGATGGAATCTGTCTTTATTGCCCATAATGCATCAGGTGAGTATGTACGAATTTGACCAGGGTTTATGGCCCCTGGGGCCGTCCTGGCCCGGACGGGCACAGACGGGCTTTCCTCTGGCGCTCCTCCGGCGCGATGCTGCGCGTGATCGTTGCGCACCTGCATACTAATGAATATTTATAGTATATGGCTAAAGACACTTGCAAAGACTGGCCCGCTAACCCCCAAAGAGTGGTGTCAGCGTTTCTAGCCCACACCCAAGATGGCAGACGGGCGTGAGGCGGCGAGGGAATCACCAAAGTGGTGAGAAGTGCTTTTATTTTCAATTATGGTGCAGGCAATGCGAGAGATGGGGAAGCATGGGGTCCCTAAACAATAAACCGATCTCTAAAAGCAATTATAAAACAATTTTTCGAGCGTGAGCACATTTTAACAGGAATATGATTTTAAAAAGGAGCTAGCCTCCAGCAAACAGTATAAAAGCAATAGCGGTTCTCCGATTGCAGCAGCGGTATGTCGTTCTAATAAAGCCCCATGCAAATGAGGAAATCCCTTTGCCTTTGTGCCCATGCCGTATTACAGACACACGATTCAGAAAAGGGGGTGGTGATGAACAGAGTGTCTGAATTAAGCAGACCACTCTTACCCAGTCCAAAGATCAGGGCTTGATCCATCACCGTTATTTATCTCACTGCCCCATCCCAGCTCAGAACCTGGCTATATGCAAATTAGTATGTCCCTTGCCCAGTGCATCATGGGAACAGGGCAGACCAAACTACCAAGCCAATTCTTCACCAGAAAGGAGACAAGCTACCGGGGACCGGTTTCTGGCACTTCAGCCGTCTTCGGCCCGGCTTGCTTGAATCCTGATGGAGCAGTGAGATAGGGACTCATGTCTGAGTATACCCTGCCACACCTATAGTGGCCAAAAACGATTCAGAAAAGGGGGTGGTGATGAACAGAGTGTCTGAATTAAGCAGACCACTCTTACCCAGTCCAAAGATCAGGGCTTGATCCATCACCGTTATTTATCTCACTGCCCCATCCCAGCTCAGAACCTGGCTATATGCAAATTAGTCTGTCCCTGGCCCAGTGCATCATGGGAACAGGGCAGACCAAACTACCAAGCCAATTCTTCACCAGAAAGGAGACAAGCTACCGGGGACCGGTTTCTGGCATTTCAGCCGTCTTCGGCCCGGCTTGCTTGAATCCTGATGGAGCAGTGAGAAAGGGACTCATGTCTGAGTATACCCTGCCACACCTATAGTGGCCAAAAACGATTCAGAAAAGGGGGTGGTGATGAACAGAGTGTCTGAATTAAGCAGACCACTCTTACCCAGTCCAAAGATCAGGGCTTGATCCATCACCGTTATTTATCTCACTGCCCCATCCCAGCTCAGAACCTGGCTATATGAAAATTAGTCTGTCCCTGGCCCAGTGCATCATGGGAACAGGGCAGACCAAACTACCAAGCCAATTCTTCACCAGAAAGGAGACAAGCTACCGGGGACCGGTTTCTGGCATTTCAGCCGTCTTCGGCCCGGCTTGCTTGAATCCTGATGGAGCAGTGAGAAAGGGACTCATGTCTGAGTATACCCTGCCACACCTATAGTGGCCAAAAACGATTCAGAAAAGGGGGTGGTGATGAACAGAGTGTCTGAATTAAGCAGACCACTCTTACCCAGTCCAAAGATCAGGGCTTGATCCATCACCGTTATTTATCTCACTGCCCCATCCCAGCTCAGAACCTGGCTATATGCAAATTAGTCTGTCCCTGGCCCAGTGCATCATGGGAACAGGGCAGACCAAACTACCAAGCCAATTCTTCACCAGAAAGGAGACAAGCTACCGGGGACCGGTTTCTGGCATTTCAGCCATCTTCGGCCCGGCTTGCTTGAATCCTGATGGAGCAGTGAGAAAGGGACTCATGTCTGAGTATTTTTATTATTATTTATTTTAGATTTTTGTAAAGCGCGTAGTCACCCTCGAGTATCCCAGCGCTGAACCTTGCACTCCTACAGGGGAGGGGCGGAGGAGACTTCGAGTAGATCAGGGAAAGAGGAGTGTTTTGAGGGACTTCCTAAATTTTAGGAGGTTAGGTTCCGCTCTAAGGTTCGGGGGAAGAGCGTTCCATTTTTTGGCCGTGTTTACAGAGAATCTGCGACCGCCAAAGCGGGCTTTCTTCACCCTGGGAACCGCGATGAGGTTACCCTGTTCAGACCGGAGCGCTCTCGATGGTCTGTAAGGGGTGATCCACGAGCTCAGAATGGGGGGGCCAGCGTTGTGTAAGGTTTTGTGGGCTAGGCAGAGGGCCTTGAACGCAACTCTTTCCCTCACTGGGAGCCAATGAAGTTTTCTCAATGCTGGTTTGGCCGACGTTCTTGAAGGGGTGTTTGTGAGCAAGCGGGCTGCGGCGTTTTGGGTTTTTTGTAGGATCTGGTAGGTGGTTTCCGGCGCGCCGAGGTAGATAGCGTTGCTATAGTCTAGTCTTGCTAGCACTAGACCTTGGATTAGCAAGAGACGGGACTGGAATGGAAGTAGGGGGAGTACCTTCCTACATGATCTCAACAGCCCATAGCAGATGCCTGCAGTTTTCCTCGCCTGAGTCCGGAAGGTGAGGTCTGTCTCCAGCCACACTCCTAGACTCTTGACCTCTGTTTTGGGGGACGGGGGGTCGCCCATACAGGCGGGCCAGATGTCAGGAGGGAGACTCAAGGTTTTGTGGCCGAGGAGCAGGATCTCGGTTTTAGATCCATTGAGCTTTAAGTCCGAGTCGCTCATCCACTGATGGACGGTGGAGAGACAGTCACGCAGGTTGGAGGGTTTTAGCTTAGGGTGTGAGAGAGTCACCACCAGCTGGGTGTCGTCAGCATAGCTGACGATTGTAACTCCGAATGGAGCGACCAGCTCCTCCAGTGGGGCCATATACACGTTAAAAAGCGTGGGGCTCAGTGAAGAGCCCTGAGGCACTCCACACTGGAGGGGGATTGAGGGGGAGCGGCAATCTCCTTCCCAAACTTGGAAGGAGCGTTGGGAAAGGAAGGATGTAAGCCATCTCAGCGCACTGCCATGTATGCCTATGTTATCCAGGCGCTGGGCAAGGACCTGATGGTTGACAGTGTCGAATGCCGCACTGAGGTCCAGGAGGACCACTGCCACTGATCCTCCTGTGTCAATGATTTCCCTCGCTTTTTCTACCGCAACCAGGAGGGCGGTGTCTGTCCCCTGCCCTGGTCTGAAGCCGGTTTGGGAGTTTTTTAAGAGAAGGTTTGCCTCCAGGAAGTGGGACAGCTGTTTGTTTGCAAGTTTCTCTGCGACCTTCCCTATCCAGGGGAGGAGCGAGATGGGTCTGTAGTTGGACCAGTCCATGGGGTCTAAAGATGGCTTCTTCAATAAACCTTTGACTACGGCCTCCTTCCAGCTTTGAGGGACTTCGCCTTGTGTAAACGAGGTGTTAATAAGGGCCGTGAGTCTAGTTACAATAGTCCGGGCGATGTTTTTTGTAAACCGGACGGGCACTGAGTCGCTGGGGGCGCCACTTTTTGTGGCTGCTAAGGTGGATGCCACTTCTTCTTCCGTAAACGGTCCGAATGAGGCTAGGTTGGGAGGTTCGGAGGAGTCAGTGAGATTGTTTGACATGAGGGTACAATTCTTTGCTGATCCGGGGGTGGCTTGCTTAGTAGCGGGTAGGGAGGAAAGGATTTTCTTTATTTTATTATCAAAGAAATTAGCCAGGCTGGTGCATTTCTCCTCGGCTGCTTTGGGGTCCAGGGATATCTGCGGGGGAGCTGGGACATTGAGAAGCTCTTTAAGAATGGAAAAGGTCTCCTTCGCAGAGCATGCAGAGTTTTTTATTTTTTCCTCGAAGAAGGAGCTTTTTGCGCTATGGAGGGCTTGTTTGTATGCCTTCATGGCTGTTTGGTAGGTGTTTTTGTTTGACGCCGTTTTATTTTTCCTCCAAGTCCGCTCCGTCTTTTTGCACTCTTTCTTGAGGATGTTCAGGTCCGGAGTGTACCAAGGGGCGTGGTTAATCCTTTTTACATGCTTGAGGGTGCATGTTAGAGGGATGAGGCTATCTAAGGGATTGGAGAGCCAACTGTTGAATTCCCTATCTGCGGTGTTAGGGTCAGTGGAGAGGGGACCGTCAGATTCCCTCAGCTTTACTTCCCATTCTTCTGGTCTTAGTTTATTCCAGCGTCTGGCACGAATCTTGGTTTTTTGTCTAGGTACCGTGGCGGGCTGATAGGGCCAGTGCATGGGGACCAGGAAGTGGTCGGTCCATGGTAGTGGGGTGGGGTCTTGTGTTTGGAGATTGGCGATATTGGAGAAAACTGGGTCCAGAAGATGCCCTTTCTCGTGTGTGGGTTTCGAGTTCAGGAGTAGGAGGTCGGCTGCCATGAGGTCTGCTTGGAGATTGGTGGCCGTGTTATCTGCTTTGTCAAGGAAGTGGAGATTCAAGTCCCCTAGGAGAAGGAAGTTGGGCGTTTCTAAGGTTTTTGAAAGAATGTGGTCCATCAGCGTGCTAGGGAAGTCACCTGTCGCGCCTGGTGGTCGGTATACCAGCAGACCCGATAACGAAGTGGTGGGGGAGATCTGAAGGGTGAATTTCCCGTTCTCACAGTCTTTTACCGTGCCCTCGTTGATCCTACAGCTAAAGTTGCTTTTATACAGAATGGCGAGCCCGCCACCTCTTCCGACCGGTCTATCCAGGCAGCAGATTTGATAGCCTGGGGGGGTTGCGTTGACCAAATCCGAGCCGTTACTGGGGGTCAGCCAGGTTTCGGTCAGAAATAGGGCGTCTAACGTGAGGGTTTGAGTGAGGAGATTGATCTCGTGCGAGTGTTTCGCTAGCGACCTACAATTCAGGAGGCCCAGCCGCAGCGTATGACGGGGTTCCGTTTTTTTTTGGGTGTCGCATTGGGGGCATCCTGTGAATGGGGTGTCCTCCTTAAGAATGAAGTCGCACTGCGGGTTTTTCCTAGTGTTCCAAAGACGGAGGGTCTCCGGGGAGTAGGATAGGTGGGACTGTGATTTGGGCATAGTGACTGGTCCTAGGGCCGGCTGGGCCCGGACGGGCCCAGACGGGCTTGCCTTTGGCGCGCCTTCGGAGTATACCCTGCCACACCTATAGTGGCCAAAAACGATTCAGAAAAGGGGGTGGTGATGAACAGAGTGTCTGAATTAAGCAGACCACTCTTACCCAGTCCAAAGATCAGGGCTTGATCCATCACCGTTATTTATCTCACTGCCCCATCCCAGCTCAGAACCTGGCTATATGCAAATTAGTCTGTCCCTGGCCCAGTGCATCATGGGAACAGGGCAGACCAAACTACCAAGCCAATTCTTCACCAGAAAGGAGACAAGCTACCGGGGACCGTTTTCTGGCATTTCAGCCGTCTTCGGCCCGGCTTGCTTGAATCCTGATGGAGCAGTGAGAAAGGGACTCATGTCTGAGTATACCCTGCCACACCTATAGTGGACAAAAACGATTCAGAAAAGGGGGTGGTGATGAACAGAGTGTCTGAATTAAGCAGACCACTCTTACCCAGTCCAAAGATCAGGGCTTGATCCATCACCGGTATTTATCTCACTGCCCCATCCCAGCTCAGAACCTGGCTATATGCAAATTAGTCTGTCCCTGGCCCAGTGCATCATGGGAACAGGGCAGACCAAACTACCAAGCCAATTCTTCACCAGAAAGGAGACAAGCTACCGGGGACCGGTTTCTGGTATCTCAGCCGTCTTCGGCCCGGCTTGCTTGAATCCTGATGGAGCAGTGAGAAAGGGACTCATGTCTGAGTATACCCTGCCACACCTATAGTGGCCAAAAACGATTCAGAAAAGGGGGTGGTGATGAACAGAGTGTCTGAATTAAGCAGGCCACTCTTACCCAGTCCAAAGATCAGGGTTTGATCCATCACTGTTATTTATCTCACTGCCCCATCCCAGCTCAGAACCTGGCTATATGCAAATTAGTCTGTCCCTGGCCCAGTGCATCATGGGAACAGGGCAGACCAAACTACCAAGCCAATTCTTCACCAGAAAGGAGACAAGCTACCGGGGACCGGTTTCTGGCATTTCAGCCGTCTTCGGCCCGGCTTGCTTGAATCCTGATGGAGCAGTGAGAAAGGGACTCATGTCTTAGTATACCCTGCCACACCTATAGTGGCCAAAAACGATTCAGAAAAGGGGGTGGTGATGAACAGAGTGTCTGAATTAAGCAGACCACTCTTACCCACTCCAAAGATCAGGGCTTGATCCATCACCGTTATTTATCTCACTGCCCCATCCCAGCTCAGAACCTGGCTATATGCAAATTAGTCTGTCCCTGGCCCAGTGCATCATGGGAACAGGGCAGACCAAACTACCAAGCCAATTCTTCACCAGAAAGGAGACAAGCTACCGGGGACCGGTTTCTGGCATTTCAGCCGTCTTCGGCCCGGCTTGCTTGAATCCTGATTCAGCAGTGAGAAAGGGACTCATGTCTGAGTATACCCTGCCACACCTATAGTGGCCAAAAACGATTCAGAAAAGGGGGTGGTGATGAACAGAGTGTCTGAATTAAGCAGACCACTCTTACCCAGTCCAAAGATCAGGGCTTGATCCATCACCGTTATTTATCTCACTGCCCCATCCCAGCTCAGAACCTGGCTATATGCAAATTAGTCTGTCCCTGGCCCAGTGCATCATGGGAACAGGGCAGACCAAACTACCAAGCCAATTCTTCACCAGAAAGGAGCCAATTCTTCACCAGAAAGGAGACAAGCTACCGGGGACCGGTTTCTGGCATTTCAGCCGTCTTCGGCCCGGCTTGCTTGAATCCTGATGGAGCAGTGAGAAAGGGACTCATGTCTGAGTATACCCTGCCACACCTATAGTGGCCAAAAACGATTCAGAAAAGGGGGGTGGTGATGAACAGAGTGTCTGAATTAAGCAGACCACTCTTACCCAGTCCAAAGATCAGGGCTTGATCCATCACCGTTATTTATTTCACTGCCCCATCCCAGCTCAGAACCTGGCTATATGCAAATTAGTCTGTCCCTGGCCCAGTGCATCATGGGAACAGGGCAGACCAAACTACCAAGCCAATTCTTCACCAGAAAGGAGACAAGCTACCGGGGACCGGTTTCTGGCATTTCAGCCGTCTTCGGCCCGGCTGCTTGAATCCTGATGGAGCAGTGAGAAAGGGACTCATGTCTAATTTGCATATAGTCAGGTTCTGAGCTGGGATGGTGCAGTGAGCTAAAAAACGGTGTTGGATCTAGCCCTGATCTCTTGACTGGGTGAGAGTATTCTGCTTAATTCAGAAACTCTGTCCATCACCACCCCTTGTTGTTTAATTATTTTGTCCACCATAAGCGTGGAAGGGTATACTCAGATGTGAGTCCCTTGCTCATTGCACCATCAGGATTCAAGCAAGCCGGGCCGAAGACGGCTGTAATGCCAGAAACCGGTCCCCGGAAGCTTGTTCCTTCCCAGTGAAAGAATTGGCTTTGTAGTTTGGTTTGCCCTGTTCCCATCTTGCACTGGGACAGGAACAGACTAATTTGCATATAGTCAGGTTCTGAGCTGGGATGGTGCAGTGAGCTAAAAAACGGTGTTGGATCTAGCCCTGATCTCTTGACTGGGTGAGAGTATTCTGCTTAATTCAGAAACTCTGTCCATCACCACCCCTTGTTGTTTAATTATTTTGTCCACCATAAGCGTGGAAGGGTATACTCAGATGTGAGTCCCTTGCTCATTGCACCATCAGGATTCAAGCAAGCCGGGCCGAAGACGGCTGTAATGCCAGAAACCGGTCCCCGGAAGCTTGTTCCTTCCCAGTGAAAGAATTGGCTTTGTAGTTTGGTTTGCCCTGTTCCCATCTTGCACTGGGACAGGAACAGACTAATTTGCATATAGTCAGGTTCTGAGCTGGGATGGTGCAGTGAGCTAAAAAACGGTGTTGGATCTAGCCCTGATCTCTTGACTGGGTGAGAGTATTCTGCTTAATTCAGAAACTCTGTCCATCACCACCCCTTGTTGTTTAATTATTTTGTCCACCATAAGCGTGGAAGGGTATACTCAGATGTGAGTCCCTTGCTCATTGCACCATCAGGATTCAAGCAAGCCGGGCCGAAGACGGCTGTAATGCCAGAAACCGGTCCCCGGAAGCTTGTTCCTTCCCAGTGAAAGAATTGGCTTTGTAGTTTGGTTTGCCCTGTTCCCATCTTGCACTGGGACAGGAACAGACTAATTTGCATATAGTCAGGTTCTGAGCTGGGATGGTGCAGTGAGCTAAAAAACGGTGTTGGATCTAGCCCTGATCTCTTGACTGGGTGAGAGTATTCTGCTTAATTCAGAAACTCTGTCCATCACCACCCCTTGTTGTTTAATTATTTTGTCCACCATAAGCGTGGAAGGGTATACTCAGATGTGAGTCCCTTGCTCATTGCACCATCAGGATTCAAGCAAGCCGGGCCGAAGACGGCTGTAATGCCAGAAACCGGTCCCCGGAAGCTTGTTCCTTCCCAGTGAAAGAATTGGCTTTGTAGTTTGGTTTGCCCTGTTCCCATCTTGCACTGGGACTGGAACAGACTAATTTGCATATAGTCAGGTTCTGAGCTGGGATGGTGCAGTGAGCTAAAAAACGGTGTTGGATCTAGCCCTGATCTCTTGACTGGGTGAGAGTATTCTGCTTAATTCAGAAACTCTGTCCATCACCACCTCTTGTTGTTTAATTATTTTGTCCACCATAAGCGTGGAGGGGTATACTCAGATGTGAGTCCCTTGCTCATTGCACCATCAGGATTCAAGCAAGCCGGGCCGAAGACGGCTGTAATGCCAGAAACCGGTCCCCGGAAGCTTGTTCCTTCCCAGTGAAAGAATTGGCTTTGTAGTTTGGTTTGCCCTGTTCCCATCTTGCACTGGGACAGGAACAGACTAATTTGCATATAGTCAGGTTCTGAGCTGGGATGGTGCAGTGAGCTAAAAAACGGTGTTGGATATAGCCCTGATCTCTTGACTGGGTGAGAGTATTCTGCTTAATTCAGAAACTCTGTCCATCACCACCCCTTGTTGTTTAATTATTTTGTCCACCATAAGCGTGGAAGGGTATACTCAGATGTGAGTCCCTTGCTCATTGCACCATCAGGATTCAAGCAAGCCGGGCCGAAGACGGCTGTAATGCCAGAAACCGGTACCCGGAAGCTTGTTCCTTCCCAGTGAAAGAATTGGCTTTGTAGTTTGGTTTGCCCTGTTCCCATCTTGCACTGGGACAGGAACAGACTAATTTGCATATAGTCAGGTTCTGAGCTGGGATGGTGCAGTGAGCTAAAAAACGGTGTTGGATCTAGCCCTGATCTCTTGACTGGGTGAGAGTATTCTGCTTAATTCAGAAACTCTGTCCATCACCACCCCTTGTTGTTTAATTATTTTGTCCACCATAAGCGTGGAAGGGTATACTCAGATGTGAGTCCCTTGCTCATTGCACCATCAGGATTCAAGCAAGCCGGGCCGAAGACGGCTGTAATGCCAGAAACCGGTCCCCGGAAGCTTGTTCCTTCCCAGTGAAAGAATTGGCTTTGTAGTTTGGTTTGCCCTGTTCCCATCTTGCACTGGGACAGGAACAGACTAATTTGCATATAGTCAGGTTCTGAGCTGGGATGGTGCAGTGAGCTAAAAAACGGTGTTGGATCTAGCCCTGATCTCTTGACTGGGTGAGAGTATTCTGCTTAATTCAGAAACTCTGTCCATCACCACCCCTTGTTGTTTAATTATTTTGTCCACCATAAGCGTGGAAGGGTATACTCAGATGTGAGTCTCTAGCTCATTGCACCATCAGGATTCAAGCAAGCCGGGCCGAAGACGGCTGTAATGCCAGAAACCGGTCCCCGGAAGCTTGTTCCTTCCCAGTGAAAGAATTGGCTTTGTAGTTTGGTTTGCCCTGTTCCCATCTTGCACTGGGACAGGAACAGACTAATTTGCATATAGTCAGGTTCTGAGCTGGGATGGTGCAGTGAGCTAAAAAACGGTGTTGGATCTAGCCCTGATCTCTTGACTGGGTGAGAGTATTCTGCTTAATTCAGAAACTCTGTCCATCACCACCCCTTGTTGTTTAATTATTTTGTCCACCATAAGCGTGGAAGGGTATACTCAGATGTGAGTCCCTTGCTCATTGCACCATCAGGATTCAAGCAAGCCGGGCCGAAGACGGCTGTAATGCCAGAAACCGGTCCCCGGAAGCTTGTTCCTTCCCAGTGAAAGAATTGGCTTTGTAGTTTGGTTTGCCCTGTTCCCATCTTGCACTGGGACAGGAACAGACTAATTTACATATAGTCAGGTTCTGAGCTGGGATGGTGCAGTGAGCTAAAAAACGGTGTTGGATCTAGCCCTGATCTCTTGACTGGGTGAGAGTATTCTGCTTAATTCAGAAACTCTGTCCATCACCACCCCTTGTTGTTTAAGTATTACAGACACAGGCGCAGAGGCAAATACATTTTCAGGGCGTGCACTAACCGTGCGCCACCTAAAACATGGTGCACTGTCAATGTGCCCCCTGATTGTAGCTCTGTAGAGGGGGAAGGGGTTCCCATTGACCCCCCAGATATCCATTTGCAGACAGGTGCCGTCACTCACTGTACTCGGCTGCAAGGGGATCTCTAATCTCCTTTAAAAGTACAGGTGGGTTGCCGCCTGCACTGTAAAAATATAGAGCGGCATCAAAGCAGCCCCTCTGTTTTTCACATGAATGCACTACCCTCAGAGAAAGACAAGTTCATTGTTGTCCTGGGGCCAGCACATTCACCATAATGCTGCACATTTTCGTGGTTATCAAGGTGCACCCACGCTAACCGGGAACATGCACCACATACACAATACGGCCCCTCTGTCTGCTTCTTGTAGGTTAGCTCAGTCAAGGGAGAAAAAATTGTGCCATATCCCTTGGCAGACCTCCTGTAATACCCAGTGAGGCCCAGGAAAGACCTCACTTAAGTCTGAGTCTTTGGGACTCTCAAGACAGAACAATCTTTATCTTGGCCTGCAGGGACTACACTTACCCCTGTCTACCTGATCCCTGCCATATTTGGCACATACTGGCCTTAATAATCATGTTTGTATGTTTCAGAGCCTGAAAACACTTCCTGCAGGTAAACTAGGGTTTCTTGGCAAATGATGCTGAAGACGGCTATGTCATCTAAATATGCAGCACTGAAGGCCTCCATTCCAGCTAAGACCTGGGTCAACAGCTTCTGTAAGGGAGAGTGGCAGGGTTGGTCTTTAGTCCAAAGAGCACAACTTTAAATTTAAAATTGCCCTCAAGGGTAGAGAAAGCTGATCTCTCTTTAGGCCTCTCAGTCAGAGCAGTCTGCCAGTACATTGATGTAAAGTCGTCAAAAGTGCACAGGAACTTAGCAGCCCCTAGCTTATCAATGAGCTCATTAGCTCATGGATCCATGCTTTGGATACGATCATTATTACAACAAAATGAAAAATCCTAATGTGATGGCACATGTAACTAAAGTATTCTTTTCTGTTTGATTTATGAAGATTATTTGTAATATGTGGACTTTCATAAAGCTTATGAAAGTGGGACTTTCTGAAAACTATCACCAGAAATTGTACCAAAATATATATGAATGTGAATAGGCATATCATTGTTTATCGTTCTATGTTCCTGAAGCATATATTAGGCTTCGAATTTTTACAAAATAGTATTTTATGAGAACTTCTAATTACAATACAATTCAATGCGTAAGTAATAAAAATGTAAGTGACACCTAATATATAGATGATTTACGTAAGAAAAACAAATTATTCCCTCAGGAAAATCATACAATTGGGTCTTACCTTATACTTGGGCTAAAGGATAATGAGAAGAAAAGCAGTAAATTAAACAAATGCACTCTAAAGAAAGACATGAATTATTCAAAATCTATACTGGGAAAAATAAATTAACTTCTAAATATTGATATTGATATTTAAATCACAAAAAAATTGGACCACTCACTTCTTTAATTCAAATTCATGTGAGGTTGAATTCAGATTGATTATCCCAATTTAAAATCAAAGTTAACCGTTTAATCTGAGAATTGTGAGAAAGTTCCTCTTATTTCTTGGTCACCTCCTTTTCTATGCTGACTGCAATCACAGTTTTTGTACCTCTACAAACTGCGACACTGCTGCCCATACCCTACTTTATGTAGTCTCAGCTTTAAATCACTGCAAAATTGCTCACTCCTCATTGTCCAACCTAACTTTCCAATGAGCCCCATAATATGGTGCAGGAAAAATACAAGTGGAGTGCTAAAGTTAAATGTTACCTCTGGGCACTAGCATATGTTGTGCTATCCACTAAGCTGAGAAAGAAAACATGGCTTCAGGTCTGCCTGTGTAGTCGTTTCCTTTAGATTTAAAGCCTACCACCAACTTTTTAAAAATAACCATATTTAACAGGTACTAACACTACCATTTAATATTAAAAAACCCACAATTAATTAATACTCCTATCCCAAATAATAATCCACTTTAATGAAACAGCCAATTGTTTTACTACTTATTTTGTGAGAAAAACTGTCTTTTTACTTTCTAGTTGAAAGACTAAAAGCAAACAATATTATTCTGTGAATGTTATCAACATGAAATTTATACCTCTCATCACAATTCAAAGACCACATAGAGGAAATGAGGTACAAGAAAAATACAAAAATGTGCTCAATAGTGGGAAATCTCCAATTTCATAGACATAGTAAAACTAATTTTGACTTACTTTTGATGTCTAGAAAAGAAATAATAAAGAGATGTAAACAATTACATATAGTTTAGCATCAGGAAATTGGACAAAATTTCAACCTTGAAAAAATGATGAATTACTCATGTCATGCATATGATAACAAAAGTATTGGAATATCATTCGCACTAAGTAACCTATTAGGATTCACTCTATAGTGCAAAATGTACCATTCCAGACACTGAATAAAAAAATGAGACATGATGATAACTGAAACAGAGATAAGAATCTGAAGTTAGCAATTGCAAATGGAGTAACAATAATCATGTCTCTTTTGAAACATGTCCATGAGTGTCAGCTACATTTTAACTGATCCATATTGCTTCTGTCAGCAAACACCTTCATTTAAATGGAGAGGAAATAGAAAAGGATTTACTCAAGTTGGGTATCACTGGCGCACAGGCAGTGACTAGCTTTTTTGAAAACACTCATCTATACTGATGTGCTCCTATTTATTTATTTTTAGGCATTCTTCTATGAGGCACATCAAGAGTTCTGGTTTGGTGATGCTTGACTTAGTTTAAAAAAAACATATAGAATAAAGTAAGATAATTGATTAGAGAAGTTTTCCTACGTTTTGTGTTTTGTTCATTTTCCAAGCTTCAAAGTTTAAATATTAGCAGCACCAGAGATGGAGTGCTTTAAGACAGTTCCATCGAACCTTGTTGTATTTAGTTAAAGAATATTTACGTGTTTGAAAACCCGTAGACCACTAAAAACTGATAGCGGATCAAATGGTTAGGAAGGAGTGTAGTGGTGTATGGTTTAGTATTTGTATTCTATCAATGCAATGTAAAAAGAACAAAAGACAGTACCAAGGTAACTTGTATCTTTAAGGATCTGCAACGCTTATAGCAAACATTTCTATAACTTCTGAGGAAGGGTAATCTCCATGGAAACTGCTGTTCTATATTATATGTGAAATTCCCTTACATTCATAAAGTCAATTTTATGTTTTTTAAGTCTATAATAAATTAGCACTCTCAATTGGGTGATTGGAAATATAGAAATGTTTCACAGCATACAAATGAGAGTTCAAAACAAATAGGGAATAAATGAAACTTACAATTGAATATGAGACGTTCCTAATAATGCATAAATTGCAATAGAAATTTTGAACAAAAAATATGCTTTTACTTTGTTGGACAGCAGGTAGAGAGATAAAATAAACATTGTCAATATTTAAATAAACAGAAATAATAAATCAAATCAAGAAGAAAGTATCAATGTACAAAATTCAAATCATTGGGCCATATTTCATGAGATCAATCAGCGCATTAATTTAAATTCATGGGCAAACACATGGATGGTAATTGCATCGTCTGTTGTAGATTTATGCTCCAAGAGTTTGGAAGATTTGCATTAGTCAAATCTCACTCAAGTGGAGCAAATTGGGTGTAGAAAAGCATTTTTTCTTTTAATGTTTGCAATCACCCTCCAATGTGTATGTTTGTGAACATTCTCTTGCTGATGTTTTGCTACTCCAAAAATAACTGGAGTTTTACTTCTATTTCCACAGGGTAGAAGATCAAACTTTAATTTTGCGGGCCTGTCGGGGGAAGGGCTTTCTCCACTGGGAAAATGTTTTCTTGCAAATGAAAAAATGTGTGCATTTACTTAAGAGGATTCTAACTATATCTGGGTGGTTCCCACTTTTGGAGAATTCAACACAGAGCAAAGAGAAGACTTTGGGAAAAATCTAATGACCTTCCATATCTACTGGAAATATGTCTTCATTAAAAAAGCAAACAGGAAAAATGCTAGTCTAGAAGCATAATTCTCAAACTGCAATTTTTAAGTTTTTTTCGTGAATTGAGTCATATACATCCAACCTAATATTCGGATTTAAAAGAACGCAAGCATACAAGTGAAATGGTGGGAGGTTATTAATGTAGATAGCGACGAGAAATAAATATGTCAGATTTCTATTTTATTGCTTCAATTTGGCAGTCACATTTACAATCCATGCTTTGGATACGATCATTATTACAACAAAATGAAAAATCCTAATGTGATGGCACATGTAACTAAAGTATTCTTTTCTGTTTGATTTATGAAGATTATTTGTAATAGGTAGACTTTCATAAAGCTTATGAAAGGTGGGACTTTCTGATAACTATCACCAGAAATTGTACCAAAATATAAATGAATGTGAATAGGCATATCATTGTTTATCGTTCTATGTTCCTGAAGCATATATTAGGCTTCGAATTTTTACAAAATAGTATTTTATGAGAACTTCTAATTACAATACAATTCAATGCGTAAGTAATAAAAATGTAAGTGACACCTAATATATAGATGATTTACGTAAGAAAAACAAATTATTCCCTCAGGAAAATCATAAAATTGGGTCTTACCTTATACTTGGGCTAAAGGATAATGAGAAGAAAAACAGTAAATTAAACAAATGCACTCTAAAGAAAGACATGAATTATTCAAAATCTATACTGGGAAAAATAAATGAACTTCTAAATATTGATATTGATATTTAAATCACAAAAAAATTGGACCACTCACTTCTTTAGTTCAAATTCATGTGAGGTTGAATTCAGATTGATTATCCCAATTTAAAATCAAAGTTAACCGTTTAATCTGAGAATTGTGAGAAAGTTCCTCTTATTTCTTGGTCACCTCCTTTTCTATGCTGACTGCAATCACAGTTTTTGTACCTCTACAAACTGCGACACTGCTGCCCATACCCTACTTTATGTAGTCTCAGCTTTAAATCACTGCAAAATTGCTCACTCCTCATTGTCCAACCTAACTTTCCAATGAGCCCCATAATATGGTGCAGGAAAAATACAAGTGGAGTGCTAAAGTTAAATGTTACCTCTGGGCACTAGCATATGTTGTGCTATCCACTAAGCTGAGAAAGAAAACATGGCTTCAGGTCTGCCTGTGTAGTCGTTTCCCTTAGTTTTAAAGCCTACCACCAACTTTTTCAAAATAACCATATTTGACAGGTACTAACACTACCATTTAATACTAAAAAACCCACAATTAATTAATACTCCTATCCCAAATAATAATCCACTTTATTGAATCAGCCAATTGTTTTACTACTTATTTTATGAGAAAGAACTGTCTTTTTACTTTCTAGTTGAAAGACTTAAAGCAAACAATATTATTCTGTGAATGTTATCAACATGAAATTTATACCTCCCATCACAATTCAAAGACCACATAGAGGAAATGAGGTTCAAGAAAAATACAAAAATGTGCTCAATAGTGGGAAATCTCCACTTTCATAGACATAGTAAAACTAATTTTGACTTACTTTTGATGTCTAGAAAAGAAATAATAAAGAGATGTAAACAATTACATATAGTTTAGCATCAGGAAATTGGACAAAATTTCAACCTTGATAAAATGCTGAATTACTCATGTCATGCATATGATAACAAAAGTATTGGAATACCATTCACACTAAGTAACCTATTAGGATTCACTCTATAGTGCAAAATGTACCATTCCAGACACTGAATAAAAAAATGAGACATGATGATAACTGAAACAGAGATAAGAATCTGAAGTTAGCAATTGCAAATGGAGTAACAATAATCATGTCTCTTTTGAAACATGTCAATGAGTGTCAGCTACATTTTAACTGATCCATATTGCTTCTGTCAGCAAACACCTTCATTTAAATGGAGAGGAAATAGAAAAGGATTTACTCAAGTTGGGTATCACTGGCGCACAGGCAGTGACTAGCTTTTTTGAAAGCACTCATCTATACTTATGTGCTCCTATTTATTTATTTTTAGGCATTCTTCTATGAGGCACATCAAGAGTTCTGGTTTGGTGATGCTTGACTTAGCTTAAAAAAACATATAGAATAAAGTAAGATAATTGATTAGAGAAGTTTTCCTACGTTTTGTGTTTTGTTAATTTTCCAAGCTTCAAAGTTTAAATATTAGCAGCACCAGAGATGGATTGCTTCAAGACAGTTCCATCGAACCTTGTTGTATTTAGTTAAAGAATATTTACGTGTTTGAAAACCCGTAGACCACTAAAAATGGAAAGGGGCGACCACTCGGTCCCCCCGAGCGTATGGTAGGGTGCCCTGACCCCCCCGGGAAACCATTTTGGGCGGGAGGCGTGTCTCGGCTGTTATGCCCGAAGCTGCGTAGCCGGGGCACGCCTTTTCCCGCCCAAGAGGGGTTGTCCTAGACACCTACACCATTGGCCACGCCCTGTAGGCGGATCGGAGGAGGGTACATGCCCTCCCGTGGAAGAATAAAAGAGCAACAATCTAAGGAAGCATCCTCTTGTTCCTGTGCTTGGAAGCTGCACCCCCTCGTTGCACGTGAGCCCGAGACGGAACAAGGAGCCAATTTTGAGAACTTGTAATTTTTGTGTTTCTCCTTTCAGTGATTCCGAAGCTTTGGATCCAGGACCTCGAGTCGAATATCCGTGAACGATGCCTGGCAAGAGGGTCGGAAAGAAGGTTGGGACCGAACAAATGCTTCGCATGCTGGTGAAAGACATGGCGAACATGAAGAAGCAGATGGCGGCAATGAATGGTACGGGTAGACCGAAGAAAGTCATCGGACCAGCATTGCCAGGAGTAGTCCCTGCCGGGAGAGGTAAAAGGGCCAGGAATAGGGCGGCAGGGGGGGAGGCCCCGGTTCCCGAGTCACCTCCGGCGAGCCCGGTCAGTCCAGTGGAGGCCCCAGTTCCGATCCTGAACGCGGGACAGCCGATCCCTGTGGTAGTTACACCTGTTAACGAGGGGGATATGCCTCCCGAGCTGGCCGCCCAGTTGGCGGCGTGGTTAGGCAAGAGCAACGAGGGTGCTGTGGCACCGGGAGACACGGCCGAGGAGGCCAGGTTAATAATGAAGTAGTTGCGGCAATCGAGAGATGCTGCGAAAGCACCTTGTCCTCTTGTTTCCCCGCAGGTTCCCTCGGAACAACCGGCGTCGAGCGTTGGAACAGCAGCAACAACAGATCCAGCTACTGGTTCGGGTAAGCAGCCGTTGCCAATGGCGGGGGAGGGATCGTTACCCTCAAGGAGGGAAAAGGTGGTCCAACATATCCCGATGGATGTGAAAGAAAGGATTTGGGCGGATAAATATGTGAACATGTTCTCGCTGTTGACCGATCACTATGAGATAGAGCACGTTAAAAATCAGAAGGAGTTGTTGCATCCGAGTGTATGGCGTGCCAAAATGGCGGGTTTCAGAGTAGATGAAACGATCGCTAATTGGGCCAGGGCGTTTGGAATGTTCACTGCAATCATGGGGGAACGTAGGCCTGAAGTGTTGTCGGAATTAGCTTGTTACCAGACACGTATAATGGAATTTTATGAAACGTATGAGGGCAATCAATGGATGGGTTATGATAACAAATTTCGTAAGGCCAAGGAGCACGACTCATCCCTGACGTGGGATTGTTTCGACTCCATTTCCTGGCAGAAGCAGGTTATGCCGAACACGACGAAGTCGTCTTCTTTTGGCGGGAATGGGGCGGAGCCTTCCCGCCATTATTTGGCAGGGCGCTTGTGGGCGGGCGCCAACAGTGATCAGCACACAAAGAATAATGGGAACTCGGGTAGAAAAGGGGTCTGTTGGTGCTTTAACAGAGGCAAGTGCACTAGGCCACAAGGGACATGCAAGTTCAGGCATGAGTGTGCAGGGTGCGGACAGTCTTCACACCCCGAGAGTTCATGCAGAGCCAAGAATGGTGATACAGGAGGTAGAGGAGGGGCCAAACAGGTCTAATATTGACCGAGGGGCACCGTTACCTACTCCCGTTGACATCATGGCAATGATCCCTTGGCTGAACGAATACCCTGATCATGTCTCCGCCGGGGTGTTGCGAGACGGTTTCTCATATGGTTTCCGCATCCCGGCGGGAGATTTTCGGGGGGAAGCACAGTGTAAAAACCAACTATCGGTTCAACAAAATACGGTGGTGGTACAGGCAAAGATTGCAAAGGAGGTGGCCCGAGGTCGGGTTGCGGGACCATATGGGAACCCGCCAGTTGTTAACTTTGTTTGTTCACCGTTGGGAGTAGTTCCCAAGAAGGACCCAGGTGAGTTTAGGTTAATCCATAATTTGTCCGCTCCTAGGGGTATTTCGGTGAACGATGCGATTGACCCGGGAGTTTGTTCGGTGCGGTATGCATCCTTTGATGAGGCCGTCGCCATGTTGAATCGCCTGGGGCCCGGAGCGCTGATGGCTAAATCAGATATCGAGTCAGCGTTCCGGTTGCTCCCGGTACACTCACAGGATCAGCGTCTCTTAGGTTTTGTGTTTCAAGGACGCTACTACATGGATAAATGTATGCCGATGGGTTGCTCCATCTCTTGTGCGTATTTTGAGAAGTTCAGTACTTTTTTGCAATGGGCGTTCACCAGAGCCACGGGCTTTACGCAGGTTATGCATTACCTTGATGATTTTCTGTTTTTGGGGGCAGCCGGGGACACGGAATGTGCACAGGCTTTGAGGGAATTCTGTAATCTCATGAAACGATTTGGCGTGCCACTGGCACCAGGCAAGACAGTGGGGCCTTCTACTTCACTCGAGTTTCTGGGAATTGAGCTCGATTCTGTAGAGGGGTGCTTCCGTTTGCCCAAGGAGAAGGTAATGACATTTAAGGCATCGCTTGAAATGTGCCTCGGCGAGAGAAAAGTAACTCTCCATCAGTTGCAACAAGCTGTGGGTCAGCTTAACTTTGCCCTTAGAGTGATACCGATGGCTCGCCCCTTTTCCCGCTCTATCGCACAAGCCATGGTTGGCCTCAAGGAAGGGCACCACCGCACAAGACTGTCAGCAGAGGTTCGCCAGGATATGCGCATATGGCTGGCATTTCTGGCGGATTTCAACGGTCGCGTCATGTGGAACAAACCGCCAGCTTCCTCCGAGGAGCTGGGGTTGTGGACCGACTCGGCACGGAGTGTGGGTTTTGGCGCCATCTTTGGTAATCAATGGTCGGCACGAACATGGCCGGCGTGGTGGCACGATAGTGGGCTCACAGGTAACATTGGGTTTCTTGAGCTGTTCCCCATTCTGGTGGCCTTGAAAACATGGCCAGAGGGGTTTCGTGATCGCACTGTGGTGTTCTGGTCTGATAATATGACCGTTGTTGAATGTATCAATAATCAGGCAGCACGCTGCAAATGGATTTTGAGATTGCTGAAAGAAATTGTCCTGCTATGTATGAGACTAAACGTCCACTTTAGGGCAAGACACGTGCCCGGGGTACTGAACCAGGCGGCTGATGCACTCTCTCGTTCCCACATGCAGGCCTTCCGGGGTTTTCTGCCCTCAGCGGACTGGGTGGCGGCACCATTTCCCGAAGCTCTCTGGTCTCTCGGTGCCCCGGATTCCAAAACCTCGTGGGAGAGAGTCTAGCACCCAGGACAAGGAAGGCATATGAAGGAGCGTTCCGTTCCTATTGGTCATTTTTGGGTTCAGCTAGGGGGGAGCATTGGGGGCAGGAGGAGTATGTCCTGAAATTTCTGGTATCACTACATCAGGCAGGCCGATCACTGGCAACAGCCAATAGGCACAGGGCCGCCATTGCCTTCATGGCGCAGGCTCATGGCATCCAGGACCCCACATCGTCCTTTCTCGTAAGGAAGGCACTGCGTGGGTGGCGACGCCTTGAGGGTCGTAGAGTGGATGAGAGGCACCCGATAGGTCTAGCAAGGTTGTCCCTGTTAATGTCCGTACTCCCTGCAACATGTTCATCTCAATCAGAGACAGTGCTGTTCCGGGCCGCTTTTGCATTAGCATTCCATGGGGCTATGCGGGTAAGCGAACTGGTAGCGAGGAATAAGCAGGATACGGGGGGAGGTCTGTGTCGAGAACACATTCAAATTAAGGGTGAGACGATGGTAGTCTCAATAGCCAGGTCCAAGACCGATCAGGGAGCGATTGGGGACAGTGTGGTAGTCCAGCGGATTCCAGGGTCTCCCATGTGCCCGGTAAAATGCGTGGAGGAGTATTTAGCGCAGAGGGCGGCATCATGGGGGGGAAGCTTGCTGAGGCACACCGACGCCACCCCACTGACTAGGTTTCAGTTCCAGCGGGTGTTAACAATGGCAATCGCGGCAGCGGGCTTGAACCCGAGCGATTTTGGGACCCATTCCTTCCGGATAGGGGCTGCTACAGAGGCTACAGCCAGGGGTCTGAGTGTGGAAAAGGTGAAACAGTTGGGGCGTTGGTCCTCGAATTGTTATAAAAGGTATGTGCGGTTGCACATGTTGTGAAGCTAATGTCATGCACTCACGCTTCTTGTTTTCTGTTTGGTTTACAGTTTCGCGAGCAGGCTTTGCGGGGCGGACTGTGCAGTTGACCCGACACCTGGGGACCAGCGGTCAAAGATCACCGGCTGAGGGAAGAGTGGTGTGGGTCGATGGCCACTCATACGTGAGGCGTGCCGCGGACGTATTCAAAGCAGGTGACATGATTCACGTGGCTGGGGAATACGGGTACAGGGTGACCTTCCACGGAAGGGGCGGGCTCTGTATTGACCAGTTTCGAACTTTTATTGAGGGACTGTTAGGGCGGACGAGGTCACCGCCGTCTGTAATCATAGTACATCTTGGGGGCAATGATTTGGTAACCATTGGTCGACGAGTACTTCTCGAGTTAATTTTGTCCACAGTAAGTTGGTTGGCGAGAAGGGTTCCGGGGTGCACGATTGCATGGTCACACATGATTCCTAGGAAGGTGTGGCGGGGGGCCCTCTCTGTGTCAGCTTTGAATCAGTCGGTAAAGAAAGTTAATAACAAACTTAGTAGGTTGTTTCGTTCAGGCCAGTTGCATTGTATCCCACATGGATGTATTCGGGGGGACCATATGTATCTTGAAGATGGGGTCCATTTGTCCCGGGAGGGGAATGTCTTACTCATAGGAGACTTCATAGCTTGGTTAAAGAGTTTGTGTAGCCATGACCTTTAGTAGGAGTTTGTGGGGGGTCCGGATAGCCGGTCAACTATCCGGCCTGTGGCGGTAAGGTCATGATGGGTGAGCAGTAATTGGAAGATCCCTAGAGGTGGGGCGCCACCCATTATGGATGGGAGCGCCCGGGGGAGGCGGCCATTGGCCCCTCACACGGGGAGGCGGTACCCCTCTAAGGATGGGGCCGCCGAAAGGGAAGGTGGTCATAGGCCCCTCCCAGGGGAGGAGGGGCTACGGGCCCCTCCTGGGAATTTCCCGGGGCCAGGACATCCGCGACGGCGGATGTGGTAAGCAGTGTGGGGTGGGAGGGGGGTCTACGCTACCTTCTAGACACCTCACACGAGTCCTCGGACGACCACTAAGATGGCGTTGAGTAAATATGGGGCCCCCGTTAAGACAAGGGAAATTGGAAGTTGGCACAGAGGTACAGTCCTCTGTGCGCCCGCCCCTCACAAGTAAGGGGGGGAGTTCTGGTATTAGGGATCTGACACCGGTTACGACCTTGCCGTTGGCCCGTAATGTTAGGATGTACAATTTAATTTTGAGTATATGCATTTGCAGGATATTTTAGAATCGGCTAGGAGAAGCTTTGTATTAGAGATGTGTTAAGGTTAGCCAATAAACATCGTAATGTGTAAATGAAATTGTACATGATATGAAACTGTTATTTTAATGTTTTAATTTTGTTTCATATTTTAATAAATACGGCCGGTAGGGTAACTCCCTCCCGCCTTCCAAAAGTCAAGAACTGTGTCCGTCTTCCCATCCTTGGGGATTGTGTTGGGAGGGGGTGACGGGTATCCCGGCCATATGGAAAGGGGCGACCACTCGGTCCCACGGAACGTATGGTAGGGTGCCCTGACCCCCCCGGGAAACCATTTTGGTCGGGAGGCGTGTCTCGGCTGGTATGCCCGAAGCGGCGTAGCCGGGGCGCGCCTTTTCCCGCCCAAGAGGGGTTGTCCTAGACACCTACACCGTTGGCCACGCCCTGTAGGCGGATCGGAGGAGGGTACACGCCCTCCCGAGGAAGAATAAAAGAGCAACAATCTAAGGAAGCATCCTCTTGTTCCTGTGCTTGGAAGCTGCACCACCTCGTTGCACGTGAGCCCGAGACGGAACAAGGAGCAAATTTTGACCCACCCACCAGCCCCTTATGGCAACGATTAGTATTGCAATAAAGTCGATTAACGGTGATATTATCTCTTTTACAGGTTGTTTTAATAAAGTCTGGATTGTCTTTTTTGAGGATAATAAAATGGTTGCTATTTAGCATGTTCTTAGGTGAAGTATCACAGCCTAGTTGAGTGATGTGTTATTTGTGTAGATAAAGGTTTTTTATTGTGTAATGTCCAGTCTAACTGTTTATTCCGTCCTCATTAGGTTCAAAATGTCATATTTTTTTTGGTTGGGCGGTAAGGTCATGATCGGTGAGCAGTAATTGGAAGATCCCTAGAGGTGGGGCGCCACCCATTATGGATGGGAGCGCCCGGGGGGAGGCGGCCATTGGCCCCTCACACGGGGAGGCGGTACCCCTCTAAGGATGGGGCAGCCGAAAGGGAAGGCGGTCATAGGCCCCTCCCAGGGGAGGAGGAGCTACGGGCCCCTCCTGGGAATTTCCCGGGGCCAGGACATCCGCGACGGCGGATGTGGTAAGCAGTGTGGGGTGGGAGGGGGGTCTACGCTACCTTCTAGACACCTCACACGAGTCCTCGGACGACCACTAAGATGGCGTCGAGTAAATATGGGGCCCCCGTTAAGACAAGGGAAATTGGAAGTTGGCACAGAGGTACAGTCCTCTGTGCGCCCGCCCCTCACAAGTAAGGGGGGGAGTTCTGGTATTAGGGATCTGACACCGGTTACGACCTTGCCGTTGGCCCGTAATGTTAGGATGTACAATTTAATTTTGAGTATATGCATTTGCAGGATGTTTTAGAATCGGCTAGGAGAACCTTTGTATTAGAGATGTGTTAAGGTTAGCCAATAAACATCGTAATGTGTAAATGAAATTGTACATGATATGAAACTGTTATTTTAATGTTTTAATTTTGTTTCATATTTTAATAAATACGGCTGGGAGGGTAACTCCCTCCCGCCTTCCAAAAGTCAAGAACTGTGTCCGTCTTCCCATCCTTGGGGATTGTGTTGGGAGGGGGTGACGGGTATCCCGGCCATACTGATAGCGGATCAAATGGTTAGGAAGGAGTGTAGTGGTGTATGGTTTAGTATTTGTATTCTATCAATGCAATGTAAAAGGAACAAAAGACAGTACCAAGGTAACTTGTATCTTTAAGGATCTGCAACGCTTATAGCAAACATTTCTATAACTGCTGAGGAAGGGTAATCCCCATGGAAACTGCTGTTCTATATTATATGTGAAATTCCCTTACATTCATAAAGTCAATTTTATGTTTTTTAAGTCTATAATACATTAGCACTCTCAATTAGCTGATTGGAAATATAGAAATGTTTCACAGCATACAAATGAGAGTTCAAAACAAATAGGGAATCATTGAAAAGTACAATTGAATATGAGACGTTCCTAATAATGCATAAATTGCAATAGAAATTTTGAACAAAAAATATGCTTTTACTTTGTTGGACACAGGTAGAGAGATAAATAAACATTGTCAATATTTAAATAAACAGAAATATTAAATCAAATCAAGAAGAAAGTATCAATGTACAAAATTCAAAGCATTGGGCCATATTTCATGAGATCAATCAGCGCATTATTTTAAATTCATGGGCAAACACATGGATGGTAATTGCATCATCTGTTGTAGATTTATGCTCCAAGAGTTTGGAAGATTTACATTAGTCAAATCTCACTCAAGTGTAGCAAATTGGGTGTACAAAAGCATTTTTTCTTTTAATGTTTGCAATCACCCTCCAATGTGTATGTTTGTGAACATTCTCTTGCTGATGTTTTGCTACTCCAAAAATAACTGGAGTTTTACTTCTATTTCCACAGGGTAGAAGATCAAACCTTAATTTTGCAGGCCTGTCGGGGGAAGGGCTTTCTCCACTGGGGACATGTTTTCTTGCCAATGAAAAAATGTGTGCATTTACTTAAGAGGATTCAAACTCTATCTGGGTGGTTCTCACTTTTGGAGAATTCAACACAGAGCAAAGAGAAGACTTTGGGAAAAATCTAATGACCTTCCATATCTACTGGAAATATGTCTTCATTAAAAAAGCAAACAGGAAAAATGCTAGTCTAGAAGCATAATTCTTAGACTGCAATTTTTAATTTGTGTTCGTGAATTGAGTCATATACATCCAACCTAATATTCGGATTTAAAAGAACGCAAGCATACAAGTGAAATGGTGGGAGGTTATTAATTTAGATAGCGATGAGAAATAAATATGTCAGATTTCTATTTTATTGCTTCAATTTGGCAGTCACATTTACAATCCATGCTTTGGATACGATCATTATTACAACAAAATGAAAAATCCTAATGTGATGGCACATGTAACTAAAGTATTCTTTTCTGTTTGATTTATGAAGATTATTTGTAACATGTGGACTTTCATAAAGCTTATGAAAGGTGGGACTTTCTGATAACTATCACCAGAAATTGTACCAAAATATATATGAATGTGAATAGGCATATAATTGTTTATCGTTCTATGTTCCTGAAGCATATATTAGGCTTCGAATTTTTACAAAATAGTATTTTATGAGAACTTCTAATTACAATACAATTCAATGCGTAAGTAATAAAAATGTAAGTGATGCCTAATATATAGATGATTTACGTAAGAAAAACAAATTATTCCCTCAGGAAAATCATACAATTGGGTCTTACCTTATACTTTGGCTAAAGGATAATGAGAAGCAAAGCAGTAAATTAAACAAATGCACTCTAAAGAAAGACATGAATTATTCAAAATCTATACTGGGAAAAATAAATGAACTTCTAAATATTGATATTGATATTTAAATCACAAAAAAATTGGACCACTCACTTCTTTAGTTCAAATTCATGTGAGGTTGAATTCAGATTGATTATTACAATTTAAAATCAAAGTTAGCCTTTTAATCTGAGAATTGTGAGAAAGTTCCTCTTATTTCTTGGTCACCTCCTTTTCTATGCTGACTGCAATCACAGTTTTTGTACCTCTGCAAACTGCGACACTGCTGCCCATACCCTACTTAAAGTAGTCTCAGCTTTAAATCACTGCAAAATTGCTCACTCCTCATTGTCCAACCTAACTTTCCAATAAGCCCCATAATATGATGCAGGAAAAATACAAGTGGAGTGCTAAAGTTAAATGTTACCTGTGGGCACTAGCACATGTTGTGCTATCTACTAAGCTGAGAAAGAAAACATGGCTTCAGGTCTGCCTGTGTAGTCGTTTCCTTTAGATTTAAAGCCTACCACCAACTTTTTCAAAATAACCATATTTGACAGGTACTAACACTACCATTTAATATTAAAAAACCCACTATTAATTAATACTCCTATCCCAAATAATAATCCACTTTATTGAATGAGCCAATTGTTTTACTACTTATTTTGTGAGAAAGAACTGTCTTTTTACTTTCTAGTTGAAAGACTAAAAGCAAACAATATTATTCTGTGAATGTTATCAACATGAAATTTATACCTCCCATCACAATTCAAAGACCACATAGAAGAAATGAGGTTCAAGAAAAATACAAAAATGTGCTCAATAGTGGGAAATCTCCACTTTCATAGACATAGTAAAACTAATTTTGACTTACTTTTGATGTCTAGAAAAGAAATAATAAAGAGATGTAAACAATTACATATAGATTAGCATCAGGAAAATTCAACAAAAATCACCCTTTACAAAATGCACAATTACTCATGTCTTTCATATGTTAACAACAATATTGAAATACCTTTCTCATTTAGAAACCAATTAGGATTCACTCAATAGTGCAAAATGTACAATTTCAGACATTGACTGAAAGAGAGATGAGAATAGCAATTGCAAGGGGAGTAACAATAATCATCCCTATTTTGGAAACCTGTCCAGGAGTGTCATCTACATTTTAATTGATCCATAATGCTTATGTCAACAAACATCTTCATTTAAATGGAGAGGAAACAGAAAAGGATGTAACTCAAGTGGGTGCGCATTGGCAGACAGGCAGTGACAAGCTTTATTGAGTGCACTCATCTATACTGCTGTGCTCCTATTTATTTATTTTTAAGCATTCTTCTATTAGGTATATAAAGAGTATGTATGTTACCCATTTTTCGGGTGTCAAAGTATAAATATATATATATACGGGTATCATTTTATAATTCTATAATTTTGCACAATCTGTTTCTTGTGATACCTTTTTTGTATGCTTCAGTGTAATTTTTTTATTTGTATGACTTTCAATATTAGATATATTTATGTTTTCTATAGATCTGTGCTTGAACATTTGTTAGTATTATAGTTTTCAATTTGCCCCATGTTCGGGTATTTGGGCTGCCCATGTTTGGTGAACTAAAGTGTAAATACGAGCAGGATTGCTTCAGGGCATATGTTTTGAATTGTGTTACTTTTATTTAGAGCAGATTTATATGTTTCAATCCCCACAGACCACTTTAACCTGTTCTTTAAGCGGATCAAGAAGGTCAGAATGAGTGAACTGATGTATGTTTTAGTATTTGTATGCTATTAATAGGTTGCAGAAATAACAAGAGACAGCACCAAGGTAATTTGAATTTTTAAAGAGCGGCCACCCTAATATGAAACAAGTCTACTAGTGGTGAGGAAGGGTTATGTTCCTAGAACATACTGTTCTACATTGTATGTGAAATCATGCCTCTACATTGATAGAGCCCAAATTCATGTTTTGTAAGTCTATAATTTGGAAATAAAGTAATGATTCATAGCATGTAAATGAGAGTTCAAAATTACAATGGAGTAAGTATGGGTGGGTTTTCCAGGGGAGGGTTGGGGTGAGGGGCAAAACGATAAAAAATCCTCATAAGGTTGCTCTCTTTAAGAATGGTTGTTCTTTAGTTGGGGAGACAATAAAAGTCAAAACAAAAGGTTAGCCAGGAGGCAGCATAGCAGGGGAGTGTGGAAATTAACACGCTGATGTCAGTCCAGTTCCTGTCCTGGAACGTCAATGGTCTGCGTGTGAGGAGCAGAAGAGAAAGGATTCTGCAATATCTCAGGGACTCCACCGCGCAGATCATTGTGTTGCAGGAAAAACATTTATTGAAGGCTGAGGTTATTGGTTTATTAAACAAACATAGATGGTGTGAGGAGGAGCAGGACGGGTCCCGTAGTGTTACCCAGGAAGGCACTTCCGCTTTGCCATCATGCACGGACCAGGAACGGGCCAGCGCTCTAGTCTCATGCCAACCTGGAAGGGGCGGAGCCGAGTCTGACTGCGGAAGTGCGGAGGATAAGAGGACTGGGGACAGAATGGACGGTGTGCAGCAGTGAAGGCAGGAGAGCCGAGCACCTGGAGGACGGAGAGGCGAACCAACGGAGAGGACGTATTCCAGTAGGAGAGGAAGTGACGGACGTCGGACCAGCGGAGGAGAGAGCCGAGAGCTGCGTCGGACCAGAGGAGGAAGGAGCCGAGAGCCGCGTCGGAGCCGAGGAAGAGAGAGCAGAGAGCCGAGCAGAGGACCCGGCGAGTGAATACCCAATTCAGAAGACCGTCTTATACAATGCGAGTAAACCCGGTGGGCCGACAGGAGGAGGAGAAGACGCCCCGGGTCCAGGCGCCGTGGTCCAAGGAACAGGCCACGGCCACAGGCAAGTGCCGTTGCAAGGGGCATTCTGGTGGGGTGTTTGGGGAGGTGGGAGGTAGAGTACTTGATTCGGGGAGGTGGGAGGCAGAGCACTTGAGTGGAACTGGGATTTTGTTTAATGTCCCTCACACCCCTCATCCCCACTGACTGGTGACGGTAGCACGCATAACAGAGAGGTAGACTAGTGAATTGACCCTGTGTCTTGCACCCTTTTTCTCTTCCCTGCTGAGGCTCAGAGACCCGGGATACTAGAGAACTTCGAGCCCAAGGAAAGACCCCATCATCCTGACACGCTCTGGACAAGCAGGAAGCAGAGAACCAGTGCCCTGAGACCCCCTGGATTACACCCTTACATAGTGTTGATAAGAACTGCCCATATCTTGAATAAAACAATCAAGAACATAAGTACTGTGTTCTGGCTATTTACAACCCTTGGGTCCCAAAATCCCTACAGATGGATAGACAGGTTTTACTGCACGGATCATAATGTAAATATCAGAGGGATCCTTTTCATTTTTAAAATCTCAGTGGATGGCTGGATTTGCACAGTGGTTGGCTATTATGCCCCTAACACAGACAATAAAACTTTCCTTGATATTATTAGCAACAACCCAGTTTCCTCGCAAGATCCAGTAGTATGGGTTGGAGATTTCAATATTGTGCTCAACCCCAAATAAGATAAATCCCCAAGTTCTAGAGCGAGTATCCCCTCCAAATCAAGGCAGTCGCTTATTACATCAATGTCGCAACTTGGATTGGCCGATCTGTGGCGGGAAAGGGTGGGTAATAAACTTGGGGTTTCCTTCCGAAACTTGAAATACAAGCACAAATCAAGGATAGATTATGCTTTATGTAGCTACAGCCTCAAAGACAGACTAACTACAATAGAATACCTCCCATCTCATTTGTCCGACCACTCAGTTCTAACGTTTGTTCTCAAGCTAGAGACTCAGGTGAAACTTCCTTCCTGGTCGTTTGCCCGCACTCTACTACTGGAAGGTGAGGAAGTAGCCTACCTCGTATCGGAAACCACCTCCTTTTTGGAGTATAATTTGGACTCTGCGGCGGTAGCCATAGTATGGGAAACATTAAAAGCTTTCCTCAGAGGATGTATCACAAACAGAGCCTCTTATAGGCGGAAAGTTTACCGAGAACTGATTAACAGGCTCAAGCTGGAGATGAGGCTCTTTGAGGATAAGCTGGGGTTTCAATGGGGTCCCAGGAGGAGCAAAAAAAACTTGGCGCAATGAAATGACAGCTGGAGAACATTCTTCAGGAGAGAGTATCGAAAAGATGGGAGGCGAGCAAGATTTCGCATTTTGAATTTGGGGAAGCGGCAGGTAGGATCTTGGCTTGGAAAGTCAAGACCGAGCAAGCCAAGAATTACATCAGAGAGATAAAGGTGGAGGGAGAGGCCCTGGCAAGGACCTCTAAGCAGGAGATTGGGCAAGCATTTTATGAGTTTTTTTGAGGAGATCTACAGGGAGAATAGCACAAATTATATTGGCAAAAGAGATACTTGGTTGGACAACATCACTCTACCCACCCTCTCAATAGCTCAGAGCAACTGTCTGGAGGTGCCCATATCGGAGGCTGAGGTTAGTAAGGCCATGGGACAACTAAAGCAAAGTAAGGCTGCCGGCCCGAATGGTCTGCCAGGAGAGTTATACCGAGTCCTGGGTGCCGCAGTAGTTCCAATATTGACGACCCTCTTTAATGGAATATTAAAGAACAGCGAGTCCCCTCCAAAATCTTGGGGAGAGGCGACTATTGTTTTAATCCCCAAGCCAGGGAAGGATCTAATAGATTGTGGATCCTATAGACCAATCTAATTTTTAAATAGCAACTACAATATCTTTGCATCTATTCTGTCAGCGAGATTGGGGGCGGTAATAGGAGAAATTGTGCAGCAGGGCCAGAAGGGTTTTATCAAAGGGAGGCAGCTGTCCGACTTAACGTATGATCTTGTTGGGGCAATCGACATAGCCTCAACCTTTTCTCTCCCTCTAGCCACTCTCATCCTAGACGCAACAAAGGCCTTTGATAGGGTTAATTGGTTTCATTTGGAGCCCGTTTTGAAGAAGTTTGGCTTTGGCGAGGGTTTTTGTCGTGTTATCTCTCTGATGTATAGAGCTCCTTCAGCGAGGCTCCTGATAAATGGTGTCCTGACCGATTCTGTTAAAATCACAAGGTAAACGCAGCAGGGATGCCCGCTTTCCCCCCTCCTTTTCGATCTTTACATCGAGCCGTTTGCCCAGATCCTGCGGGATGACAAAAACATCCCACCATTCAAGTTCGGAGACTGGGAGAGGAAGGTTTCATTGTATGCGGACGACACTTTAATCTTCACGTCAGATCCAGACAAAGCATTTCCCGTAGTAATTAAGAGGGCAGACAACCTCCATGAGATACCTCGGTATTTGGGTGGTGCAAGAAATAGGGGACATGGCTCATCATAACCTAGAGCGCACACACAATGAGTGCAAGAAGCTAATGAAATCATGGACTCATCTTCCTCGGACTATCTTGGGTAGGGTTAATCTAGTCAAGATGTCTATCCTATCTAAATTTACTTTTATCTTCAATACCATCCCTCTGGCCTTCGATGGTAAATCGCTGGATAAAAGTCAGCGAGAAATCAATTCTTTTATATGGAATTATAAGTCCACTCGACTAGCATGGGAAAAGTTGAGGAAGAGAAGGGAGAAGGGTGGGCTTGCTCTTTCGGACCTGCAGTATTATGCATGGGCTTTTCAGTTGTCCCATACAATAATGCTTCTAAAAACGCCAGTGGGTACATCACCTGAGACAAAGTTTAAAGCCATGCTGAAGGGGTAGACTTGGCAATTGACGGGTTCTTATTTAAATTTGGGGATCAGAAATGTTTTTAAAAGATCAAACTAAAAATTCTAGCATCCTTGGGGACAGCATGGTCTCAGGTAAGGAAAAGAATAGGGCTGGCCTATTATTCAAACTATGCACCGATATGGGAATCCCCGGGTTTACCACTATGTTTGCAAGATAGATTGTCCATTCCAGTGAGGGAGGCCGGGGTGGTAAGATGGGGGGAGCTGGTGGCTGAAGGGAGGCTGAGGGCCTCGGAGGAATTACAGGAGCTGGTGGCCACGGCCTTCTCCAGATTTAAATATCTACAGTTAGAAAGTTGGGGCAAGGTTTTGATCAGGAAAGGGGTCCCATTGGGAAAGATTTGTAGCCTGGAACAACAGCTGGCAGAGCACCCAGGGGGAGGCAAGGAAGTTGCCCTATGGTACTGGACTCTGTTGGAGGAGGTGGATGGGGACCTGGTTCTTCCAGATGAACTGTGGGGTGAAGAGCTCGGGCTCCCATGTGAGGCGACTTGGACAAAATCCTTCACCCTCCTATACAAAATCATGAAACCAGCCTGGCTCAGGTGGAATCACTTGTTCACGCTACATAGGGCCTACCTTACGCCCCTGAGATTGTCTAAATTCCTCCTGTGAAAGAAATTTAATAAATGCAACCACAGGGAAGCATCGGACGTGCATATGTTCATGGACTGCCCCCATATCGCTAGTTTTTGGGAGGAAGTAAAAATGTCCTTGGAGTCTATACTAAACATCTCGTTGTCACTTACGCTGCCACTAATCATCTTTGGCCTCGAGGCGGGCATAACTGGCCAGGCTAGGTCTTTTTTATTTTATGCAATCCTACTGGCCAGGAGACGAATTTGCAAAGTTTGGGTGGAGAATACAGCCCCGTCACACTTGAGCTGGCTGACATGGTTATACGAAACATCTAAAGTGGACCTTGCTAGATCGGGGAACCAAATAAATCTGGCCTTTTGGGACACGTTGGTTCAGTGGAGAGGATGATCCCGGGTTTTTTTTTTC